>NC_136391.1:37604543-38267825 GCF_965140285.1 Lepidochelys kempii | reverse complement strand
AAGTATGCAAATTCCAAAACCACCTTCATAACTGGTACTGACGGATGCCCTTATTGACAGTCTCTGCAGAGCACAATAATGCGCTTTCATGTGGGTGTTAGCTTGCCCATGCGGTACCTCTTCTGTGGATGAGAAAACACTGGTTACTTACAATTCCAATTCCGATGAAGTGAGCTGTAGCTCACAAAAGCTTATGCTCAAATAAATTTGTTAGTCTCTAAGGTGCCACAAGTCCTCCTTTTCTTTTTGCGAATACAGACTAACACGGCTGCTATTCTGAAACCTCTAAATTCCAACAGTGAATCCCAAATAAGCATTCTGGCTAGGTGAATTGTGCAGCTGTTAATTAAGCTGTGAATGAGAAGGCTCTTCATAACAGAGAGGTAAACAGTTTGGCTTGGAGCAGGACTGGGTGGGAAACTAACATTTTTGCAAAAACAAATTTTGGTTTCTCATTGAAAATTGAGAATGTCAGTATTCTGCCCAGCCCCAGAACAGAGGGGAGGGGATCTTTGCAGATGTGATTGAGTTTGAGAGCAAGGTGGGTAAGAAACCAGTTTCAGAATGCCCTCTTCCTGAATGGACTATCAAACTATTCCGAACTTTAGAAGGGGCTGTATTTGTGCTCACCATATGGTGTGCTGATTATAGCAGCGGAGTAGAAACCAGCATGCCAAGGTTCTAGACGTAGCTCTCCCATTGCCTTGCTTTGTGATGTTGGGCAAGTCACTCACCCTTCCATGCCTCAGCCCGTTTGTTAAAGCCGGTAAAGCACCCACCTGTGTAAAGCATTTTGAGATCCGGAGATGAACCAGGCTACAATAAGCTCTAAGCACAGTATTATAATGTATTAATGGAACTCCAATCAATGTTAACTAGTGAAACTTATATATCAAATGGAGACTAGGCCCCTAAAACTGCATTTATAACCCTGTTCTTTGTGATGAAGAGAACCCACCACCTTCTTGATTTTAGTGAAAAGCCTCAAAAGCAGAATGTGAAACCCACTCTGCATTACTCTTGCCTCTGGAGACTGGTAAGCTTGCAGTTGAGCATGGACTCTTCAGGTGGTTAATTGAATAATTGGCTTCCCTGGTTAACAGAGCAAGAAGTAAACACAGGATTAATATTTTTGTCCTGGCTGGAACCATCTCATTTGTGTTCTATATGGATTTAGGGCAAGGAGGCCCTGACTGCAAGTCAATGAAGTTTGGAGATCCTGAAACAGTTAAAATGGATTTTTTAACCGACATGAACTCTTCTTTACTGGTTTCAGAATAACAGCCGTGTTAGTCTGTCTTTGCAAAAAGAAAAGGAGGACTTGTGGCACCTTAGAGACTAACCAATTTATTTGAGCATGAGCTTTCGTGAGCTACAGCTCACTTCATCGGATCCTGCGCCTGATCATTTAACACCAAGGAAGAATAAACCCACCAATTTTGCAACATGATGCAATGTCTCAGCATTTGTTGCACCACGTGCCGGGGGGGTCCTACAGAGGATGTGGCTGCGTTTGTGGCTCTTCTCTGCTGAAGTGCTGACACCTCGTGGGCTGTGGAGGCCATGGCAGCTTGTCAGGTCTCACCACATTCCAGTCTTGATTGCATCAGCCTAAGAACCTGACTCATCAGGACAAATCGGGTGGTGTCTCATTAGGTGCCTCTGGCTGGTGTGTCCTTATGAGCAATACGTCCTTTTCTTTCACTTGATCATTTCCCAGACAGCGTTCCCTTCAGTCAGCCTTGAAACTGGGGTTTATTTTCTAATGAGTGCACCGACATTTTTTTACAGTTTTATTTTTAAATGACAAAGTGGATTCAAAGACAGTGTATAAATTGGAAATGGGCCCAAGCCCCTGATTTTGAATGTGGATCTGATCTTCTGCAAAGTCCAGATTCAGGGTTTTTGTTCAGTGGATTGTAGAGATGTGAATTGGATGTGAAACAAAGCTCCAGATCTGAAAAAGGATCAGAGGTGTTTTGTTGCAGGCCCATCTCTAATAGAAACATTCAGCTCACTAAGCTTCCCTGTGCCCCCATTGTGAGCTGTTATGTGCTAGAAACTCCTGTGTTTCTCAGACTGTTCTGCAGAGACACATGATGTGATGTTACCTAATGGGTAGGACAGTGCTGTTGCAAATTCAGGAAACTGGGGGGTAGCAGAGATATTTGCAAGTCACCCCCATGCTGTCAATTGCTGGGTTTTAATAAATTATTGGAACAAGGAAACCCATCGCAAACGCTCATGTTAATGAAGAAAGACAGGCTTATTCGATCTGATTGTAGTATTGTCAATGTTACAACACATTGCCCAGAGGAGTGTGGTTTGAATGCTTCCTGCTTTTTAAACTTTCCACGTAGTGAGTTTTCCCCCCCAACTCACACAACTGATGATAATCCATCGTATGACTGCCAAAATGTATGTATAAGGAGGGAGTGAAAGGCAGAATGAGATGAAATCAAGACTAACAAAAGAGGAAAGTAGGCAACTGCTTTATCTAAGGCCCTGTCCACACTGTGGTAGAATAGTACAAGTAAAGCCCATGTTTAAGCATGGTTCTTGCTAGAGGGCTTCTGTCAGGGTCTTGCTCATCTTTGGGACAGATATATTTTATCTTTTTACATGCCAAGAGAAGTCACATGGTTTGAATCGTACTTGGCACAGGGCCAAAGGCAAGAGTCAGAACAAAGATACCATATACTAGACAGAACCCTTGGGAAGTTTTGCTAGTTCCAGATTGATATACTGGATACATTACTGTACATCTATATTCAGCAATATGGCCCACAAAACTGATAACTCCCTGCTCTAATACCTAGCTTGTATTAATTAAAGACTTCCTAGGCTGCAGCATACAAGTGTACACAGTGGGCCAAATTTATCTGTGGCGCACTGATAATAATAGAGTTGCATCAGGCATTAATTTGGCCCAATGAGTACTACACTAACGAGAGACAGGTCTGAGCCAAAACCCCAGACTCACACTTTGGGGAAACTTGAGTCCAGCTGTGGACTTCATGTGTAGCCCTGTGATATATAATGGACCGGTACCAAACCCCTGCTGTTGAATGTCCACATCCAAATGTTGCAGGTTCTGCCTATCTTTAATGCCATCCCTTACAAAAGACCATCACTGAACTCAGGCATTCACGTTAGGGCAAACGGGCATGAAGTAGCCATGGACTAGGGCACATCTGGACCCACAGCCCCCAGATTCTGGGCACAGAACCCATTAGCAAAGCCCCACATATTTGGTATTTACAAGAGGCAGGACAACCTGCTTCAGTTGGAAGCAAGAATTTTACATGAGCATTTTGCAGCCCTGTATTAATTGAGTCAGTTGGGCTGATGCAATAGGACAGTGATGTATGTCCCCACTGCTCTTTGGAGAAATGACAGGGAAGGCTTTAGATGATTCTACTGGGTGAGGTACCACTAATGTTAATGGTTTCCACTAGCAAGGAGATCAAGACATTCCCATCGTTGCCGGCACCCAGTGCCAGAGGCAAGCAACAGCAGGAGGCGGGGGGCGGGGGGAGGTGTTGGGGTTCGCTGCCCGGTGTGCATCACCCAGTAATCACAACGGGGTGGAGAAGCAGAAAAGTTTATTTGAAGCTTCAAAGAAGGTACAGGGAGATTAGAATCTCAAATCCTGCACACAGAGCAGGAAGTTACACAGGCTTTTATACATCCTTTCTTCAGCATACTTATCCAATAGCAAGCTGCCCTAAGTATCCATATAGCCAGCCAATCCAGTTACCAGCTAGTTCCCTTGTTCTCTGTACCAGCTGTTAAATTATACATAAAGCTGCTTTATTCAGCATTGTTCCTCCATATCTGTCTTGTTTGGCCTTGTTTAGTTTCAGGCAGTCTGACTCTGCAACATATTGTTGCAGATCCTCAGCATAGCTGCTGTGAGTGCCTCCAGGCGGGGTGGGGGGGGGGGCAAGGACAGTTGGTCCTAATGCGCATAACTGCTGTGAGTGCCTCCAGGTGTGTGGGGGGGCAAGGACACTTGGGCCTAGTGCGAGGGGGGGCTTCATCGACACTCGTGGTCTTCCATCCCCTCGAGTTACCTAGTGGCCATGCCCAGTGTCCCCAACACCATCTTCTAAAGGCCTGTGGGGAATTTGCCACTCCAGGCCCCTGCAAATGGCTCCTTTTATAGGCTGTTGTTTCATATGCCATGGCAAGAAAACTGGAAACATTCCTAGTTGTATGTGCCATCATATTAGCAACTTGCAGTTTTATTGTAGCTGTGTGGGTCCCAGAATATTAGGGAGACAAGATGGATGAGGTAATATCTTTTCTTGGATCGATTTCTCTTGGTGAGAAAGACAAGCTTTTAAACGTACCCAGAACTCTTCTTTAGGTCAGTGTAAGCTAGAAAGCTTGTCTCTTTCAGCCTTTTTCAAATGGTGTTTTGCTTAGAAATTTAGCTAACTTTAAAACAAAAACAAATAAACAAAAAATAACAAAAATAAAACAAAGGGTGAAAAACACTCCAAAATGACTTGAAACAAAACAAAAAAATCAGTTTTAGGTTGAATTGAATTAAATGTTTTTATGTGTAGATATTTCCCCTAAATTATTTGCTCAGTTCTAGTAATAAGGACTTTTACTGCAAAGATAATTCCCTCCTTCAGCCATGCACTAGAGTTACATGAAATTGCACAGAGATTTTTGGACAAATACAGGCCTGGTCTGTAAAATACTTAGACCTCCAGACCCCACCATCTCCAGTTGGCATGGAGACTCCATCCCATCCTGGCAAATAATGACTTGGCCTCAGTTATTCACAGCTTAATCACCCCTTGCCTGTACTACAGCAGTGCAATATACCTGGTCTTGAACTTTCAACACTTAGCCAACAAACTCAGGACACTGCAGCACATTATATACATAGTCATATATAAAGTACAACCTTCTGCACAGCCAACCCATACACACTAGTGACGTCAAGGTAAACTGTAGCATTTTAGACTTTTGGCCCAAGATTTTCAAAGACAGAAGACTAAAGCTAGGCTCCTAAATCCTGCTTTAAGCACCTCAATAAATGGACTGGTTTTCAAAAGTGTTAGGTACCCAGAGAAAGTGCTGAGCATGCCTTGGGCAACTGGTATCATTAGGAACAAATGACTGCTCAGCACTCTTGAAATTCCAGCCATTTGGTTAGGTACCTAGATACAGATTTAGGAGTCTAACTTCAGGCTCCTACTTCTGACAATCTTACTCACACTATATGTTTGAAATGGTGCCTCTGATTCATTGTTTTACATTTTGTGAATAAAATGTGCATCAGTAATAACAACAACCCCCCCAACCAGTTATTTAAAAATGAAAATGACTTTCATTTGATATCAGCCTGGTTGTGCCCCAGGATATTCTGAACCTTAATACTTTATACAGTGAAGATTAAATGTCTCTAAAGAATCTTAGGTAGCCTAGTTAGTGGATCACGAGCCTGATTAATGAAGAACTTGGAGTGATTTCCCTAGAGATCCAAGCAAGTGCACTTCAGTACCTAGCCCTTTCTTTAAGATGTAACAGAACGTGCATTACAGATATGAGTCTCTTTATAATATCTGGTTTCAGAGTAACAGCCGTGTTAGTCTGTATTCGTAAAAAGAAAAGGAGTACTTGTGGCACCTTAGCGACTAACCAATTTATTTGAGCATAAGCTTTCGTGAGCTACAGCTCACTTCATCGGATGCATAAAAGTGGAAAATGCAGTGAGGATGCTTTTTTATACTTATATGTTTTTATATGTTTTTCTCTCCCCCCACCCCACTCTCCTGCTCGTAATAGCTTATCTAAAGTGATCACTCTCCTTACAATGTGTATGATAATCAAGGTGGGCCATTTCCAGCACAAATCCAAGGTTTAACAAGAATGTCTGGGGCGGGGAGGGGGGGGGAACTAGGGGAAATAGGTTACCTTGCATAATGACTTAGCCACTCCCAGTCTCTATTCAAGCCTAAGTTAATTGTATTCAGCAGTCTCTCGCTGGAATCTGGTTTTGAAGTTTTTCTGTTGTAATATCGCAACTTTCATGTCTGTAATCGCGTGACCAGAGAGATTGAAGTATTCGCCGACTGGTTTATGAATGTTATAATTCTTGACATCTGATTTGTGTCCATTTATTTTTTTACGTAGAGACTGTCCAGTTTGAGCAATGTACATGGCAGAGGGGCATTGCTTGCACATGATGGAATATATCACATTGGTAGATGTGCAGGTGAACGAGCCTCTGATGGTGTGGCTGATGTTATTAGGCCCTGTGATGGTGTCCCCTGAATAAAGATGTGGGCACAGTTGGCAATGGGCTTTGTTGCAAGGATAGGTTCCTGGGTTAGTGGTTCTGTTGTGTGGTATGTAGTTGCTGGTGAATATTTGCTTCAGGTTGGGGGGCTGTCTGTAGGCAAGGACTGGCCTGTCTCCCAAGATTTGTGAGAGTGATGGGTCGTCCTTCAGGATAGGTTGTAGATCCTTAATAATGCGTTGGAGAGGTTTTAGTTGGGGGCTGAAGGTGACGGCTAGTGGTGTTCTCTTATTTTCTTTGTTAGGCCGGTCCTGTAGTAGGTGACTTCTGGGTACTCTTCTGGCTCTGTCAATCTGTTTCTTCACTTCAGCAGGTGGGTATTGTAGTTGTAAAAATGCTTGATAGAGATCTTGTAGGTGTTTGTCTCTGTCTGAGCGGTTGGAGCAAATGCGGTTGTATCGTAGAGCTTGGCTGTAGACAATGGACCGTGTGGTGTGGTCTGGGTGAAAGCTGGAGGCATGTAGGTAGGAATAGCGGTCAGTAGGTTTCCGGTAAAGGGTGGTGTTTATGTGACCATCGCTTATTAGCACCGTAGTGTCCAGGAAGTGCTATATTGATGACATCTTCATCATCTGGACCCATGGAAAAGAAGCCCTTGAGGAATTCCACCATGATTTCAACAATTTCCATCCCACCATCAACCTCAGCCTGGACCAGTCCACACAAAAGATCCACTTCCTGGACACTACGGTGCTAATAAGCAATGGTCACATAAACACCACCCTATACCAGAAACCTCCGGGACCGCTGCTCCCGCCCCCCACCCCCCCTGGTTCCTCAGACATTCTTGTTAAACCCTGGATTTGTGCTGGAAATGGCCCACCTTGATTATCATACACATTGTAAGGAGAGTGATTACTTTAGATAAGCTATTACCAGCAGGAGAGTGGGGTGGGAGGAGAGAAAACCTTTTGAAGTGATAAACACCCATTTTTTCATGATCTGTGTGTATAAAAACATCTTCACTGCATTTTCCATTTTTATGCATCCGATGAAGTGAGCTGTAGCTCACGAAAGCTTATGCTCAAATAAATTGGTTAGTTTCTAAGGTGCCACAAGTACTCCTTTTCTTTTTATATATAGGTGAGCTCACTTTAAGATAATAATGCCTGCCTTTGAAATGGAATTGCTGGATTCAGGTGCTTATCACCTTGGAGCCAAGTTCAAATATCAGTGCAATCTGCAGAGATGAAAAGTCATTCCCATCTGACAGCTGGATTTAATTGCTCAGCTGAAATAAGCTGCTGGCTTCCCCCGACCTTTTAGAGGAGAGGTCTGCTTCATGAAAACTGCCTTGTCAAGGCCCCTTTATTGTTCGCCTCAGCAGAAAGGTCAAGGATTAAAAGGGCTATGGAAACCCAGGCTGGATGGAGGAGTTTTGCTGCCTTAGACAAACCTAAAACCATAAACTCTATCTGCATTCCCCCTTACAAACAATTACCAGGCCTTTTGTTGCCCCTAACGCTTTCCTGCCCTGCGTGACCAGCTGTTCCACCTTCTATGCTAGAGATGGTGCAGATGGAAAATGAAACTCCTGCTCAGCCTTAAATTATATGTGGTCTTTTCAGACTGGAGTGAAGAGATATTGCAGAGGTTATGTAGGGGCCGCACAGGGAAATTTGTATTGGTGTTGCCTGTGCAGAACCTGTTCTGTGGATAAAGAAAACACTTCAGATTCTAGCACCTTCCACGTGCACTAAATTAATTTTAAAATTCACAAAATAGGGCCATTTTGAGACAGATTAGATTTTTCAGAATTATAGAAATTAGAGGCTCAATTTTCAAATTTTGAGGCCAAAAGACACTTAAATCCCTTTTGTAGGCATGTGATGGGCATGCATGCCCTGCATCCAACTGCGGGGATTAACCCCTCACTGTGGGCTGAGGAAGCCACACCCCCACGGCCCTATTGGGCATGCTCAAAGTGCAACACCAGTATAAGAGGGAGCAGCGTGGCTCAGTCTGGGTGGACTGCTGTAGGGGAAAGAGGTGTGCTGTTGGCCCCCTGCTGAAGGGTTGCAGCCACTTCACAACACGAAGGCCAGCCAGCTGACAGCAACCCTCAACCCCCAGGTGCTGGATGTGACTGAGGGAACTAGGAAACCACAAGAAGCGGGTAGCAAGTAACCCTGGGAGTCTTTGTGGGGAGTTGGTTGGACAACCGGAGGCTAGCTCGGTGTGTTATGGCCGGATCCCCGCCATGCTGGTGGCAGGCAACCCTGCCACTGAGGGGGCCCTGGATTGGGACCCAGTGGAGAGGGAGGGCCTGGGTCTCTCATCCTGGCCTCTGCCCCCCCACTGAGGTGGCAGCCCATCCTGACAGTGACTGACTCCGGCAGCTAGGCCACACAGCCCCGAGCCTGGGGGTGTGCAGGTGCGACTGCAGGCCTGACCCATGACAAGGCACCTAACGCTTAGTTTGGTGCCTATACTAAAACATCCAAATTTGAAAACTGGTCCCATTGGACCCTTACGGATGGAAAAGACTCTCTGAGGTAACTTATCTGTCTCCCATTTTGTGGACTGCTGTGGAATTCAGCTGGTATTTTATTTCATTATATCTACTGCCTATCTCCAAATGTCTTGGTCCATCCGTCATCCTAAACTGCTCCATCCTCAGCTACAACCTCCTAAAATGTCTGCAACATCTCTGGAAACCATACATAATATGTTTGTTAAAGCCACTCTGTTTGATTCCTTTTCTTGCATTTCAGTCTCTCCTCTGAAGTCTAATTAGATTGCAAAGCACTAAAGAAGCCATGAAATTACCTTGAAATTGAGAGTTAAAGGGCTTTTGCTGATTCATTAAAGAGGATTTGTGAGCCTAGACACTGGACCAAATTTGCTAATGGACCTAAATGGGGTTTTTTTGTGGGTTACATGCCTGTAAAAAGGTTCGTGCTTTTCTCCGTGGAAAAAGTCCTCGTTGCTTTGAAACTACTAAAACTTTGTTTCAAAGTGCAGAAATTATGAGGCAAATGAAATGGCGGCTGTAATGGTGTGAGACGTTATCAGCCATCAATTGTATTACTCAGTTTGAATGAAACAAACTGTTGTCATTGCATTAGGAGCGGGCCAGCTAGTTGAATTGAGTCGTCTCATCCTGGTTAGCTGGTGCTGGGGGGGTCCCCTTCTGGATAGGGAGGGCGTATAGGGACGTATGGGCGTATAGGGACAAATCCTGTCGTTTTTATGTAATCAAAACTCCCCTGAAAGATTTGTCTAGGTTAGGAATTTTTAGAAAGTGCCTAAGATGCACAAGTTCCATTAACCTGGCCTCATAACTCAGACACTTCTGGAAAAACCTCCCCTATGAGCCTGATCCTGAAAAGTGTGGTCATTAAGAGCTCAGGGCGCTTGGCAACCTGTTGGATCAAGCACTGATTAAGGCCTGCAGGGTTCAGATGGGGTAAGTGAGGCACTGACTGGGAAAATTACACAGAGTCTATGATAGTCAGGAATAGAGCCCTTGACACCTGACTCCCTGTCCACTGCCTTAACCCCGTGACTGCCCTATCTCCCTGAGGGATAGGGAACCTGATACATTAGAAGAGAGCATCTAAGGCGTTATATGACGTTACTGGCATTTCACAATGCACATTGTAATTAGGTCTGAGCCCTTATTGGAACCCTGTCTCCAATCCTCAGCTACTGGAACAATGAGGATTTTCTCCAGCCACATCAGAATATTGTGGTATTAATGTGCGGGGACTTTGTATTGCTCTGCAGTTGTGTTCACTGGTTCTCTAGCTCTGCAAGGACATTGTTCTTTGTTTATACCAAAATAAATGACATTATCCGGGTTCCTAAAAAAACCCTAAGCTTCCCCCACTCATCAGTCCCAATTCACTCCTGTTTATTGGCTCTATCATCATCCCCACCTTTCCCTAAAATAAACTCTGATTAGAATGTATTTCTCTTCAATCCACCCGTTCAGGTGTGGGAAGGTGGGGCTAGTTTTGTTACACTCATTGCACCACCCTGGTGTCAGTCTTAAACGTCGTACAGTCCTTCTGCTTCCTTGGTGACATAAATTTCTTCCTTGCCTACATGCTCTAGGAAGCTTTAATAAAGGAAAATAAGCCAAGTGTTAGTGCACACAAAGGTGACTTGTGGGGGAACAAGGTATTGCATCCCCTCTGATCTTCAGTGCAGTTATGAAAAACGTTCCAGGCATGAAGGCTCCATGTGGGTTATTCTTTGCTTTGCTGATGCAGCAGCGTTTACCATCCCGTTGAATGAACATGTCCCAGACAGTAAAAAATAACAAAGTGAAAGGGCAAGTTCTTTCTACAGGCCAGTCTGGGCCAGGCTGCCAGATATGATAGTACAGAGCGTCTCACATCATAAAAGGAAATCTGCAAACACTGGCAAACTGAAGCCTCTGTAATGTTCCCTGTCAGCAGATTGTCAACTAAACAAAGGCGATGGGGTGGGAATCTATGCAAGGGAACATCTGTGAGTCATGTCTGTGTCTGGCAGTGTTTATGCATGCACATCTGGCTGCCGTGTGTGTGTGTGTATGTTTGAGTGAACGCTTGGTGTGTGTGTGTGTGGAGGGTGTGACTGCTCAAGCACGTGTTTGGGGTGCACGAGAGTGGGCCTGTTTGTGCAAAGAACTTATCTCATCCCAAGACAGTTCCAGAGAGCCTGGGCTCTTAGCACAGGAACACTGGAATTCTTGTCTCCTATCTCCAGATGTGGCCTTTAACAGACACTTTCAAGGAAGGCAAATCCTATACTGCCACCATCATTATTGCACTTGGAGTTTTGTGCAATTTAATATAACATGGGAGTTGTTCTCCTTGATCCCCAGCTGGTGATCAGCTTATGCTAGGGTTGCCAACTTTCTAATTGCACAAAACCGAACACCCTAGCCCTGCCCCTTCCCCGAGGCCCCAGCCCCTTCCCCGGCCCTTCCCCCAGGCCCGACCTCCATTCACTACATTCCCCCTCAGTCAGTGGCTTGCTCTCCCCCACCCTCACTCACTTTCACTGGGCTGGGGCAGTGAGTTGGGATGTGGGAGGGAGTGACAGCCCTAACTGGGGGTGTGGGCTCTGGGGTGGGGCCAGAAATGAGGGGTTCAGGGTCCAGGGGGTTGGGGTCCAGTGGGGGTGAGGGCTCTGGAATGGGGCTGCGGGCTCTGGGGTGGGGCTGGGGATGAGGGGTTTGGGGTGCAGGAGGGGGGTCCAAATTTTAGGGGGGCTCAGGGCTGGGGCAGGGGATTGGGGCACAGCATTGGGGTGTGGGCTTACTTTGAGCGGCTCCCAGTCAGCTGCACAGCCGGGGTGCTAAGGCAGGCTTCCTGCCTGTCCTGGCATCGCGGACTGCACTGTGCCCCGGAAGCGGCCAGCAGCAGGCCCGGCTCCTAGGCGGAGGTGCGCAGGCTGCTCTTGCCCGCAGGCAATCCCTTCCCCTAGCACCAACCAGCCAATGGGAGTGCGGAGCTGGCGCTCAGGGCAGGGCAGTGTGTGGAGCCCTTTGGCCACCCCACCTAGGAGCCAGACCTTTTGGCTGCTTCCGGGGCACAGCGTGGTGTCAGAACAGGTAGGGACTAGCCTACCTTAGCCAGGCAGCACCACTCACCGGACTTTTAATGGCCCGGTCGGCAGTGCTGATCGGAGCCACCAGCGTCCCTTTTCGACTTGGTGTTCCAGTCTAAAACCAGACGCTTGGTCACCCTAGCTTATGCCTTGAAGCAGATGACTGATAAAACCATTCAGCTCTTGCATAGCTTTGCATTGTCAAAAAACAATAAGATTTTTTTTTTTATAAACCTGTGTCCTATATGGAATCAGAATTGTAGGACTGGAAGGGACCTTGAGAGGTCATCTAGTTCAGTCCCCTGCACTCATGGCAGGACTAAGTATTATTTAGACCATCCCTGACAGGTGTTTGTCTAACCTGCTCTTAAAGATCTCCAATGATGGAGATTCCACAACCTCCCTGAGCAACTTATTCCACTGCTTAACCACCCGGACAGTTAGGAAATTTTTCCTAATGTCCAACCTAAACTGCTCTTGCTGAAATTTAAGCCCATTGCTTCTTGTCCTATCCTCAGAGGTTAAGAAGAACAATTTTTCTCCCTCCTCCTTGTAAACAACCTTTTACATACTTGAAAATGGTTATCATGTCCCCTTTCAGTCTTCTCTTCTCCAGACTAAACAAACCCAATTTTTCAGTCTTCTCTCATAGGTCATGTTTTCTAGACCTTTAATCATTTTCATCACTCTTCTCTGGACTTTCTCCAATTTGTCCACATCTTTCCTGAAATGTGGCGCCCAGAACTGGACACAGTACTCCAGTTGGAGGCCTAATCAGCGCGGAGCAGAGCTGAAGATTACTTCTTGTATCTTACTTACAACACGATATCAGATATAGGAGAGTTTGCACCTTGACTGTTCTACCCACCATAGTTCCCCCTGTGGTGGCTAATTTCAAATGACCCGTGAATCCTCATCTCAACCTATGAAGCTACTACAGAAATTAAATATGGACAAAAAGGTGCTGAGAATGCCATTTCAAGTTGTGGATGATAAAGATCTCCTTAGACCTTGCAACAGGCTGGCTGGCCCATGGGCTGGAGGGCCTGAGGCTAAGCCAACCCTGATCACCGGATGAGCCACACTGGAGGGGAATCAGGTGCTCCCTGTACAAAAGGAGCAGGTAGTTAAGGTGAAGAAAGGAAGCCCAGGAAACTTCAGCTATGGCTGTAGCTGTTGTAGGGAGTAAGAAGGTTCTGCAGGGCCCTGAGTCAACAGGGGAAAAAACTCAAGAAGTAGGAAAGTGTGAGCAGAACTCTCCAGGCAGGGTGGCCTGGGAGAGACCCTGCTCATGCAGGGGAGAGAATGCAGGGGCCCCAGGTGGGAAGGCCTGTGAGGAAGAAAAGAAACATTGGGTTGTGGGGACTTATGAATGGACTTTGTTTTGTGATTGAGTTTTATTTGCTGTTTATTTTGTAGTAATAAGCCTAGTCCCCAAGGAGGGGGACTTTGTTGACCAAGAAAAAGCCTGAAGTTAAGTTTTTGAGAAGCCTAAGAGGGGAAATCGAGGCTGGTTGCCTGGAGAGCAACCTATGGCCACAAGGGGGCTCTGGAGAGTCAGCTGCCTGTCTTACACTACCTCAAAGATTTAAATACCTCAAGCCTTTCTTCCCTTCAAAATCTCCCTAAAATATATTAGGTGAAAGTCTGACTGCAGTAAATTGAGGGGCAAAGCTCTCATTGACTTCAGTGGGGCCCGGATTTCACCCACGGGTTTCTTTCTGAGAGAAAGAAAAGTCCCTGTGTCTGAGCTATTGATTTACACCCGCTGAGGATTTGCCCCATTCATTCCATCTAAACTCTCCTAAGTTCTCGGTTCACTTTCCTGGTATAAACTTATTGATGACTCATTCTAGCCTTAATTATAACCCTGGCATTTTCAAGACTGCCAGCCAAACAAATGTTTAGTGGGATGTGTATTGTCTGCAGCGCTAAAGATTTTTTACAGTTCTCGCTCTGTTTTTTTTATTATCTTGAAAAAGCTGAGATTCAGATTTTAGGGAGATATTCAAAAAATCTGAATGATCCTGCAGTTTCTAGGGTATGGGCTTAAAGTATTTAGCTTATTAGCTGTGTCAGCATTTAGATGTAACCGTGACAGGTACTATGGAAAAACACTGGCAGACAGATTAGGCATTGGTGGAAGACAGCCCGGCCTCACATTCTTGGAGGGTTTTTTATTTATTTTCAGTGAAAATATAATAATTCTACTTTTTTTCTGGAAGTGGAAAAACAATTACACAAGCATATTTTACAGTGGAACCTAATGAAAAGAATCATGCCTCCTTGGATTTAAACTCAGACTGATTTTTACAGTGTTCAAAACCGGTTTAATTTAAAAAAATATACTCTCAAAGTCAAAATGATCACTTTTTCCAATTACAGTTTGACGAGATTCTAACGGGGGCTCAATATCAGTGTGAAACACATAGTTAATAGCAATCCTAATAATTACTAGTTGGTCCTTAGCACCAAAGGGACGTTTATAGAGCATTGGAGTATCGCCAACCCCAAGTTTTCAAAAATCATAAGTCAGGTCCCCCAAAATCATGAGACTGGCTTAGAAAAAGTGAGTTTCTAGCCCTCATGGTTGTAGAGAACAGCTCAAAACCTGACCTGAGTTCCCCCTAAAGAAACAGGAAGGCAAATGAAAAGAACCCCACATTTCTTATTTTTATTAAATCTCATAATTTTTAAGCAAGTCTAATAATTTGTTGAGGCCTGGGTCATGATTCCTGAACGGCTGGGGTTGGCAAACTACACCTCCTAACATTTCAAGTAGCTAATGTGGGTCATGGTGCCATTCAGGTTTGGCCCGTTCCCTCCTCATCTATGGAGGGGCAAACGAGGGCAAACCTGAGTGGTGTTGCGACCCCCATGTGCCAGATCACAACATCACTTGGTTTGGGGGCCCTCCCAACTGGAGTGCCTGGGGCAAACTGCCCTTCTTTCCAGACCAGTGGTTTTGGAGCTCAAAGCTAGGGCTTCCATTACAGGGGAGTTTTTTGGGGGGGCCCCTTATTACTTTTTGGGGCTACCTGCCTTTTGTCTTACATCACACGACTGTTCAAATTAAAGTAAGCCACTTGACAGTCAGGGCCCCCCTGACTTTTTCCCCGTAATTTGGGTACTGGTCAAAGTGGGCTCACAGTAAGCTAGTGGGTGGGTGAACCCCTGGGTGCATTCGGGTGTGCTCAAAGTGACCCTCCCTCCCCCTAGCATGGAGTGCAGTTCTTTGCACAAGCCTCAGGCTGGCCTTGTACCTCTCCCTTTGGGACAGGAAGCAAAGCCTGTTCCTAGCACAGCTGCACCATGGCTTTGCCCAGCAAGGCAGCAAGCTGGTGTGAGAAGCCATCCAGCCCAGCAGATGGCATTCACAACAGCACTTGGCGAGCTCCTTCCTGTCCACCCCAGGCAGGAAATCACCCCTGACTGCCTAGGAAGTGATTGTGCTCAGCTGGGTCGCTCTGCAGGAGCCTCCTGCACAGTGCATCCTGGCAGTGACCCAGGCTGAAAGCATGGGTAAGAAAAGCAAGAAGGAGAAGAAGGTGAAAGGGGCAGAGAAAACAGCTGCTAAGATGGAGAAAAAAGTCTCCAAGAGAGCTAAGAAGGAGGAGGTGAGTGGTGGTGCTGGGGCAGGTCAGGTAGCAGGGGATTGCTTCCCCCACCCAGCAGAGTGTACAGGCGGCTAGTGCAGCAAACACACACACACACACACTGTGCCATAGCTCCTGGTCGTGACTAACTAAAAGACTTCCTTCCCCCATGGTGTTTTATTAGAGCTGCCTTCCCCTGAAGAGCTCACTGCTGCCAATCTCCTCCCGCCCGGGGTGTGTGTGTGTGAGACGCTTAACCCTTTGGCTTGCAGATGCAATATGTATTCATCGTCCCCATGGATTTCTCTGAGGAGACAGCAAGCAACACACACACAAGTGAAATTCAACACAGAACCGTCGCATTTATCCTCATTCTGTCTGGGCTCTTTTTCCTATAACGTGAGCTTCAAACAAGCCATGCCTAAGGGAAAAGTTTCTCTTGAAAGCTAAAGGCCTCTCTTGTTCATGTTATCGCAGATGTCCTAGCGTGCATTCCTCCACACAGTGTCCTGTGTTTGTGAAAGCAAGCTGTGGATATTAAGCTGTCAGTGCACTTCTTGAAAACTCTTCTTGGAAGCTGTGGCTGCCACAGACTTGACAAATTTTGCTAATCTAGCCCTTAAAGTTAAATCTCAGTGGTAGCAATGCTGCAAAAAAGGGATTTTTTAAAAGACATTGCCAGGTTTAAAAAATGTATTGGGAAATGATGCGTTTTACTTAGTGATGTCACAAAAAGCAATGTGCATTTCTAAAGTCTGAAAGAATCCTGCAAATCTGAGGTCCCTAGTCCTGCAATTCACTGCACACAGACGGACAGCTGTGCCTATACTCTGCCTCACTGTTTTCTTGTGCCTGTGTGCAGGGTCAGCAGGCTGCAGGCATACAGCGAATTGCAGGATCTGGGCCGCCCGCCATGCTGTTTGTTTGCTATCTGCACTGCTCTCAGTCTAGACAATAAAAGAAGTTTAGTACGTGCAGGTCCTTGTGGAGTGCTGCAAGGATTGAGCTGCAAATGCCATGGGGAGGTTTTGGTTTTTTTTTTTTTTTTTTTAAATGTTTCAATTTGAATTGACTAATGGAGCAATAAAGAAGAGCAATAAATAAAAATAGTTGGGGTCAGAAAGGCTGAGTTACAGGGTCAGATAAAAAACCCCTAGATTTTATTTAGATTCTATTTATGAAAGAGCTTATCCAAGACCTAAATAAGTAAAACTTGGCTAAATCACGAGTAAGTAAGTGGCGTAACCCTCTACAAATATTTGCAGGGTGTAAACCCCAACCAGGGAGAGGAGTTATGGGCTCAGTCTTGCAAAGTACGGTGCACTCTCATCTGATCCAGTGAAAGATGTAAGCCTGTGTTTAAGGCTAAGCAAGTAGACACTCCTAATGAAGTCAGTGAGACTGTTCACATGCTTAAAGTTAAACATGTGTTTAAGTGTTTCACTAGAGAGCTCTCCTTTTTCAAACAATGCAATTGGCTTATTTGGAAGAGAGAGATGCTGGTATTGAGAGGTACAGATGGTTTTGCCCATGTGGGTCTGGCCAGACTAAAGATTGGCCAGGTTGAAGATTTGCCACGTTACCTGGTTTTTTATAATTTGTATAATTTCTCAAATGGCAATCTCAAATCTTGACCCAAAAGTCTTTTGCCTCATAGGCTCAAAACTTAGAATATTTATTCTGTAGTGGTAATGTTTCACTTGTATGAGCAATTGTCTTATTTGCCTGGTTGGTGGCAAAAACAAGAAAGGGATTGTATGAAATCTATTTTATTTATGGTTAAACATTTCTATTGCTCTTTGAATTTGTCAAATTGATTTTTTTATTTAAAAAAAAATTAAATTTGACCAGAGACAAATTTGACTCCCAGCCACCCTGCTGCTGCAGAATGAGAAAGTTTAAACTAATTGATTCGAGTGTCTTACCAAGGGATCGCAAGTATAGCAAAAAAAGAAAGTTGGACCAAGAAAGAATGAACAGTCCTAGTACTGTTAGGGCACATGGATGGTTATAACTTTCCAACTCTTATCTAAAGAGGAAGGGGGAGTGGGGAAGAGATTTTCTTTGACTCTTGCATAATTCGGGGGCTTTGGTGTTGCGTGCTCTGTTTTTTACTTTACAGAAACTGAAGGAGAATAAAAGATAACACATGAAGTTGTCTCTTCAGATGAAGTATAAATTTGAAATAGCAAACACATTTATCTTTCTGCTTGCACAGGAGTCAGGCCTAGAAAGAACAACAGTGGATTTTAACATCTGTCCGATTAGATCCGCACATCAGTTTCACAAATGCTGAAACAGCTGCCCTGTGCTAAGACTTGTGTTTCAACTACCAGTTGTGCTACAGAACTGCTTACCAGTAAAGGTGAAACACCTCTGTAGGGGTAGGAACTGTGCACTAGCCATGGCATTGTGGTATAACCTGCTTACAAATTCAGCAATATACAGCAGGGAGGACCAGCCTTTAGTGTAGGAGGAAAAAATATATAACCTTCGTACCTCATAGTTTAATGAGGTGAATCTAATCAAATGTAAGGAAAATAGGAAAATCGAACTAGTGGCTAGGGTAGGTTTTCATGGTATGTGGATGACAGTATGTGCCAAAAAAATCATGCCCAACTGGCTGTTTACTTTCAGGAGGATCTTGAAGCCCTGATAGCAGAATTCCAGACATTAGATGCTAAAAAGACCCAGATAATTGAGACAGCCTGTCCCCCACCCTCACCAAGGTAAGAGATCACCGGGAACCTTGACTGTTGTTCTTCAGCAAGTGGTGGCATCAATGAAACTTAAGTTTAAGTTATATCCTGAGAGTGGAGGATGTAGTATCAGGCAAAAACACTTTTATGGAGGGATAAAAATGTATAGGGTATTCAGTCCTCAGAGCATCAAAGGGACCAGTAACACCTCTCTGCTAACAGCTGCTTTTTATCTTCCCTTCAGCCTGCTAAAAAGAGCCAAAGTGGGGAATCTTATCGAAGCTGGTGGTTAGATCTGAGGGCTTTGGGCGGTATAACATAGATTAATGAAGGGGAACCTTATGACTTGGGCTGGAAAGCTGAGGGCACGCTACCCTAAAATTGTTGGTAAAATTGTTATGAGAATGCCTTGTGAGATACAAGATACAGTGGGCTAGTGGCCGGAGCACAGGATCGGTATCCTGGCACTGCAAGGTTCTAGACCTGTAGCTGCCACTGATTCAGTGCCTTGAACGACACTTGACCTTTCTGTATCTGTACCCCCTCTGTAAGGAGGAGATAATGATACTTGCCTACCTCAGAAAGCAGTTGGGCGGATCAGTTAACAAGGAGCTTCTTTGAGGTCTGATCCCGTGAAGTGCTAGATGCTGTCAAACTCCTGTTACATACAGGTGTGGGAATCTGAAGCGAACAGCGGTATCTATGGAAGAATGGTGCAGATAACTTAAAATGAGACAGCCCAATTAGAGCCGTAGCTGCGTGTCATGACAAAGCTAATCTTTGCTCCTTATTCATCAGCATTAAAATTAAAATCATGTCAAAGGCCGTGGTAAATGACAATGTAATGTGTGTTCCTAAAATAGGAGAGGATTTCAGATTAGCCTTTCTGGAAGTTTCCAAAAAGTTAATTTCTTCAGAAAGTTTTTGGCTTGGAAATAAAAAAAAATGATCAGGAACTCGTAGCTGTGTGGGTGATGGAGAGGCACTTTGGCCTAGAGGGGAGACGTGCTAGGGCTTGTTAAATTATGCATCCAGAACTGTAGCGAGTAGCCTCTGAGCTGAGTTACAAATGGTTCTGTTATGTGCTGATGTCTGCCCATCTCTCTTTCTGATGCAGGCTGAACGCCTCCTTGTCTGCTCATCCCGAGAGAGACGAATTGATCCTTTTTGGAGGTGAATATTTCAATGGCCAAAAAGTAAAGTATTCTTCCATTTATCTATCCTTCCCCTCCCTTGACTGTAATTTGTACGGGTTTCATCTGGAGCAAAAATTCCAAGCGGAGGTCATCAAAATATACATTTTTCTCAGAATAAGAGCAAAATAGCCTTTAATTCCATGCTAATACTGTCTCACACCTAAGCTGAGCTGTGTCGGCAGGATCAAGGAGCACTGGGGTCCATTAAGGGGTCAGAGTGATTGCATAAGCAACAATATTGCAGGGCGTCATAATTTCTCTAGGCTTGATATGGACCATATTTACCCCTCATCTTTGGTTCCTGTTGTACTGTGTGTTTGCCCCGCTTGCCCCACCATGAAAGTGAGATGCTTCTGTTAGCCCAGAAGGGGTAAGCACTGGTGGTCCCTCAACAGTTCCTGCCTCCAAATCTTGAACTTACTTACCATATTCCTGGAGGTGGGAAGCTCCTTGTGCTTCCTGGAAGCTCAAGTCTGTTTATAGTCATCGGGCTTTGATTCAGTGCTACCCTAGCCTGCGTTGGCTGTTAACAAGCTCCACTCACGTCAGTCATTTCCCCTTGCTTTCAATCTGTCATAGCTGAGCACCACCTTTATAGTACTCATCAGAACGGCCAGACTGGGTGAGACCAATGGTCCATCTAGCCCAGTATCCTGTCATCTGACAGTGGCCAGATGCTTCAGAGGGAATGAACAGAACAAGGCAATTATCGAATGATCCATCTCCTGTCATCAACTCCCAGCTTCTGGTAATCAGAGGTTCAGGGACACCCAGAGCATGGTTCTCTATCCCTGCCCATCCTGGCTAATAGCTATTGATGGACCTATCCTCTAGGAACTTATCTAGTTCTTTTTTGAACCCTCTTAAGTTTTGGGCTTCACAACATCCTCCAGCAAAAAGTTCCACAGGTTGACTGTGTGTTATGTGAAGAAATACTTCCTTATCTTTGTTTTAAACCCGCTGCCTATTAATTTCATTGGATGACCCCTAGTTCTTGTGTTATGTGAAGGAGTAAATGACACTTTCTTATTTACTTTCTCGACACCAGTAAAGATTTTATAGATTCTATCATATCCCCTCTTAGTCTTCTCTTTTCCAAGCTGAAAAGTCCCAGTCTTTTTAATCTCTCCTCATATGGAAGCTGTTCCAGACCCCTAATAATTTTTGTTGCCCTTCTCTGTACCTTTTCCAATTCTAATACATCTTTTCAGAGATGGAGCGACCACATCTCCCCACAGTATTCAAAGTGTGGGCATACCCGGGATTTATATAAAGGCATTAGGATATTTTTTGTCTTATTAGATATCCCTTTCCTAATGGTTCCTAACATTACCATGCATTTATCAACATTGAATTTCATCTGTCGTTTTGTTGCCTCGTCACCCAGTTCTGTGAGATCCCTTTGTAACTCTTCACAGTCTGCTTTGGACTTAACTATTTTGAGTAATTCTGTATTGTCTGCAAATTTTGACACCTCACTGTTTACCCCTTTTTTCAGATCATTTATGAATATGTTGAACAGCAGTGGTCCCAGTATAGACCTCTGGGGGACCCCACTATTTACCTCTCTTCATTCTGAAAACTGACCATTTATTCCTCCCCTTTGTTTTCTATCTTTTAACTGGTTACAGATCCATGGGAGAACCTTCCCTCTTATTGCTGGACTGCTTACTTTGCATAAGAGCCTTTGCTGAGGCACCTTGTCAAAGGCTTGCTGAAAGTCCAAGTGGATATATCCACTGGATAACCCTTGTCCCCATGTTTGTTGACCCCCTTATCATGGGCAGCCTTAGGCTGTGCAGCTGTGTTGGGCTCCATCTTTCAGGAGCTTCACATCTCAAACATGCACCCAATCCACCAGCCAGGGAGCCATCCCTGATTTTCCCCACAGTGGTACCATTTTGCCCAGGCACCAGCAGGTTGTGCTGCAGACTGACTTCCCTAAATAGTATCCTTGACATAGAAAGCTGTTCCTCAGCCACATCTCCTGGCTTCTTGGCCCATGTAAGCTGTGTGTGGAGGCTTTTTGCTGTCTGAGGTGACTGCCAGCAGGGAGATGGTGGTTGGACCTTCTCACAAATGGGGTGGGAACAGGATGGTTCCGTCCGCGTATTTGCATAGGGCCCGGCAAGCCGCAAACCCAATCCTGCCTATGGCACTCTGATCCCCTAGCATGAGAGCAGAGTGATGCCATGGACCCAGCAGGCTGGCCTTGTCTTGTTCTTGCTTAGTAGAAAAGGACTGTTGCATTCTTTCAGCCTCTGGTAGAGGCAGGTTGAGAATTTGACATGCTTCTGTTGGGTAAAGTTAAATGGTGAGTTCTGGTGATACCATTTTCCTTTTCCCTCCCACAGACGTTCCTGTATAATGAGCTGTACATTTACAACATCCGGAAGAACAGCTGGAGTAAAGTAGATATCCCAAATCCTCCTCCCAGGCGCTGTGCCCATCAGGTAAAGCACTTAGAATTACTCTTGATGTTGTTTCAGAGTAGCAGCCGTGTTAGTCTGTATTCGCAAAAAGAAAAGGAGGACTTGTGGCACCTTAGACACGAACCCATTTATTTGAGCATGAGCTTTCGTGAGCTACAGCTCACTTCTGTAGCTCACGAAAGCTCATGCTCAAATAAATTGGTTAGTCTCTAAGGTGCCACAAGTACTCCTTTTCTTGATGTTGTATTTCAAGATGCTATGGTAATAGACAGCTGTGTTTCCAAGGGGTTAGGACTTCTTAGTATCCTAGTCACAATGCGATGCCAACATTGTGATCAAGCTGTGGCTCATTGTGCTGAGAAATTAGAGGGATGATCCTTCACTGTGACTTAAATGAGTCAAAGTGTACCATAGAATCTCTATGATAATAAGAGTATAGCAGTAGAAATAGGCTACTGATCACCTGACCGGCATGGTGATGGTGATTGTCACCTCTCTGGGGTGGAGACGCATGTCTCTCTCCCTCCTGACCAGGGGGTTTTAAGGCTGTACAGCTCCCTGCCTTTCACTGTGATATTCCCAGCAAGCCAGACTGCTGAAAATGGCCAGTATCTGCTCCTTGCTTTGTTTCCGAGGGCTAGGACCAGTGTATTGCTTGCAGTTTACAAGTTACCACACAGCTCCTTCTAATGCTACAGTAACAGCATTAGGAGGCCAAAGTCTTTCTAACCTTCCGCAAGAGTTGGGGCCCGCTTGGGCAGATAGTCCTGTGCATTCGCTGGATCAGGAAGAAGAGCCCCAAGTCAGTTTAAGATGAGTCTGTTTATTCAAAAATCCTTTTGGTCCCTTGGTCTCTGGAGAATCCAGTTGGAATGAGTACATGCATGCCTTCCCAGGACATGGTACTTCTCTGGGGGTTGCAATCTGGGTGATTTGCCTTCAGCACCACCCATGGTTTTGGTTCCTGGAGGAGCTGTGGCAGCCCTCCCCCATGGAGCAGGACACAGTCGAACATAAACCATGCAATTAATACAGTGGACCCCAAAGGTACTTCAACTTAATTCAATAAAATCTCCCAAGGATGTGGCAGGAAGCTGCCATATCTGTCCCAAACAATTTCCCCACATTCTGCAGAGGCAGCTGATGCCTGTGCAAAGGAAATTATTTTGCAGTTTCCGAGGTACTCCGACCATCAGGCTTCTGTTGTTCCTTCGAGGATGTGCAGCCCTTCACCTCTGAGTTACCAGCTCAAGTTAGGTGAGGGAGCAGTTCGGTCTTCCTCTCCTCTGGCACATTTGCCAATATGGTTGCTTGTCAGTGCCAGTTGTGGAGATGGTTTTTATTACGCAAACAGCGGTGCCCTGCGAATTAGGCCGAGTCCTCTCCCAACTCATTTCACACAGGCCAGCTGTATTAGCTGCCTTCTGTAGAGGGTGGATCTTGGTGCAGGAGGTAATCTGGCCCTGTAGGTTTAAAAAGTTGCCTTAGGAACACGGTATTTGTCAAACAGGATCAGAACATTGGTTCCTCAACCTGCAGTAACATACAGAGACAGTTGTCCAGTGACATGCATGCTCTGGGGTGGGGATCCAACTTTCATTTACCCTCGTGACAGCTAACCTAAACTTCAGACTTGCTCCACGTTGTCCATGTCTCTCCTCTGGTACTTTTACATTCTCCCAGTTAAGCGTGATGAGGCGGACTAAAGCCCCAATCCTCTGCTTGTGCTGCGTGAGTCACCCCTTCACAGACCCCCACTGATTTCAGTCGCGGGCTGCTGGTGCGGTGCACAGTGTGGAACTGGGGGCATAGCTGTGGGATGATTAGCATGGGTTAGGTTTTTTTTGTAGCAATTAGAAAAGTAATATCTTTTTTCTCTTCTAACCCAGCCTCCTCTGATGTTCTCTTCCCCCTATTGGCAAAGACAGAATCACCCTGACGCTCTGATACACCACGAGGGATCTTAGGGGAGGGGCTTTTCAACGAGTACTACTTGGTTTAAAGAACCCAAAGTTGCTTAATAAAACCTTGCCCTTCTGTAGCGCCCTTCAGCTGGATCTCAAAGTGATTTTCAAGCTAGGTAAAGGGCCTGCAATGTCACTGAAATGCATCCACTGCGTTGGCGGGGCAGTTTTTTACATGCGCAGAGCAGTGTAGGACAGGAAAGGAAAACAATATGGAATTCAGAGAGGAGCAGCGTTACTGCTCTGTGTGAAATGTGGCAGGACACCAGGTAAAATACCTGATTTTACCAAAACAAACAAACAAGGGATCTCTGATTGCCACAAGAGGTCAGGATCTTGGCTGTGTGTCTCATCTGAAAGACAGCAGCACAGTACCGCTGGCATCATGTTGGATCAGGTATTCTTATTTGTAGTATAGAATCACCTAGGAGCTCCAGTCATGGACCGGAGGCCTTTCGTGCTCGGTGCTATGCAAACACAGAAGAAAGATAATCCCTCTCCCAAAATGCTTAGAATCTGGGCATAAGAGAAGAGACAACAGATGGAGGCACGCAGACCTAGGGGAGAGTACAAGGAAACCATGAGGCAATATTGGTCAGCATGACAGGCTGTGGTCTCAGCAGGCCGGCAGCTTGAACGATGGTCACATTTCTGTTAGGTTTCACAGCAGACTCAGCTACTGATTCGGAAGGAACAGCGCCACTTGCTGAATCAGCAACTCCATTTCCCGCAGTGCCTGGGTTCCTTATTCAAGTCTTCACCTCGTCCAACTTTGCAAAGCTTGTGAAATTCTTATTATTTAATATTTATATGACTGTAGGGCCCAAAGGCTCCAATCAGGATCAGGCCTCTTTGTGCTGGTTGTGGTACGAATATAGAGGTAGACTTGATCCTTGCCTCAAGAGTTTGTGATGAAATTACACCACCAGGTGAAAGAGCTGCAGGGAAACAGGATTCTAAAACATGGATTCATTTCCCATTTTGCACTGTGATGAGTACCTGAGCATTTTCTGCAGGCAGAAGTATCAAGGATGGGTGACCCTAGAAGGAAGATTCATATCAGTCTTCAGGTTTCTTGGAAGTTTCCTTTCACATATAATGGTCCTATCTGTAAATGCTCACTCCTAAGCGTGGTAATACTTACTACGGTGAGTTGTCCCAGCAACTTCAAATGGACTACTCATGGTAGTAAGTACTACACCCAGGAGTAAGTGCTTGCAGGATTGGGCCCTTTGATTTCCCAGAATCTTTGCACTATACAGACAGCTGTTCGTAGCGAATTATATTTACATAACTTTAAAATCTCCTAAGAAAAATCTTAAAATAGATGATGTTGTTGTGAAACCTTGAGGTACGGTATTGGAGCATTTAAGATTGTATATTCCAGATGGTAGATGTGACAAGTATTAACTAGGGAGTACATAAAATTGTTAATCAAACACAGGCAGGCAAAGCATTTACTTTTCCAAATGGGCTAGGATCTAAATTAATGCATCGTTCATGTGCGTGGTATTAATCCTAGTTACAAGCTGGTGCATTTTTGATAAACCACGAGATAAGTCTGGGAAAGTAACTTCAAATAATACTTTTAAATAGGCATGGAATATGATGTCGTAGAACAAATGCATTAAATTGCCAGAAGCTAGGGTTTTCTTTTGTTGAAAGGAGATCCTTTTTGCTTATACAAGCACTGCTAATCCTGGCTGTTTGAAGTGACAATATCCAGCAGGCATCCGATGAAGTGAGCTGTAGCTCACGAAAGCTCATGCTCAAATAAATTGGTTAGTCTCTAAGGTGCCACAAGGAAACCTTTTCTTTTTGTCCAGCAGGTGGCACTCTCACAATTAAATCTTACTACCAGGCTGACTACCAGGGAATTGCAAGAGACAACTAACTGCTCATGTCATTTTTTGTTTTAATTTTACCTGGAGTGCTTTGTGGTGTATTTTCTGTTTGATACTTAATTACTGTTACATGGGAGAAAATTCAGCCCAGTTAACTGACTAATCTCTTGCCTTCCCTGCAACTTTGTTTGTAAAGCTGGTCCCTCATTAGCTAGCAGTTAAACAGAAGTGCGTCTCTGGATCATCTGTGCATACCTGCAGCCTCGTTTGTTAGCTCTAGGCTCTGACACAGAATCTCCCCTTGGCATGACATCCTGCTGTTCTACCTTACAGCCAATAGGCTTTGGGTGAGAATGGCCACAAACAAATGCTACCAAGTATTTGTGAATCTGGGATCTTGGCTTTGCAATTGATTTGGAGCCATATCTTCAAAGTGGTGCACACAATGACATACATGCTTTTGTACTTGCCCAACTTCTGTTTGCAAATACCAGATCCCCCGTGGAAATCATGTGTTTGTACAAGCACGGAGCCAGGTAGGTATCTACATTACAACATACTTGCCTGCAAATCCATGATGTTCATATGCATTATCTCTCAGCGAGTATAAATTAGGCTTATGCCCAAATCTTGGGAGACCCAGGGCAAGGAGTTGAGCCTGAGTCTCCCAAGTCATAGGCTGGTGCTCAGACTACTGGACCATCTTTCCTGTCATGGTGGTTCCTCTCATGAGGTCGCCTGCCCTTTTGTGGCACATTATCTACAAGTAAGAAGGCAGGAACTTCCCCTTTCTGTATGCCACTGTGTCTTCCCCAGCCAACCTGTGTGTTGTCTATGGGATGCATGGCGAGAGCTGAACGATCGGAGAGCTGCTACCAAACCCCAGTCTCTGGCACGATAGTCTAGAGAGCTTCTCCTCTTGCTGCGGGGGAGAGACTTTAAACATTTCTTTTGAAAGATAAATCCCAATGAATTTTCCCAATGTGAGCCAGATTAACAGACCTGGCAGCATGATGCTGCAGCGAAGGATGCACCAGAAATCTACTGTAGACAATAAGCGATTTTTGAATTTCATCTCCAGATTTCTTGTCCTTCCATCCCTTAAGAGCGACCGTAGCTAAGCGATGCCGCAACAGTTGCTGCTATTTGTCTGCAATGTCGTGTTCCAGAAGCGGCTGCATGTTTGACTGACGAAATTCCTGAGCCCCTGATTTTTTAAAGGCAATATGACGTGTTCTTTCTCTTCTGGCAGGCTGCAGTGGTGCCCCAGGGGGGTGGACAGCTGTGGGTATTCGGTGGAGAGTTTGCTTCTCCTGACGGAGAGCAGTTTTACCACTACAAGGATCTCTGGGTTCTGCATTTGGCCACCAAGACTTGGGAGCACATCAAGTAAGTGAGATGTTCTGAAATTAACCCTGTTGACTTCAGTGGGAGCTGCATTTGCTCAGGCCCCTGTGTGGCTGCATGATTTTCCAGCTGTCTTCAGGTCTACCTTTGTGGGCTCTGATTATTTCTCATGGTGCATGTGCTAGAAAAGGTGGAGATGCTCTGTGACTCCCATGGGGCCTGCATCCAGGAATCAACAGAAAATGAGAGACACGCTCTCAGTGGGCAAAACTGTAGCCCTTTGTTATCGAACAAGTTCTGCAGCACAGCTGGTTTTCTGCATTGTCATTCTCTGCCATGACCAGCACTGTTGTGTGGCTTATTCTCCCCTCCCACTCTGGACAGCGACATCTATCCTATTTTAATGCAATTCCCTTTCATTGCTCCATCCATCTAGGCTCTTAGAGAGGCTTCGCCTTGGTTTTGAGTTTGCTTGGAGGGATGGTACAGCCCTGGGAGGAGCAGGCCTCCTTGCTTAGCCACATGACTACACCAGAGGGGAACTGAAGGGAATCAACTCTACCTCTCTATTTTGAGTTTAAAAACATGTTTAAATACCTGGCCACAGAGCAAAGTTCTTGCATACAGTTAGCAATCACTGCCCCAGAGAGGCCCAGTGGTGGAATAGCTGAGGTCTTATGCATATGAGCACCTCCCTGCACTTTGGCTACTAGCTTTTATTATTTATAAAATTAATATATATATATAAAGATGCGTTTACAAGAGAGGGTGAGGGTGGCTTTGAGGATAAGGTTATGGACTGAGGTAGAGCAGCTCTGGGTTCAATCCTTGGCTCTACTACTGACCCTCTCTGTGACCCTGAGCAAGTCACTTAAATTTCTCTTTGTCTCAGTTCCCCATCTATAAAATGGGGATGATAGTCCTTACTGTGTCTGTCTTGTCTGCTTTGAGTGTGAGATCCTCAGGGCAAGGATTGTCTCTTACAATATCTTTGCATGTATAGTAGGACAGTGGTCAGGGAGTTAAGCCACAGGACTGGGAATCTGGAGACTGTTTCTCTCCTGATTTTACAGCTGACTTGCTGGGTAACCGTCCCTGTTTTACCTATCTGTAAAATGGGAGTAAGAATACTTCCCTGCTTCTCAAGAGGATGTCAGAGGCCTAAGTTGCTAGTATTAATGTCGCCCTTAGAAACCCTGGGATGGAAGGTGCGTGACATGCAGAGGCTGTCAATGACAATGCAAAGAAACAGTTATGGGGGATTCCCGGCATGGGCTTCGGACATTTGACCACTCGATCAGAATCCAACTGATTCTCATTTTCAACAGCCCACTGGAGGCTGAGAGGGAGTTAGTCCTTGATCTACCTATCTTGCTCTTATGAGTTTGGAAAAATCTATGCACGTGTATTGCCCTGCAGGTGACACCCCCCCCCCCCCAAATCCACACACACACACCCCAAATCCAGGTGCTTCTGTGCGTTACTGTTCCGGTAGGATGAAATCAGTGGCAGCAGCCTGGGGTTCCTAAGTAACTTGTGTGGACAGCCCCAGGACAACCCTGCAGTACCCAACAAGTGTATCTGACTCTGCCACAGGAGGTACCCAGCATGAGCTTCTGCACACTGCTGAGATGAATTTAAAGTTTGCATTTCATTAGGGGCCCAGTCCTGCCAGATGTACATGCCCTCAATTCTCATTGACTTCAGGAGGTCCTCAGCACCTTGCCGGGTCAGACCCTACTCTTGTATTTACTTTACCTTTTGATGTTTAGCTTCACAATGATAAACCCACGTGCACTGCACATAGAATAGAATTTAGAATATCAGGGTTGGAAGGGACCTCAGGAGGTCATCTAGTCCAACCCCCTGCTCAAAGCAGGACCAATCCCCAACTAAATCATCCAATGGAAAGAGATCTTGGTTTCAAACTTCCAGTGCATGGTTATCATCAACAAACATGGCAAGGGGGGGAAATATAGTTTTTGCATAACGATAAATACATTACCCTTGAAGTCAATGGAAGTTGAGGGCACTCAGCACTGTGTAGGATTGGGCCCGCATTGAAATACCAGCTTTCAGGGTTAATGAGCAGAAGTACTAGGTACCTCTTCTTGCTGGGAGAGCGTAATACCTCCCCCATGAAAAACTGTCACATAAGAACAGAACAGCTGGTCAGACCATGGTCTGTCTTGCCCAGTTTCCTGTCTCTGTGGCCTGTACTCATGCTTCAGGGGGAGTGTACTGATCAGGGACATTAAGAGTGATCACCCCAAATGACCCCAAGTATGGGCTTGCATCCCTGACCATCATGGCTAATAGCCATTGATGGACGTGTCCTCCATGAACTTGCCCAGTTCTCTTTTGAACCCAGTTGTACTTTGGGCCATCGCACCATCCTATGGCAATGAGTTCCACAGGGTGAGCTGTGCGTTGTGTGAAAAAGTACTTCCTCTTGTTTGTTGCTTGTGGTGATGCCATGCTGCAGTTCACTTGGTTGTGATTATGTTTTGTTGCCCTCAAATATATGATTATAATTAGAGATGTAACTATTTCATAATTAAACCAATGTTCCTGTTTCTATGCATGGGGCTAATCATTGCATCCTATTAACATTTAACAACCCTGAAACTTTTAACATTCAGGATACCTTTTCCCTGGGATCTTATGTCGTCATGGCCACATGGCTTGCAATCCTGTGTCCATTTGTTCCCTTGTTTTGCAGGCAATTTGCTTGCTGGAAGCCTGTCTTTCAGTTTGGTCTGCATTTCATGATAGCACATGTGCTATGCTCCTGATGTTAAAATAAAAACAAAGTGCATCTCTGCCTCCTCTTTGGGAAGAGGTCCAAGATCTGTGTTAATGAGAGATTTCGCAGAGGAGGCTGGGATGGGGGGGAAGATGTCTTTGTTTTAATGCTAACCTGACCAAGTGTGAAAATCAAGTTTCTGCTGTCTTTGTGTTGTTTCATGTGGCATCTTGATTACAGTCTGCAAGGGAAGTGGGGAAGCACGGACAAAGCAGATCAAATTTGCTGTATTACGTTTTTGTCGGAGGTGTGAAACATGGTGCACTTGCTTTCTTTGGAACTTTTGTCTGCTCTCTCAGGCCCTGATCCTGCATGTGTGTAGCTTTATTCATGAGAGTATTTCCACTGACGTTTATGGGAAAGCTGCTGTGAATAAAGTTATACACCTGCTTAAGCGGTTGCCAGACGGAGGCCTAGATGCTGGCTACCTGTTGGGATTATTGTTCCCATGGGGATGGGTGATGCCGGGCATAACCAATCCATTGTTACTAGAAGCCGGTACCTGAATACCTGCTGGAGTGGCATGTCAAAAACCAGAATGAGTGTAGTGGTTGTGGAGTTGCTGGACCAGTGCGGCTACATGGGAGTCATGTTGCATTATCAACTCTCGTGTTATGAGGCTTCAGTTAGCAGTTGCAACATCAGCTTAACACACCCACTGTATAGCCTGCATGGAGATGAATACATGCGGTGGGCAAATTTATCCAGTGAAACAGCAGAGCCCAGCGTATGGGAGATTACAAGTTCGCCTTCTGCCAGCACCTTGACACTGTTGATTTGATTAATCTGTGCCACTGGGATAGCAGGTGGCATTGCGAGAGCACTGCTGTGAAAAAGCATTGAGCAACAAACCACCCCTGTTCTGAACAGCTGTTTCTCCAGCCTTTCGGTGTATTCCTCTTAAAACAAAAACAAAGAAATGGCTGGAAAAATGGAAGACAATTTCCAAATGGTGCCAGAAATTGATTTATTGAGATTACCCTGCTGTGGGCTCTGAAATGTGGAGTGGTTTCAGGTGTCGCAAGCGCACACTGACGGTTCAGTCCATTGTGCGTGAGGTGCGTTCAGTATGTGTTGGACTGCATGGCTTCCTGGAACCATCTTGGAGCACCTGATTTCTACCCTTTCCATCCTTCTCAATAATAGTCTTTTATATAATGCCCCTGGGGCTAAAGTATCCTGAGTTCAATTCCTGGCTATGTCACAAACTTCCTGTCTGACCCTGGGTGTCACTCAGTCTCCTTGTACTTCAGTTCCCCATCTGTAAAATGCAGATAATGCTGCTCTTTTTCTTTCACTTTCCCCTGTCCTGGCTTTGGGGCAGGGACTGTCTTTAGCACAATGGGGCCCTGAATTTGATTTAGGTCTTGCGAATAATAATAAGAGCTTGTGTGGGATTTGTGTTTAGAGTCCTAATAATTTCTTACATATATTTATTTCAAAGCTTCCTTGAAATTCCAAACTGGAATATTTACTTCTGAGTGAATAAAGTGTAATGATTACACAGACTTCATCTGTGACCATAGGCATGTCTCTCAATCTGTGAGTCGGTTTCCCATGTGGAAAATGTGGATAATATTACCTGTCTCTGCTCTTTTTCTGTGTTGTCTATTTAGATTGCAAGCTTTTTGAGGTTCTCTCACTATGTGTAGGTACAGCGCCTAGCACCGTGGGGCTCCAGTCTCTGCTCTTAGATTCTAGGTGCGACTGTAATACAAATCGTAACAAATAATCCCAAAGCCCTTCACTTACTACAATATACATGCCGCACTATTGAATGCAGCCACCTCTGGGGTGGAGACTGATGCATGGTAAATTAGCCACCAGTGGCGAGGGAGATGAAATTTTAGCCAAGGTTACATGGTAACACCATTACCCTCTCTTCGGTGCCTCAGATTCCCCATCAGTAAGATGGGGATAATGATACTGATGTCATCTGCAATGCACTTTGAGATCTCTGGATGAAATGCGCTAGATAAGAGTCAGATGTTATAAGACTGTGACCCAGGTCCCGGGGGAGCCATACTGAGGTTACTTAATTTGGGCAAACGGCAAAGAATGGGGCAGACAATCGCCAAAGCTGGTGTCATTCCAGTATTTAGATCCACCAAGTTAGCCTCATAATAGCTTCTATAATACCTTACTGGTTGGTTACCCAGAAGCCAAAACACAGGTCCCTTGAAGTAACCCAGCCTTAGATCTCCACTCAAGTCATATATGATGAGGGTTACTGAAAATCTTATTAATCGTATAAGAAAGTTCTACCAATCCCAAAGGATCGGACACATTACCTTCCAGGTTAATGAATATTCCAGATCTTACCCAAATACGCATTTACAGCCAATTCTTATTAACTAAACTAAAATTTATTAAAATAGAAAAGAGAGAGTGTATTGGTTAGAGATCACTATACATACCGTCTGTAAGCGAGGACTGGCCTGTCTCCCAAGATCTGTGAGAGTGAAGGATCATTCTTCAGGATAGGTTGTAGATCCTTGATGGTGCGTTGGAGAGGTTTTAGTTGGGGGCTGAAGGTGATGGCTAGTGGCGTTCTGTTACTTTCTTTGTTGGGCCTGTCCTGTAGTAGGTGACTTCTGGGTACTCTTCTGGCTCTGTCAATCTGTTTCTTCACTTCAGCAGGTGGGTATTGTAGTTGTAAAAATGCTTGATAGAGATCTTGTAGGTGTTTGTCTCTGTCTGAGGGGTTGGAGCAAATGCGGTTGTATCTTAGAGCTTGGCTGTAGACAATGGATCGTGTGATGTGGTCTGGATGAAAGCTGGAGGCATGTAGGTAGGAATAGCAGTCAGTAGGTTTCCGGTATAGGGTGGTGTTTATGTGGCCATCGCTTATTAGCACTGTAGTGTCCAGGAAGTGGATCTCTTGTGTGGACTGTCCAGGCTGAGGTTGATGATGGGATGGAAATTGTTGAAATCATGGTGGAATTCCTCGAGGGCTTCTTTTCCATGGGTCCAGATGATGAAGATGTCATCAGTGTAGCGTAAGTAGAGTAGGGGCATTAGGGGACGAGTGCTGAGGAAGCGTTGTTCTAAGTCAGCCATAAAAATGTTGGCATACTGTGGGGCCATGTGAGATGGTGAGCTTTGTAGTTGCAAAGAGTTCTTTTGGAATTAGTCCATAGTCCAAAATTGATATTCAGGGTGATCCAGGTGGGACTGGAGATCTCAGTCTTATGACTCAAACTTCCCTTGCATAAAGCATCAAGCAGATCTGACATGAAAATGGATCAGGACCCAAGCCACCTTCATACAGTTCCAGGCCTTCTTTTGACAGCTTGGAGGCCTTAGGCGAACAATAGGCAATCATCAAGACTTTGAAGTAGACCTGTTTCCTAAACATCACCAGTAATTAGCTACGTGGATTAACAAAAGGCAATTGCCTGTTTTCCACCTTTCGCGGGTGATTTGCAATATGCTTCAAAGAGAGCTCAATACAGTGATATCCCTATATTTCCAGTTCATTAACTGAATACAGCACAGACAGGAACTGTTTGATTACATTGTTAACTTCTAACAATATATATGTAAACACACAAAAACACAAACATCTGCCAGTATGTCTCTAAAATTTGAATTTGGGTCATTTATCCTGCAGGATGTTTAACCTTTCTGGCATGTGTCACAAAGACATATCTGGGCATCTGGTACAGAGGCAGTGTAGGCAAGACTGTAGTCTTTTAAGTCCCCACTGAAAGAACCACTAGGTTTTGAATGTGTGAACCTGTGTAGGGTGAACAGTTGACATCATCCTGCTGGGATTTGAACTTATGCTTCTAGGAAATCTAGTTATTTCAGTCCTGGAGCTTAGGCCAGAAAGGATGGCTTAGTGATTTAAAACCTAACAGTTCGTACTACTGGACCTTTAGCAACGTCACAGGAAGCTTGAGACGTGTGGTCTAATCTACACTCTGATCGTTTTGAAATAAGCAAAGACAGAGCCCCACTGCTTTGCGAAGGCTGAGGGATAAATGGAGCCCATGATCCTAATGCCATTGCTGTGTGTGTCACCACACAGATCAAAGCAGCAATATTCACTACCGGACACGTGACTAAGTATAATTATTGCAGCCATTTTTACTTGTTTGCATTTTGCACACACATTTTAAAATTCCAGCAGCTATTTTGAAACCACCTTGTTTGTTTTGTTTGTTTGTTTGTGTTACAGCAGTGCCCAGAGGCCCCAATCCAATCCAGACCTCCCAAGAAGTCATCGTCATTCGTCTAATAGAAACATGTTGTTCAAGATTTATCTGTCAGTTTCTGAGGGAAGGAGTAAGATTAGCCAGTGGTGTTCCTCTGAATTTGCACTGGTGTAACTCAGTTAGAATCATTTATTTGTTGCCCACTCTACAGCAGAACAAAGTTTTAATCAGTTTGCACCTTTCCTTCCTGGAGAGAGCATTCATTTCTAGGCAGACAGCTCTCTATGTGTGGCCCAGTTCACACCCCAAAGTGAGCCAACGAACCCCCAAAAGCCGGGCTGGTATTTCCCTGTATGGCAATCTGTCTAAGCTGTGGCCCCCTTCACTAGAGCACCTGAGCGCTAACAAGCACTGTGATATGTCTCGGTCAGTTTTGTGAAATATGATGCTTTAAATATTTCAGGACAGCATTTTAGGAGCGATTGCTTAACACCCTTTACAAAGCAATCTGGAGCAGTCCCTAGTGGTGCAGCTGCTGCTGGAAGGTTGGGTTTAGTTCAGGTGCCTGCAATCCAAGGATGTTGATACGTTGGCAAAGGTTTAGAGAAGAGCCACGAGAATGATTAAAGGATTAGAGAAATGCCGTATAGTGGTCGACTCCAAGAGCTCCATTGTTTTAGCTTAACAAACAGCTTAATCAAGGGTTCACTTGATTAGTCTGTAAGAATATATGCAGGGAACGAATATTTAATAATGGGCTCTTCAATCTAGCAGAGAAAGGCCTAACATGATCCAATGGCTGGAAGTTTGAAGCTAGACAAATTCAGACTGGAAATAAGGTGTGCATTTTTGACAGTGAGAGTAATTAATCATTGGAACAATTTCCTAAGGGTCGTGGTGGATTCTCCATCACTGACCATTTTAAAATCAAGACTGGATGTTTTTTTCTAAAAGATCTGCTCTAGGAATTTTTTGGGGGAAATTCTATGGCCTGTGTTATACAGCCGGTCAGACCAGATGATCACGATTCTGGCCTTGAGATCTATGAATCAGTCATTGTGGTTTAGGATGCATTTCAGTGTGGCATTGTCTGAATGACAGCTCTCCTTGCTTATGCGCCCCTCTGCGGGATTGCAGCCAGAAGGCCCAGTTCCCACAAGGATAGGTGGAAGGATGGTTTTGTGGTGAAGGTGCAGACTGGAAGCCAGGCTGTCTCTACCTCTCCACAGATGTCTTTTGTGAGCACAAGCAAGTCACTTGAGGGGCTGATTTTCAATAGAGTAAGCGCACAAATATGCACCTAATTTGTGTGTGCAAATGTTGTGATTTTGTGCATCAGTGTGGTAATTGCATGTGCAAATTATAAATTAGATACTTAACGGATTACTTGTGCATTCAATAGCTGTGGATGTGAACACAGTTATGGTATTTGTGTGTGAAAATGAACAGGCCTTTTGTGCACATATTTGCAATATAAACCTTTGAAAATCAGGCCCTGAATGGCTGTGCCTCAATTTTCCCCTTATGTAAATTGAGGTAAATATCTCCTACCGCATAGGGTAGTTGTGAAACTAGGTTCATTAGTGTTTAAAATCTCTCTGAGATCTTCTGGATGGGAGGTATATAGACCTCCCAAGAAGTCATCGTCATTCGTCTAATAGAAACATGTTGTTCAAGATTTATCTGTCAGTTTCTGAGGGAAGGAGTAAGATTAGCCAGTGGTGTTCCTCTGAATTTGCACTGGTGTAACTCAGTTAGAATCATATTCTCCTTGTCTAGATTAGGTCCTGTTCTGATAAAAGCATTGAGAATTTACAGCATTCTGATATCTGCGCCCATGAAACAAAGCATTAATCATAGACTTGCTCAGCCTGTCTCTGAAATGCGTTTCTGGGCCACGAATAGGGTACAATATTTTACATTATTGCCAGGGTTGCTTGACCAGATGATGAAGTTTCCTGTTTGGTGGTGTGGGTCGTGTTAAACTTTCTGTCTCTACAGACAGGTACATTTTTAGGTGATTCTGAGCTTTTTCTTTTTGATCTTTCCAGGGTTTTATCTGAAAATGATTAAAATGGATAAAAACTGAAAGTTAATCATGAGCTAAGAGCTGAGTGGGATTTTCCTGCTCTTTATTTGTGTGTTGCCTTATTTAGATTATAAACTCTTCAGACAAGAGCGTTTTCTTACTATGATGCACTACGTTTTCTAGCAAAAAATTCCCAGTATGGGCTGTAGTTGTACCAGTGTCGACAAGACTTCCATAGCAACTGATGGTTTTAACGTTGCCCTGTCCAGACCTTCTCTGGGCAGGGCTAGATGACACAGTGGTTAAAACACCAGTGGCTCATCTGCACAAGTGCTCTCACTTGGGAGCTGCTCTGGTGTTCGCAATGGTGGGAAACTTAGGTTAAAAAAAACCCATAGACTAGAGAGATCCCATATGTCAGTGAAGTTTATAGAACATTATTGGGCTTTATATAAATATGACTGGTCTAGGGCTTAGGGGGGTGTTTGTGCTTATTCAAAGTGCTATTTAACCCTGACAAAATATAAAAGATGGGTGAAATTTTCAATTTAAACCAATAAATTTTGCTCCACTTGGGGTTACATCTTGTTAAATAAAACTGAATCTTGCTGAGCATGGGAGAGATCTTAGCTCGGAGAGATCTCGACTCCTAAATGCAGAAATCCATGTGGGGACCAATTTATTTGAAAATCTCTCTGCAGTGCTGTTCTCCCTTGGGATCTGCCTCTGATTTTGCAGATTCCCTTTGCAATTTAAATGGAAGAGAATGGTTTGTTTTGTTTTTATTTCATCCCTCACTTTCTCCAGTGCCATGTTTTGAGGTTGAGGAGGCGGTATTTGGACCCACACATGAAGTTTCAGGATAAAAGTATTTTTTAAAATAAGGATTATATCTTGGGAGTATTTCTGTTTTAAATTAAATGTTATAGAGTAGACATTCATTTAAGGCTCATTCCAACAAGGTGTCTGCTAATTCCAGTAACCACATTTTAGCATCTGTTTTGCATTCTAAATTGCAACTTTTAGGGAGGGGATGAAAAATCTTCTGATCCAAAGCACAGTGAAGGTCAATGGGAGTCTTTCAGTTGACTTCACTGGGTTTTGGGTCAGGCCCCCAGCTGGTATATTAATTGTTTGGAAAACATGGAGTTGATAGCACAGTTGCGTGTGCTTGTTTATTAAGAACAGTCATGAAAATCAGTGAATAAGCTTTTTATCATTCAGAAATGGCAATCGGCTTCAGAGAGAACACTGACAGTAGAAACGTAGAATATCTATGGGACCAAAATTGCCTTGAAAGCAGGGTTTTATTTTATTGTAAACATTGATTTAAAACCCCCCTTTAAAAATAAATAAATAAATTGCACCATGCTCTGGGGAAATCTACTGGCAATTTCGTTATAAGAGAGAAAGAAAATAGTGATTTTTAATGCATGATCAAATGGAAGATGCCTTTAAGAACAAAAGCCTAGAAAACTGCACCTCCTCCTGCTAGAATAAAATACATGAGAGCAATTTTAATTCATTTCTTACCTACATGCTACTCCTCTGGTTGGGTTTTTTATTATGACTAGTGTGAAATTGTCATTGTGCGGGGAATTTGAGGCTAATTTGCTCTTGTCTGTGGAAATCTACCTTGGCTCTTTATAGCTATATAATGCCAATTAAAGGATAGCAATGGTAAATTGAGGCAGAGAGGATAAGTGACTTGCCCAAGGCCTCAGAGAGGAGTTAGTGTCAGAACCAGGACTAACATTCAGGAGTTTCTGGCTCCCAGTCCTTCAGTCAGATCATTAGACCATGTTGTTTTCTCTGTCTTTATCTCAATCGTGGGAGTTAGCTGCTATTCATTAAACTCTCCTGGAAAATTAGCTGCTTGAGTCATAACTGAGAAGGCTTCTAGATCTTGGGTAGCACAGAGACTAGATGACTTAATCATGAGGAATGAAACGATTACTGCAAAATACCTATTATGCAAACACTGAACGGTGCAAGAACACACATTTTTGCAAGAAAATGTACATTTTATTAAGGTAGCGAAATTCTCCGTGCTCTCCTTGCCGTTAGAAGCTGAACGAGCTGAGCCAATTGTTGCCAATATCTTTAAATAAGAACGAACTCTGAAATCAGTAAAAGGAACCCTCACTGATCAGTGCAATCACTTGCTTTTCAGGGTAACAGGGGGGCCCTCGGGAAGAAGTGGACACCGAATGGTAGCCTGCAAGAGACAGTTAATCGTCTTTGGAGGATTCCACGAGAGTGCCAGGTTGGTTGCTCCAGGATTCATAGATTTTTTTTTTTTTTTTAAGGTCAGAGGCATCATGACTGGATGATCTCCTGAGGTCCCTTCCAACCCTGATATTCTCTGATTCGATGACAATCACCTAGTCTGACCTCCAGCATGACACAGGCCAGAGAATTTCCCCTATTCATTCCTGTATCAAGCCCAACGGTTTGTCATTGAGCTAGAACATATCTTTTAGATATCCAGTCCTGTTTTGAAGATACCATGTGATCGAGAGTCTATCGCATTCCGCGGTCAATTATTTGGTTGGTTAATTACCGTCACGGTTCAAGATTAAGACCGTATTTCCATTTGCCAAGTCTCAGCTGCTGGATCTTGTTATGCCTTTGCCTGCTAGATTACAGAGCCCTTTACCGTCGGAAATCTTCTGCCCAAGCAGGTACTTATAGACCATGATCAACCTCCTCTTCGATCAGCTAGATACATTAAATGAAGAATAGGGTGTTTTGAGTTTCAGAGGAACAGCCGTGTTAGTCTGTATTCGCAAAAAGAAAAGGAGTACTTGTGGCACCTTAGAGACTAACCAATTTATTTGAGCATGAGCTTTCGTGAGCTACAGCTCACTTCATCAGATGTTTACCGTGGAAACTGCAGCAGACTTTATATACACACAGAAATCATGAAACAATACCTCCTCCCACCCCACTGTCCTGCTGGTAATAGCTTATCTAAAGTGATCAACAGGTGGGCCATTTCCAGCACAAATCCAGGTTTTCTCACCCTCCACCCCCCCACACAAATTCACTCTCCTGCTGGTGCTAGCCCATCCAAAGTGACAACTCTTTACATAATCAAGTCGGGCTATTTCCTGCATAGATCAAGGTTTTCTCACATCCCCCCCACCCCCATACACACACAAACTCACTCTCCTGCTGGTAATAGCTCATCTAAACTGACCATTCTCCAGGTTTAAATCCAAGTTAAACCAGAACATCTGGGGGGGGGGGGGTAGGAAAAAACAAGAGGAAACAGGCTACCTTGCATAATGACTTAGCCACTCCCAGTCTCTATTTAAGCCTAAATTAATAGTATCCAATTTGCAAATGAATTCCAATTCAGCAGTTTCTCGCTGGAGTCTGGATTTGAAGTTTTTTTGTTTTAAGATAGCGACCTTCATGTCTGTGATTGTGTGACCAGAGAGATTGAAGTGTTCTCCGACTGGTTTATGAATGTTATAATTCTTGACATCTGATTTGTGTCCATTTATTCTTTTACGTAGAGACTGTCCAGTTTGACCAATGTACATGGCAGAGGGGCATGTTTTGAGTGTTGCACTCTTTTTTGTTGGTTCAGGTGATCTCAAGAAATAGTTAGATCTTTTGTTGCCCACCTTCTTTCTGGTTTAAATAGTTGGGATTCTACTATGTGCCTGGAGCTGCTGGGACTAGTTTGGAAGTAATGATTAATACAGAACAGAGAATCTGGAAGAAGTTTTTGCCACCTGTTAAAGTAGCTTTGTCAGCTGTACATTGATGCTGTGCACTTGTAATTTTTGCCCTTGCAAATTCAAATTTTACACTGTACGTCATGTCATAAATTCATCGGCTGCAGAGGAAATGAACCTGCCTTGTGTGGCCCACAAGGGGCTAAATCTTCAGAGCATCCCCATTGTGTCCCTGAAGTAACATTTTACCCTGTACTAACTGGCAGTCTTTGTGTGCCCTAACTAGAGATTACGTGTATTACAACGATGTGTATGCCTTCAACTTGGATACTTTCACATGGACCAAGCTGTCTCCATCAGGGACTGGCCCTGTTCCAAGGTCTGGCTGCCAAATGGCTACCACTCCAGAGGGCAATATAATCGTCTATGGTGGCTACTCCAAACAGGTAAGAGGCTCCTCTTGGTGAACTGGGGCAGTCAGAGGAAGGATAGCCCACTGGCTAGGGCCCTAGCCTAGAACTTGGGAGACCTGGGTTAATTCCCTGCTCTGCCTGTGTAGCCTTAAACTCTGTGTGCGTGAGTTCCCCATCTGTAAAGTGGGGGTCATAGCGCTGCCCTGGGGTGTTCAGTCGAAATACATTAGAAATTGTGAGGTACTCAGATATTACACTAATGACGCTCAGATAAGGACCTACAATAGGTAGATAAAATATTGGAGATAAAATCTCCGAGCATATGCCAACCACTCACAGGCCTGAGTTCAGAAGAGACCTCCCCAACAGGCAGGTTATCCCATAATTGTCTACTGTAGGGTTTTTTCCACCTCCCTCTGAAGGGTGTGGTACAGGCCACTGTTGGAGACAGGACACTGGAGTGGCTGGGGTCTGACGGTCTGGCAGCTCCTGTGGTGTTTTCTGTAAATAAATGATGTGTTTTTCTGAGACCAGGTTTGCTGGGCCTGGAGCCGTAGGATTCCAGAACCAAAGTTTGCTGGCGGTGTCTAATAAATTCCAGTGTATTATCATTAAATAGAGTGTCATCAGTGGCTGTTGGCCAGCTGGCCAGTGTCTGATAAATGGCCTTTTCCTACCTTGTACTGGTAACAACCAGCATCTGGGAGTTCACTGGCCCTCAACAGGTCATGTCTCAATCACACTGAAGGCCCCAGCTGCCAAAATTGGAGTTGGGGGAGTTAGTAGCAGGCCACAGGGCAGAACATAGGAGGCATCAATACCAATATTTCCCATGATTTTTCAGCTTGTGGCAGATGGGCTGTCCTTTCTTGATAATACCCTCCTGCCCCATCATGCCACCCCAAAGCGAATATAAATGCTCAGTCTGTGCCCAAGAATGTCTTGCCCTCCTGAACCCAGATAGGAAAGTGTTTCTGCTCGGCCCCATTGCCACTAAGGCAGCTACATTCCAATACTCATGGCAATAAGGCAGTAGCTGCCAGCATGCATGTACTTTCTCACAATACTGAAGGGGTTAAGGGAGCACAGCTAGTCTGCAAACTCAGTCAGCCAAAAGGAGACCTTTGATCAGCACCAGGCTTCCTTTGCACGGCTTCTTGCCTTGTTAATCAAGGTAATTTATACAAGCCAGCCCTTTTGACCATATGTTCTCATTGACCAAGTGTCCCTGTCTCCATGCTGGGAGGCAGGAAGTAAACATTTCATTGGCAGCAGTAGCAAAAGGCTCCTGCAAACGCTTTTAATGTTTATAGTGCAGACCGTAGCAGCAGGGTTTGGGTTTTATATCTCAGCAGAAAGGCATCTCTTCCAGCAGTGCAGCGTCGGGGGAGGAGGATGCACTGTTCTTCCAATCTGAATAAATGAACGAAGAAGAGAGGAAAAATATTCCATCTTTATATTTAGAAACATTTGTGCCTCCTCACAGCCCTGCGCTCATGGCTGTGTCTTCTTGGACACACATTTGTTTAAGTGGTAATAGCAATATGGCAGATTTTCCACCTGAATAGGCTTTGTCCTGCTCCTTGCTTTTCTTCCCCAATTGCTCTGAAGACTGGAGAGCAGAAAAACCTGCTTGTCAGATGTGGTTCTGCAGACCACCGAAGGCAGCTGGGATTGGGTTGTGTGCTGCAGCCCATGGAAATTAAAGCTTGTGCGTTTTGTTTTGTTTTTGGCTGCTGTACCAATCTGAGCTGCATTGCAATGTTCTCGGGTTACTTTTCTTTTAGGAATTTGGGAAATGAATAGTGTTAGGAGCTGAGAGAGAATGTCTGGCTGAAATTCAACCTTCCTGGTTAAAGCCCAAACAGCTGGCCTTTGTGCAGGGCGCTAAGCAGGGATTAGATTAGAGTGCAGTTCATCATGGACCCAAAGGACAGCTTTTAGACTAAAACAGTGGCAACTGCTGCTCTGTGAACTATCTGTGAGGTACTGGGCTGGTAAATCCAGAGGCCTCTCACGGCACACACGGCCCTGTTCATGACTGTCATGTCCCTTTCTGTATAGTCCAGATGGGAGCAGAGACTATCCCTCTACATTAAGTGATACCTGGGGCCTTGCATGTGTCCCCCACAGCGTGGGTAAACCCAAAGACCTGTTGTATCTTATCCGCAAAATGTGACCCAATGCACTGAACAGAATTAATTTGTGTGGCCTGTAGCTGCCAGCAGATGTCACAGTGACAATTCTCAGAGCTGTCCTGATCGTTTCATTTGCTAAGATGAGGTAAAATAACAGCGAATGGTTGTTTAGTACTTGATGTCTCTGCTGACAGCTGATTATGGAGTTGAGTCTCTAGATGTAGTGCGAAGTCAATCAGCAAACTGTGTATTGTTTAGAATAATTTGAGTATAGGCTCCCAGAGACAATGAGAGGGGTGCAGTTTTGGGCGGGGAAATGCTGTACTGAGAACCAGTGGCTTACTTGAAGCTGGACAAGCACTGAGCAAGACACGGTTCCTGCCTCAGCCACTGAACAAGAGAGACTGCAGTGAAAAGAGCTATGAAAAAACTTAAGCTAGACAGAATGAGGCTCTGCAGCCTGCATGTGTGACAAGCCAAGTGACCAAATGAAGCTCCATTCACAAAGTCAGCAGGAGATTTTTCTTGGGGCCAAGGTCAGAGCTGGTGTAAATGGGTGCAATTTGCATGGAGTTCTCTGGGTCCAGTTCCAATGTGGAGGTTACATATCATGTTTAAAGAAAGCAAGTATCAATTGTAACAGCTTCTCCTTATTAGTGCTGTCTCCGAACAGCTCAGCCATGCGGCTTAGTCGGCATTGCTGGGGGGAAAATGATCTGACTCAAAACCAGGACGTTCACTGTTAAGGTTGGAGCTCCAGCCTTCCAGCGAAGTCACCTCATCTTTCATTTTCCCACGTTGATCAGGAACATTTCTCTCCCCAGAAGATCCTTTTCTCCCCTCAGCCCGTCCACTTGTCCCACCCAGCCTGCCACGTGAGCTGGAAGGGCAGGCATTGGAGGCAGGAAGCAAGGGAGGGGAGGGAATTTGGTCTATGCCGTGTGTTGCTGGTGTTAGCATTAGATGGCATTTGGGTTGGAGGGCCAGTAGTGTATATTCTGCAGGGCCCTGGGATAGTATAGGGCCTGTGGGTTTAAAGCTGCCCCTACAGTGCAGGGAGCTGACCACATAGCTTTAGCCTTGATGATGAATCCTGTTGCTGTTTTGATTCTAGCTGCAGCTTAAATGTTGTTTGCTGTGGTGTGTATATGATGCACAGCATCTGAAATGCACCTGTTGATTCACACGACCAGTCTCTCAGGTAGCTAACCAGTAAGTATTATGGGGACACTGAGATAAAGAGGATGAAGTGACTTGTCCGAGGCCACGTAGGAGGTCAGTGGCAGAGTCAGGACTCGAACCCAAGGCTCTTGACTCTTAGCCCGCTGCTCCAACCCTTTGGCTCCTTCACTCCTGTTCCAAGACGAGTGAAGTGCAGATTGCAAATGGCCAGCAGGTAAAAAGTGAAAAGTAAATATGAATCTCAAAATTCTTTGAGCCTTACTAATCTACGATGTTCCCAGTGTTATTGATAACAATATACCTACTATCTTGCATATGTACTATAGATCTTCATGGTGTCCCTCTATTCAGGTGTATTCTAGCAAATGTTCTCTTTCATTTTCATGCAGGCTGAAAATAGCAGGGGCTACTTCTTTGGCTGCTGTCATCCTCATGCCTCGAAAAGTAACTTAAGGGGATCTTATCAGCTATTTCTGGTTATACAAAAAAAATCCCGTTGGATAATTTATATTCATTCTTCACCCACTGATATTAGTTTTAAGACATTCCCATTTTTTGGGCTTTCTTTTTTTTGTGTGTCAGAGAACAAGAGCTCTGCAGCTCCCGCAACTTGGGCTGTTTAAAGTAATGAGAGTGTGCTATTGCTAGGCAACCTTAGCAGAGTGTGCCTGACTAGAACTCTGAATGCAGCTGGGGGACATCAGGAAGCTATATTGCTACACCTCGCCTGTGAAAATTGGCTAGAAACCGCATTAGGGCATCTTGTGGGGGAGATTTTTTGAATGCACCAAAGTGTGCCATAGGGCATTTTAAGGGGTAGCTTTTTAATGCCTCTTTTTAAAAAGCAGATTTGGTTAGGCTCTCACTTGCTGAAATGCTTACAGGGATGAAATGTGATTGTCATCAGTTGCTGAGTCTCATGAATATCAAAAGGTTCTGTCCCACATCCTGGCCAAGACTCCTGTGGGTTGAACTTTCAACAATGGTCTTTGATTTTCCCCTTGAAATCAATTAAGACAGAGCTGAGTTTCAGTGAGTTCACTGTAGAGTGCCCTGAATTCTTATCCCGGCTGTAAACACTGTGACCAAGCCACTTAATCACTCTGTGCCTCAGTTTCCCCTTCTGTCAAAGGGAGATGAAACTCTTACATTAGGGCTGAGGTGAGTATTCATTAGTGAAAGCTTGCAAAGAACTTAGAATTTGGAAAGGGCTCATATTTATGAATTGTAGATGCAAACAATATAAGGTAGAGATCTAACACTCTGAGTTGTGCTTGCAAAACAAGGAATTGGATGTCAACATTATCTAATGGTGTGGGTGGGAAATTAGAGTGAGTGTGGAAGCCCCTTTAAAAATGTTGACCTCTGTGTGATAAGGAAGGTGCTTAATATTGCCAGGTCAGAGGGTAACTGTATGTTTCTCTTGAATGATAGTGCTTTGGAATCTTGCTTGGTCTCTGTGCATTTAAACAGCGATTTGAAATTGTGTATGTGTGAGAGAGAGGCATCTCTTTAAAAACAAGGAATTGTAACTCCCACTCCACCTCATCGATTTTTTTCAGTCCATGAAGCATTATCATGTTTCATACACAGTGTGTTTACTACAGGGAGCCACATGGTTTTCAGATGAGAAATAATGCAATTCTTCCTCATGGCCCTTATGATATTGGAGCAGACAGCACTCGGAACACGTAATTTCCCTCCGCCCCTCTCCCCCTGCACTGTTCAGATTGTTGTGCTTAACAGCTGTGCTGTTAGCAGATCTACACCCCTCATCATTATGTGCCCCCTACACACACGCGCACACACTCTTGTGCTCCTATGTGAAAAAAACAGCCAGAATATAGCTTGGATTGTAGGGAAAACAACAACATGAATGCTTTATTGTAATTAGATGCTGATGTGGACACATACAGTGTTAATTGAATTGGTATTTGCAGGGTGTTTCCTTGAAGGGAACATTTTCTCTCTCTTTTTTTGGGGGGGTTTGTTTTTCCACTGGAAGCTCCTCCCAGGGAGATGGTTACTAGACTGTCCAAAGCAGGACGCTCCCAGCTTTCTGCATGCTGATACCTGCAGCACAGAGCTCCTCTAATTGCACCCAAGAAATATACACCAAGTCAGAAATGTGCTATGTTGCTTGTTTTTGTTTTGGTTTTTTTTTGTCTTAATAAGAGCCGATGTGGACATAAAGAGCTCGTGCTGTTTCCCTCTTTCTCCCACGATACAAATGTCATCGATGTTTGTTCTTACAGAGTTTCTGCCCTCAGCATCCCAAAGCTCCTACCTGGCTCAGCTCAAGTTCTGCAGCAGGATTAATGACTACTGTGTTTGGGGCTGGATGCTTGTTGTATATAGAGCACTGCAGCCAACAGGGCACCACCCTGAAGGAGGAGAATACTTCCAGGGCAGTGTTTCCATTCAGTGCACCAACAAAATGCGGCACTTCTGGCAAATGATACAATTTCTGGTGTGCTGTCCGAGCACCAGGGCATGTGGTAGGCAAGAAGAGGTTCGGATGCCAAGTGTACACTTGTATTTCTTGGGAGACTTCTACTGTTGTGCTGAAATTCAGGGTAGGGGACATTAAGGCCTTCTGAATCCAGAGCATAATGAATTTCTTGGACAGGAATTCTGAAACACCTGGGAGCGACCAATTTCTTTATTCTCATGCAGTTATTCAGGCACAGGGGATGTAGTAGCAGACAAAATACTTGCTGTTCAGCACCTGGAATCAAGGCTCAAATCTGTCTTGAGGATCTGCATGAGTTTGCGGACAGGAGCTTATGCCCCATAACCACCCTGGATGGGATTTTTCAAATCACTAATTCTGCTCCCATTGACATCAGTGGTAAAACTCTCACCACAGAGTTCAGCCTGTGCTGAGTGCTTTGAAAATCCCAGCCCATGTGTAAATTGACACTGCCTGCTCTGAAGAGGCCAGGGGCTAAGTTGGGGCTGGAGACTGATCTACTCCTTGCTGTTGGAGGGAGTGCCTCCTCTGGCCTTTGGGCCGAGGTTCAGCTGGCCACTGCTGTGAGACTGTAATGTGTGTGTAACAAAGCCGGATTGCAGTGCGCATTGCTGTCTTTCCGTTCACCCTTAGGGACACTAATACTCACCCATAGTTTAAAAAAATACAGACCCTGTTCAGAAATCAAGGCAGCAGCGCTGTTCCCACTGGAGTCAGTGGGAGCCGAATCATGATCAAAGGCGGTTAGCACTCTTCTGCATCCCAGGGACTCCTCTGGGCCTCTTCGGTGGGGTGGGATGGGATGCCATTTCCAACAAAAGTGCTCTTGGGAGTCTCTTGCGGTAGAGGGAGAGGTGGCAAAATCCCAATATCCCAACAGTGGCGAGAATTCTGAGGACAGGAGCTAAAACGGTGATTCTCTCACCCACATGCAAAATGCTTTTCTCTAATACTTCAGGGGAAGAACAGGGATGCATTGGGCTAAGATACCACAGTTCAAGCTGTCCTCTTGGTCTAGAGCCGATTGATGTCAATGGAAAGACTTTCATTCCTTTCAGTGGCATTCGCATCGGCCCCTTAGAGTCAAATTCCGCCTACGGGTACGTGTGAGGCTCCCACTGAATTCAGCGGGAGCTGGTGTGGATAGACCTGAGGGCAGAATTTGGCATTTTGGTTTTTAAAAACTGTCCTCCATCTTCCTTCAAACAACCTGCCAGAGCTCATCCCACTTCTCCCACCAGCTGCCCTGAATCTCTCCACACCATCCTTGCAGCCTCCCTGTGCACTCCATCTCCCATTTCAAACCTCATCTGGAAACATGTCCTGCCTCCCTTTCCTCTGTCTCTTCCTTTCTCTTTCCTCTCTCCCATTAGTTTAACATTTGACCCTATAACAATAATCATACTATAATATACTATTATGAATGTATTATTGTTGTTGTAACTGTCTCATTGAACTCACGTACGTACCTGTGTGAGGAACAAATATTTGATACTGGGCTTTTCAGTAGAAAGGGGTAGCATAATCCAATGGCTGGAAATTGAAGCTGGACAAATTCAGACTGGAAATAAGGTGTACTTTTTACAGTGAGGGTAATTAACCATTAGAACAATTTACCAAGGGTCGTGGTGGATTTTCCATCGCTGACAATTTTACAATCAAGATTGGATGTTTTTCTAAAAGATCTGCTGTAAGAGTTATTTGGGGGAAGTTCTCTTTCCCATGTTCTACACAAAGTCAGACTACGATCACAGTGGTCCCTCCTGTCCTTGGGATTCTATGAATCGGAGTATGTTTTGTATGCAAGATGCAGTATGAGATGGAGTTGTGTTGTGTTCTCTGAGACGGGCCTGAGTCAACATCCTGTATCTGAACACTCCTGAATTTTAGACCAGACCATCCTGGCGTGGGCCCACTTCCCATTGCTCTCCATGGATCCAGTTTGCAGAATTAATCTGTTGCGTGCAGAATGTTGAATGCCACCACTGCTGGGGGGACGAGAAGTGGGAGCTCAAACTGAGGGATGGGTGGCTAATGACATTATTAAGAGATCTCTCACGGTGGCATTGCATACTGCTACCTTCAAATAACACATGGTGCTATGAGCACTGAAGTACAGGAATTCATAGGATAAGAAACAAAAGTGGGGGAGTAGAATGGCATTTAAAACCTTGCATCTAATTACATCTGCTGAGGCCTGGTCCTGCTCCCACTGTAGTTGGTGGGAGTTTTGCTGTTGTCTTCAGTGAGACCGGGATTGGGCCCCTTGTTTTATTCTGTTTAACAGAGAAAGCCAAAGGCTCCCAGGACCTCTGAACGCTTACAGTGACAAACGTAGTCAAGGTGCAGCACGCAGAAGGCTGTCCTCACATCAGGTCCTGTTATAACTGGCCGTGGCCATGTAGGGGATCTGAATGATCATGTGGCAGCTGTAATTAAGCATGACCCGGGAGAGCAATAATGGAAGTTCAGGAGAACTTGAACCATAAAGTGATAATACTTTCAGCTTCTGCTGAGTCTTCTGACTCAGAATCCCAAAACACCTTACAAATGCTGGTGAATTTAGGGTCATGACACCCCTGTGCAATAGGTGTCATTGTCCCAATTTCACAGATGGGGACACTGAGGCACGGAGCTTGTAACTTGCCTGAGAGTCTCTCAGGAAGTCTGTGGAAATATTAGGGAATAGATCTTGGGTTTCTTGATGCCACAGTAATGCCCTTCCTTCTCTCTTTATAAAATTTGTCACTACCACTTAAAGCTACTTCCTTCTTGTTGTCTCTGACTTGCATGACAAGTGCCTCCCTGGGAAGGAAGTCATTGAAGTTATTGAGCAAGTTAGTTAAAGGCTGGGATGCACGGATACTGGGCCTGATTGGCTACTGCCTTGGCCCTTGTGTTGTCAGTTGCAGCTGTGCAAACTGGGTGTAAAGTGCTACTGGTCTGGTGCAGATGACTGCCAGGTGCAAGGCCACGGAGAATCAGGTTTGCTGGGCCATTGCAATGTGTTTCATTTTGTTTTTTATCCTTCTCCTCTTTGCAGAGAATTAAGAAAGATGTTGACAAAGGCACCCTGCACACTGACATGTTCCTGCTGAAGGCTGAAAGCGTGGGCAAGGAGGAAGGTGGATTGCCACACAGTGATTGTAAGAGGGAACAGGGCTGGGTTGTGGTTGATGCTGAGACACTTTAATACGCCAATCCTCTTTCCTTCTGCATGATAATTTAAAGAAAAAAAGAAAATTACCCAGAATGAAATTTCACCAATTATGAAAACCACCACGTCGCTAGATCTGCCTTGATGCTAAGCGGACCAGATGGACCGCTTCCCCAGGACAAGTTGATTTGAATTTCTCTTCTTTCCAGGAGCAGCTAGAGGATTTGTATCAGGATTCTTGCTTAAAAATGGAAAATACAAGTTGAATGGGAAGATGAGATGAATTGCTCCCCTTCCTTGGGTGATACGTGGGGTTTTTAGGGACAAACCTTTCCCCCACCCGTGCATGCAGGCAGCCTTGTAGAGGACAATGGAAAAGGAATTCTTATGCTGAATAGCCATGGGTGCCTCTGTTCCTGGGGCCCCAAAGCTGCAGTAGATTCCAAAACTGCTGTGCCCCCTCTCTGTAAGGGATTGATCCTATGGCAGGCTTGCCCTCCCCTATGCCTGTTACCCCACATGCCAGTGGCATGGCAGTCCTTGCAGGGATGGGATCTCTGGCACAGAGAGGACGTGTGATCTTTGTGCAGGTTCCTCCAATGCTGCCCATCTCCAAGCAGTGGAACCAGACTGGGTCACTAATGTTCACAGACTTGCAGGACCGTAGGAGCAGTACAGGATTTACTCCTTTTAAAGCACGTTGTTGACATACAGGACAGAAACAGAGTAACTTAGTCAGTGAAATAGCAAAGCTGGGATTGGAGCAGAGAAAGGGTCAAATGATGCTAGGGCTGCTGGTTTCCAGTTCAGCTGAGGAAGGGGAATGCAGTAGGGTGTGTCATTGCTACTCCTTGCTGCGGTGCCTCTGCGCACAACCCAAGCCAAATACTAATAAAGGTTTTGGAGCTGTGATTAGTACTAGCTGTGAAGTGTATGTAGTGTATTGGTTAGGACGAGGGCTGAGTTTGAGATCTGGCTCAGATCTGAGTTTAGGACTGAATCCAAAGTTCTCCAGTGTTCTGTGACATACAGATTTGGTTCTGACTCAGCTCCAGGTAGCAATGTTTGCCTTCAGATCTGGCTCTGGATCCAGCCTCCATCACAATGGGGCAGGGAGGTCCATTGCTATGGTTCAAGCCTGCCTCTGGTTAGGCCACACTTTCAAGTTCTGGAGACCAAAATGTAAATGCTAGCTCTTGTCCTCATGCTGTTGGGTTCGGTGATTGCTCATCTGAGTTTTAATTTGTGCACGCAGTAAAACCCCTGTGCAGTTTTTCCCAGTTGTCATTCTCTGCCGACAGGGAGGCTTAGGCCTAGACTAGTTGAGGGGAAGGGAAGGGCTGTGTTCGAGTTAGAACTGGCATGCATGTGCTCCCAGGCTGCCCACCTCACAGGCTGCTGGGGTTCGGGGCAGCTCTGAGCCTCTGAAAAGTTTTGTTCAGGTCAAACCAAAATGTTGTTGGGATTTTTTTTCTGAAAACAAAATTTTGGAATGTCCGTTCCCCAGAACAGTATATGTACAGCTCTGAAAACCTGGCCCTCGCTTGTTTTCTTGTTGATACAGAATCTGTGTCCTGTGCATACAGGGTGAATGACTCATGTATCTAGTAGGTGTTTCCCATCTCTACCTACTATGATCTTTCCTGTTTAATATCCACTAGCCACTGTGTTTATAACCAAATGAGTAAGCTGGATAGCGTTGTCAGTTTGACAAGTCAAGGCTTAATTCTTCCTCTGCGCATCTTTCAGCAACTGTCAGCTTGCCGGTCCCAGTGTGAACCCTGTTCTCTCCCCAAACACACAGATTAGGCATGTTACTCTTCAGTGACCCACGGCTGTATTCTGTTTTGCATGGCTACCAATGCCCACTCAATCCTATATAGGCTATGGCATTTGCGTCTTGCATTTCAGAGCTGGAATGGAGCTGCTAAAAATTTGGGTTAGAAAGGTTTGGAGGGGGAGGACTTGGAATGCAGGCTATTTTCCACCCTGGGGTACTGCTTTTAAGTGTGACCTGAAGTCTCTGTTGAGTGAGCCTGGTATTCTTTCCTGGAGGACTAGAGCACTTAAAAGGCAACATAGACTCTGGCAACATAGGCCCTGTCTGCTGGGAGAAGAGACCCGGGAAAGGTACCAGAATGAGGCATGCTTCCCAATCATCCCTAGAGACAGCTTTTTTTGTATTCCATGGCTAATCCCCTACTTGCTATGCACTCTGTGGGGTAAAGTTTGCATTGTGGCCGCTTATGGCATTCTAGGCCTGCAAATAAACAGAGGAATTAAGTCCGACCTTGCCAATGTATTACCTGTGCTATAAACAGAAATATGAGCTCCTCCCTTCGTTAAACACACACGTGCTTTTCATGATTTCCGTCTTCCTCCCGCCCCTCTCTGAAAAGCATATCTCAAAGATGGCTTTCTGTATTAAAGAGCAGATGTACAATTTTTATTTGCACACACACTTGCTTTCTAAGGGTAAAGAGTGGAAAATGGAACATATGGATTAGCTGGGTGATTAAACTGGCAAATGCAAATCGTTATGATTAACATTATTTAAAGAAATTGTTGAAGACGCTGTGAAATATCTAAGGAAACCAAAATAGGTCAATGAGATTCTTGCTGATATTGCTATAGAATTGAAGGGCCTTTGACGTTTTGAAGCAGCTGGAATTTTCAGCCACCCACTGTGTGAATTGACTTTCTTTGTTTCCTTCTCTTTTTCCATTACCAGACAAGTGGGTATGGAATCGGCTTAGCCCATCAGGTGTGAAACCCACTCCCAGGTCTGGCTTCTCTGTGGCAATAGGCCCCAATAACCGGTCCCTTATCTTCGGAGGTGTGCATGATGAAGAAGAGGAAGAGTGCATTGAAGGAGACTTCTTCAGTGATATTTATTTCTATGATATGGGAAAAAACCGCTGGTTTCCTGGACAACTAAAGGTATTGGAAAAATATATACAATAAATCCTCCCTTTTTATCTTAGGCCATGGAATCTGAAGCTTCTCTGATTTATGACTTTGTTATGGTTTTAAATCTAATTCTGTTCAGAGTATAGCTACACATCACAACTTCTTTGCATATTTGTTACACTGAGAGAGCTATCTCATTATAGCATCCTTGTGGAAACAAAGCACTGTGGCTTTTATCTCAATGTAGCTAGTCAAGGTGAACTCCAGGGTATAGAGAGATACGGTTGAGCTGGACTAGTTACATTGAGGTAAAAACCACAATGGTGGATTTCACAGTGAGATAGCTAACCTGATATAAAAACATGCCTCTTTTTGCAGTGAAAACATAGTGTTTAGCTGGCTGATGAAGGGGGAGATTGAATGTCAAACCTTCAGAGTTGTCGCCCCAGATTTTTGGCATTACTCCAACTGTTTTCAAGGAGTAAATGAGGCCAGATGACCTGAGTCAACTTCCTTCCCCTGACCCCAGTGCTTCTTAGTCTGTTCTGAAAGAGGGAAAATCAGTCACTTAACAACAGGCAAAGCTTCATGAGAAAGTTTGCTTCTGATTTCCTGGCAAACTGTTTTCCAGCCCTTTGGTACAGCACTCTGAAAGACCTGGAGTTCTTCCCACTAATGTGCTGTAATTTAGCACTCAGTAACTGTGTTTTGATTTCTCACAGTGGTGGGTCAATGCCATTTTGCGCCAACCACAAACTAGTGAGGTCTCTGTGTGTATGTGTGAGTGAGTGTGCTATGTTTTTCCTGCCCCAGCATACACTTCTGTATTAATAGAAGCAACAATTGCACACCACAGATATTCCTGTTGGTCATTTCACAGCTAGTAGAGCTGTCACTGTTTGGTTGAAGCATGTGCCCATCTTCTGAGAATTATGGCACCAACAAACCTTAACTGAATCCCCAAATTGCATTTAAGTGCATTGTGTTCACCACTGTATGGCATGTTAGCCATGCTGTACATCAGTGTTGTTCAGATTCACAGTTGTGTACAGTATTCTCTGACTGCTTTTCTAATGTGCTTCCTATCAATAGGGACCTAAATCTGAAAAGAAGAAACGTAGGCGAGGCAAAAAGGCTGAGGCAGAGGATGCTGGGGATGGAGAGGCAGAGGGCCAGGACCCTCAGGGTCCCGTGGAGATTGTCAAAGAAGTGGTGGCAGAGGATGGGACCGTCATGACGATCAAGCAGGTGGTCTCTGCCCCTGAAGTGGAGCTGGAGAGGTCCGAATCGGAAGACGAAGAGGAGGCTGGTGATGAAGCCTCCGGCCAGCAGGTGGAGCCATGCCCACGTTCGAACGCTATGCTGGCAGTGAAGCACGGAGTTCTCTACGTCTACGGGGGGATGTTCGAGGTGGGGGACCGCCAATTCACCCTCAACGACCTCTATAGCATCGACCTCCACAAGATGGAGGAATGGAAGGTGCTGGTGGAGATGGATCCAAGTAAGTTCCGGCCGCGGGTTAATCCTTTCCTTTGCATTTCAGGCAGTTAGAATACTCAGCGCGGGCATCCACTCGGCGTGCCCAGCCCTATAAGCACCATCTCCAGCAGGTACGGCACCTGCACCTCCCAAGAGGGCGACTGGGCAGGTGGGGTTTTCAACAGCACCATGAAAAAATGGAGTGGCTTTCTCCATAGCTGAAATTAACCCTTCGAATGCTGGCATTTTCCAGAGAGACAGTAGCTTGGGAGGGTACAAATCCATGGGCACCAAGGTACTTCACAGTTATTGCCATGCTGCATGCTTGGGCTGCTCAGGACTTTGTGGTGAGGGTAGGGAGAGAACTCAGATCCTCCTGCTTTGAAAACGCATGCCCATAATATTTAAACTGAAGGAGAATCCCTGTTAGCTGGGATCAATACAAGTCCTTTGGTGCATGGGTATGTAGTTCTGATTCTATCCAGCAGAGGGCAGTGGTTTGCAAACACATACGTAATTGTGCGCACACACCAGTTAATTACAATATTTATACCACAGACAGTAGGTAGTGGTGATAGCCAGATGACTAACTGCATTTATCTTGCTCCTTTAATCCCACCTGCACTCTTGCCCCTTACTTCATCTCCCGAAAGACACATTCTAAAGTTCTAAACCTCTGAGCGGTTCTCAGATCGCTGCCATCTGCCGCCCACAGAACATTTCTTTCTCAGCCTCCCTCCCAAATATGTGCTGTTTAAGGGTGCCGGACGGACAAAACTCATTCCTGGACTAGCTGCTAGTTTAAGATCCAATATCCCATGAAGCATCAGAGCAAAAAAAGAAGGGGAATTGTGAATAATCTCACTGTCCAACATGATATACTTCACTTTAGTAGACAGCAGGATATCGCACCTTAAAATCACAGCATTATCATGTGCAAATAATGCTATTTTAGATCATGTTGTAGAGGTTTCTAAACTGTTTTATTGAAAGTTTTTTCTCTCCTCTCGTGGGCTGTACAGCTGGACTTCTGAAACTAGGGAGCTGATCTTTGGAGGGCTACAAACAATATCAGTTAAAAAGAAGTGTTCAAATTCTTGAAACCACTGTAGAAATAGTTCTTAAGTCAGATATTGTGGCATGAACAGAACGCATGGTGCTGTGTGCTATATGGATTCCATTGGCGTGGGTGTGGAATGGCTGTATTGCTCATGAGTAGAGAAGTCCGGAGTAAAACCTTTACCCCATAGCTCATCGTTCTGTCTAGGGTACTTATACCAGCCCATTGTATTAATATAGATGGAATAAGTGGTCCTACGGTGTTAACGGAACCTAATCACTGTCCAACATTAAATGGCCTTAAACAAAGTTCAGGGTTTGCTATACACAGACTTCAGCCTCCTTAGGACCATGGCAAACAAATCCTTTTAACCTCTTATTAAAGATACAGAAAAGACAGAAAAAGAGTTAAAGCTTTTAAAATGTAAAGTGTTCACTAAGGCTTTCATTTTAATAACATCCCTTGTTCCTTTTGCCTTTAGCTGGAGAGAGTTTTAAAAGGAAAAAAAACCCCTTGTCTGACAGTCTCTTAGATGGGATCAAAGATAGTAATAACTGTCCGATGGGGGAAAAAGAGAAGTTAGTTGAGTGGAGCTGGAGCTGTTGCTGCTGTTGTTGCTGTTAAAGTCTGATCCCGTTTCATCCCAGGTGGTGTTTGGGATTCAGCTATAGCCAGGAAAGGTGGTGTCACCTCGGTTTTTCTCTCTGGCCTGGTCTGGTCAGAGCATCTCTCAGGATTAGGAGAAGGAAGGTCCGGGGTCCTAGGAGACAGTGGGGGTAGCAGCCATAATAGTGAAGCTCCCTCCAGTAGTCAGTTTTTCTCCCAAAGTCTCCTTCTTCAAGGACCCCCAAAAGGAGTGGTGGGTGAAATAGCCCATACCCCTCATCATTTTGTCCACCAGTTAGGCCTCGTTTCCAAAATACCAATTTTGGTTCACTGATTTCCAGTCTTTCACTTCCCTTGTTCACCAGGCATGATCTTAACACAGCCCTTGTGGTCTTTTTGTTTGGACTAGTGCAGTTCTTCTGTCTCCCATTCATGCCTTTTCCCATCAACATCTCTCGTTAGATGATAAAAAACTTCTGTTTTACTGACTTTCACATACATTTTACGGTTGAACTCACAATTAGGATCAATTTTTAGGCCCAGTTATCACAACAGGCTCCCAAGGCCATAATATGTGAGCGCTTCACGGTCTTTTAATATGTTGGTCCGCACAGCACCCGGGAGGCAGAGCAGGGCTACCATCTCCATTTTATAGGTGGGGTACCAAGGCACAGAGGGTACACCTCCACAGCGAAAAACCCCCACGGCAGCGAGTCTCCGAGCCCAGGTCTACAGAGTCAGGCCTCCGAGGCTTGCACTACGGTGCTAAAAATAGCTATTAGATGTTCTGCTTCACGGTTTGAAACCCACCCCTCTCCCCAGGCTTCAGAGCCCAGAGGTCCAGCCTGAACCAGAATGTTCACAAGTGTATTTTTAGCGCTGTAGCATGATCCCCGTGAGCCCGAGTCTGTAGACCCAGGCTATGGGACTCGCTGCTATGGGGGTTTTTTGGCTGTGAAGATGTACCCTGAGGGTATGTCTACACTGCAATTACACATCCACTGCTGGCCCATGCCAGCTGACTCAGGCTAAGAGGCTCAGGCTAACAGGCTGTTTAATTGTGGTATAGAGGCTGCGACCCTCCCACCTCGCAGGGCCCTAGAGCCCAGATTCTAGCCTGAGCCTGGACATCTACACTGCAGTTAAACAGCCTGAGCCTGCGAGCCTGAGGTCAGCTGACACAGGCCAGCAGAGGGTTTTTAATTGCAGCGTGGACATACCCTGAGAGGCTAAGTGACTTGCCCAAGGTCACACAGGAAGACTGTGGTGGATCATGGACTGGAACCAAGTTTTCCCAAGTCCTAACTACTACATTATCCTTCCTCTCACTCATTGTGTATTCACATGCAGTCTTCAAACTAGCCATTTGTCATTCCTGTCTTTGGAGGGAAGTGAGTGGGGCGAGAGAGGAAACAGCATCCTCGCTTCACAAATGAAGAAATTAAGTCAGTTCAGGTTAAGTGATTTGCCTAAGTCCACCGTGAAAGTCTGTGGCACACATAGGGTTTAGAATTCAAGGGTTCCTGACTCCCTCTCCTGTGCTCCGGCCACTATGCTGTGCACCAATCATGATGATGATAGAGCAGGTTTGTTTTTTTCTCCCAGACAGGCAGACTGGAACAGCTCTGACATAAAATCCTGTTCTCAGCCACAGTCTGAGTTCATGCACATGGCATGGGTCTCTGCATCCAGTGTCCTGCCTGCTTTCAATCTCAACCTAGAGTTCACCTGCACAGCACCTGATACTTTAAGGACAATCAGAGTTAGCCTTTTTCCAGCACTAATGGTAACTGGGGACAAATCTCACCTAAGCCTACAGTCTTTCAGTAATGGTCTATTTCGGGCCACACGGAAACAAGTGAATCATTGCAGAGCAGATTTCAGGCGGGGCCATATCCTTTAGATTGCTGGCAGCAGGCTCCCTTTACACGCAGCAGAACTAAATTTGGCATAGATTAATCCATACAAGAACCTTCCCTGGCCTCATGACCTCCAGTCGACTGGCCTTATTTATTGTGGGATCACAAATTCTTCCCTTAATCCCCTCTAAAGGAATCAGGTGACCCCCTGGCCCGGGAAAGGGACAAAGCCCAGAGGAGGAGGGGCTGGAGGGAGTTTCAGTTTGGGGCTGGCTGGGACATGGAGTGAAGTGCAGACGTGGTTGTCTGGCTCACTGGCCCCAAAATGGACCAGCTGAGGGGTCCGGTTCTCTGCACCTACAAGCTCTGTGTTAGACCATGTTCCTGTCATCTAATAAACTTCTGTTTTACTGGCTGGCTGAGAGTCACGTCTGACTGTGGAGTTGGGGGGGCAGGACCCTCTGGCTTCCCCAGGAGCCCCACCTGAGCGGACTCGCTGTGGGAAGCGCACGGAGGGGCAGAGGATGCTGAATGCTCCGAGGTCAGACCCAGGAAGGTGGAAGCTGTGTGAGCTTTGTGTCCTGCAGACAGTCTGCTCACAGAAAGGAGACTTCCCCAGAGTCCTGACTGGCTTCATGGGGAGCAGCTCCAGAGCATTGCCCAGGGACTCCCTGACAACTGGTTTACTGCCTCTCCTAATGGTACTGCATTGTGCCCTGAGTGTTTTTTGTGTAAAAGCAGATTTTGCCTGGGGTGAATGCAGGGAGGATAAAGAATTTGGGAAATCTTATGACCCAAGTCTGCTCGCTTTCTATTGGAAGTGGTACCCCACAGCCAGAAATAAAGGGGCTTCCACTTCAAGTGAGCTGTGAGGAGGTGATAAAATCATCAGTGGGGTCACTTTGAAGTCAGTAGAAAGGACAAGAATTGAGCACATTTCAGTATACAGATGTGGTGTAGAGGCTGTGACCCTCCCACCTCACAGGGAGTATACCTTTCAGATGTGTCACAATGACCAGCGTGAAGCAGGGTATTCCACACCTGATTGTCTGACACCCTAGCCTAGACACCCCCCTCTCTTTCAGAGCTCATTGCTGCTTGCTTTCCCTGCCACTAACCATGGCATCTCCTGCGCACCACCAAAGGGATCTGGAAGTCCAGATTTTCAGGGTAGCTTTGCAAGCATGTTGTCTGTCGGTTATTCTCTAGGAGTGGGGCAGTGTCTGGCAGGCGATACTGACTGAGGCTTCTCTGCATGGTGTCTGGAAAGTCAATCCAGGTCTTTCCCCTAATGAATCCACCTACAGCATGTTCACTCCGAGCTTTCACTTAAATCCACCTCAGTACCCACGGCCCTCAGAGAGGCCAGAACCACTGATGATGCTTCCCTGTGCTCCCAGTCAAATGGATTCAGAAATGCTCCCGAGGGTAAAGCTTTAAAAGCCAGGTCCTTGGTTCTCACTGAATATCTTTGGCATGTGATTTTGAGGTGAGTTTAGAGAACAGGTTCTCTGGTAATGCTGTCTCTTCACCCCCCTCCCATTTTCACATCTGTATAACGAGATAATCTTCCCCCACCCCTCTCTCTCTCCTCTCCCTCAGTGGCCTTGTTGTGCAGCTCCATAGCTTCCTGTGTTCGCTCAGTGCCTCTTTGTGCTGCTCTTGTGTGGACGAGGACGGGAAATAGGCTGTAGGAGGGAAACTGGGAGCATGGAAGCTGAGCCCTTGTATTCCCATCCCACGTGGCATTGCACAGTATTGTCAGCATTCTCATTTATTCATATGCATTTATTATTGGTAGAGCAGCCAGCATTGTTTGAGGTGCATTTGTGAAGGCAAGCCTCATGCCCTGAGGAGCTAAATGAGACTGTGGGGCAGGTGCCTATCCTATTTCTTCTTATTATTTTTTATTACTTGTACTATGGTAGCATTTAGAACTTCCAACCAGGATTGAGGCCCCATTGTACTAGGTGCTGTACAGGCATAGCAGAAGACTGTCCATACTCTAAGAATTCATGGTTTAAATAGACAAGACAAACAAAGGGTGAGAGGGGAAACTGAGGCACAGATGGAAGAAATGACTCGCCCAAGGTCACACGACAGATGGCAGAGTGGGAATTGAACGTAGGTGTCCTCATTCTTGGTCAACCCAGGCTCTGAACCATGCTGTCTTCCATAGCTGTTATCTGTCATTTTTTTCCCCTTCTGTTTCATGCATGCTTATAAACACTAAACAATAGTTCAGAACTTGGTCTCTCATGGTGGCTGAGCTGCAGAGTGGCTATGTGACGACTGCTCGGTTCAGAAAGATGGGGCACCTGTCTGACTATCTCATTTTCCCCGTAACAATTCCCGCCACCTTAAGAGGGCTTATTGTGTTTTGTTTTTTCATTGTATATGTTTGTTTTACTGTTGAAGAAACTCAAGAGTGGCTGGAAGAGTCTGACTCCGATGAGGAGGGGGATGATGTGGAAGGTGCAGAGGGAGGTGAAGAGGAGGAGGAGGACTCTGATGAAGAAAGTGAAGATGATGAAGGTAATTATGCTAAAAGGAGTGAGAAGAACACATGGATTGGTAGTTGTTTGGGGTGCTTTTAGCCCCACATCTGCAATTTTGGCTGCCTTGCTCCAGTTTGTGATGTTTTCTAGAGGTTTCAGCCTTGTATCTGATTTTATAAAGTGGCTTTAGAAGTTGAAACTGTTGTGCTTTATTAGTAACCCAAGCCAGCTTTTAATGACAGCTTGAGCCCACTGGGATTTTCCAGCAATAAAAAGCTACAGGGAATTTAGGAACAGATAGTGGCTCAGTGCTTTTCACCTTCAGGGTACGTTTACAAGTGTCAGTCCTCACTAAACCCTCAGGGAGTGAGGTGGTGTCAGGGGTCAGAAATCCGCCGGCTTTGTTGTCCTGTGCTCGGACCACTAATTCCCACCTCTATCTCAGAAAAAGATGCAGGGAGTTTTGCAGGTTAGGGCTGAGGTTCATTGACACAGCTACGCATGGGCTCAGGGTGGGGAGAGGGCATGTTTCAGATCTGAACGGAGGTATTGGAGATAGCATGTTTGCACTCCACATAAGTCTGTTTGCCTTTCCAACCAGCACTATTAGTCTTTTAATTTAAAAAGGTAAAAATCCAGTGGCAAGTTGAGCTTTCCAAAAGAAGTCATATTTCCATAGGTACATTCTGTTCCATGTTTGCCTGTGTCCTGAGGAGAAAAAACATTTTCCCTAGCTATCGATAGTCTTTAAACTATTGCATTAAAATATGTTCGCTGCAGCATCGTCTCAACCGGCCTGGCACATGGGCAAGCAGATTGCTTTCATCAGCTGTTTGTGACCTCTCTCTTCCTTTCTGTTTCCCTCCCATCATGCGCTAGAAGAGGAGCGGCACCCATCTGTTCAGCTTGATGAGAAATACACAGACTATCTGCCCAGGACTGAGCAATACTGGATTAAACTAGCCCGCCACAATATGGGCCCTGATGCAAAGGAGAAGAAGGTGGCGAAATTGGCACACGCGATGGCAAAGACTTTTTATGAAGATTCGGTCTAGATACGCGTGCTGCTGAGAATGAGCAGTGTGGGTGCAAACACCTCACTGGGACAACAGCCAGTTGAACCAGCCATCTAAACCTGATGTACCTCTTACCTGGTATGTACTGTAGGTTCCAAAGGCCCTTGGCTGCTACACACTAATGTCTTGGGCAGTCCAAGGTTGGCGTGCCTATCTGCTCACAGTATATTTCTGCCATTATCACCCTGTAAACGGGCCTTAGAAAACAGGATTGCTGGCCGGGAATGTGTTCTGCTGAGATTGGAATATACATTGTAATTTTGTTGACAGCTGTTTAAGTTGGCTGCAGACAGACTGCTTAATAGAATCAAAACATCACTTGAGGTTCCTAATGTCCTTCATCTGGCCAGGGGCTGGATATGATTTTTTCTCAGTGCTTTCGTAATAAAGTTGTTTGGTTGAGTTATTTTGTGTTTTCCTTAATTAACCCTCCTAAAATTTAATTCCTTTGCACTTGCCTTGCAAAAGAAATTTTGGGAGGCCCTCTTGGGATCCACCAGAATCCCCTTAATCACCCCACTGATATCATTGGTTTTTCTTACTGGGAAAACTGTCTATAGATCCAATTAAGGCTCAAAAGCAAAGCAGTTCCATTTAGGACCCCCGCAAGTTCACTCCTCTTCAGTTTTAACTAAGATCTCTTTCCTGGTGTGAGTCTCTTGTCCCCAAGTGCTCGGACAGTGTGAAGTGGAAAGCCTCCTGATGGCTAGACTGCTTAGTCACTAATAGTCCTGTTTCTGTACTGGGTTGGCAGTTCTCTTGGTGTCGACAAGAGCTGACCAGGTGGATTGAGGACAGAGGTGGGGCAGTTTTACAAGCCTACAGTTTCTTGGAGGGATCCTCTCTGGAAGGCACCCTCCCTTTCTTTCCTCCTGTTTCTGAGTATTGTTTTTATGGAGTCCTGCTGTGACCTGCAGCTCTTTATTGTGCAGCCTGTTTTCCTGCTGGGCTGCAGACTCACCTAGCCACGTTTAACTTTTTCTCAGCATCTATTTCCGGAAGAGATTTGAATCTCGAGGGACACTGGTTTATAAATAAAACATAGTATAGAACAGGGAGCTGTATTTTCCAGGGTCTCTCTCTTGCATATGCTCATTTCTAAGGACCTTTCTCCAGCTCTTGCATTTGCATCCATCTCTGAAGGTTTTATTTTAATTCAGAAATATCAACATAAAAATGCCCAGCATCCCTGGGAGGTTTTTTGAAGGGGGATCCTTCATCTACCTCTTGATGGGTGCCCTGTGTCATTCACACCACCACGACTTTATAGCAAGGGGACATTCTATCCAGGAAAGACCTGATGAGAGTAACTATGGAGATGATGCCATCTCTTAATTATCAGCAGTGTCTACCTCCCCACAGAGGATTGAATACACAAGCAAATTCACATCTAGCATAAGCCTTTGGCTCCCCTGAATCTGGCCCTGCTGCCTCGGAAAACTGCCAGCTCTAGTAGCTCCACCCACATTTCGTCATGGCAGGGTAAAGGAAGCGGGGTTGAGCTATACGTCTTGGTGTAGTCCGCTCCTCAATACCCTAAAGCACAATCCAGGCCAGCTCAGCAGACGGGGCACGTTGTATGCAGGCCCTCGTCAGTGGCTTGTCAGCTTGGAATGACATTAGCTCTTTGATATGTAATCGGTTGCTTGGTGGCATTACGACTTTATCTGCGACAGCAACGTGTACCAGTGGTAGCTGCCTTGCAGGGTCACTTTTTTGGCTTAATGGTAGCCCTCCCCGTGGCGTGAGTGGAGGAGGCCTTGTTTGAAAACCAAAGGAGAGTTAGCCTGGCTCTTGCTTATGGTGCCAGAGGTACAGGCCCAAATCTTGAGGTAGCATGTAGGGTGGAAGCCAAAATTATACACTGGTGGAGATTATATGGCCTATGTTATGCAGGTGGGCAGGCTAGATATTCATAATTGTCCCTTCTAGTCTTAATGTCTATGAGTGAACCAAATGTGTCCTCAGAAACTGTCCAACATACAGTTCCCATCACAGGAATGCCCCATGGAGGGAACAGTGGCTGGGCTCTAGGGTCCTGTTTGGAAGAGCTGCTCAAGCTTGGGTGAGAAACATCAACCACTGAGTGGAGGTGCAGAGTTCTCTGCTGACTCTCACAAGCAGCGGGACTTAGGTGGGTCTCATTCGGTTGCTCACCTTCAGCAGCACTGCACAGCTTAGACCCAGGTCCTCCACGGTATTTAGGCTCCTAACTTCCATTGATTTCACCTTTTGAGATGAAATACCTCTGAGAAGCTGAGCCTTAGAGCTGATCTGAAGTGAAAGCTCTGGACGTAGCCAGCTCAGGTGGGAATTAGGGCCAAGTTTAGGTCGACCTGTTTTCAAGCATGATGAAGTACGGCAATGAGAGTGGCTGACTGGCTTATGAGATGGGAGATGTGGGAGTAAATGCTAAGCCCAGAAGGGGAGAGTACTCAGCGGGCTGAGCCAGCTGTCAGTGGGAGGCTGATAGAGAGAGCCAGTGTTTTGATGCTGGGGCCTATCCACGACCCAAAATCCCCCAGCCTGCTGAGTAGTTAAGAAAGAAGCATTTTACAGTGGCTACCATCTGCCAGTGGTGGCATCATGCCAGCCACCCCCATGTCTCTCCAGCTGGGAGGCCAAACGGAACGAGTGGTTGCCGGGAGTTCCAAGAAGGCCTCTGCTACTCTTCTGAGGGGAGGGAGCTACAAATGTCAGTGGCGGCCTGGGTACTGGTGGCTGCAGGGCCCATTGCCAAGGGTCTGCTCCCCCGCATCTTTTGAGCAGGCGTAAAAGCTGCACTTGGCACTGGGGAGAGGACCTTTGTACGCAGTGCTGTCGTCACATTAACCCCTTGCTCCTGCCTCCCTGTTAGACACCACCCACTGCCGACGTCCTTGGTGTGGAAGCAGATCTGTAACTAGACATTTTAGTGGCCGGGGTGAGCATACATATTTTTGCCCCCTGCCATTTTTTGGGGGGGGCATTTCTCCACCCCATTTTTCTGCCTTTGTGGCTTTGCACCCTGAGTGGCTGCCCTGCCCTGGTTATGGCCCCATGTGGAAGGATTAGTTCTGAGATGATAATCAGCCTCAAGCCGTACTTGTGACCTGGTTTGTATTGTTTTGTTTTATTTCTGAGCAACTTGCGAGATGGCCTGAATTTGTGGCTTTCAGTCGGGAATCGCATGTATTCCACAGCAATCCTCTTATTTATTCCTTTAAAAGCTTTTATGAAATCGATACCCAAGACACAGACAGACTCGCCGCTAGAAGGATAATGGAAAACATGATTACCCACTTAGCAGCATGTTGGGGCCAGGAACTGAAACGAGAACGTTGCAAAGTATTTCTAGCAAGGATTGGCTGATGGCAGCAGGAGCGATAGGCACAAGCTATGATCCCTTGACGCAGAATTGCTCCTTTTTCCAACAGGAGGAGGATGGGTGTAAAACAGGGTGCTCGAATTTTGCCCGACTAAAGGATACATTGGCAACTTTTCAGGTGCTACATCTAATTTGAAAAAAGTATAGAGCAGATTTTGCCCATCTTTAATTAGGTGCAACCTGTAGAGACTACAAAGGGCAGTGCTTCATTTACCCAGAGCAAGCGGAGCATTGTAAGCTATGGTGTGTAGACTCTGTGGGCTTCAGCTGCATGTTGCAATTGATAGTGGCTTGGCTTAAAACATCAGGTTACTTAATGTGCTGGGGGAATTGTGGTTGCTGTTGTCTTAACGGTTCCTGACTTGGCTGCTGTGGATGTTGGGGGTGTGAAGTGCTCAAAACTCCCAAGACCCTCAGGCCAAAAATTCTTTGCTCTTCATCCATAGACTGTGAGGGAAGGTCATCATCACTGCCCCTGTTGGACACAGCAAGGGGAAATGAGGCGCTTACAGTCAGTAGAAGTGCTGGAACTCGAACTCAGCTTGCCCGGCTGCCCAGCTGAACTGTGTTGCCTCCTGCTTTCTTGAAAGGGAAAATGTCTAACTGCACCCTCTGTGGTAGCCCTCCAGGGCGGCGACCATATTACAGCTGGCTTGGGTCAGCATATACCCCCCATCAGGAGTGGGGGGGCGGCACTGTGCTATCAGCCCAGAGGCAACCAGACTGCCTATGATGGTGGTGGGGGGCAGCAGTAAAAAAGGGAAGCACATTGGCAGCTGTATCAGGGAGGGTTCTTTCTCTCCTACATCATGCACTCCCTCCAGCCATACCCCTTTAAAAGGGAAGGGCCATGGTGATACCGCTGCCAGCAGGAGGGTGAGGGCCACCACCCCTGTGAGGTGTCTAGTAACTAACAGTGCTGTACACCCAGAGCCCTGGGAGCCTGGCTGTTCCAAGAGCAGGGGTGTGGGGAAAGTGATCCCTCTGCATCTCTGCATCCCTCTGCATCATCCACGTGAGAGCAACCAGGCCTGTTTTGCATGTCAAAATGTTGTACCCTGGGAAACTGTTACCTCTTGGGTTTGGGGAGGGGGACAGGGGCATGAGCATTTTGAATTACTCGCCTGCGCCCTTGCTCCCCGAAACAGCCACTGTGCCCAGAGCGTTGCTGTCACCCACAGGGATAACGGAGGGCGTGCGGGCGTCTCAGTTACAGCAAAAAGCAATGACTCGACTCAACACTGTAAGGAGCCAGTGCCCCTGGTGCGGAGAAACCCTAGACTGTTTTGTGTATCGCTTCTGCGGGGATGTCACCAGGGAATGTGGCTCTCAGGAGAGTGGCATTAGGTTCCTTGAGGCTAATTAGAACAAAATGGAGATTAAATAAACAAGGTTCCATAAAACAAGCTGCCCATAGTATTTAATTGTTAAGATAAAAACATAGCTGATAAGGAAGCACCTTGCATGCAAAATTGCAGGGGAGAGGTGAAAACACAGTGTTCGTGGATACCCAGGGAAGGAATCTACAAGCACTCGCTCCATTAAAAGTATCAGGCGGTGTGTTGTCTTGTCAGTGGGGTTATTAGTTCACAAGGCTTCATCTCACTGCCATTTGGTCCGTTTTGTGTCCCATCCGTGGTCGTGCGTAAAGATTCATAGAACCTGCAGTTTTGCTATGTTGCTGATTTTATTGTCAGAAAGTAGCAATTAAAAAATGGCAGGGTCTGGAAGCAGGGCTCCATTTCAGAGTTCCCTTCCGGATTTCGAAACAGATTGGATAGCATGCTTTTTTTTTTTTTTCCTCCAAGTTTATTTTATTATTTTTGCATCTTTCTGTAGCCTTTGGTTCCTTAGCTGATGAGCAAAAAAATCAGATAAAAAAGGGAAGCCCATTAGCAGCTGTATCAGGGAGGGTTCTTTCTCTCTTTCTCATACTGCCTGGGTAAGACTGCTGAGAGAGCCTTATGCAGCAGATGCGCTAGAGAGTGTGCGACAGTGGTTTGAATTTTTCCTTTTTCCCCTTTATTCTTCTTCAAAGGCTGAATCTGAAATGTGGTTGTGTGTGTTTGTGCCAAGCTAGCTTTTCACTGGAATGGAGGGGGTGGGAGTGGGGGGTGTGAGATGGGAATGGCTCCCTCTTTATGCCTTTACGTTTTTTCTTATGGGAATAAATATATTGAGCAATTCTGTCCTGGGAGAGAAATATTCTGTAAAGGAGAGTTTGCTGAGATTCACTTAAAACAAAACCCACAATGAAGCTCAAATTAGAACCTGTGTGTGTGTGCGCACGTGTGTGCCAGCCAGCCAGAAGGAAAATCTAACCGTGTTGACGCATTTGGAATACTTGTGGGGAGCCCCTGGACCATGAGAATACCTTGCTGGTGTTAAAAGGGTGCTTTTGCAAAACTGGGCCTTAATCCTGCTATTGGTACCCCATGGCTAGAGCCTTAAACCACATGGAATCCCATGAAAAGTTCTGCTTCAACCACAGCTTTTGGCCTTGAAGCAGGAATTAATGCAGGGATGTCCTATGGTTTGTGTTATGCAGGTGATTACACTAGAGAATTGCAATGGTTCCTTCTGGCCTTAAAATCTATGAAATCAGTGAAGCTCTGCAGTGGAGCAAGGATCTGTCCATATGGGCCTAACTGTGGGATCAGGACCCTGAAATGGACTGAAAAGCTTTAATGTGTTTTTATTATTTAAATGAAAGCTTTTAAAAAAAATATAAACAGTCTCCTGCCAAGTTGGAATCCCAACCTCAGCTGCACAGATAATGAGCAACATATAGAAGGGTTGTGCCTTTTTTAGTGTGTATATGTTTTATGTGATTTTTATCTTGGCAGTGTCCCTTTAAATGTATTATGTTGCTCATTTTGCAAAAAGGCTAGAATTTAAACATTTACATTCAGGAAAGAATTTTTTTATTTTTATTTTTTGTAAATAATAAAGCTGCTTTCACCCCCCTCTCCAAAATAAAATAAAGAGAAAAGGCCAAGGCAATTCTTTTTCGCCACTGCATGTATGAGAAAGATAAGACTATATTCAGCATTCCCTTTCCTTTTTAGTCCACACACACAATAATTGCACTGTAACCAGAAAACAGTTGGCATGCACCAGGCGGGGGGAAATGGAGAATAAATGAAGATGCTGACTGAAAACTCACATTTACTTCAGGATTCAGACAAAAGGCAACAATGTAAAGATTAGTGGTTTCATGTCTAGTTGAAGGTTCACATGGGTCGTAGCCCACAACAACATAAGAGATTGTTCATCCTTATTAATTGAGATGCGAATCTCTTTGTGGGTGGGTGGTTAATCGGTAGAAATGAACAAGACTTGACATAAGAGCTTATTGGATACCAGCTGGGATAATGAAGTGCACTGGCTAATCCAGAAACGAACCAGCTCCGTGTGTACTGGCAGAAAGCTATGTTGTTCTGTGACTGGGTCCCTTCTGCAGCTTTGAACAACTGCCCAGTCATTTCTGATTCTCGCGGGTGTTCTTGGGAAAGGTCAGGTGCCAGCTTGAGAAACCTAGAGGCTGAAGTTTACCCCCAGGACAAGTATGGGTAACATGTGGCTCTCTCACACGCGTGCCGCCCAACCAACATGCCTCAGCCCTTCCTCAGGGGACCTCCTCTAACTATGAAGACCTCATTTGATCTTTATGGCACTGTGATGATGGTGTTTACAGACCCCGCACAGAGCCTAAGGAAGGAAAGGAGCTGTACTGGGCAGAAGGGCCCCACCCCTCAGCAGCTGCAGAGCATGTGTCAAATGGAGGACCTGCTCCAAGGTGGACTTAACAGTCAGGCCCGAGGTGAGTGAAGGAGAGGCTGTCCAAAGAGAGGAAGCCAATTCGCAGCCTCTGGAGGCAAGGCAATCCAGAGGAGAAGTGTCTGGACTTTGGGTCAGACCCCAACCAGGAGGGTAAGGGCCTGACCCTTTTCCGTCCCCCATTCCCTGCTGAGGGAAAACAGCGGTCTTCCGAGCATCCAGTTAAAGCGTGAACTGCTGGGACTGATTGGGATCTCTGTGCTAGGGGTGAGGGGGCTGCCACCACACCTCCAAGCCAAAGAGAGCAGGGAGGTGGGAAGCAGCCCACAGGAGGCCTGCCAGGTGCACCACAAAGAGGTGACCAAGAAACTCTCTCTCTGCCTTGGGCCGGGACCTGTTGGAGAGGGAGGATCTGGGTCCCCCTACAGCCCTGCCCAGGACTTTGTGGGGGCAGAAGAACTATCGAGCCACAGCTTGCCCACTAATCCTGCTGACCCCTGAGTGAAACACACTACAGGCATGCCGGGTCCTTGGTCTCTCTGGTGAAGCTGCCAGTAGTGGTGGTTTACTGGGCCCGGTTGGAACTGGACTGAGACCCACCAATCTGTGTTGCATAGGCCCTCAAGCTGCCATCAGATAACCGCTTTCAGTCACAAATGGCCTGACCTGGATTTGAACTAGTGACCTAGCACTAAACACCTCACATCCCAGTACTCGCAGGTGCTATCCACTCCTCATTTTAAACTAGCAAAGGCACTGCCTGTATCTGCCTTGTCATCAGGCGCTCTTGGCACTGGAGAAATTAAGTGTAGTGAAAGTTTGATCGGATGACCATCTAAAGCCCTTCCTCATAAAACAGGGTCCATTTTAGATACCTGGTTTCCCCAAGTGGCTTTAGGTTCCAGAGGTCAGATAGTAGAGGTGTCAGCAGCAGGGCAGATATCAGTGTGAGGGAGTGGCAGTTAAACTAATCAAGCCATTAAGTCCAGCAGGGATGACAGAAGTATTTGATTTCTGTTCATGGATGAGCAGCAAGAGGTCTGCATGTCTCCAGCCGTGTGTGTCCCAGCTTGCTACCCATGTACTCTCCCTCCTGCTTGGCCGTGCCATGCACGATGACAGCAGAAGAGACGTGTATCTCATAGCACTAGAGCTGGGCAGGACCTGGTTTTCCTGTCCCACCCAAATTTAGAGAGAGTGAGCATTTTTTTTTTCGTTCCAGGATCATGAAAAAAAATTAATCTAGAAAATTTTCACAAAGCCATAATCTGAACAAAAGTTTGGATAAGGTCAGTTGACATGTTTTGCTTCAGTCATTTCAAAAGTTTTCACTTTGAAAATGTCAAAATATGCCATTTTGACCACTCTGAAACCAAAATTTCTTCCAGTTGGAAGACTTTTCTGGCAAACAGTTTCAGTTTTGACAAATCGGCATTTTCTTATGGACAAAACAAAGTCTCAGTGGAGAATTCCCAACTAGCTCAGTTCAACAGGTGTTTCCTTCCCTCTGTGTGGTGTTTCCTGCAGAGGGACATTGTTGGCATTTCCTGGCGCCAGGGGCTGGATTGCTCTGGTTCTCACCCACCTCGTCTGGGCTGAATCTGGACATATTTTCCACGTGCAGGCTTTTGAGAAGTGACCTCCATCCTGCCTGCACTGAGTACCATTGATGGGCCCTGCTGGTATGTGTCAAATGGAGAAAACCTTGAGCTGCCAGGCCTCTCAGCAAGAAGGGAAGGACAAGAACACAAAGGTTTTCACAAATGCAGGCCTTGGGCTGCAGAAGCTCATCAACTATTTTAGTTCATGTCAAGAAGCTCTGCTTATTATCAACCTGTTAGGTGGAGATGGGCCCAGTGGCTGCCCTGACCCCCATCTCTAGAGCAGAATGCCTCAGCGTTACAGCTAACCAAGAGAATTGCATTCTGAGATGCTGTCAGGATGCGGAGAGGCGGGGAGGCTGGTGTGCAACAGTGGAATTACTGGTGCCATCAATTCTGATTCGCTGGTGCCTTTCCGAAGCCTCAAACTGCTTTTCCCTATAGTCTCAGCAGGATCACTTTACCTGGCACCAACATGCAGCCACTTCTGGGGCAAGACACCGCTTCCTGTCTCTATCCTGCTGCATAATGGCTGCTAAGAAGAAAACCAGATCCGGTTAAAACAAGTCAATCTAGGGGGATCAGTGCTTTGATAAGCCACTGGTGCTTACACACCTGAAAATGGGGCCAAAGGATTTTTAATGACAAGTGATCGGGACCTTGGCTCTGTGTTTCATCCAAATTGGGAGATAAAAGTAATCAGGTAGATGCATCTGTATTGAAATGTATTGATGGAGCTTATACACCCACGCTCTCTCTTGGATGTATGGAAGATGTGTAAGTGAGTGAGGCACACAGCATCATCCTCGCAGTCAGAGGCGTGTGTGTGTGAGAGACAGACAGATCGACAATCTTCATGGCAATGTAAACCACCCAGACCAGAACCTCTCAGAGTGATGGGTCCCCAACAGCTTCTGCCACATTGTAGGTGTCAGATTACACGTCATGGCGAAGTCCTGCGGATCATTTCTCCTCGCAGTCCTTCCTTCCTTCCTGATCTCTCTCCGTCATCACCTTCCTACAAACCCTGCATACTAAGGAAGGGCCTGATTTTTCATGCGGCACCATTTGACTTCACGCTGACAATCAGCCCCCGATAACGCCTTGGCAAGTGGCATCCTGGGGTCACGGGTGCTGGAGCGAGCGCTCAGCGCGTGATCAGGCATGCGCCTCCTGCCACCGAGGCTGCACTGCTGGAGTGCGCTTAGCTTCCCTGTAACTTAGGTCATTGACAGCAAGGCTTGCCCCCGCGATCCCACATGTACCTCCATGATGCTCAGTGCTCTTTCTGAATGTCTCAAGCACCACGTAAAGTTTATCTCCTCAGCTTGTCTGGATACCTTGCTGACTCACCTGTGCTTCCTTCCTCGGATCTGAATGAGATTTCTTCTTCCACCTGTGCTGTTAGCACTTCCTTTTCACAAGTGTTTATTGGCTGCAAACCAAATGCTGCTTTCTGGCCCCCTGACTTATCCTTGTGTCTGCTCTTTTTGGGCCACACTGTGCATTCCAGTCCCGCTCCAACTCTGATATGTGCCTTCATTGCATGTCACATGGCTGTGGTGCAGGGATTTCACGCATCTGCTTTTGCGGCTGCGCTTAGGGATGGTACCTTTCTTGCAGTAAACCAGCATTAGCTGCGCGTCTCAGCATCTCTGTCCTTATGCCAAGTAATCTACTCCTTGTGTTTGATTTCAAGTGTCTCCAGACAGCATCCCCTCGACAACAACACAAGGCAAGAAACCAGAGCTAAAGGATAACACTGCAATGTCCGCTTCCTTGGAAGGCCAAACCTTCTGACTTCAGTGCTATGGAGCTCCTTAACTCAATGTCAGCTTGTCCTTGAGAAAGTGTAGCGTAGTCCTGCATTCCATACTATCTGCACAACAGAAGTCCATTCCATACAGATCGAGGGTAGCACCCGGAAAAGAGTGAGCGTGTGCATGTGTATATTTGACATTGACAAAGAAGATCCTGTTCAGAGACTTGCAGGCCGGAAGGGACCATTGCGATCTCTCGTCTGGGTTATGCAGGAGGTCAGACCAGATGAACGTCCCCCAGAGCTTTTAACAAAACATCCAATCGTGATTTAAAAATTGCCCGTGGTGTTAAAACACTTGACAGATACAGGAAGTAACCAATTATCCTCTAACACAGGGGTTCTCAAACTGGGGGTTGTGACCACTGAGGGGATCATGAGGTTATTACATGGGGGGTCATGAGCTGTCAGCCTCCACCCCAAACCCTGCTTCACCTCCAGCATTTATACTGTTAAATATAAAAAAAGGGTTTTAATTTATAAGGGTGGGTGGGGGCTGTCGCACCAGAGGCTTGCTGTGTGAAAGGGGGTCACCAGTACAACACACATGGAACCAGCCCTCAGGACATGAGGTTGGATTGGTTATAAATAGCTGCAACTTTCTCCTTAGGAAAATGAGAAGATCCCTAAAACTGAAAAGCAAAGTCAATTGTCTTCAGAATCGCACAGCTGCTTGCATGCATCTGTCTAGCTACACATTTGAGTATACATGTAAAACAGCATGGAGAGAGAGTATATGTGGATGTGGTGTCTAGATACTATGGTGCTGCATGTCTTAGACATGCCAAAGAGAGAGAGAGGGCCGTGAACACAGTACTTATGAGGTACAATGAGTACAATGGGCTACTTGTCAATAATATTTTTGGCTCTGGGTGGATGTGAAAGCACAGAGCTAAGACAAATTGCTCAACTCACTTTGATTAATCAAGGGATCATTATTTTTAATCACATTGTTTGGGAACCAATTAATATTACTCTTCAGATGTCTTTCAGACCCACTGAATCTTAGACACTTTGCTTGACTGAATTTTTAGTCCCATGGAAACTAGAACATAAGAACAGCCATAGTGGGTAAGACCAATGGTCCATCTAACTCAGCATCCTGTCTTCTGACAGTGGCCGAGGCCGGGTGCTTCAAAGGGAGAAACCAAGAGATGAAAGACAAATGGAGTTAGGTTGAATTTGGGGTAGCCGTATATCGATTCCTTGGAAGTCTGCAAGAAAAGCAGTAATAACTAGTCAGTCACCAGTGTGAGAAACCTAGTCATGAAACCACTAGTACTTTTATTTGATAATGATATGCATTTTTGTGCTGTTTTATACATATCTAAATATTGTACTGTGTTTGCATTTAAATATGTAACCTACTTCTGTAGGTATCTGTGTGTCATGCACTTACTGGAATGTACAAAAAAAGTTCTCTAGAATCTTTACAAAGAGTTGCAAACAGAATTACAAAACACATCGCAGCATGTATGATTTCCTAGGGCTGCAATTACATTATGTCGTTATTTGGTTCACTTAAGGTCTGCAGCAACCGTTCAATATTAAAAAAGATGAATGGGGAAAAAAATGAAGATGGACCAAAAAGATGGACTGTTCCCCTGGAAACAAAATTATCAGAAAGGTTACTAGGCTTGCATTATCTGCCTTTCATTCCTTCCATCCCACACCCTCAACCCAGAAAGGAAAACAAAAAAAAAAAAAAGGAAAGAAAATGGTAAGAGAGAATGAGCGTGGCAGTTTAAGGAAAAGAACTGAATTTAACTGGCACATGCACTAATCTTTAGTTTATTTCTGGTTAAAAATATAGCAATCCAGTGCAGTGTAATAAAGAAATCTGCTGAAAAGGTAGCAGAGAAACAGATAAAATGTAAGCAAAGCAAAGCCAAGTCCACAAGTCAGGGTTGTGCCCAACACTCTGTATGTAAAATGATGAGACGGATTTGGTCACAGATAAAATCTAGAGGATTGTATACGGGCCATATCTGACCCTCATGACCCCCCTTTATCCAATGGATTTGCAGTGGGTGTAATTGTGGGTCAGATAGGGTTCCAATATGTACTGTATCAGAGAGAGGCAGTTAACTTTTTTGAAGTGCACAGCTGACTTATCCGGCAAGGACAGACTGCATGTGGTCTTGGGGATGGAGGTGGGCAGGGAAAACAGTTAAATTGTTTTTGGGATGTAACAGGACTTCAGGAATTTCCAAGCAACTGAGCTAAAACCATGCTCTTGTCATTGCGACCATAACAGCTCAGGACTGGGGTACTGCATCTTTAATGAATGTGTATTATCAGGGAGGAAGGGGTGGGGGAAAAATCAAGGCAGGCATAGACTCATAGAAGGGTAGGACAGGAAGGCACCTCAGTAGGCCACTTCCATTACGAAGATGTTAAAACAAACAAAATTAAGTGACGTATAGAAAAGAATACATCCTTAGAGGCTGCTGTTGCCAATGACATTTTTTTACAGGGACATGTCGGAAGCTGGAATATATATCCTGCATACAAAGTGCAAAAATACGACATGCTCAGAGCCCAAGCATGATGTCTGAAGCGGTCCATGGCAAGATGTAACAAGCATACCCAGCTGCTCTCCTCCGCTCCTGCAGCTGTTCCAGTGCTCCTCCCCAGATGTCCTTTGCTAGATCAGAATCAAATCTCCCACCGGACAGCTTCCTTGCATTCTCTGTAAGCGCTGGTGTGTTTGTGTAGGGGTGTTGCAGTTCAGGATGGGATAGCTGGTGATTGTTTTAGTATCACCACTTCTGGGGGTGTGTGTGGGTGTTTGGGGGGCGGAATTTGGGCTGTAATAAGCTACCAGGCAATTTATGGGGTGAGGAGGGGTGGAGGGAGGGCAGATTTGTAGCTAGGAGAAATCAGCTTTGAACGGAAAGAGGGTGGCTTTGGGCAGTTTTGCTCTGGCCGAGTAAGGACGGGAGGGTGCCAGCAGGTATGATATTTACACCTTGTAATTCCCACCACCACCACACCAGAACTGAGCAAAATGCTGATTGCTTCAGAATTTTTTTAAACTGTAACAAAAATGGGCCACTTTCCTTTCATCCTCTGTACTCGGGGGGGGGGTGTCTCTTCCCCTTCCCCAAGCACCTCTTTTTCTCCTCCTCATTCCTGCTTTTTTTTTTTTCTGGTAGCAGAGAAGGGAAGAAAAATGTGAGGGTTTTTTTTTTTGTGGCAGGGGGGTTAGAAGAGGATGGGTGAAAGGGGATTCCCCCCCCCCATCAACTTCACAACAATGGGGTTGAGTGTTTACACCAGAGACTCATTCAACCCCCTTTGCGTCCCTGTTCCATCTGCCCACCCTCTTACCTCCATTTTGCCAGTTTTGTTCTTTATTTGCTTTGGAGGGGAAAAAATAACTGACTCTTATTTTGCTGGGATCCTGTCTCATCCTTTCTGGTGCTGGGAGGGTCATAGAGTTGTTAGCATTCTGCCATGCCACACAGCATAGTGTTGTACAAGCAAAGAATTTTGGCTAAAATCCAAAAAACATTACCCAGGAAAAAAAGGCAAACTGTGAGTGAGACTCAATCATTTGTTGTTCTTCTGTGAAAAGACTTGGAAGTTGTCACAGGATGGTTCAAGTCATGATCTTTCACTTTTTTTGATTTGTTTTTGTTTGGTTTTTTTCCCCCGTTCGTACACGTAACTCTTATTTTTTCAAACAAGACAGTCTCAATTAGATGAAAAAGTTAATAAACAAAATGGCGACGCCAATGTTCAGTAAGATCACCATGACTACCAGAATGGGAGCCGAGCCCTGGAACAGAGAAAGAGAAGGAAAGGAGTTACAAACCATGTCGAAATTTGGTGGTTAGCCAACTGTTGGTAGGAAGGGTCAGAATCTGTAATTATACCATAACCCGGCAAGGCATGGTTTGTTGAGGTGCAGAGCACCAGTAACTTCCACTGAAGCTATGGGCACCTCTATGCATGAGACAAAACAGGTTGAGGGAGGGGTAAGTAGTACTTAAGTAGCACCTTCCATCCAAGAATTTCAAAGCACTTTGCAACTGTTAGTGAATTTTGCTTCACTGTCACCTTTTTGAGGCCGGTAAGGATTCTACACTGAGGAAACAGAGACACACAGCAGGTTTTGTGGCAGAGCCAGGAAATGACCCCAGATGTCCTGACTCCTAGGACTTTGTTTTAACCATAGGATCTCTACCTCACCTGGCTTTTGTCCGTGTACAATTCAGTGCAAAAGCAGCTTCTGAGACCTCAGAGGAGCTCGTTGTCATTGTCTTCGTGAAATAAACCAATTATGTTCAGTTAGGGGCAAGCGCTGTGCACCCCACGGGCCAAATGCAGCCCCCGGCAGTCCTATCCTTGTTACGGTGGAGTGAGGACAAAGCTGATGGACTAAAGATAGAGCACGACACACCTCATTCGGTTCTCAAAGGGGGGCATTGGAGCAATCCAGTGCATTGGTGCCAAGTTGTGACCATGATGGGAGGTTGACCGAGAAAGCATATACCTGGTGGATCAATAAGTGAGGATAGCACCTGAGCTTGGATTCCCTCCTGTCATGTACACAGTGAGTCTTGCCTTAAGGGACCAGCTAAAACCAGGTGCCTATCTGAGGTGACGATGGGGAAAAAAGATGGTGCAGAATGGTACTCACTACGCTTTGGGGCACTTTGGGGTGGTCTCTTCGGAGAGTCGGTTGTCTAATAAGTGTGAGCTCCCGTGCAGGGTGCAACACACCCTAGAGGTGGGCCAGCGCTGGGACATCAGTCTTCTGTGCTTGGCACGCTAGGCTGCTGCTCCCTCTTTGAATGCTAAGCCTCTGAGTGGGACTGCTGCTTGCCTCGACCAACATGGTTCGGAAGAATCCAAGTACTGGGGCAGGCTAGAATGCAAAACTGAATGGGAGGGGGCGGGCACTGGATGGAATAGCCGGCACCTTTGTCTCAGCTGCTGCAGTTGGGTAGCACAGGGAATGGGATACACAGTAGGACAGCCAGAGGCCCTGAATGGCCCCCACTCATAGTCATTTTTAATTATACAGATTTGTTTATTTCGTGAAATGGCGCAATTAGTTCCCTGCTTCTCCCTCCTTCCCTTCCTTCTTCATTATAACAAGGCTCATCTGCCCATTCCGGTTGGAACAAGGCAGGGGTGGATGCCCTCATTAAGCCAGTCTTCATACCACAGTGCAGATCTATTTAAAAACCTCCTTGCGAGACAGAGATCATTTCTCCTCTGGAGCTGCTTGATTCATTTCACATCTGGGGAGGCGGGGGCCCAGGGGAAGGAGGACAGGGAGGATGGGGCTCTGCCTTTGAAAAGCTCAAGCTTGCTGGAAAGGCATATGCTGTTGCGTAGCAACGAGGTCAAAGGAAGCCAACCAAATGGAAGGATTTCTGAGGGAGCCTCCTGGCAGCCAGGTAGCTGCTCTGGACTGGTTTGTGCAAATCTCTTTGCCTGTAGCCAACCCTTTTGGGTGCCGAATTCCTTCTCTGCTTGCTGCCAAGTTGGAGCGAGGCTAAATACTGTGATGCAGATTGTTATTCACAGTGCTAGCTCCATTTCAAAAGATGATTGGGTTTCACATGCTTTCCCCTTGGATCAACAGGATAATAGGTTGCTGATGGGTATCAGTTTGGTTGTTTCTGCTGGCAGGGTAGCACAGTGATGCAAAAACCCAGTGGGTCTCAGCCACTCATCAGCCAGTGCAGGATGGCTCCCTAGAGCACGTTCTCTAGCCTTTGGTCCAGTCACCGTTTAAATGTCCCAAGTGACAGTGTTTCTGCCCCTTTTCCTATTCATGTGCTCGATCTAGTAGATCAAATTAACCACATACAAGAGGCAAACTTACATGCCAGCCAGCCTGAATGCTGCTCAGGCAGATGGCATGTGGTACCCTCTCTGTGCTTCTGTCTCATTGCTGAACAGAGTTGTAGAACAGGACCAGATGTGGCTAGCCTCAGCATTTCTTAATTCTCTGGTCACTACAACTTTCCCCTCTTAAATGCGAGAAAATGTAACCCTGCAATCCTTCCTGAGACCAAACTCCCATGGCAATCATGGAGTTCAATGGAAAGTCGACTGGAATTTTACCCGAGTAGAGGCTGCAGGATTAGGCCCTTAACGTGTGTGCTGGGATACCAAAGTCATGCCCGTGAGAGGTCTGTCAGCTTGTGAAACAGGTGAGCTGAGTTTAAAAATTACCTCTGCGTGTGCAGTTGTCTCTGGGGATTCCTTGCAAAGGGGGCAGCTGATGTCTGACATTCTTTCAGCCTACAGCTTCTCTTTGCTTTTCACATTTGCCCTTTCTCTACCCCTCCTGAGCTAACTCCAAGGAGGACTATGCATGTAGTGATCTCTCCGCTGGGAATGGCCCACCCATTGTAAAGGCGTGGGAATGTCTTAGCAGAGGGGCCAGATTTCTGATAATATGCTAGCTAATCGAATAAAAAGTTTTGTGACCTTTCAGAGCTTTTGCTTCAACTCCAATTGTAAACTTTTAAATGCTGCTTATGCCTGGGCTTCTGATGCGACAGCATTGTGCTTGAACTTCCACTAAAGGTCTACGTATCCCCTTCCTGTCCCCTGCAGTCACAGGAAGCTGACTGTCCTGGGATATGTGTCATCTTTTCCTGATTCCTCTTTGGTGCCCTGGAGGAAGATGAAACACTCTGAGGCAAGTGAGCCCTGGAGGAAATTCAGGCCTGTCCTCAAGCTGGCAACAGGTTGGTAAACTCCTGTGAACGTTTTAGAACCAGCAGATAAAGTGACTTCACTGTACTGTAGACCATGCTGGACCTTTAACAAGGGAAACCCATATTGAGACAAAAGAAAAAATCCCTTTTACTTTGAGGCCCTGTGATTTGAGATGCCACACACAGCTCTAGCCGTTCAGTGGCATTTTATTTAATTCTTGCCCCACTTTAGCTATCTGGTAACTGATCATTCGATTCAGAGAGAAGCCCAAATCAAAACCTGGGACTGACACGCCTGCAGACTTCGGGGGGGATGGGCCTTCAGAGCCTGAGCTGTTTTGTAGCTAGGGCTCACATGTCATTTGAGGGCAGAGTACTTTATCCCAGCACCTACAAAGAGCCACTGCGCAGAACGGTAAAGAGAGATGTGCTGGTTCTAGGCAGTGACACCAGGAGCTGCAAGGGGTTGTTTTATAATTTCCAGTCCCAATCCCTTGTAAAGTCAGGGCACAGTTTCAAAATTTCACTCCGCAGCCCAGCATCAATGCACAGATTTCCAGACTCTGCTCTACCACGAAGCAGCAGTGTAACTACATGCAGGGTGAATAGCTGGCTGACCACATCCTCAGAAGGGAATTATTATATGGATCCTTCTTTCACTCACTCGCCTTTCCACACTGGGGATGGTAAATTTCAGCAAGAAGATGAAGCAGCTGAGCAGCTCAGGGGCCTGATTCGCTCTTATATGAAGGCCTCTTTACTTCTCCCTGGCAGTGTAAAGGGGCATGGAAGGAGGGGTAAATTATATTGTTGCCAGAGAGGTGTAAATGGGCTTTAGTGAGAATCAGGTCCTTGGCTTTTAAATTCATGACTTCCTGGGCACTGGGGATGTGGATCAAGAGTGATGCTCTGTAAGAAATAAAATGGACCCCTGCTATGAAATAATAATTAATCATAAATATTTTGGGAAGTCTTTATGTTTTGAATGTAGTTTCCAATCTGTCTCTAGCATCAATGTAGTAATAATCTCATCACTGTAGTATCTAAGCACCATAATTTCTGTCTCATTATCCTGTTTGTGTCTAACTGTTATACAGCAACCCAAGTGTCTTACTGGGAATATGGGGGGCCAGGGAGGTGTACCTCACAAATAAAACCACAGCATTGTTAATTAAAATATGAACAATCCATTGTTGTTTGTTATCACAGAGTCCAACCTTTGTTATCTCTGCCATGGAAACTGTAGTGTGGTTACCTAGGAATCCTTCTGGGATCTCTTTAGTGTAATTATCAAGGATGCTGCTCAGCAGAAAGCCTCAGCACTGGGAAAATGCTGAAAAATCAGCAGCTGGATGTCGTTGTTGCTGAATAGTAGCCCCCATGCAATCTATAGGAACATGTCACTGCTAAATAGTTAAAGAGCATTTACCAAGTAAAACATGGGGGTAAATTCTCATTGACACCTGTGCAAAGAGGGACCCCAGTAAGTGAGCACAGGAGTAACCAAGAAGAGAATCTGGCCCCCAATGTAGTTACATAAAAGAAGCAGTCACTTGGTACCAGTGCACAATAAAATAGGGCATTACTGAAAAGCCATATAATACTGCAGCAGGGCGTAGTTAGATGGCAAGTGGATCCATTGTGGTTTATGGTCTCGGTAAGAAACACTGTCTGCTGTTCTATGGGATCTGTACTGATGCCCATCACCTTAGTGTCTGAGCACCTCCCAGACTAATAGCTTGGCATAGCAAGATCTCTTGCGTATTTCTTGGAGCCTCTGCATCATCTCTCTTGCCTGGTTACAGGAAGGGCTGTATGTGAAGGCTGGGGTATGGTGAATCGGTGTGCTTCTCCAGAAGTAACGGGTGCCGTGTAAGTAGTAGACACTGATAGTCAGAATGTAGAGATAATAGAAATTTGATCCTCAGTCCTCACTCAGAAAAAATTCCCGTGGACTTTCATCAGCCCTTAGGGATTAAGCCCTGGAGCCATGACAGCTATTTATTTGTGTGTGTGTGTTTGTGGGGACCCATCCTGCAAGGTGCTGAGTACCCTCAAGTCCCAATGAAGTCAGCACATCACAGGACAAGGGCCTTACATAATGTGCATTTTTGTGTGTGTGAGAATACATTTTATTTACATAGTGCCTAGCTAAAGAAAACCAGCTTGGAGATTTTACAATAAAACAAGAACCGATTAAGGGGCTACATTTTCAAACACGCATTCCTAAATTGTACCTGTGAATTTTGTGTGTCTGTGTGTTTGCAGACGTAATGTAATTCCATCCTACTTATGAGGGTTATATGTATTAGTGCACCTGCACATTCTGCCAGCGTGACTTATGGGCCCATGTTATGGCGAGCTGTAGAGCTGGGTGTGAGTTGCAGGTTCTAGATCCAAATGCCAATGTTTCCGAAGTTTGGGGGTGATCCAGGATTTTAGTTGGCTGAATTATCAGGAGAGGGAGCCAGCCACAAAGCTGAGATCCAGATTTTGATCCTAATTATTGCGTAGTTGCAGTGGTGGTGGGGAGTATTCATAGTTCGGGGGTTGGGTGAGGCCCATCTTTAAATATTCACTTCAAAAAGACTAAAACACATACAGGATGACAATAAAAATGAGGCTAAATCCTTCAGCTACATCAAAGGCCTCCTGATATCAAAAGGGTTTTGAAAGGACAATGTCAAGTTGAACATAACACTTCTGTCTGAAAACTATTTACCAAGAGTTGTTAAAGTAATCCCTGAGATGGCTGTACATGAAAGAGATTAGAGGAAAAAATAGTATTTCCTTGCCACCCACCCACCCCCAAATGTGTTTGCTCTGTGCATTTGACAGCACTTTATGCAGAGGCAGTTTATGGATAATTTTATGGATAATTCTCCATGCCCACTGACGAGAGAACAAGAAGTAATGAGCTTAATTTGCAGCAAGGAAGACTTAAGTTCGGTATTAGGAAAAACTTTCTAACTCTAAGGACAGTTAAGCAGTGAAAGAAGTTAAGTGTGGACTCCCCATCAATGGAGGTTTTTAAGAACAAGTTGGGCAGATGCGTCAGGGATGTCTAAATAACCTTAGTCCTACCTCAACATATGGGGATGGACTAGATGACCTCTTGAGGTCCCTCCCTACGTTTCTGTGATTTTATAATTTTACAGTTTGTTGTGTATAGTCACTGTGACATAGTTATCCACTGGCTTTAAAGGGAGGTGATAGGCAAGCATGGACCAGTCCTGGCTCAGCCCTAAACCAGGGCATTCTGGGGGATGTCATCTAACGGGACTAATACGTGGTCGTCTCAGGAACAGATGACAGGAATCAAGTGGCTGCCGGACTATATATATATGGTCAGTAAAGAGAGTGCTTAGGGAGACATTGGACCTGTTGTGAGTGTCTCTAGGGAGGGAGACCTCAGACATGAAGTGTGGTGCTGTGGAAGTAGCCTTGAGAGAGGGCTGTGGCAAAAGGCTGTGGTGAGACAGGAGGTCTTGGAAGGCTAAGATCAAGGCCTGAATGTGGAAAGACCCCAGGAACCCCATTGCCCAGATATGCAGATAAGCCCCATTCACACCAGTGTAAAGCAGAAAAGGGGCCTAAGCCAACGGCCTGGAAGACAGTGGAAGTCTTTCCCTAGACTTCAAAGGGCATTGGATCAGGCCCAGGCAGAGATACAAATGTGGGTGAACTGAACAGCCATTCAGAGTCCAAACAATGTTCGCGTTGACCAGCCCAACCTGCCAAATGACAGCGGGAACTGGGGGTGGGAAGAGCCCTTTACAAGCAGCCGCTAGTAGAGATTCACTCTCAGTCGCCCGTCTTCCTAAACGTCAGGTGGAAAGAGTCTCTGTTGGCGCAGGGAGTGGGTGTTAGTTCATTACGGAGGCAGCAACCGGTCGCTATTTTTATCACTTGTTTTGTATTCTTTGGGACTCAAGGTGACTACATTTTCTCCATCCTGAGGTGCAATCCCTTTAAAATGCTTTGAAAGCCCCTGAAAGAGCTGAGAAAGGAACATTTGTCACCTACGTAGGCTGGGAGGTTCTATTTCTGGGGAGAGCTGCTGGATTTCATCCGCCCTGCTTCCTTCCCCCTTTAAGCATTGACTCATATCACCTTCTTCTCTCAGGTATCCTCCCCCTGGCTCAATACCTGGCCAAGCAGCCTTCGCTGACACCCTCATCACTTCCACTGTGATACCTCAGCAGAGGCGTGCTAATTACAGGCTGGCTGGCTCCCTTTCACTTTCCCTGATGACAGTGAAACATGCTTAGGATATCTCAATAGAGAATGAGCCTCTTAAAAAAACAAAACCCGGCGGCCACTGGAATTTTTCTCTTTCTGTTTATAATGCCTTGCCGGTCGTTGAAATTGAACAGGGACATTTCTGTGGTCTAATCAAACAAAGCTCCCATAACAAGAGTTGTCCTTGAGTTGTTTGAAATAAGACAGGATTTTAGCGAATAACTGAGAAAACCAAAGCTGCATCTGACAACATCTGGGGGTGAGGGGAAATGTGTTAGAGGTGAACACAGATTTTTGGTAGCATGGATTGTACCCAAAAGTGGACAGGGCTTTTCTAATGAACATCTGTGAAAGGAGAACGTCAAAGGACCAATTGTTCGTCCTGCTGAAATCAAGAGGTGGTTTGTCATAGACTTCATTGAGACCGGAATTTGTCCCTGTAATTGCTTCATCTAAATAAATGTGATCATAAAATATCAGCTTTGGAAGGGACCTCAGGAGGTCATCTTAATCCAACCCCCTGCTCAAAGTAGGACCAATCCCCATTTTTGGCCCCAGATCCCTAAATGGCCCCCTCAAGGCTTGAACTCACAACCCTGGGTTTAAGCAGGCCAATGCTCAAAGCCCTGAGCTATCCCCTCCCTCTGCTAGCACTCCTGCTAAATTACGATAATCTAATGAAACTGTCTGGTATCAGTTCATGTCTGAATTCTGGCCTGACTGAGGTCCCACAACACTCATTAGCTTGCCTGGGAGATGCAGCTGTTTAGCCCCTTTGCAACTCAAGTCATGTATTTATTCTCCCCTCCCTAAAAACATGATGAATTTTGTGCCGATGAGTAAAAGGGCTGCTGGCATTTTAAAGACTCTGTTCCTCCATACCTCCCCAAAGATTAGTTCTCTTTTTCAAAGACTGGTCCAGAGGCTACAGAAAGCGATGGACCACTCAAACGTAGGACAGATTTCTGCATCATACAGTCCCCGCAACCTGACAATACAGGAGCCAGTACACGCCCATCCATGTCCAAATGGTGGCAAGCCGCTGCATGTTGATGTGAGTTTGTTCTGGGTGTGCAGGTCCACACACACACAGAAACATCAAGGTTTGGGGTTTTTTTACTTTTTCTTTTAAATTTTTCATATGAACTGAGTACTGGCTTGAGAGCCCTGAAGACTGAAATCCCCTGACTACTCACAGAAAGCACATGCCAAAGCAGCGCATGCTGCCCAACCTCTTCCTCCCCTCGCCGGTTGTTCAGCCCTGGCCTGGAGGGATCACATCTAGAGGGAAGGCACCGCCTCCACAGCATTTCAACGCCTTGGGCGCTCCTATAATGCTAACAACAAGGGGTGGGACTAGTGCCAGCTGTGATAATGGCTTCGCTGGGAACTGACCTGAACCCACCCTGTTCACTTCACATAGGGCACATAATCACTATTGGATGGTCATTACTTGTGGTCGTTACTGCGCTGGGGCTGGATTTGGACTGATCACCCAGAGGAGAGAAGCTACTGCAACTAGGAGCCAGTATTCTGGTTTCAATAGTGGCTCCTGTTGAGCTGGTTTATGGTCGATTATTTTTAAAACCGCTTGTCCTGCAAGAGTGATGCTCAAGGATGTTCTAGGTAGGTCAAAAATAGACCTGCCCAGCTAACAGCCTCCCTTTCTTCCACTTTCGGAAGCAACCCAGTTGTCTTTGAGATGAGAAATGTCTTTTTCAGCAAACAGCTTCACAAACGACAACGCTGGGCATGGCAGAAAAGCAGGGCCGCTGTGCAAGCTGTCCGCTGTGTGGGAGCGCACGGACTTTTGCAGGAGCTGTGGTTTGCGTTCTGCAAAACCTCTCTGCCAGGAGGCTCTACATCAGGACTGCCCACGTGCTGGAGGCAGCCTGCTGGAAATAGGAAGGCTTGTCTAAAACTGGCATTCTAAGTTGTGCTCTGGGGAGGCTGGATGGACTTAAAGCTGCTTTGAAAAACTTAATGCCTGTCTGGGAAGTCCAGAGTGGCAATGCTTTGCACAGGTTTGGGGTTCCCACTCATGAACCCTGTGGCTCTGACGGCACAGAGCTAAAAGGTGCTATGTCCTTTTCCTGGTTCTGATACTGCTTCACTGTGTGATCTTGGACAAGGGGCTTAACTGCTCTGTGCCTCAGTTTTCCCATCTGTAAAATGGAGCTAATCACACACGGCTACCTTTGGGTATAGTGAGGCTAAACTCACTAATGTTGGTGAAGTGTTTGGAGATCCTTGAAGGTGCAACATGCTATATGTATGCAACATTGTCTTGTTGTTATGCTGTGGATGGGTGATGCTTTGTGTCCTAGATATACTCGCTCAACAAGCTCTTTCTGATTACTCCCTCCCTGTCCATGCCACTGGAACCAAACCCTGTTAATGCAGAAAACTCTTTCTAGAACAAAGAGTCACCAGCAACATGGGTTATTTAAATCCACATATCATCTATCACTCTGTATTTCATTAACTTCAACTCAAACCTTCGCCATCTGTTCCACCCTTGGTTATGAATGTGAGAAAACCAAACATGCTGCTTCACAGTTATAGCACTTAGAAATATGATGTGCATTCGAATGGCTTGTCTGTGCATCTTTACATGCAGGCTGTGCCTGCTAGTTAGTCAGTAATAACTGTCTTGTATTAATGTTTGTTTAGATCTGAAGCCAGGGTTTGAGCGCCAGTTCCCTGTGTGTGTGATCTATATCGTAGCTATGTCTCCAGCACATAGGTTGGGTTCAACTCCTGTGAACTGCAGAAGCTTGTCTAACTCTGGGGGAGTATATGATGTACTGAGTTTGTGTGCATAAGTAACGTCACCTGCTAGATCCTAGCCCACAACAAGGGCTGGATTTCACCTTTAGCTCCTGTGACAGAGCCCTGTGCATTGGTGCTAACAGATCAGTTGTTTAGGCCCTGCTCCCTGCAGATATTTAGGGCCAGACAAAGCACCTACACGCTCCCAGTGGCTTCCATAGTGTTTAGTGCTATGCAGCTCACTCCCAGGAGTTAAACTAGAATCTGGATCATCCCTTATCCAGAAATTCAGAGAACAGTCCTAATTTTCTTGGGCCTCTTCCATGACTGTCGTATAGCACAATTAAAGGATCCCATTCGTTTCAGGCTTTGCAATGCAACATCACTATGGCACAAGAACATTGCATCACACTTGGTGATACACTGTGCTGCAGTGACATAACATCACGGTACACTGTTGCAGTGGCATGAGGTAAAGATTCAAATACAGAGATGTTGCAACTGGGTTATTTCATATTGTTGGACCAAAACAAGGCTTTGCCAGGCCTAGCGATAAAATGGTATCAACAAGAGCTGCATGGACCTGCACTTTTTTGCTGGGTGAATTTTCATATGGGCAGGAACCTGATAATTATTTTGTCCTTTCTGAGGGTGCTGGGTTTTTATTGGGTAGAGGGAGGGTGGTTTGCAACGATTCATACATTTGATCAAGTCTGAGTCCTGCTGGGATTTAATTGTCACAAAATTTTATCTTGTAATAAATCACATTTCCCTGCTTATACCCTCCCACACCTAATGTGGAAAACTTGCCATTTCCCCAGAGACATTTTGCCAGTAAAGCAAGCTGCAAAAACCACCTTTCAATGTACTTGATACCTTGTGTAGAATGGGAGGTGGGGGGAATTTAAGGTACTAAAGGTGGTTGGTTGGGGGGGGGCAGTTTTTCTCATGGTGTAAATTTTCTTCCACACCTTTCTAACATTGCAACAGTTCTGAACCAGCTCAGGTTTGCCTTGGCATCTGCTTCCTGAGTCAAGTTCAGTGACACAAGTTTGTCTACTTACCGTACTGGACTTGAGCTCATCCCCATTTTCCTCCTCGGATTCTAGTGCAACAGGTAAGGATTTCTGTGGCGGGGAGAAGGTTAAGTCCCACCTTAATAGCCGGGGTTCCGCTTTGTCCCCGAACCTCAGATTTTCCAGTTTCTGCACTGTGGGCTCAGCAGAGGAAGCTGGCCTGAAATTCTCTTTGTTCTGGGACTTAGACCTCAGTCTCTGAACCCGAAAGCCCCGGTCTTCCCCACGGTGTTCCTCAGCCAGGCTCCTGCAGGCGCCTGCTTTACTATAGTGTCTTTTTTGGGTGTGAAACTCTTGCATGTAAGAATCCATCCTCATGAGGGGTTTCATTTCCATCTCGTAATTGCTCAGTTTCTCCTCATCCAGCTCAAGCAGCTTGGCACTCCCTGAGCTGTGGTTGTGGGACCTGTGGTGGGAAGTCCAAGAAACTGCAGCTGGGGAATCTGTCCACCTCTCTCTTTGCTTGTGGTTGGAGGCCTTATGTTTGTGCCCTCCACTCCGGCCTCCGTAATCTTCAGGGATGGAGGCAGACCCCAAATGACTGCTGCGCAGGGTCCCGCTTCTAACGCCACGCGTCCCGCCTGCTTGGTCTTCGCTCCAGCTGTTGGGTCTCAAGTAGTCTCCGCCTCGTCCCTCCAGCAACATCTGGATCTCCCCACCCCTCTCTTCGTCCACCGACACCTGCCTGGAGAAATGGGCGCTCTTGGTCCTGCAGGTGGGGCCCAACGGCGGAGTGGAGGAGGGGCTGGCAGGGAAGCTTTGCAGGGGGCTGTCATCGGGAGTGAGGTCAGAAGGGGTGGTGCCTTTCCTGTACAGCTCTGGGCTTTCTTGCTGGAGCGGGGTCCCTGTGGAGAGGACCTCGATGTCGTCGCTTGAGTTCTGACGCTTTGGCCTCTGGCACTCGAGCCCTTTTAAATGAGGAGAGAGAGAGAAAGAGAGAGAGAGAGAGACAGGGTTACTGCTATTCTGTGAGAGCATCACAGGGCCTTTCAGGGTAAAGAACAGGACTGACCGTATCGGACACCAGAGGTCAGGCCCATGACAACAACCTTCTCCCTGCTCCAAGACCGACAGAATAGACTTGGCTGGTTTCAGACTGTGCCTGATACTGCCCACAGCATCCAAAGTGCTGTACGTTATGACGAGCTGGAGCCTGGCAGGGCAGGGATCATGCAGACAGGCCCAGCAGGCACCACACATGTTCTGCAGTGGCTCACATCATAGCCTGGTGTGGGGCGAGGGAGTGCTGGCTGGGGCGCTCGGGTGATCTGCCAGGCATTTCAAAATACCTTCTTCTGTCTGGCCAACTCACCTGTGATGTGCAGATGGGCCCTGGAACAACACTGATGCTTTGTCCTTGTTCTCTTCCCTTTGAGGTCCTTAAGGCACAGAGAGGCCAACGGTGTTCATAAGGCCCCCCAGGGAAAAGCTGTGGCTGGATCCCCGATCCTAGTCCTGGGCACTAGCCACGTGGCCATTCTCTGCCCATACCACTGAGCATCTCATTCACAGTATGTACGTGAAACCCCTTTCTCTTCCCTACTACCGCACGTCCAGCAGTGGGACTGAAGTCCACTAGACAAGTGGGCTACCCATCTGAATTGGTTTGACAATGCAAAGGTCATTTTGTCTGGAACTGGCAGGACTAGAGATGAGCTTGAATCAAACCCCCAGATTGAAACAGCAAGGAACTTAGGGAAAGTTCAGAGCCAGATCTGAACTTGACAGTTGTCCCCTGTCTCTACAATGGGTCCAAACATCCCTGCACTTTGAGAGCATTAGGGTCAGGATTCTGAGCTGAACTTTACTCTGAAGATAATCTAAAGTTGCAGGCTTCTGGAGCCAAATGTAATAAATTTGTTTGTCTCTAAGGTGCCACAAGTACTCCTTTTCTTTTGACTGAGGCAAGACTCTGATTGAGAACTGGCCCCCCGGAACTGGCCCCAGTTTTTTTGAAGGGCTGGATGATGTTATAGACTTATAGGCAGGGCAGTAGTTCATGACTAGCATACTGTGCTTTCAAAGCAATGCACCATGGTGGCCCTGAGTGCCTAGGAGACTTGAGACTCACTAGGATGAAATGCCTGTTCACGTTCCATGAGAATCCCTCTGAGTCTCCATTATTGCTGAATCTAGTTTATGAGGAAGTAAGCAGAATGCACCCTGATGCCACCCCACACAGTGTACCCTGCAGAGTGCATTTCTGCATGGCATCTGCATCCTACACACATCCTCATCAGCCAATCAGCATTCAGATTCCCTCCCCATTCCAAATTTTCAAACCCTACTATTTGCTGTTGGAAGGATGTGGTGTCTTCGATTTAAGCTGTTTGGATGAACCAGTACTCTGGCCAGTTATATTAAAAATAATACTTTGTAGTCACATGTAAGGATCTCAAAGCCCCTCACAAATTAGTTAACTCAGCCTCATAACTCCTCTGAAGTGCCCAGTTTTATTATACTAATTCTGCAGTAGCGGAAACTGAGACAAAGAGATTAAGTGACTTGGCCAAGGTCATGCTGTGAGTCAGTGGCAGAACTAAGACTAGAACCCAGGCATCCTGCCTCCCCATCTCCTGCTCTACCAATGTCACTTTGCTGCCTCCATTGTTTACAGACACATTTGCACTCTGCTTGCTCTCACAGTGGGCTTCTCAGAAAAACCAACTCCATCGCACAGTACAGCAAGAGGGAAAATGTGACTTTGCCATGCTTGGGCTATGCTGGTGACTGCATTTTCCAGTAGGACCTAGTCAAGTGTGATGGGACAGCAAGATAAATTTCACATGTCAGCCTGATTACTCGGCTATGAAAGCAGCATTTTATTAATCCCTTAACAAACACCAGTGAGTCCAAGGAAGCAGTGAAAGCCAAAGGTTCTTAATGCTCGTTTAACACACCAAAAGCATATTTGTTCCCAGCTAAAGCCATGCTAAGTTACATGAAAGACTTGATATCTGTATTAACTGCCTTACACCCCTCAAATACACCTAATTGCAATTGCTATGGCTAGATGAGAAATGAGTCTCAAAAAGGAAGCACTCAATTTTCTTGCCATGGTTTAAAAATAAACGCTATGAAATGCCTGCTTTAATTTCTGCCTGATCCTGCTGGATAATTTGCTTTGTGTCATCTTGTTCCTCCTCAAGCACACAAGAGAGACTCTAGCTCAAGAAGGCAAGCCAGGAAAGAAATTATGGTCAGGAAATAGCAGAAGTCTGTTTGCTGTCTCTGAAGTAGTACTGGACTAGACTCAAGCCATACCTCAGATTCAAGTTATCTCCTTGAAAGATGTCTCCAAGCAGAGGTTACTTCCAGAGCAGAACCTTTAGCCAGGTTCTTGGGAATATTAACCTGAGCCTAGATAAGTGATGTAGTATGTTAACATTTTATTGTAACCTTGTCTTAATGAAAAGTTTAAAAAAAAACAAAAAAAGTGCAGTGTGAGTTCACCCGAACAAAAGGAAGGCACTCTTATTTCGTAGCTTAGACTTGGCAGAAGAATCAAGTGGTCTCTAGCTCAACTCAAAGCAAACAATCTGTGAGCCCATGGTTCCCCTTTTAGCACAGACCTGGATCCACAACGTACCCAGATCCAAATCATGATGATGCTTAGATCTTATTTTTATTATTATTATTGCAATAGCACCTAGAGGCCTCAACTGCAACTAGGGCTCGATTGTGCGAGGCGCTGTACGGACACAAAGTCAGAGACAGTCCCTACCTCAAAGAGCTTGCAATCTAAACAGACAAGACAAAGGAAGGCTCATTATGAGAGCTAGTCAAAAATTTTCTGTTGAAATCGGTTTGCAATGGAAACCTGGGTTTTCAATTCAATGATGCCTTTGTGAAAAGTTTCAGAGGAACAGCCGTGTTAGTCTGTATTCGCAAAAAGGTATTTCCAAAATACCTCTGAACAACATACTAATCCACAGAGGTCTCCCTGCCAACACTACAGAAAGAGGGATTCTAGATGGACTCCTCCTGAAGGTCGAAACAGCAGACTGGACTTCTACATAGAGTGCTTCCGCCGACGTGCACGGGCTGAAATTGTGGAAAAGCAGCATCACTTGCCCCATAACCTCAGCCATGCGGAACGCAATGCCATCCACAGCCTCAGAAACAACTCTGACATCATAATCAAAAAGGCTGACAAAGGAGGTGCTGTTGTCATCATGAATAGGTCGGAATATGAACAAGAGGCTGCTCGGCAGCTCTCCAACACGAGTTTCTACAAGCCATTACCCTATGATCCCACTGAGAGTTACCAAAAGCAACTACAGCATTTGCTCAAGAAACTTCCTGAAAAAGCACAAGATCAAATCCGCACAGACACACCCCTGGAACCCCGACCTGGGATATTCTATCTACTACCCAAGATCCATAAACCTGGAAATCCTGGGCGCCCCATCATCTCAGGCATTGGCACCCTGACAGCAGGATTGTCTGGCTATGTAGACTCCCTCCTCAGGCCCTACGCTACCAGCACTCCCAGCTACCTTCGAGACACCACTGACTTCCTGAGGAAACTTCAATCCATCGGTGATCTTCCTGATAACACCATCCTGGCTACTATGGATGTAGAAGCCCTCTACACCAACATTCCACACAAAGATGGACTACAAGCCGTCAAGAACACTATCCCCGATAATGTCACGGCTAACCTGGTGGCTGAACTTTGTGACTTTGTCCTTACCCATAACTATTTCACATTTGGGGACAATGTATACCTTCAGATCAGCGGCACTGCTATGGGTACCCGCATGGCCCCACAGTATGCCAACATTTTTATGGCTGATTTAGAACAACGCTTCCTCAGCTCTCGTCTCCTAAAGCCCCTACTCTACTTGCGCTATATTGATGACATCTTCATCATCTGGACCCATGGAAAAGAAGCCCTTGAGGAATTCCACCATGATTTCAACAATTTCCATCCCACCACCAACCTCAGCCTGGTCCAGTCCACACAAGAGATCCACTTCCTGGACACTACAGTGCTAATAAACAATGGCCACATAAACACCACCCTATACCGTAAACCTACTGACCGCTATTCCTACCTGCATGCCTCCAGCTTTCACCCTGACCACACCACACGATCCATCGTCTACAGCCAAGCTCTGCGATACAACCGCATTTGCTCCAACCCCTCAGACAGAGACAAACACCTACAAGATCTCTGTCAAGCTTTCTTACAACTACAATACCCACCTGCAGAAGTAAAGAAACAGATTGATAGAGCCAGAAGAGTTCCCAGAAGTTACCTACTACAGGACAGGCCTAACAAAGAAAATAACAGAACGCCACTAGCCGTCACCTTCAGCCCCCAACTAAAACCCCTCCAACGCATTATTAAGGATCTACAACCTATCCTAAAGGATGACCCAACACTCTCACAAGTCTTGGGAGACAGGCCAGTCCTTGCCTACAGACAGCCCCGCAACCTGAAGCAAATACTCACCAACAACCACATACCACACAACAGAACCACTAACCCAGGAACTTATCCTTGCAACAAAGCCCGTTGCCAATTGTGCCCACATATCTATTCAGGGGACACCATCACAGGGCCTAATAACATCAGCCACACTATCAGAGGCTCGTTCACCTGCACATCCACCAATGTGATCTATGCCATCATGTGCCAGCAATGCCCCTCTGCCATGTACATTGGTCAAACTGGACAGTCTCTACGTAAAAGAATAAATGGACACAAATCAGATGTCAAGAATTATAACATTCATAAACCAGTCGGAGAACACTTCAATCTCTCTGGTCACGCAATCACAGACATGAAGGTCGCTATCTTAAAACAAAAAAACTTCAAATCCAGACTCCAGCGAGAAACTGCTGAATTGGAATTCATTTGCAAATTGGATACTATTAATTTAGGCTTAAATAGAGACTGGGAGTGGCTAAGTCATTATGCAAGGTAGCCTGTGTCCTCTTGTTTTTTCCTACCCCCCCCCCCCCCCCAGATGTTCTGGTTTAACTTGGATTTAAACCTGGAGAATGGTCAGTTTAGATGAGCTATTACCAGCAGGAGAGTGAGTTTGTGTGTGTATGGGGGTGGGGGGGATGTGAGAAAACCTTGATCTATGCAGGAAATAGCCCGACTTGATTATGTAAAGAGTTGTCACTTTGGATGGGCTAGCACCAGCAGGAGAGTGAATTTTTGTGGGGGGGGGTGGAGGGTGAGAAAACCTGGATTTGTGCTGGAAATGGCCCACCTGTTGATCACTTTAGATAAGCTATTACCAGCAGGACAGTGGGGTGGGAGGAGGTATTGTTTCATGATTTCTGTGTGTATATAAAGTCTGCTGCAGTTTCCACGGTAAACATCTGATGAAGTGAGCTGTAGCTCACGAAAGCTCATGCTCAAATAAATTGGTTAGTCTCTAAGGTGCCACAAGTACTCCTTTTCTTTTTGTGAAAAGTGTCCACTTTCCACAGAAAATTGTTTTTTGTTGAAAAATGGCTGAAAACTGAAATATTTCAGCTGAAAATGGGAGCTGTAATGTCTTATAGGGGTTGCAGTTTGCTCCTCTTGCCCCCGTTCTCCTCTAGGAGCTGGGATCCCCAGTTGGACTACATCTCCCATAATGCACCATGAACAGGGACTCCTATGCACTGCTTCCCCCAGTGAAGAGGGGGGAACCATGATGCATTATGGGAGATATAGTCAAGCTGGGGATCTCAGCCCTCAGAAGGGAACTGGGACAAGAGGAGTGAACGACAATTCCCATGTTCTCTGAAATAATTTGATTTAAGAGTTTTCATTGAAAGTTGCCAGCTCAAATTATTACTCCTGTTTGCCATATGGGGAACTGAGGCACCGACAGATTTAAGTGACCCCACAAGAAGGCCGTGCCAGAATCAGGAATTGGATCCAGTTCTCCTAAATTCTAGTCCAGGGCATTAACCTCCCTTTGATATCCTTCCTTCTTACTCTGTCTCATGAGAATTCAGTGAGAATTTGCTTGAGTTAAAACTAAGTGGGGAGCTCAGGGTTGGCCCCATATGCAGTGAGAGTGAGGATGTACATCTCACATAGGAGTCCCTTCAGATTGCTGTTAGGAATTGTCAGACTGGATGAGACCGAAGGTCCATCTAATCCAGGATCCTGTTGCTGAAATGCACCAGCACCAGATGCTTCAGAAGAAGGTGTAAGAACCCTGCAGTAGCAGGTAGGTCTCATCCTGGTCTCTAATAGTTAGACATTGGCTTAAGCCCTGAAGCAGGAGATTTACTATTCCTCCCAGAATTTTTATTTATTAATTATTCCGGCTCTGGATATTCTTGTTGTCTGTATAAATATCCAGCCCCTTTTTGAATCGTGCTAAGTTCTCGGCCTCAACAATTTGCTGTGGCGGTGAGTTCCAGACTAGTAATGTGTTAAGTGAAAAAGTATTTCCTTTTATCGGTTTTGCATTTGCTACTTTTTAATTTTGTAGAATCTCCCCTTGTTGGCCTCCAAAGGGTACAGCTCCTGAGAATAGTCTGGGCATCTCCCTCACCAAACTGAACTTACCATGGGTGCATCTACAGCATAGAAATGGGGTTCCTCCACTTCAGGGACAGAGGCCAGTCTGTGTGTGTGGAATGAACTTTTACCCTAACCTCTTTGTTCTTCCTGACTAAACTCTAAAGCACCCCTTACCTCCCCCACCCCCGCAGGGTGCTTCTTGAACATCCTTTCCTAGAGAAAGCTTAAAACCAGGGGCAAGATTTCTAGAATCCAGCAGCTCCCATTGCGCTCAGTGGAGGAGTGGGGGATGGGAATTTCCCAGTGTTCTCCAGGAGAGTCAAGGGTGGGAATTCCCCAATGTTCTCAAAGGGGGGCAAGGAGGGGGCAGGAATTCCTCATTGTTTCTCAAGGGGGGGAGTCGGGGATGGGAATTCCCCATTGTTCTCAATGAGAGCTGCTGAGTGCTAAGCACTTTTTAAATTTGTCCCAAATAAGTTTCCTTTGAGAGCCTTACTGCTTCTTTGCATCTTTTAAGGACAGGTGATCAGTGTGGCAGAAAGACGTAATCTTGGGCCTTCTTACACTTTGAGCTTGTACCCACCTCAGTCTGCCAAGCCACTGAGCCAGCTCTCCCCCCCCGCAAAGTGTCCAGATTAATTTGTTTAGATGAGGTTGGGGGTTATCTGGCCAAGCCTAAACAATGTTCTCCATATTGCACATCCAGGCTGCCTGGTTATTGCCGCCCCTTGCGGGAGGTTTAGGTGGACTTTAAACTTCCTTGTAAAGTTGGAGGTCCATTTGGGAAATCCATGCCTGCTGCATTGGGGTAAATAGTGGCTTTCACCCTGTAATGGGGTCGACTAGGTGTGGAGGCCCCCTACTGGAGGCCTCACGGCTCTGCATCACCCTGCCCCAGAATAGAGTAGCGGAGAAGTCCTCCAGGCAGCCTAGAATGGCTGCAGAGAACCAACCAATTGGAGGGGCTACTGGAGCGACCAGTCAGGGGCCAGAAGGGCCATATAAAAGTCAAACAGGTGTGGTGACAGTGTAGTTTCTGCCTGGAGCTTGAAGAGGGAGGACCAGGTGCACTGTTGGCTGGTTGACAGGACTGTGGACAAGTCAGTGTGGACAGGCTGAGCCCAGAACTTGGCCTGACCAGCTGAGGGCAGTAAGACTGAGCCAATGGAGGGCTGCTGAAAGCACACCAGCTGTGGGTACCAAGATGTGTCCCAGCTGGATTGTTGAAGAAGGCAGGGACTCTGGGAAGAACCCTTAGAGCTATGGCCCCTTACCAGGGCTGGGGAAAAAACCTGAGACTATACCCTGGAAGGGGGGGACAATGAATGCACCCATGAAAAACTATGCAAGGGATGCTTAATAAGCAATCTCCTGTTCTAGGAGACCTCCTTAATATATCTTTTCCTGTACTGAGTATAATTCTGCTGCCCTTTTATTAGCTCAGTTAAGCCACTGCTCTTTCTCAGTCCCTTGATTAGTGGTTTAAGACAGGTCTCTTTTCTTAATGTGATATTCTCATCTTTAGCCCTTATGTAATATACAGCATGCCAGACGGCTGCACTTTGTGTCCATATTAACCCACCACCCTGGGTAAAAGCATTCAGTTGTTCTCTGAAACATGGGTGTTGCCTTTAAAAGAAACTTGACAGCAGCGCTGTACAATCTTGCCGGCTTGCAGCATCCAAGAATGTTCAACAATTATTATAAGCTAAAATTAGCATTGGAGCATGTGGTATTCCTAGAAGAACCACTGTGAAATTGCAAAAGAGAACACACAACATTCATGTCTGGATTTTAATGAGCTAGCGGACTTGAAGCATCCTTAGCTGGCATTGATCTCTAAAGCCAATGAGCAAAGCACTGAAACGTGCTATGGCCATCTCCTATCGGGTGACGTTTAACCCTTTGGTTGTTGCAGTTTCAGCAGAGAGGTTATGGGTCCTGGAGAGGCCAGGCCTTGATGAAGGGAGGTTGGCAAGGGGGCAGCATGGCAAAATCTTGTGCTGCCATTGCCTGTGCTGTACCCATTCTGGGAATACAGTGGGATCAGACGGAAACTCAGAATCCCTGGTTCAATTCCTCGCTCTGCCACAGACTTCCTGTGTGACCTTGGGCAAGTCACTTAGGCCCAGATCCTCCAAGGTATTTAGGCTCCTGATTTCAATGGAAGTTAGGAGCCTACATACCTTTGGAGGATCTGAGCCTTGATCTCTGTGTCTCAAGGCTTGACTATACCAGCATAGCTGTGCCAGGATAACCCATGCAGTGGAGATGCAGCTGCTACCGATGGCAGGGGTTTTTCTGTCCATATAGGAACACCATCTTTCTGAACAACAGGAGCTAGGTTGACAGAAGCATTCCTCCATGGATCTAGCTGCGTCTGCGCTGGGGGTTACGTCGGCAGAGGTATGTCATCCAGTGGGGTGGATTTTTCATACTCCTGAGCCACATTGCGACGTTGACCTAAATTTTAAGGGTAGACCTGGCCTGAGTTCTCCATGGGTAAAAAGGGGTTAATAGCATTTTCCTGCCTGACAGGAGGACTGGGAGGATACATGTAGGAGGTGTTTAGGTACTATCAAGATTCCTTCCGCACTCTCAACTCTAGGGTACAGATGTGGGGACCTGCATGAAAGACCCCCTAAGCTTATTCTTACCAGCTTAGGTTAAAAACTTTCCCAAGGTACAAACTTTGCCTTCTCCTTGAACCCTATGCTGCCACCACCAAGCGTGTTAAACAAAGAACAGGGAAAGAGACCACTTGGAGATGTCTTCCCCCAAGCCCATCACCTCCTTTTTTGGGAAAGGCTTGATAAAAATCCTCATCAATTTGTTCAGGTGAACACAGACCCAACCCTTGGATTTTAAGAACAATGAAAAATTAATCAAGTTCTTAAAAGAAGAATTTTAATTAAAGAAAAGGTAAAAGAATCCCCTCTGTAAAATCAGGATAGTAAATATCCTTACAGGGTAATCAGATTCAAAACACAGAGAATCCCTCTCGGCAAAACCTTAAGTTACAAAAAGACACAAAACCAGGAATATACATCCCATTCAGCACAGCTATTTTACCAGCCATTAAACAAAAGGAAATCTAACGCATTTCTAGCTAGATTACTTACTAACTAACAGAAGTTCTGAGACTGCATTCCTGATCTGTTCCCAGCAAAAGCATCACACAGACAGACAGACCCTTTGTCGTCCACCTCCACACACATCCCCCCCCCAGCTTTGAAAGTATCTTGTCGTCTCATTGGTCATTTTGGTCAGGTGCCAATGAGGTTATCTTAGCTTCTTAACCCTTTACAGGTGAAAGGGTTTTGCCTCTGGCCAGGAAGGATTTTATAGCACTGTATGCAGAAAAGTGGTTACTCTTTCCTTTATATTTATGACAGGTACCATTGTGATGGGACATGCATACAAAGCTGTCCACCTGGCACCTTTGACCAGCACTGCTTTCACTTTTTAATAAAATGATGCCCTCCACAGTTCCTAATGGTTGCTGATCAAGTATCCTGAGGGATGCTAACTACACTGAAAGGAATTCCACCATGGGGACTGAATGCTGGCCTACAAGAACAAAAGGGCATTTCATCTCAAGTTCACTAGCTCAGTCCCAGCTGGCCTAGATCAGGGAGGTATAATAAAGCCCTGTGTAGTTTGGGTCTTAGCACTAGCCAGGTCACTCACAACTTCCAGTAACAGCAGAGAGAGAGCGCCATGGGGCAATGGAAGAGACTACCAAACGGACGGGGAGGGGAGCATGCTGTTGGGTGGAGACAGGGCATCCCCTCCTGTGCAGGCTGCAGGGATGTATTTGTTTAACATTCTGTGATACTTTACAGAGCTTTAACTAGACAGGAGCCTGCGGCCTCCTCTCTCAAGGAATCACCACGGCACGTTCTAGGCTGCTGTAGCAGACTATGTGCCCGTCTGTCAAGCGCCTGTGTCTGACTGGAAGACGCTGCAGTTAAGTTGCATTACATCAAGTCACATGCTGGGACTTCACAATCCTGAGAGGTGGCCAGGTGTCCTGCCGCACCAGCAATGCAGTGCGTAGCAGCTGGGCTTTGAGGGAGGGGCAAGCAAGGGACCCGGGTCCCACACCAATGCTTGGAGGCATAAGTGAGAAGTTGGTACCATTCCACAGCCTTGTCTCTGGAGGTTTCACAGCCCAGGAATGTCCCCTTCACTTCCATGTCTCTTTACATCAGTAGATCTAGTGAGAGGCTAACCTTGGGTGGCTCTCAAGGGTGGGAACTTCCTTCCCCCCCATCCCCAAATTCAATCTTAATCCCAAATTCTAGGGCTTCCTCCAGCCCCAGTTGTGTCCTCTTTGTTGCCTAAACCTAAACCAAACCCCTCATCCATGCCCACATCATCCCCTGTCTTGGCTCTTGCCCCATCCTTGGCTCTGGCAACCCCATAGCCTCCTCCAGTTCATTCAAAACCCAGCTGTTGAGATCATCACTTCGTTACCCCCCTGAATCCCTCCACTGGCTCCCCCTTTTCCCACCGTATCTAGCTCAAGTTTCTTGCCCTTACCCTTGGCCCCTCTCTGTGTATCTGCTCTTGTGGCTCATTGAGTTGTCCCTGCCCAGCCTCCCCGACCCTCTCATCTGCTTCACCCACAAGCGTCTTGGCACCTTCTTTCCCACCACCGCTGAAATGTTGAACATCCTCACCCAGCTGCTCTGTCCTTTAAATCCCTTCCCAGAGCCACCGCTCCTGTGGCGTCTGCAGCTTCCTATGGACCCGTATGACATTTTCATCATCACCCTTATCTCCCTTTCCTCCATCCCTTCTCCTGCTTGTCCCACTCGCTTGTCCCACAGTGGACTGTAAGCTCTCCCATTCTCCTATGTGCAGGTGCAGAATCCTTCACTTCAAGGTCCTGATTGGTTCATTTGATGCTACCACAATACAGATTCCTGACCTCCTCGCTAAATCCAACCTACCCAGATAACAATTGCCATGATCTGCTTTCCCATAGAAACTCTTATTCCATGCCAGCTCTCCTCCCCAGCCCTATATAGCACCCCCATGAGACAACTGCAGCCTGCCAGTCTCCCATCCATTCACCTGCTAGGGACCTTTGCTGCAATTCCCCCTCTCCCCAAGCCAACTGCTTCATTCTGCCCCCATGGCTGGTTCCTACATCACACCCCAATGCTGTGACCCCACATTTCCGTGGGTGCCTGCAAACAGCAAGGCAGGGCTCTAGTGTTGGGTTAAGTGACAGTGATTTTGGACTTCTAAGGGAAAGAAGAGGGGAAATGTAAGAAGAGGCAATCAGGCTAGCTGTAGAAAGGGGAGGGAAGCCTTTTACAGATATTTTGTTTTGTATTTAAAAAGTTCAGTTCAGACAATAACAAATAATATCACACATTTCTGTAGCACATTTCACCTTAAAGAATCCCAAAGCCCTGGGTAAATAGAGGGATCACCTCATCACTGGAATGCAGCCACCTCTGAGGTAGAATGTGGTAGCTGTTTCACAGTGGCTTTGTTACACAACATGTTACACAACCAACTGAGAACACAAAGTGGAGTAGAATGCCAGCTCCCTCTGTAAGTGCAGAGGGACTTCTCGGGAGAATGTAATGTAAGTTAGAAGTAGGCCAGGGCACTGCCTGCCTGCTCTTTCGAAAAGGGCAGAAGGCTCTTTAATGAGCACTCCTGTAAGGGACCTTCCATTTTATGTTTTTTCCAATATTACAGGACCAAGAAACCCTACCAACATCCCCTCCTGCATCACCTCGCTTTCTCTTGAGGACTCCCATCCAATGCCTGACCCCGCTCAGCTTGTGAATGCTGACCAGTTCACACCCGGAGGTTACAGAGCTGCAGGTAGGACAAGTAGCCAGACTGAGATGCACACTCCTAGTTTTTATCTGCCTGAATTGTTCAGCAGACACTTCCAGGTTTCATACCATATAGTTCATGGCATGAACTTGGCTGGGGTGTGTGGTTTTTTAATGCGTTCTAAGTGGAAACTAACACACACACACCCACCAATAGCAGACACACAACCCCCAGCACAAATCAAACAGCAGATCTCTGCTAAGAAACTAATAAAAAAATCTATTACCTAAAAAGTCTTTTTTCAAGAGGCAATGTTAAAAAGGAAATGTCTCTTAGCAATAGGAGATGTAGATACTGAATATCTCAGGGTTGAAAAAGCCCCTGGGAGTGGGAAGACCTGTTAAAAAGCTCAGCTCTCTGATAGACGAATTGCAACTTTGAAAGGAAGTGATAACCCGGAGGGATATTTCAGTCAGATCCGCATTTCTCGCAAAACAGATATGGTCCCTTTATTGAGTTTTCTTGCTTACTTTCTAAGTGGTTCTGTCCACAATGCAAGCCCCTCTCTGGCTAGCAAAGGGAAATACACCACAGTAAATATTCAGGGTGCAGGCATGCGTGTGTTTGTGTCAGGGTGGGTCTGGCCTATAACCCCAGCACACAGAACTGGAAGGGACCTCTTAGGTCCTCCAATCAAGGCCCTGCTATCCCAGGCAACCCTCTCCTATAATCCCACTCATAAATGTATCAAGCTCCATCTTAAAACGAGTTTGGTTGTTTGCCCCCACTCCTGTTGGAAGGATGTTCCAGAACCTCACTCCTCTGATGGATAGCAAGGGACACAGATCCAGAACCCATCTTACTGATGGATTAAAACTAAACACATTCTGATTTTGGGACCAGTCAGATTTATATCCAGATTTCAAACCCCACCTCCCACATTCAGGGGCATTCATATGAGCTCATTACAGACACTCAGATTGGCATCCATAATTAAGGTCTAGGAGGTTATTTCATGCTCCTTGCCATTTGGAAGTGCATGGAATGTACAGAATGGATACATGGAGAGGGGTACAGATGTCAAGGATGCTGGCTTGACATCGTGTAAACCTGGGGTAGTGGGGGAGGTTCCTGGAAAGACAGAGAGGAAAATGGTCAGAAATGTTTCAGGGCAAAGACAGACAGATGCATACAGTAAGAACAAAGGAACGACAGTGAGGAGTGAATAATCAAACGCCTGCTGTACTTAAGTGAGGAGCAGATGCTGAATGCCAGCCCCATCCTACAAACTACAAATGTGTCTGAGCCAAACCCACTGCTCAGTAAATCTGACAGATGAACCAATTGGGGGGGGGCAGGAGGAGGGGTGTTTTTTAATAGCACGAAAATAAAGCGTTTGAACTTGAAAAGCAGGGACAGTGAGGAGACCACGAGTAGCGTCTCAGAGCAGCCAGTCACTTGGAGGGGAAAAAATTCTTATACCTCTAGGGTCAGGTTCTCGAAACAGCTCTATCCCCTCTGTGCCATTCTGGTGGCACAAAGGACTCGGAACCTGTCTGCATCTCTCCAACCATGGATCCCCTCCCTTCTCCTCCCTAGAGTATCTGGGTCCCATGCCAGCCTTTCTGTGGTGCCTAGTGTAGGGGGCATGCTGGGCTTGGGAAGGGGGCAGGAGAAGGCTGTGGCTGGAGCACATCGTGCTTCAGCAATTCCCAGCTAGCAGATGGCTCCCAGGGGTTCACGCCAGCCAGCATATATTACAGGAGCCCCTCTGGGCCATGGCTGGCATAGAACAGCCCCAGGTTTAGGGAGCCACAACTGGCCCCCTTATGGTCTCCTTTCCCCTTTGCTGCTCTCAGTGGAAACCAGGCAAAGCAGACAGCCATCCTTAGACCTACAGCACCAGCTGAATACTCCATGCTGCATGAGAGTACAGGAGATGTGGCTCCGGAGGCACTGAACAGGTCCTTTTCTTCCCCTCCTTTTCCAGTTCCAGACTAACCTACTCCGAAGGGACACTCCAATATCCACCCTGCTGGTATCACCACGCCAAACAAAGAATCTCACTGGAATATGGGAGTCTCATACAGGGGCAGGGTAAGGCCAGAGACTCTTTTTTAATCATACTGCATAGGTTTGTGAAGCTTTAAATCTGTATAGTTATTTTATAACCAATGGGGTCTGGAAACAACCTGAGACTTAACCTTGTCATGTGATGGAAGGAAGACAGAGCATAATGTGGGAATGTTTAACGGGGAGGAGGGAACGGGGGGCTGTAGGTCTCTCTGTGTATTTCTCCTGATCCCTTACGGGGAACTCTGAAAATGACAATCGGGTTTTTAAATCCTCCATTCGAATTTGGTAGAGAACTATATCCCTATCTAACAGATGGCCTACCCCTTTAAGGTCTGTTAGTCCTGCCCTGCTACACCTGTGCAGGGTGGGACTTAAAAGGAAGCCCAGCAGTGGCCAGCTGGCTAAAAAGAGGAGCAGATGGTGGTGAGAGGGTCAGAGGCAAACACAAGCCAGGCAGAGAGAGGCATGTGGAGGACTCTAGGCAGGAAAACCTGGGAGGGGTTGCTTGTGAGAGAGAGCGCAACCCCAAGGGGTTGAGGGGAGGATGAAAAGGACAGGATGTAAACTGAGTCCAAAGTGTGCTCAGGGGAGTGCTTGAATTAGAGAAGAGAAGACAGCCCCCTTGGGGAAGAGGAGCTGGGCCTTGCTGGAGATGGGCAAAAAGTTTGTGTTTTGTTTTTGGAACTGGATACCCTGGAAGGGGTGGAATTTTGTTAATACCTTAGCTGAACGGCCAAGTCATTGTGGGGAAACTGAGGCAGAGATGCTGTAGGGCCACCCCAGGCCATGGGGGGACGGACTCTGGAGGTGGTAACCCTGTTGCACCCTGCCATATGGGTTGGCTATGGTTATTCTCTCTATAAAAGCGACACAGTCAACCTGAAATATATCTATTAAGAAAAGTAGTACAAATCGCTATCAGAGACCCCTGACAACTTTTGTGGGTTTACAACCCCATTTGCCTGCTTTTAAAAATGTCTCCATCTCCCTTGTTGCTGTGTGAAACAACAGAGTGACTAAAGAAATGGACTATGTACAAATGCCCAGTGTGACAACATTAAAAATACAGAAAATATTTTCTTGCTCTAATTTCTTTTGGTTATGGTCATTTGAGAGGTTAGCAGGCAGAAACGTTTTCAGGCCAGCACTGTGATTTTAAGTTGATGGTGCCCCTTTAAATTCAGTTGGGGTTCTATAGAAATTTCTCTAGAGGCCTAAAGTCCCATCTTAATTTCTATAGAATTTTCCACATAACGAGTGCATTAAGCTAATGCTTAGCCCCAAAGCAATGGAGAAATCTCAGATCTGGGCACCTTAATGTTTATGTCTATATAACCCTTGGGTTATGTAACATTTCCATTGTCACCTTGCCCTCAACCAGCAAGCATCATGCCTGTGAATATATTTCTATCCTCAGCTGGAAAAGTCCTCCTGGGGTCATTCCTAGTCCATCTTCCTGCCATACAAGGATTTTCCAATATACTAATCTTTGAAATGTTTTATGTAATGTCCTTCTAACAGACTGATGCATGATAGCACTGGGAAGGGCTTCCTGGGGCCATCTAAGGTAGCCAAACGTGATCTCAAGGAGCGCTCATCAGGGCGGTTTCCCTGCAGAAAAGGACTGTGGCTGTTGATTGTTACTAGTATAATAACAAGGATAATATCGTACATTTATATGGTGTAGCTCATGCTTAAGCATGCCAAAGAAGTCACAACTTTTACCTAGTGTGGGCAAAAGACACTCCCAGTGTAACTCTGTGGAATCACACGAGGGATGAATTCAGCTTTCTCTCTCTAGATGAGAATCATGTCAGGCACCAGTGAAATGCAGCCACCTCTCGAGTGGCACAGGTAAGCGGTTCTACCGCTCGCAGCAACAATGGAAAGTGAAGATGAATTTCACATCCAGCTGAAACAATGTGAGAACATAGGAAAATATATGTACTCAAATTTGAATTTGGCCAGGCCACAACAGCTAGCCGTCCCAACACTTATGAAAAGCACCATGGATCCTTGATGACTCCAACAAGTGGATGGAACATGTTGTCCTAAAGAAGGCACAGCCCCTTAATGCCACACTGGGGCACAGACTCAGGGAGACTAGTACCAACGTAATGAGTCACCAACATCAGACACTGAAGCAATTAGGATGCATGAGTAACCTCCGATTGAAGAGCTTGAGAAAAACTGGTGGTAGCAGCCTTCTCATGAGAGTGTAGTCTGCTAAAATGTTTGAATAATACCATTCACCTATGTTAATCAATGCAGTTTAGTCTTAGATCTTCCCAACTACCCTCACTTATACCTGTCCCCCTCCTACTCTCTGATGCGCATGCACACACATTTGAAGGGAATGATCTGCCTCTGGAACTTTTGTGGCCTAATATGGCCCTGCCTGGCTTTATTTTTATTTGGGGCTTGGCTTTGCTTTCTCATGAGCCTTACATGAGATCAACCCTGTTGTCCATAAATACCCTGCAGTTTCACAGCCCTGACAAATTTCATACTACAATGGGTAAAACTTTGGACAAAACATCAAGCAGCAAAGTAGTGCCCAGAGGAAAACAAGCTGCTTTCAAGCCTGGTTTTACAGTAAGCTGAGCTGATGCTCCCTCATCATGCTGGCTGCTGAACTGCCTCTGACAGAACTTCTGCTCCTAGCCTCAGACCAGGCACCAAATGAGGAACCACATTCCATGCACATACAGACCTATATGCACAAACCCTCTCTTTGCTGTGTCTGATACACAAACCCCCTTTCACAGATTCAAACACACAATTACACATAGTCACCAATGGACACACACATGCAATACTACTATCTAATCCTTTTATAATGCTTCTCATCAGTAAATATCAAAGCACTTTTCAAACGAGGTCAGTATCCTTATTCCCATTTGATGGATGGGAAAACTGAGGCACAGAGCAGTGAGTTGCCTAAGCTCACCCAGCTGGTCAGGGACAGAGCCAGGAATATAATCCAGGTTTCCTAGTCCCACTCCAATGCCTCTATCCACTAGACTACACTACTTACGATGCACATGATCATTCACCTGTGAACCCAACCATCCTCCAACTCATATATTTATAGGGAAAGGAGGAAGAAGTTAAACAAAACAGCAACGTTCCCAACCCCTTATGAGTCAGGTTCAAGAAACATGAGCTTGGCTTAAAAATCAGAAGATTTTAAAAAAATAAAATAAAAAATAAATGTTGAGCTAGAAACTTACTTTTTTTTAAATGAAAGTTGAGATTTTCATATGACTCCAAAAGCTGGAGTTTTAAGTAAAATTATTGCAAGACTCATGATAAAATTGTGAGTTGGTAACACAAAAGTGGCACCCCACTGAATGCAGGTGGAGAACAGCTGCATCCTCACAAGAGCATTGAAATTCACGCATCAATGATGGGGTGGGGTTGAAGTCTAAGGCCATGGGTGGGTCTTCCTAGCTGATCTGTTTCTCTACGGCTTTATCATTTTAGAGCCTGCTTTGACTGGGTGACTCTCAAAGGGCTGGGAGGGGCAGACAGCCCCAGAGCCAGGTGCTGCACAAGTCTAATGTCTTTGAAAAAGCTGTATCTGTTCTTGGCTGTCCTCACATTGGATCACAATCTGAGCTGAGCAGGGTTGGGTGGAACAATATTTTGGAAAGCCTAAAGAGGCAGGTCAGGTTCAAGGAGTTGAAAGGAGAAAGCATGTAAGGATTGGCTCAGTGATGAAACAGGAGCATGGGAGTAAGATCAATAATTGACATAGACCCAGGTGCAGGGCTGGTTCTAGAATCCCAGTCTGTGGGGGCAAGTGGGTATTTTGGGGGCCCAGGATGTTGCAATTTAAAAAACAACCAACGTTCCAGGAGTCGGTGGGACTAGTTAGACCCCTGAAAAATCTTGCATTATAAGAGTTTTAAAAAGTAAAATTTGGCTACTGTGTCAGTATTTTGTCACTGTCACTTCTACTACTTAATGCTGACTAACTTTGTACAAATTTTGGCTAGTTTGGGGGCCCTTGAAGATTATTGGGGTGGGGGCAAACTTCCTCTTTGTCCCCCTGTAGCTCCAGGCCGCCCTGTCTCCGAGAACCCCCAAAATGCCCCTATGCATTGTACCATTCAACACATGCACGCACACACACAATGAAGTCATCTAGGGAGACTGGCCGGCTCTGCAGTGCAGACTGACCGTTTTCCCTGTGTTGGAAGGAAGGCGAAAACTCTTTGGCAGTGATCCTGGCAATCCGAGCTTCCTCCTGAGCTTTCTGCGCTGCTGTCACAGCTGCGTCTGCTTTAGCCCTGGAGTGGGAAGTCCTGCAAGAGAATGAGCGACAAAGACTAATTAGGTACCTCAGTTATTCAAGTGGGAAAGAGGTGTCATTCAAAGAGCTGCAGCAGTAGCAATGATCATTGCCATTCTAGCTCAGAGCCCCCTTCCTCCCTACCCCGACTAGTTACCTAGCTAAACACAGAGCTTTTCTTCTGGTCTAGGCACCAGCTCTGGGACTGTTCAGTGCCCTGCGGGTGTCCAATGTTCTTGAACCTGTTTCTTCAAGAGAGACCTCACACGGCAAACAGATCAGCCCCGTTTGGAGCTACAAAAGCCACGCTTTAATGGGAACCTCTCCCCCTTAGACAGCCCCTACTGTAACCTTTTGTCAGGGTTTTGCTGTGGCAGTTGTTTGCAGCAAAGGAATTAGTCTGTTTGAAAATATTGGGTATTAAATGTGCACTAAGAACTCGGTCCTTTGAAGTGCTGAGGAACTCCAGGCCATGCAAAGAGCCTTCAGCTTGCCCGGAAAAGACGGGCATGCTCAGCCTCTCCAGGAGGCACTCAGTGCTTGCCACCCCTAAAACAGATGGGCTGATGCTGAGTTGGGAAACAGACAATCAACTGGCTAATGAGCATTCTGAGCAGTAACACTGATGCACAAACCTGACCAAAACTCCTTCATCTCCGAATCAAAACCCATGGGTCACCTCAGCCTGAGCAGAATTATCCCCTGAAGTCACTAGTTAGAAAACAGGTGCTTTCTGTGGGAAACTTTGACTTTATTGCAAAAGGTTGTCAGCTGAAAACTTTTAGTGGAAAAGCCAAAGTTTCAGTTGGCGATGCCACCATGGTGCTTCGTGGGAGCTGTAGCTGGAGGGTGGGGGCACGACAACAGCTAGGTGAAGTTTTTTGGACAAATATATTTCACCAAAAAATTCAGTTTAGGTCACAGGTAGTTTTGCTCGAATTTGGGTTGAATTTGCCAAATAGTTTCAGCTGGGGGAGAAAAAAAGAAAGTTGTTTTGGGTCAAACAAAAGACAACACCGACCCAAAATGAACTTTTTCCCAATTTTTATTTTGTTTCATTTAGGGTTGTTGGTTTTTTGTTTTTGTTTTTTTTGCAGTGGGGGCAGGAAAGCGTTAAGCCTCTTTAAAAAATAATTATTATTCATTCACTGTACTCAGGATCCCATTCTCTATAGGCTGAGCTCTCTAGCTGGAGTACATCTCCCATGGTCTCTTCTCTTGAGCCAATATGGAGTCCTTGGCCATGGTGCACCATGGGAAATGTAGTCTGGCTGGGGAATCTCACCCATAAAAAAGATTAGGGGCAGCAGGCACACAAACTACAGCTCCCATGAGGCACCAAGGCAGCATTTCTGAATCAATTTTTTTATTTTTTTTTGGTTTTTGGCCAAAAAGATCAAAAAGTTCACTTTTGATTGAAAAATTGAAATTTTCCATGAAAAGCAGTTTTCACAAAATCTTGTATTTCATCAAACACAGATCTCCACTGAAAGGCAGTTGGCAGTGAGTTTTCAACCAGCCCTACCTACTGTACCTTTTTATAGGTTATTATTAATCCATGTTTTTAAAGTCTCAAGTCCTGGACATAACACTCCTTCCCTTGGGGGACTTTTCTACTGACTAATTGTTCTTGCAGTGTTCCCGGTAGCCTACATTTTTCTTAATTTCATCCCATTGCTTGGAGTTGCTTGCCCTTCTACAATCCCTCCTTGTCCTTGCTGTATGCATCCTTTGACTAATGGTAAACCATTATCCTACCACGCCCCACTCAGCCAAGCTATAGATGTACCCTTAAAAAATGTTAGTGCCTAGACACTCGGGTAAAGGGAGCACTGCCAATAGACTGACTCTTCTTCACACCCCAGTCAGTCCCTCCAGCTCCTTCAATCATTTTTGTTGCTGATCTCTGAATTCCCTCTAAGTTTTCCAAATCTGTCACTGCAAGTGCCCAGAACTGAGTGCAGTGCTCTGACAAACTCATTTACATAGAAAATAAGAATATAGAATCCTAGAATATCAGGGTTGGAAGGGACCTCAGGAGGTCATCTAGTCCAACCCCCTGCTCAAAGCAGGACCAATCCCCAACTAAATGGCAATAGGATACATTCTACACAATGTAGTTTAAAAAAACAAGTACTAAGTGTACTCAAAATAAATGTCTGGGTTTTTTTGTGTGTGGTCAGTTATTTGAGTCCAGGCTAGAAGGTACTATTGCTATGCACCTACATCTGCAATCATTCTGTCACAGCAGGGTACTGTGTAATAATATCAGCATGATGCATAACTGCAGAAAGCAGTACAGACCTGTCGCTTGTTGACACGTTCTGTTTCTTTCACAGGTGCCAGGTTTAGATAAATTGGCTCCACTGGAGTAGCTGATGGCATTGATATGACTAGTTCCTAAAGTGTTATTTAAGGTGGCAGTGCGAGAGTAGTGGAGATGACACTGATATAGGGAGACCAGATGTCCCGATTATTATCAGGACCAGCCCGATAGCAGGGGCTTTGTCTTCTATACACACTATAGCCCCCCCTCCCAAAAGCCCTGGTGTATGGAGGGCATCACTATGGCCAGTTCCTTAAGGGCTATTTTCCACAGATTCATAAATTAAAAGGCAAGAAGGGACCACCGTTGTCTGGTCTGACACAGGCATAGGACTTCCCTGAGCTAATTCCTGTTTGAACTAGTGCATAGATTGTTTAAGAAAAAAGAAAATCCAATCTTGATTTAAAAACTCTCTGTAATGGAGAATCCACCATAACCCTTGGTAAACAGTGAGGGTAATTAACCATTGGAACAAACTTGTGGTTTATTTCCAGCCTGAATTTGTCTAGCTTCAACTTCCACCCACTGGATCTTCTTGGACCTTTTGTCTGCTATATGAAAGAGCCCATTACCACAATTTTGTACCCTGTGTAGGCGCTTATAGATTGTGATCAAGGCACCCAATATAAGGCGTGTATTTGAATCCTTAGGTCATTCTTGTGGCTCTTCTCTGACCCCTCTCCAATTTAAGGTGCTGCAGCGGCAGTAGTTCTGATAATATGTATATGGCCAATTCCCATACAGTTTCTCAAATATATAAACTCCTTTTTAAAAGTGCTGTAGAAGAAAACAAACGTTCTTGGCCTTTGGTCTCTGGAAGAGCGATTAAAACACTTGCTTTGACGAGTGCAGCATTTTACACTCTGCCTCCTACAACATTCTTCAGAGAGCAAGCAAGACACCCAAAGAATGACTCTGTTCTTGGTGCCTGTTAGTGATGGTGCATGAAACAGACAGGGGACAGTTTGACTTCATCAGCTAGTTTGACCTCAGGGTGCAAGGAGGCAAAACCAATGCAATCAACTGAGTAAAGATGACACAGACAGAATGTGTGCAAAGATCACCAACGTTCTGCTTTCCCTTCCAAAGGGATTGCGCCAGAGGAGCTCAGAGTGCAGAGCTCAGCAGATGCTGGGCTCCTGTCTGTCTCAGAGCTCAACATTGGCAAGATTACCATTTTTAACTCCAAACACAGCCTAATTCAGCAGGGCACTGCCAGCCGAGGTCTTGCTCCAGAAACTGCAGGGCACAATGAGCAAGCTTTCTCCTTCACTGGTGCCAGGCCTTAGAAGGAAGCCGGCTCCAGGCTGTGCCCAGCCACCTGCTGGAAAACTAGAACTCAGCAGGAATCCAGTTCAGCACACTGGAGAAATTTAGAGTCCAAAAACATGCAAACTGTGTAATCACACGCTATTTGGATGGGTCCCTTTGGGGTTTCATACATGCCTATAGCAAGGCTTGGAAGGATTAGCTTTTTCTCAGTAAATGTTGCTAAATGGTGATTTTGCTGTACACACACAAACTGAGAAAAAACATTTCCATCTATACTAATAGACATTGACAGGAAAATTAAGAAAAATGCTACTTGAGAACTTATCCTTAAATCAGACTCAATATTTACTTTGTATATTTTTGACATGTGATGTTGACAAGTAGTGTTTTAATCATTAAAAGGCGTTAACTGTTTGAATCACAATATCTACTGTTACTAAAGATTGTCTGACCCCCCCTCATAATTTCCTGCAACTGTGAAATTTAAATTTAAAAAAGCTAAAATATAAGCCTCAATATTAGCTGCTAGATTCACCAGAAATAAAAATTCTAGATCTAGCTTACAGTCAGGATACTGGTCAGCTCTGGGTAGCTGCCTGGGTAGGGAAACTCCCAGGTGCCATTGCCTGATATACGTGGTGGTGGTGTTTCATTTGGGGGCTTTTCCATCTGTGTCAGTATTGAACCAGTACTCCATAATGTCCTGGTCCAAAAGTGTGGACTGAGCTTCTGGAGGACCACCACAGACACCTCCACTTTGCATTCCAAGTGTAAAGTGCCCATCTTGAATAAAAACACACAGCGCATCATCCCCAAAAGTATCCACACAGGCTCTCCCTGGAGGAAGGACTGCATGTGACAGAGGCTTGTGTTTACCAAACCCCTGAGATGAAGAGTGCATCTACATTGTGATAAAAACCCCACGGCACCAAGCCACAGAGCCCAGGTCAGCTGACTTTGGCTTAGGCTGCAGGGTTAAAAATTGCAGTGTAGATGTTCAGACTGAAGCCTGGGCTCTGAGAGTCTCCTCCCCAAAGGGGTCTCAGAGCCCAGGTGCCAGGCCAAGCCTGGATGTCTACACTGCAATTTAATAGCCTTGCAGCCTGAGTCCCACAGCTAACTTGGGCTCTGAGACTCAGTGCCATGGATTTTTTTTTAATCAGTGTATATGTACCTCAAGAGTCTCCTAGAATTGTAGGACTGGAAGGGAACTCGAGAGGTCATCTGGTCCAGTCCCCTGCACTCCTGGCAGTGGTAGATGAAGGGTATAATGTGCATATTGGGTGGTTTACATTTGGGATTCCTTTGGAGTGAGATATAAATATATCAACTTACACTATTATGTTAGAAAATAAGGACTAGAGACCAGTCTTTGATTGTAAGTAAAGTTCATCATTTTAACTTTTATTATTACAGTACTGACTAGAGTCCATGATCAGGATCCTGTTGTGCTAGGCACTGTACTTATAACCTATGTACATATTGGTCCCAGCCCAAAAGAGCTACCATATAAGTAACAGACCTATAGCATACAAAGGGTTGGAGCCTCAGCTGATCCAAATTCATATACCTCCACAAAGGATCTGTTTGAATTCACGCTGGGTGAGGATCAGCCCTGTAGTCGATTGTCATATCACACTGAGGGCTGATGGTGTCTGGCTAGCCTTGGGATAAAATGCCTGTAGTTGCACTGACAACTGGAGGCTGATTTTCAGTCCAAGGTGCAGTCGTTTTCCTTATGCCCTAAAACCTTGGCTGCTATTTATTAATCATATTTATTTATTAAATCATTATTAGTTCTATAGCACCAGCTGTGAGCCAACCACTGTTGAGACAAGTCTGAAGACATGGCTATTCCCTCAAAGATCTCGTAGTGCAGATGTGATGTTACCAAAGAAAGATGATTCAGCCAGGAAGTTTAACAAGGCACTTGTTAGTTCCATTATATTTGTCCAGAGTGTTGATGTTCTTTAAATATATATACTCGCCTCTCTTCTAACTCTTCTTAGAGGCGAGGACTAAGGTTTGTAGAATTTATGCCTGCCTGCCACACACAATTGTCAATATACAGTTTGCGGCTCTATTGCATCTCTTGAGAGAACTGTTGCACTTTACTTGCAGATGTTTTCAGAGCACATGCTGTTTTATTGTTTGCCCCCTGAATCTTTTGAGACTAAAAACCCCCCAAAAGGCCTCTCCTCTTGTCCTGCTGTTGTGTCCTTCATAATTGTCTAAATTAGGAGAGGGTAGTTTTACAGAGCAGTAAGTTAAAGGCGGGATCGAGAGCCATGAGAATCTATTCTGGGCCCTGATCTTGCTTCCATTCATTCTTCGCAATCACACCTATATTATTGTCAAGCAAACACCCAGGCACAACAATGGGTTTAAGTAACATTACATGGTGTCTGCAATTAGCTACTGCCAGGGAATGCAGGGTCTTGGACCAGTGCTGCGTGATGTCCATTGACATCAGAGCACTCGGGAACTCCCATTCACTCCAAGGGGACCCCACAGAATGGAAGGGGAGACTCATGGAGGACTGCAGACTTGGGGCTCTGCTTGGTGCACCTGGGGTGGGGTTCAGAGGTCGCAATATGGTAAATTTCTGCTCCCCTGACCCTACAGGCCAAACCAATGCCAGTCAAAGTGGACACTGAGGGCATGTCTACACTGCAATTAAAAACCTGCAACTGGCCCATGCCAGCTGACTTGGGCTCGGGCTGTGGGCCTGTTTAATTGCGGTGTAAACACTCAGGGTGGAGCCAGGGCTCTAGGACCCTGCAAGGTGGGAGGGCTGCAGCCTGAGCCTGAACGTCTACACTGCAACTAACCAGCCCCTTAGCCCAAGTCTCAGGAGCTTGAGTCAGCTGACACGGGCCAGCCACAGGTGTCTAACTGCAGCGTAGACATACGTTGGGATGCTCTAATGTCAGGTGGAAAGCCCTCAAGGCTGCCACCAGCCAGAATCCCAAGTGCACAATGTGGTCCAGCTATTCCCCTGACATGCCCCACAACACATCCTTCATAGAAGAGAGGATGGAGAATGGGTGGCATAGAACCAGCTACACCAGCTTTATGTCACTGTGGGATTCCCCTCCATCAGGGAAATCACAGGTCCAGGGCCTCAATCTGGGCTGAGGACCTGGCCCCTCTGTCTGTGGTAACCTGTACTGCTTTGACCTGAGGGTTTGGGTGGGAGAATGCAGCACAGCCTGGTCCCCCTTACATCCCTCTCAACCCACAGAGCTGGACTACTGCAGAACCCCCTATGGGAAGAAGGGCAGCACTTCCCTGTTCTATACATTACTCCCCCCTCAGAGATCCACATGCTCAGGCTTCCCTCTGTTCACGGAAGCGGATGGGAATGTCTGGCCATGAGGGTTGAATACAAGACCCACCAAAGTCAACAGGAGTTTGCCCATTGAGTACAATGAGCTTTGGATGATAACTTGACTGTGGGCATCCGGGGTGGGCCTGAGGCAGCTGTGGTTGCTTAGCCGCTTTTGGGATTTGCCCCTGGTATAGTAAAAATAAATGATATTAATTAAGTGATCTCCATTATAAAATATACCCAATTCCCGCAAAACGGATACAATGCACACCGCTGCACAAAGGCGTGGGTGGGCTTAATTGTTTGTAATGCGCTCTAAGATGCTTGGAAGGAAGGCGGCATTGAAGTGAAAAGTAGAATTATGGTGATCCATACGTTGTATAATAAAATACATAAGTATTCCCAAATAAGTGCAAGTAATCCAGTTAGTGCTAGCCTGAGTATCTCAGGCACTATATTTAACAGCTGTCTCCTTTTTATATGCATGCTGTCTATAGCGTGCACTAGATCTTAATTCCCCAGTTAATTGCTTGATTTTTATTTCCTTGTAAAGCAAGTCCGCCTACATGACACACACATTTTAATTGCTCTTCTCCTGCCTCACGTGGCTGAGTCTAACTTTAAGTAACCTGGGGCTAGCTGCGTGTAAAAAGATGAACTCTGGATATATTACAAAGAACACATGGTCCCCAGCTGAACAGCAAAGCAGCAGTTTCAGCATCGCGTTCTGCTTTTTTGTGAATGGGACTCGCTGAGTTACAAGACTGCAGTGACTTTGGAATGTGCTCGGGAATAGCCGTACTGCCACCCTGTAACCTCCTAGAAACCACTATAAAACTAAGGTTTAAGCTTTCCCTTTGGTATAACCATAACTCTGAGAGCAGCTGCTGTGTTGGGCTGGAGCTGCTGGCATCAGGTATTCAGGGAATTGTTTTTAAAAATAAAGGACTGGGGACAGATCTAAGTGTGGGATGTGGTAGCTGAGTGAGAAAGACATAGGGGGCAGCAGGGGAGGAATGGTCATATAAATGGACAGAGATGAAAATATAGAAATTCCTAACCATGAATAGTTCCTGTTTATTTATATCTTTAACTCCGATCAAAAAGCTGCTGATCACGCATATAGCTAGGTTACGTGACCCTGTGTTCCGATGAGCATTGGCTACCATTGCTCTTCCTCCTCCATTTGTTATCCCCACTTGTGGCCTCTTCTTCCTACTTGGTCCCTAAGTTCTTCTGGACAGGTTTTCAGACAGTGCCTTAGTAGGTTTTCAGACAGTGCCAAGCACCACGGGACCCTGACTTCTGTTGGGCCTCCAAGGTGCTACCATAATATTAACATGACAAATAAAAAATAAGATAACACTATAGTAATGACAGGTTTCAGAGTAACAGCCGTGTTAGTCTGTATTCGCAAAAAGAAAAGGAGTACTTGTGGCACCTTAGAGACTAACCAATTTATTTGAGCATGAGCTTTCGTGAGCTACAGCTCACTTCATCGGATAAATTGGTTAGTCTCTAAGGTGCCACAAGTACTCCTTTTCTTTTTACTATAGTAATGGCTCCAAATATTAAAGCTAATTGTAGAATATCAGGCCATTCGTCTGTAGTAGGGATTTTGGCTGGGGCAGAGCTGGCAAGGGCAGCGGGGGTTGGAGGTCCAGGTCATCCCGCATCTGAATGCTCACAATTGGGTGGAGTGACAGCTCTGGTTTGGTTGAGGTGGACAGGGGAGCCAAATTTGGGGCTGGTTCTGATTCTTCTCCCCTCCCTCCCCTGAACCAATTCACTTATTTCTGATTACTGGGCAACTTGTCAAATTGGAAGGCAGAACTGGCAGTGGGAAAAATAACAACCAAACAGATTTCTGCAGATCTTTTCAGATCTGTTGTGATTTGGCTGACGCTAACAGTGGTGAAGGGATACTAACTAAGAATGGACTGTAATGCCAAGCTTATCTGTTCTGTCTAAGCTATAAGAAGATGGAATAAACTGATTTGAAAGGAAGAGTCTGGCTTTCAGGAATGCCAACAGGTCAGTCGGGGCTTTGTTTGGGGAAAGAGCCAGTCAAGATGTTCATTATATATCTGAAACTCTGCCCTGGCTTTGTGTGAAAGGATTAGGGTATCTGTCAGCCGAGGCTGATTTTATAGCAGCTCTGGAGTTTTGACTTGGTTTGAATTGAAGGGCAAAAGCAGAGTTTGGGGAGGGAGAATGGTAAGCATGCAAAAGACTTGTACTCTGGTTTCTTTGCATTTTGTTACCAAATGGAAAATAGATCTGTCTCCAAATTTTTTTTTGCAAAGGTAACACATTATCTGAGCAAAAATGGGTCTGTGTTCAAATGAGTTGGCTCTATGCTAAAAGTAGGAAGTAAGATGTATTTTTCCCACTTTTGATGTGAGGAAAAAGCCATTTGGTCAAATATTTTGCATTGGGTGAAACACTGTTTTGCAAAATCACATGACATTAAAGGACCATGCTTCTCATGTGATTCTGCACCTCCCAGGCAAACAAACATTTTTATTTTTTCCTTAACCCTAAGGTGAACCCATGCAAACCCAAAGCAAAAGTACATATGGGTGTTATCAGACAGACCCTCCATAAAGACACCGAGGCTTGCAAACAAGGTCCAAAACTCTGAGCTTTATTGGTCATGTATATCTGGAGTCAGTGCTGTGTGAATACTCCTGCAGTAAATACTCCCAACGTGTATTGAGATCAGTCTAGAACCTGCTGAAGAGTAAAGAGGGGATAGACTCTTTGGGGTCCCAAAACCTCACCTCTAACTTTCACACAATTCTCTGTGCTTCGCTGAGTCCTGGGGTTCACCACAGCTGCAGGACCAGGCCCTAATGACCAGATTCTCAAAGACATTTAGGTGCCTACAGCCCATTCCTGCTCCCTGTGGAGTCAATAGCTAAATTCCCATCGACTTCAATGAGGGTGTGATGCTTTCTCAGGGCATGTAGGACTGGAAATCACCTTGTTACCCTCCAGTGTGAGGGAGACTTTCTCAGGGTAGCTGGATGCCAGCTCTTTGACATTGCCAGCCTGTCAGCCACTCAAGCACTCTCCTCAGGGCTCTGCCAGTCCCTGCTTACTACCACAGCAGCGAGATGCATTTATAATAAAAACAAGAAGTTTATTAATGAAGAATAGAGATGCAAATGGATAGTGAGTAAGAATACTGGAAGTAGAACTGGTTACATACCCGAAACGCAATCCTAAGTCTAGAGGCCTTACTGGTTTTCAGTCCTAACCACGTTCCTGGTTATTTCATGAACACAACACCCACTTTAAGAGGTTTCCTCAGTAAATGGCTGCTAAATTGTCTTCTTGCTTTTCATTGCTTTGTTCCCCAAAGACAGGATGTCCCTGGCGTCTGGTTGCCGGGTGTCTGGTTTTTGACTGGAATGCCCAGTCGAAAAGGGGCCCTAGCAGCTCCGGTCAGCACTGCTGACTGGGCCATTAAAAGTCCAGTTGGCAGCACAGCGGGGCTAAGGCAGGCTCCCTGTCTGCCCTGGCTCTGCGCAGCTCCCCGGGCGCAGCCGGCATATCTGACCCCTAGGTGCAGGGGTGGTCGTGGAAGCTCCGTGTGCTGCCCCCCGCGCCTAGGCACAGTGCCAAGACACCTGGCCACGCGTCCGCCTAGGGGCTAGACTTGCTGGCCGCTTCCGGGAGCAGCGTGGAGCCAGGGCAGGCAGGGAGTCCGCCTTAGCCCCACTGCACCACGGACCATGAACCGCCTGAGGTAAGCACTGCCCAGCCGGAGCCTGCACCCCGAACCTCCTGTCTGAAGTCAGAACTCCCTCCCACATCCTAACTCCCTCCCAGAGCCCACACCCCTCCCCCTCCCCCAGCCTAACTCCCTCCCAGAACCCACATCCCCACCCTCACCCAAACTCCCTCCTGGAGTCTGCACCCTCTCCCACACTCCAACCCCCTGCCCCATCCCGGAGCCCCCTCCTGCACCCCAAAACCCTCGTCCCCGGCCCTACCCCAGAGCCCACACCCCCAGCTGGAGCCTGCACCCCCTCCCGCACCTCAACCTCCTGCCACAGCCCTGAGCCCACTTCCGCACTCCAAACCCCTTGGCCCCAGGCCAGAGCCCCCTCATTCACCCAAAACCCCTCATCCCCAGAGCCTACACCCCAGCCGGAGCCTGCCCCCCCGCCCCCGCACCCTAACCCTCTTCCCCAGCCTGGTGAAAGTGAGTGAGGGTGGGGGAGAATGAGGGATGGAGGAAGTGGGGGCTGGAGTGAGTGGGGGGGGCGGAGGCTCAGAGAAGGGGTGGGGCAGGAATGGGGCCTCGGGGAACAGGGCGGGGAAAAGGTGTTTGCTTTTGTGCAGTTAGACAGTTGGCAATTTAAAACTGTATCCATTATTTAAGAGTTGTGATGCCCCGCCAGGATCACTGTGCAAGGTGCTGTACAAAGACACGGTCCCAGCCATGAAAAGCTGCTGGTTTAATTAAACCTTGAGGCAAAGATGCAAGAAGTGACTGTGACCTACCAAGAACTCAGGCTGGTGCATTTAGCAGCACAGTGGGACTATTCACTGATACGGCAAGTGCATTCTGCCAGCATGTACGTGGGACATTAAGTAATATGACTGATGCATTCTGTCTGGCTTAGACTGTAACTGGCATTTTCAGCAGCATGCCCGAGTCTCCTGCTTGTTCAGACCTGCAACATTCACCAGCAATGAAGCAGTTAAGGAACAAGTGGCTTCATCATGGCAGATGAGGAACTGTCTCAAGTTTTCCTAAGGGGCCAAGGCTGGCTCCGCTGGATTCATTTAATCTATTAGGTCAATATGTAATCAGGCCATTTTTTTTAAATGCATGTTTATCATCCTGGGGGAGGAGAATATCTTCTCTCTCCATTCCATAGCTCTTTGTGTGCTTTTCTAATTAAAAAAAAAACAAAAACAAAGCAGGAATATTCACTTAGATATGAACTGTAAGAAATGTTTTTAAGGAAATTTAAGAAGCAGCATTTTTCAGGGCTTTTAATATCTATACCTTTCCCCTGGAAATACCACAAAGTAATCCTAGCACATGGCTGGATTTCATATTTTAAGATCAGTGCTAGTTTTAGGTGTCCTAGCTACACAAAAGAGTAGAAACAGCCATAAACCCTTTGTGTATGGAATGCTTGGATAGAAGTTCTACCACATTTATCAACTCTCTGGGGGAACTGTGGGGGAAAAAATCCATATCCAAGAGGTTCTAGCTGAGTAAACCTGCGCTCCAAACCAGGAAATCTCTGCTAATGTGACAGTGAGGATGCCATTTTGTAGCAGCGTTTGGAAGTGGTGTATTCTCCTGCTGTTGGTTCATTATTGGTAATTGATTATGCAGACTTTTCTATGGTGTAGCTCCTGAGTGACTGTCAGATACAAATAACACTTAGCTCTGATACAGAGCTTTTCCCCGAGAGATCTCAAAGTGCTTTCCAAAGGAGGATCACTATGATTATCCAAATTTTACAGATGGGGAAACTGAGTCACCAACAAGGATGTGACTTGCCCAAGGCTACATAAGAGACCAGTGGCAGAGCTGGGAATAGAAAGCAGATCTCCTGAATTCCTTAACCGCAGGAACATCAGGGGATCATCCCCATGTCTAACTCCTAGGGGCCAAACACTCCCAAACTTTGGGGAAGTTAAGATTTTGGCCCAGGTCTGAATTTTGCATCTATCTCTATTGGCTTGTCCATGAAAATAGTTTTGTTCCTTCAAGTTCATCTGATCCTGTTGCTTAAAACTTGACATTTATGTAGTGCTTTTCATCGTCAGTGTGATTTCAAATATTGACAAACTCTTGATGTCCGGTGAGGAAGGGGAATCCCATTTTACAGATGGGAAAATTGACCCAGAGCTGTGAAATGACTTGTCCAAGGCTACAGACAGGACTCATTGCAAGAGCCAGGGTTGTTAGTGTTATTTATTAAGCCCTGACTGTGTGCTTAGTGCTGTTCATAAAAGAAGATACAATCCCTTCTTTGAGAAACTGACAATCTTGAGACAATTTAGACAAGATTCCTGATTCCCAGTCCTGTGTGCAGGCCACTATTCCATGCCTCAGTCAGTAGGCCACTCCCCTTTCACTCGACAACCCCCTTCCCTTTTGAAGTCATAATCATCTGTAGGATATCACAGTTTGTTGCCATGAGATAACAGCGATGCCTTCGGGAGGGAAGAAGCAAGAGGTTCAGAGAAGCTTGTAGGATCCAAACCCAAAGCCAGTTTTCCTGCAGTTATCTCTTGAAAATAAACAATGAGAGGGGGAAGACGAGGAGGAAATATCTAACTTCTGTGGCGTTAGTCCAGATTTATACTGGTGTACGCTGAGAGCAGAACCCAACTCCTACTCCCTTGACTTCAGTGGATTTCTCCAGATTTACATTAGTGTAACTGAGAGGACAATCTAACTATTAGGGCTCATCTATATGGAGAAGCTATTCTGGATTAAGGTAGAGTGTAAACCTAAAGTGCAATAGCTATTACGGAATAACTCTCCATGGGAACAATCTTATTCTGGAGTAAGAGTTTCCACATAGGGATCTGCTCTGAAATAGACATTCTGGTCAATCGTCCAATATAGACAAGTCCTTACCCCATTAACTTCAGAGGGGCTACTCTGTATTTACACCAGTGTATGTGAGAGCAGAATCTGGCCATAAATGCATCAAACCTACAAGCCCCAAAAAATGAAAAGCAAAAGTCTCTGCTCAGAGCTGGTAAATGAATCCCTCAGCAGAAGGGAGTAGGGTGAAGGCTGTGTACATGACGTAACGCTCTCCAAAGAGGGATTATCCAAGAAACCAGCTAATGAAGGAGAAACACTGAAATCAATAGGTCCAGACAGCCATTGGGAAGGCTTTTGCCTGCCTACGGCAATGCTCAGTAGCAGCCCTTCTGTTCTCAGGTTCTGTCTGGAAGCGACTGAGGACTGATTGAGATGGCAGCTTTATCATCTCCGCACTCGCACTAGAGGGTGCAAACTGGAACTGAATTATTAATAGCCACTGCAGACTGCCTGGCTTCCATCTCCAGCCATCTGGATTCCTCTGGCTGCAGGAGCAGCTAATTCAAATACACCTTTGCAGGGAGGGGAAGGAGAAAGCAGGAAGCTCCCTAGCCTGGTCACACCTGCAGATACCTGCCAGGCCTGCCAGGCCTGCAGATACCTGCCAGGGCTATGCAATGTGCTTCTGTCCCCTAGTGCATGCCCAGTCCCTGCAGCCATCTCATGGGTACCTTCAAATGAGCAGGCCGTCATCAGCCAAATGCCCGTACCCCTCTTCAGCCCTTTTGATGAATAACTGTAGTTCATTCCTTCTATTTACAGCATCCCCTGCCTCTGGGGCTGGAAGGGAGATTCCATGAAGGGAAAAAGTACATGCTACCATTATAGACTGTGCTATAGATATAGGGTCAGATCTATCCCTGGTGTAACTCCATTGAAGTCAAGGCACTTGCCCCATTCAGCTCAGCACTGTTGACAATCTCCCTGCAGTGGCTTTAGGGTAGTGTGTGAACTCATCTGGGAGTCCACCCGCCCTTCTATGACTGAGGACACTGGATGCTTCTTCCTCTAGCACTGGCTTGCACTGTTCTTGGCTCAGCTGGAGGACGTTCTCCAGAGCAACATGAGCTACTCTCTCCACTTCAGAAGCAATCTAGGACTCAGCATGCCACCTTCCTAATACTCCCAGAGCCTACTGACCCTGGGGAAGCGGTTATGGGGTGGGGATACGAATTCAGACCCCTTGCACTGAGCTGCCAGTGGGCCCATCAGACCATCCAGCCTTCTTCCATTTTACTCCTGCCATCCCTCCCTGTTTCCTCCTGATCTTCTTCACAGCTGTTCTTCTCCCCCATGACTCCTGTGCTGTGAACATTTCCCAGCTGCTCCCAGAGGCTCACACCCTGCAAACCACCCAGAGATCGGCAAGCCTTTCAGGGAATAACTGTTAGAGGGAGGAGGAGCTAATGGGCATTAATTCACAGCACAGGCAGAGTCTATTCCAGAAAAGCTTGCAGCTTTACAGCCAGGGGAATGGGCAGAGTGGACACGGGGCGGGGGGGTGTGTGTGCTTCCTGGATAGAGCTGTTGGGTGACCGCAACCAGTTCTCAACCCTTTTCCTCCTCTGGTGCTACAGTACAGATCCAAGGGATGCTATCACCTCCTCCCCTGCCCTGAGGATCCTGTCTGCTCAGTCCAGTTCTAATGCCTTGGACAGAAAGATCATGCCTCTCTTTACAAAGGCTCATCATGAAAAATGCAATGGCTAACACCCTGGCCCTGCTGAGGGACATGCCTCATATGAAGTGTAAACTGCAAGTGGAATGTAATTCTTACAGTAAGAATTGTTCCTAAAAATGCAGCTCAGGCTTGCAGTCCACTCTGACTGCACCTCAAAACCTCATCCACAGCTCAGTCTTTATCTCTGGCGGCAGGACCATAAGTGGGAGGAACGATGGCTTTGAGTTGAAGGCGTGGGACCAGGATTAGGAGTTAAAAGGTGTGGGTCTGCCCTGGCTCCCTGGGAGACCTAAAGCCAGTCACCTGATCTCCTGCTGTGACAGAGGCGAGGCGTGGGGGAGCATCTGGAGTTACATGCCCCCCACCCCAATTTGCTGCTTAGCTTATACTGAGCATGCTCAGTAACACTACTGAAGCCAGCTGCCCTCACTCTGCACCCCACCCTGCTATCGGCAGTCAAGGGTCATCTCTGTCTCGCGCTGCCTCAGTTTTGCTGTCTGTCCAAAGGCCATTCGCTGACAGGGTCAGTGTGAGGTCAAGCAAGGAGGGGCCAAGGGAGGGAATGTGCTGGAAGGTTTGACACTAAGGACCTGATTCTCCGTGGCCTTATTTCATTGCTTACAGGTGTGTAAAAATAGGATTGCCAGGTGGCCGGTTTTCGACCAGAACATCCAGTTGAAAAAGGAACCTAGCAGCATCGACCGGATGCCAAAAGTCCAGTTGTCTGCAGTAACCGGCCTCTGGCCAGGGATAGGGGGAGGCGGGAAGATCAGCAGCTGTTGCTGGAGCCACATGGAGGAGCTGCTCTCTGCTCAGCTGCTGACGCCTGACAGAGAGCAGTGGCTGCTGAGAGGTAGGTGGTGCCGCCCCCGCTTTCTGCCACAGCCCCTGTCTGCGCCGGGAACCAGAGCCTCCTTGGGCCCGCTTGAACCCCGGCGACAGGAGGAGCCACAGAAGGCGACCGGCACAATAGACCACAGAGAATCCGAAGCCTTAGCGGAGACCTCAATGCAGAGAGTGGTAGGAAAAGACTTAGGGAGGGTGATGGAGTGGTACCTCCCACCCGGGAAACCTCAGCGTGTTTCGGTAGGACCCCCCCGCTGAGTCAGTAGCAAATTGCTCCGTCACTGTTAGGGCCCTGGGTCGGGGCCCGGTGGAGTCGAGTGGGCCTGGGCCTCTCTACCGGGGTTGCCACACCCCTTGGTGGGCACCCCCCGCCCTTGAACTCTGGCCGCTAGGCCACGCTGCCGTGTGTCCCAAGGGTGGCTCTGTTGAATTCTGGCTGCTAGACCACGCTGCCCTGCGTCCCAAGGGTGGCTCTGTTGAACTCTGGCCGCTAAGCCACGCTGCTCTGCGTCCCAAGGGTGGCTCTGTTGAATTCCGGCGGCTAGGCCACGCTGCCCTGTGTCCCAAGGGCGGCTCTATTGAACTCTGGCTGCCAGGCTGCGTTGCAGTGATTTATGAAGGCAGTAATACAGTGCCTGTACTCAGGCGCGAACTGTTTACCACAGCAATTAACTAGCTGTGGATAAATTCCAGGTTCCTGCTTGTCACATAAGTTTGACTCACCTGTTACCTCTGTGCTATTCCCTCCCCATCCCCAGATCAGGCACTTTTCCTAATTAAGAAGAAAAAGCAGCTACTGTGACCTGACATGATGTTATTCAAGAGGAAGACACTTGCTCTGGTTCTTTGCAGCGAGAGTAAAAACAGGTGCCATGAATAACAAAGAGGAAGCCTCACTTTCTGCTGCTGGTGATTTCCAAGCCCTAGCTCAGTTGACTTACTGGCCTAGTGGATGGGAGGAAGCAGTAGATGTGACAAGATGTGACAGATCTTTGTTTAGTATGGCTTTTGACCCGTCCCACATGACATTCTCATAAGCAAATGCAGGAAATTTGGATCTAGATGAAATTACTATCAGGTGGGTGCACAACTGGTTGGAAGACTGTACTCAAAGAGTAATTATCAATGGTTCAGTCTCAAACTGGGAAGGCGTATCTAGTAGGATCCCACATCGGTCAGCCCTGGGCCTGGTACTATACAATGTTTTCATTAATGACTTGGATCCTGGAGTGGAGAGTATGCTTATAAAATTTGCAGATGACATCAAGCTGTGTGGGATTGCAAGCACTTTGGAGGACAGGATTAGCATTAAAAATGACCTTGACAAATTAGAAAATTGGTCTGATATCAACAAGATGAAAGTCAATAAAGATAAGTGCAAAGTGTTACACTTAGGAAGGAAAACTCAAGTGCACAGTTACAAAATGGGGAATAACCAGTACTGCTGAGATGGTTCTGGGGGTTATAGTGGATCCTAAATTGAATATGAGTCCACAATATGATACAACTGCGAAAAAGGCTAATACAGTATCCTGCTGGAAGGTGTTAACAGGAGTGCTGTCGGGAAGACAAGGGAGGTAATTGTCCCACTTTATTCAGCAGTGCTGTGGCCTCAGCTGGAGCACTGTGTCCAATTCTGGATGCCACACTTTAGGAAAGATGTGGACAAATTGAAGAGAGTCCAGAGGAGAGCAACTAATATGATAAAAGATTTAGAAAACCGGATCTATAAGGAAAGGTTAAAAAACTGGGCATGTTTAGTCTTGAGAAAAGAAAACTGAGGAGGAACCTAAGAACAGTCTTCCAATATGTTAATGGCAGTTATAAAGAGGACTGGCATCAGTTGTTCTCCATGTCCACTGAAGATAGGATAAGAAGTTATGGGCTTAATCTGCAGCAAGGGAGATTTAGATATTAGAAAATATTCTAACTATCCGAGTAGTTAACTTTGGAGTAGGCTTCCAAGGGAAGTTGTAGAATCCTCATCTTTGGAGGTTTTTAAGAACAAGCTGGACAAACAACTGTCAGGGATGGTCTAGGTTTACTTGGCCCTGCCTCAGCGTAAGAGGCTGGACTTGATGACTTCTCAAGGTCCCTTCCAGCCTGACTTTTCTATGGTTCCATGATAAATTTCCTGTCTAAGTTCTGTCCACACCCGTCTGAAATAGTGGAACCCATTCCTCAACTCACAAGTCAGGATGGTGAGTGGGCCTGGGCAGACTCCCATCGGTAAGCATTTGATACGCTGGAACAAATGATAACCAGTGCTGCTGTCCTGAAGCACTGCAGCCAGGAGAGCCACTTGCATCAGAGAAAGGACTGGCTGTAGTTCTTGCAGGATCAGCCAGCTACTTTTCAAATTCAAGATGAGCTGAGTGTGCAGGATTGAGCTGTTGTTCCTGCCTCATTCCATAGGCATGCCATGCAAAAAAAGACATGCTTCACACCTGAACATTGACAGTTGTCTTAGACAGGCTCAAGAGGGTGTTGACTGGCCAGGAATGAATACACAGCTCCACTCCTAGATAGAAGGGTGGGACACCTGCTAGATGTGTGATAACTGCCAGCAGAAAGAAACTGTTTTCCATGAGCTGCCCACCTGTTCATGGGGAAAGGTGGGAGTGGACTTATTTACCTTCAATATAAAAAGCAGTACTTGATTACAGTGGATGACTCTTCAAATTTTGGGGAGGTTGATGCCGCGGCACAAAATGAGATCAAACAAGCTAGAGACATAAAGGATAACAATAAACATTCTACAAATACATTGGAAGCAAGAGGAAGACCAAGGACAGGGTAGGCCCATTACTCATTGAGGGGGGCGGGGAATAATAATGGAAAATGTGGAAATGGCAGAGGTGCTTAATGACTTCTTTGTTTCAGTTTTCACCAAGAAAGTTGGTGGCGATTGGATGTCTAACGTAGTGAATGCCAGTGAAAATGAGGTAGGATTAGAGACTAAAACAGGAAAAGAACAAGTTAAAAATTACTTAGACAAATCAGATGTCTTCAAGTCACCAGGGCCTGATGTAATGCATCCTAGAATACTCAAGGAGCTGACTGAGGAGATATCTGAGCCATTAGCAATTATCTTTGATAAGTCATGGAAGATGGGAGAGATTCCAGAAGACTGGAAAAGGACAAATATAGTGTCCATCTATATAAAGGGAAATAAGAACAACCCAGGGAATTACAGACCAGTCAGTTTAACTTCTGTATCCGGAAAGATAATGGAGCAAATAATTAAGCAATCAATTTGCAAACATCTAGAAGGTAATAAGGTGATAACTAACAGTCAGCATGGATATGTCAAAAACAAATCATGTCAGACCAACCTGATAGCTTTCTCTGACAGGGTAACAAGCCTTGTGGATACGGGGGAAGCAGTAGACATCTTGAATTTAGTAAAGCTTTTGATACTGTCCCGCTTGACCTTCTCGTAAATAAACTATGGAAATGCAACCTAGATGGAGCTACTATAAGGTGGGTGCATAACTGGTTGGAAAACCATTCCCAGAGAGTAGTTATCAGTGGTTCATGGTCATGCTGGAAGGGCATAACAAGAGGGGTCCCACAGTTCTGGGTCCGGTTCTGTTCAATATCTTCATCAATGATTTAGATAATGGCATAGAGAGTACATTTATAAAGTTTGAGGACGATACCAAGATGGGAGGGGTTACAAGTGCTTTGGAGGATAGGATTAAAATTCAAAATGATCTGGACAAACTGGAGAAATGGTCTGAAGTAAACAGGATGAAATTCAATAAGGACAAATGCAAAGTATTCCATTTAGGAAGAAACAATCAGTTGCATGCATACAAAATGGGAAATGACTGCCTCGGAAGGAGTCCTGCAGAAAGGGATCTGGAGGTCATATTGGACCACAAGCTAAATATGCGTCAACAGTGTAACACTGTTGCAAAAAAAGCAAACATCATTCTGGGATGTATGAGCTGGAGTGTTGTAAGCAAGACCTGAGAAGTAATTCTTCCGCTCTACTCTGCTCTGATTAGGCCTCAACTGGAGTATCGTGTCCAGTTCTGGGCACCACATTTCAGGAAGGATGTGCACAAATTGGAGAGAGTCCAGAGAAGAGCAACAAAAATGATTAAAGGTCTAGAAAACATCACCTTTGAGGGAAGATTGAAAAAATTGGGTTTGTTTAGTCTTGAAAAGAGAAGATGGAGAGGGGATATGATAACAGTTTTCAAGTATGTGAAAGGTTGTTACAAGGAGGTGGAAGAAAAATTGTTTTTCTTAACCTCTGAGGATAGGACAAGAAGCAGTGGACTTAAATTGCAGCAAGGGAGGTTTAGGTTGGACATTAGGAAAAACTTCCTAACTGTCAGGATGGTTAAGCATGGGAATAAATTGCCTAGGAAGGTTGTGGAATCTCCACCATTGGGGATTTTTAAGAGCAGGTTAGACAAACACCTGTCAGGGATGGTCTAGATAATTAGTCCTGCCACGAGTGCAGGGGACCAGATTAGATGACCTCTCGAGGTCCCTTCCAGTTTTTGATTCTATAATTAGATACCAGAAGAAGTGGACTAAAGGACTGCTGAGGGGTGCAGTGGCACCTAAATCATATAAGGTGACTACGCCAGAAGGACAGGTGATCCAAAGGAACAGGAGGGACTTATGAGCCAACAGACACAGCATCTGGAGAGTCTACAGAGATCACCACGGATCAGAGAGACAGAACCATCTGGAGGCCAACCCCACAGGGAGGGAGCAGATTTCACAAGATTTCTAGACTTGGTGACAGGGAGACAGAGATCCTGACTTGTGCTGTGGTTGGCTGTTGAGGAGACCAATCTAGCTCAAAGACTATGTGACCAGCTGAGTCTGTGGTAAAGATGAGCCTCCAGCTCAGCTATCTAGCAACCTGAGGCCGAAGGAACTCGGGATGGGGGTCTGGCTGCCAATTCTTTGTTTTTAATGTTGGAAAAATAGGGGCAACATATCACGATCAGTGGAACTGGAATCAGAGGGCCCATGTTCCCTGGAAGGTCTGTTATTGAGGAGACAGCAGCAAAACAGGGAATGTGGAGAATTGGGCAGGAAGCAACTCTGGGATGTGGACGGAGCAGTCCACAGGATTTACTAAAGTTCCACTTGTTCAACTTAACCTGCATTCAGCTTCCCTCTTTGCTCATGAAACAATGCTGATCTCCTCTCCCAGGGGTTTCATTTCTTTGCCCCCTTAGTGCAAAGAGGATGGAGGTAAGCAGCACTGAAATGTTATTTACCAACTGCTACGTAATTAACGTCTGAAGAGGGAGACGTGTTTCCAGCCACCTGTCACTTCTAATGAAGCTATTGAGGGCACCAGGCAAGCAGGCAACTGATTAAGACACCTTGTGTCACCCGCCTTGTCTCTCTAAGACAACGCAGACAGGAAATACTTGGCTACAGGAAATCAAGATGCTTAGCCTATATCCAAGTTCCTTCTGTCTCCTCCCCATCCCCCAGTCGACTTTCAGGAGCATTACAAGCCCAAAAGAACTGCTGGCAGGGTGGGGGTGGCATGCCCTACTAGAACATCCCTTTGCACACACTCTTCTCCTCCTCCTTCATCCCACAGACAGCACAATTAACAGCGCAACAGCTAGAGCTCTGAGGGGAAGAGAAAACCCTGTGCTTCCAGATGGGATCTTGCAGGCAATGCAGTCTGCTGCAAGGTGCCTTCGCTAGCTGCTCTGTTGCTCACCCATGCACCCAGAGCCTCCCAGGCCAATAAGAGATGTGACCCCCCACATGCACTGACCCCAGAGGTTACAGCAAATCCCAACAGCACATGACCGGATGGGTACCTGGGGGGCGGTGCCAGCAGCCAAAGGGTTACAGAGAGCTGGGCATTGGACTATAGAGTCCATGGCAGCTGCGCAGCCTCTGGATGGGCTCTGGTTTCACTCCCAGGAGGCTGTAATTGATTGGAAGGAGCCAGAGATGCCAACCCTGTCCCGCCACCCCCACAATTAGCAGCATAACAACTCCAGCAGGCTGCAGCCTCTATGTAGCAGAAGTGGCAGCTTGTTACAGGGAGGGGGAAGGGGAGATGCCTGTGCTCATGGCAGCAGCCCAGGATGCTGTGTAGTGTTAACAGAGCACTTTAAGGAGAGGCTGTTGTATCTGGAAAGCAGCCTCCTCTGTATGCTCCCCAAAGCCCTCACAGAATAAACAGGAGAGGAAGATGGGGAGAACCGTTGTTCTCAACAGCATGCCGCTCCCTTTCACCCCTAAACCCCTGCTCACCAAAATATCTGCCCTGCGAGCAGAGGTTAGACCCCGAAGAGGGAGAAGTGCCAGTGGTGTCATGAAATGCACCAGAGACTTTGCTGTTGATTTCACCGTAAAGGTGCTCAGATACCACAGTGATGGGTGGCAGGATAGAACCCTAAGGTAGATAGAGGGGATATAAAGTGTCTGGGGATATAAAGTGTCTGGGGATATAAAGAGAAAAGGTTTAGCAGGAACCTTCCAGGCAGTGGAGGGGTGAAAATACCCAACTCACATGGGAGTGTGGTGAGTCTGTAAAGCAAGGGCTGGCAATGTACAGCCTTACCTGGAGCAGTAAGTATTATTATTCACAATGACACTGTGGGGACTGCATTGGAACAGGGCAACAAACACATCCTGCCGTGCTGCAGATTCAGTGCACCAGACAGCAATGCCCCGGTGCTTTGTTTGGAAGTCTGAACAGGAACTGGAAAGAGGTGGCCTGTGTCTTACTTTCTGACTCGCTCTTGTGGTTTGGAGAGAGCAGGTTTCCGTGACACTACTGGCTGTTCGTTGTGCACACAATGGTCGGCTCGGATACTTAAAGAGTAAATGTGAAATACAGGCATTCCACCTGCTTCCTACTCACAGCCTTTTGCAGAGGGGGTGTGGAGAGCCCTACACACGCATACCGCTTGCATGCACACCCCTTTCAAATACACCCCTTCCATACGTGCTTCCACAACTACGTGCAAAGGCAGCATGTTACAAAGCGCCTGTAAGCAGGAGGCAAAACGTTGGCGAAGGAATCCCAAGCAATCCTAAAAAAGAGGAGCCTGAGCAGTGGAGAATGTGCCATCTGCTGAAGATCTACATCGTCTATATTAAATACACCCCACCTCTCTCCCCCCGCCCCACTTCAGTGCAGCATTACGGTAGAGATTTTAAATGCACAAAAAGACGGAGTTATAGTTCCCAGAGCAGTCATAACTCTGCCTGTTTGGACATGTGTAGCATTTAGTTTGGCTGCATATGCTGCCGACTTTAATGATTTAGGGTTGGATCCTGAATTCTTTTCACATTCCAAAACTCCCACTGGCTCCAAGCAAGCCTGGTGTAGGCTTTGAATGAGCCCATGGCCCTGCGTGTGCTTTCACATCAAAACCACACAAAGTGCATAGCTTCACCTTTACGATTTTGTAACAAAACCAGCTGAACTGTCGCTCTTTTGACTGAAGGCCCCGTGCAGGGGATATTGAAACCCATAATGCTAAGCCAGCGTAGATACATTGCTCCAGTGGAACATGCAGCATTCCCCAATTTGAAAGCAGAGGTACAAATAGCCCTAATATAGATAGGCCTTGACTTCGTGGGTTTTTTTTTTTTTTAAATTCTTTCAAACCTGAACCTGGAAGGAGATCTCAATGGAAAACATCCAAAGAATCACAGCAACCCCAAGCAGCAACAGTCACTAAACAGCCTCTGTTTGTACAGCATTACATTCTAACGCAGGCACTGATGCACCTGCCACTTGTCTTTGCAGCTCCCGATGCAAGGAAGGCAGCTCCTTGCGGGAAGCGTGGATTGCTGTTCTCAGGTTTGCCTAACTTTCTGAGCCCCAATTGAAGGCTGAGCCAGCCCCAGGGGCAAACTGCCATATCATTGTCAGAGACATAAATATTCCCAGCTGGATTCAGCGGGAGGAAGAGGGAGCGGGGAACCAGCATGCTGTTCCCCCAAGCCCGAAGACAAAGGCTGGTATGTACCTTTTGTCTCCCATGCTGTGATCTCTCCTAGGCATGGAGACAGGGTTGGCCAGAGCCCCCTTGAGTTAAAGTGCTGGTCCATAGCCAGCCTCAGTGTGGAAGATCATCACTGTTGCCATGGCAACCAACAGGCTCATTGGCTGCTTAAAACTTCAGGCCCCCTCCAGAAGGAGTCAGTTTTCCCATATCTGTTTATCTGGGTCCTTCCCTTCCGGCTGTGTTTAAAACAGAGGCGGCAGGGGGCAGACCCCATCAGCCCAAACACAGCCCCAAACGCCCCCTTACAAAAACAATCCTGGCATTTTGACTGGGCAACCAGCGTGTAACTGGAAGGCAGCCCCTTCTGGCCTGGCAAACACTGTCTGTGTTGGTCTCTGATTGTACATGTGTAAAAGGTGAGAAGGGAGGAAAGGAAGAGGGAGGGAAAGACTGGGTCATTCTTTAAATCCAGGTGAAAGGAAATTGAAGAAGATTGGATCACCGCTGCTGTACTTCCCAGGGGCTCCAGGAACAGGTTCAGTGGATAGGATGTTGGTGCTGGGACTGGTTCTTTACACCCCAGAGCCTTTCCCATGCTGTTTCCAGCATTCTTTCAGAACCCTGGTATGGAAGACAGGCGCAGAGAAGTGGGAAAGCAGCCCTCGATACCTAATCTCCAGTTAATGTTCTCGGTGATCCTCGTGCCAGAGTCCAGCATCTGTCACTTGTTCTCAACAGAATCAGGGCACTGTTTAAAGCCTTCAATGAACAAGGCTCTGGATTCCTAAGGGGTGGACCCTCCCTTCTAAACTGGCCCAGCAGCTGCTCTGACACTATGATACCAAGGGAAATGCAGTGTTGGGGGCACAGTGTTTTCAGCGGAAGGCCGCTTGGCTGCAGAACTGTCTGGCTGCAGGACAGCCAGAACTGACCAGGCTGAGCCCAAGTCTTCCCACTGGCCACTGATTTTTGGGTGCCACTTTTCCAATTCCATGCAAAACCTATCACCTTGCACAGTGACAAAGGCTGCAGTGTGGTGGAGGCTGCTCTGCCCGCTGAGGCAGAACTAAGGAAAACTTCCATGCAGAGAGCCAGCCCCGCAGCAAAGGAGAGGTGTGGAATCTAGTCCTTCCAGAGAAAATCTGTGCTTTTAATTAGGGATCCTTTCACCCCCGTGCTATGCTGATGAGAGACAGATCAAAGAGCGGTGACTGACCGACAGACTGACAGATAATGGAAGAAGCGGAAAAATCATGGAGCAGGTCCTCAAAGAATCAATCCTGAAGCACTTACATGAGAGGAAAGTGATCAGGAACAGTCAGCATGGATTCACCAAGGGAAGGTCATGCCTGACTAATCTAATCGCCTTCTATGATGAGATTACTGGTTCTGTGGATGAAGGGAAAGCAGTGGATGTATTGTTTCTTGACTTTAGCAAAGCTTTTGACACCGTCTCCCACAGTATTCTTGTCAGCAAGTTAAAGAAGTATGGGCTGGATGAATGCACTATAAGGTGGGTAGAAAGTTGGCTAGATTGTTGGGCTCAACGGGTAGTGATCAATGGCTCCACGTCTAGTTGGCAGCCGGTGTCAAGTGGAGTGCCCCAGGGGTCGGTCCTGGGGCCGGTTTTGTTCAATATCTTCATAAATGGTCTGGAGGATGGTGTGGATTGCACTCTCAGCAAATTTGCGGATGATACTAAACTGGGAGGAGTGGTAGATACGCTGGAGGGCAGGGATAGGATACAGAGGGACCTAGACAAATTGGAGGATTGGGCCAAAAGAAATCTGATGAGGTTCAACACGGACAAGTGCAGGGTTCTGCACTTAGGACGGAAGAACCCAATGCACAGCTACAGACTAGGGACCGAATGGCTAGGCAGCAGTTCTGCGGAAAAGGGTGACAGTGGACGAGAAGCTGGATATGAGACAACAGTATGCCCTTGTTGCCAAGAAGGCCAATGGCATTTTGGGATGTATAAGTAGGGGCATAGCGAGCAGATCGAGGGACGTGATCGTCCCCCTCTATTCGACATTGGTGAGGCCTCATCTGGAGTACTGTGTCCAGTTTTGGGCCCCACACTACAAGAAGGATGTGGATAAATTGGAGAGAGTCCAGCAAAGGGCAACAAAAATGATTAGGGGTCTGGAACACATGACTTATGAGGAGAGGCTGAGGGAACTGGGATTGTTTAGTCTGCAGAAGAGAAGAATGAGGGGAGATTTGATAGCTGCTTTCAACTACCTGAGAGGTGGTTCCAGAGAGGATGGTTCTAGACTATTCTCAGTGGTAGAAGAGGACAGGACAAGGAGTAATGGTCTCAAGTTGCAGTGGGGGAGGTTTAGGTTGGATATTAGGAAAAACTTTTTCACTAGGAGGGTGGTGAAACACTGGAATGCGTTGCCTAGGGAGGTGGTGGAATCTCCTTCCTTCGAAGTTTTTAAGGTCAGGCTTGACAAAGCCCTGCCTGGGATGATTTAATTGGGGATTGGTCCTGCTTTGAGCAGGGGGTTGGACTAGATGAACTCCTGAGGTCCCTTCCAACCCTGATATTCTATGATTCTAAGCCTGCAGCCTGTCTCCCTAGGGCGGTCATTTATGCAACTCAGGCCACAGAGATACCGCCCCAGCATGTGTCCCATCAGATGTCCTTGCCAGGGCTCCCTGCTTTCCGTCCTTTGCCCAAACCTTCTGCTCGGTCACAGCTTTCCCCTCAGGTTCTTCCTGCTGCCACTCCCTGTGGCAGAAGCCTAGTGGGTGGAACTGCTGGGAAAAAGCCTTTCTGCACATTCAGATAAACAGTGTCGCCAGGGCAGGTGTCATTATCTTGGTTTCTGTCCTCTTTCCCCTGTTCTTAATACTAACAGGGTAACCCATCCATGGCTACCTAGCTTCCGCGCATGCCCCTATGTTACCAGCCACAGCCACTTGAACCCCACAGTGATTTTAGGGGTAACAACTCAGATTCCCCTGCTCTCCAGGCAAAGGCCCCTGCCACTGGCTGGGTCTACCACTGCCAAGGCAATCACACTGACACCTACTGCCCCTGACCAAAGTAGAGAGGGGCTTCCATATGCTCAGTGCTTCATCCAGCTTAGAAGAGAGGTTCTATTACCCCTCTATTTGGCACTGGTATGATGACTGCTGGAATGCTGTGTCTAGTTTTGGTCAAGAATTCAAGAAGGATCTTGAAAAACTGAGTCAGAGAAGTCAGGAGAATGATTAAAGGATTGGAAAATGTGCCTTATAGCGACAGATTGAAGGAGTGCAATCTATTGAGCTGAACAAAGAGATGATCGAGAGGTGACTTGATCACAGTCTATAAGTACCTATCTGGGAATAGAAATTTAACAACAGTGGGATCTTCAGTCTAGCAGACAATGGTATAACAAAATCCAATGGCAGGAAGTTGAAATTAGACAAATTCAGACTAGAAATAAGGCACAAATTTTTTAAGGGTGAGGGTGAGTAACCACTGAAACAGTTTACTAAGGGTGGTGTCAGATTCTCCATCCCTGGAAACGTTTAATGTTCTTCTAAAAGATATGCTCTAGTTCAAACAGGAATTAATTCAAGGATGTCTTGTGGTTTGTGTTATGCAGGGGGTCAGGCTGGGTGGTCCCGTCTGGTGTTTTAATCTATGAATCTAAATCCAAACACCACACTGTCAAATTCCAGTTTTAGAACTTTTCATGTTGGCTCATTACTTCTTCTATTTGAAGCAACCTCTCAGGAGCTTGAAAATAACATTTCTTCCCCTACCAAATGTTCTTGCTCTCCCTATGGCAAACGTTAATTTCTTTGCCTATGTTTTTGATGGCGCCTGGCTGCCTTCAGCTTTCTTACTTTCTTGTCTATCTAACAGCATCACTAATGATAGCAGCACAGCTCTGGGAAAGGAGACTGATGGTTCACGTGTGCTTCTTTTGCCAGCTGGCTCTGTAGGAGCAGAGCAGAAAACACTGAAATACTGTAGGGTCTATATAAACACACACATATATATTTCCAGTCTAACAAAATGGTAGATTAAAAGAATATGGATTTTAGAGAACATAACATAAGAACGGCCCGACTGGGTCAGACCAAAGGGCCATCTAGCCCAGTATCCTGTCTGCCAACAGTGGCCAGTGCCAGGTGCCCCAAAGGGAATGAACAGAACAGGTAATCATCAAGTGAGCCATCCCCTGTGCTCATTCCCAGCTGCTGGCAAACAGAGGCTAGGGACACCATCCCTGCCCATCCTGGCTCGGAGCGATTGATGGACCTATCCTCCATGAATTTATCTAGTTCTTTTTTGAAACCTGTTATGGTCTTGGCCTTCACAACATCCTCTGGCAAGGAGTTCCACAGGTTGACTGTGTGTTCTGTGAAGAAATACTTACTTTTATTTCTTTTAAACCTGCTGCCTATTAGTTTCATTTGGTGACCCCTAGTTCTTGTGTTATGAGAAGTAGTAAATGACACTTCCTTATCTACTTTCTCTACACCAGGCATGATTTTATAGACCTCAATCATATCTCCCCTTAGCCTCTCTTTTCCAAGCTGAAAAGTCCCAGTCTTATTAATGTCTCCTCGTATGGAAACTGTTCCATACCCCTAATAATTTTTGTTGCCCTTCTCTGAACCTTTTCCAATTCCAATATATCTTTTTTTGAGATGGGGCGACCACATTTGCACACAGTATTCAAGATGTGGGTGTACCATGGATTTATATAGAGACAACATGACAGACAATTTTGTGTCCTATTATCTATCCCTTTCTTAATTATTCCCAGGGTTCTGTTTGCTTTTTTGACTGCTGCTGCACATTGAGTGGATGTTTTCAGAGAACTACCCACAATGACTCCAAGATCTCTTGCTTGAGTGGTAACAGCAAATTTAAACCCCATCATTTTATATGTATAGTTGGGATTATGCTTTCCAATGTGCATTACTTTGCATTTATGAACATTAAATTTCATCTGCCATTTTGTTGCCCAGTCACCCTGTTTTGAGAGATCCTTTTGTAGGTCTTCACAGTCTGCCTGGGTCTTAACTATCTTTAGTAATTTTGTATCATCTGCAAATTTTGCCACCTCACTGTTTACCCCTTTTTCCAGATCGTTTATGAACATGTTGAATAAGACCGGTCCCAGAACAGACCCCTGGGGGACACCACTATTTACCTCTCTCCATTCTGAATACCTACCATTTTCCTATCTTTTAACCAGTTACCAATCCATGAGAGCACCTTCCCTCTTATCCCATGGCAGCTTACTTTGTGTAAGAGCCTTTGGTGAGGGACCTTGTCAAAAGCTTTCTGAAAATCTAAGTACACTATATCCATTGGATCCCCTTGGTCCACACGCTTGTTAACCCCCTAGTAGATTGGTGAGACACGATTTCCCTTTACTAAAACCATGTTGACTCTTCCTCAGAGGGAATGCTTCCCTCCTGTACCAGATTCAAGCCAATTTAAAGGAGATCAGCTTTTGGATGCACACTGCATGACAGCACTATTTTGATTTTGATAGGGATTGAGGATATGATTAAATGATTAAAGGTCTAGAAAACATGACCTATGAGTTAGGCTAAGTTTTAGTCACGGGTATTTTTAGTAAAAATCACAGACAGATCAAGGGCAACAAACAAAAAGTCACGGCCCTGTGACCTTTCCAAGAGTAGCTGTGACTAAATCTTACCTGCTTGGAGGGGGCGTGCCCCTGAAGACTGCTGCTGGGGGCGGGAGGAGAGTGCAGGCGACACTTCTGCTGCGGGGGCAGCCCGGGGCCCCCTGCCACTGGAGCAGGGAACCGCTCATGGCTCTGCCACCACTGCCATTCTGAGTGTGGGGTGGCCCAGGGCCCCACCACCGCTGGCCCCAGCTGCTGCTCCAGGACAGCGCCAGGGACTAGCTGCCTGGGGCTGCCAGAGCAGCGGTCAGTGCGGCTGGCCATGAGGCTTCCCCAGTTGCTAGGGTGGTCCTGGGGTCAGCCGCACCAGGGCTGCAAAATTCATGGAGGTCACGGAAAGTCACGGAAGCTGTGACCTCTGTGAATGATTCGCAGGCTTACCTATGAGGGAAGATTGAAAAAATTTGGTTTGTTTAGGCTGGGAAAGAGAAGACTGAGGGGAGGAGGACACGATAACAGTGTTTAAGTACACAAAAGGTTGTTACAAGGAGGAGGCAGAAAAATTGTTCTCTTTAACCTCTGGGCAAGAAGCAATGGGCTTAAATTGCAGCAGTTTAGGTTGGACATCAGGAATAACTTCCTGACTGTCAGGGTAGTTAAGCACTGGAACAAATTGCCCAGGGAGGTTGTGGAATCTCTATCATTGGAGATTTTTAAGAGCAGGTTAGACAATCACCTGTCAGGGATGGTCTAGATAATATTTAGTCCTGCCTTGAGTGCAGGAGACTGGACTAGATGACCTCTTGCGATCCCTTTCAGTCCTACAGTTCTATGATTCTGTATGTTCACTAGTGAATACTGATCTGCAATTACTTGGTTCAGCCACTACGTGAGCATTCTGAATCTGCATACCTGCCCCACAAAGAACTTTATTCTGGCAGCTAAGAACTCCTTGGGGGAACCATGGCAATTAACTAATTTGCTAATCTAATAACCCACTTCAAAACAACCTGATTCAGGGGCAGACTCCAGCAAAATGAGGCATTCTGCTGCCAGTGCAAACACCTTCAGTGTCTCACTTGCGTAAATCATGCGTGCTCAGCCTGAGGGTTACGAATAGGTCCAAGGTGGATCATGACCACCCTCTCTTTTCTAATGGCTAGAAGGGAGGTTGGCATGTGACAGGATGTAGAAACCCCCAACCAGGAAAGGAAAGGTTAAAACAGCTTTGGGCTGTGGCAGCCCTGCCCTGCCACACCTACTAGGCATTCCAGTCTTGAAGGAGGAGACTTAAAAGAGAGAAGCTAAATCCAGAAGGGCCCAGCCTGGGAGGTGGACAGACCTCTCCCTGTTAGCTCCCAGACAGGAGTGCTGCGGAGGGCAGAGCTGCCTGGGGGTCCTGCACAATAGCCCTGAGACACTTGAGCTGGGCTATGGCTCGTCTCGTATCTCCCAACAGGAGAAGCTCAAGAAAGGACATGTTTGGACTATTTTGATATTGTGCTTTTCCTTTGGTGCCTTTCCTCCAAGGCCTGCAGGGGGCTGGGAAAGAAGGCCTGAGGTAGGCTGCAGAAGGACATAGGCCAGGGAAGAAGCAGAGGAAGAAACCGACCTTCATCACCTGCTACAGAGGCCCTGGGCTGGAACCCAGGGTAGAGGGAGGTGTTGGGTTCCCCTGCAGGCCACCAGGGAATGGTCTGAAGAAAGCCCCAGACAATGGTTATAAGGACTAGCCGGCCTAGGGTTAGGCTGGTGACCAGGCTGCTAGACTGTTACTGGGCTGGACTGGACTCTGACATACCCCAAAAGGGGTGAGTATAAAATGTGAGCTGGCCGGAGAAATTGAAAGTTCACAGACTGTCACAAAAACCTATAACAATGGATGTACGTGGGAAAAGGTGAAGTAGGGTGACCATATTTTCCCAAAGGGAAAATGGTACACTGCATGGGGCTGGCACAAGGCCTTGCCTCCCACCCCCCATGCAAGACCCCCAACCCTCCCTGCCTCTTGTCCTCCCAGGGCTGGCTAGAGGTTCCCCTCTTCCTCCCCATGTGCGGGATCGGCCCGAAGCCCTCCTCCCTCCCACCGCCTGCCTGCGCGGGGTTGCCCCAGACCAAGCTGCTCTCCTGAGCCCTTCCTCTGATGCAGGGCAGGCGTTGCTGCTTGCCCCCCCCCCACATGTTCCTCCATGCACCACTAGGGGTCGCACCCCCCCTTTTTTTTTTTTGACAAAACTGCATTTGTCCAGTTTGTTTTTGCCAGCTGGGGATCAAATGCCCAGTTGTTTGGTTTTTTTTTTTGGGGGGGGGGGTCAGGTTGTCGGGGACAGGGCTTAAAAAAGAGACTGTCCCGGCCAAAACGGGATGTATGGTCACCCTGACTTCATACAAACAAAAGGGTCTCCAGATATAATTCAAAGACTGTGTTAAGATCATGTCTGGTAAACAAGAGACGTGTGGAACCGGACAACAGTGAACCAAAATTGGTGTGCTGGAAATGAGGCCTAATCAGTGGACAAAATAACAAAGGGATGGGCTATTCTTCCCATTACTCTCTTTTGCGGCACTTAAAAAAACAGACTGTGGAGGGGAAAAGATGGATGGACAGCTGGATGTGAACGCGGCTGACAGGCAAGAGAAGGGGAAGGAGCAAGCATCATTCTCGTGGCTGCTACCCCCACCATCTCCTGGGACCTCAGACCTTCTTCACGCTAATCCTGAGAGATGTTCTGACCAGACTGGGCCAGTGAGTGGGAGCCAGATGACCTCACCACCAGCGCCAGCTAAATCCCAAATACCACGTGGGATGTGAGATCTATAGTCTCCCACCCTCTAATGTGTCCTTTTCCTTCCCTACCTTATTTCTTACTTTCCTAACTCTCTCCTTTTTCCTTCTGTTTAATAAGAGTCTGACTTAGCCAGCCAAGGCTGTATTTTGCAACACTGCTGTGAGCCTGTGGCCAGAAAGACCGCTAAAAGCAATGCTCTACATAGCCCGATGCTGGTACAAGTTTGCCAGGTCTCGGAGGGTACGTCTACACTGCAATTAGACACCTGCACTGCAGCTGGCCTGTGCCAGCTGACTTGGACTCCCAGGGCTCAGGCTGTGGGTCTGTTTAATTGCGGTGGAGACATTCTGGCTCCGGCTGCAGCCCGAACTCTATAACCCTCCCACCTTGCAGGGCCCTAGAGCCTGGGCTCCAGCCTGAGCCCAAACGTCTGCACTGCAATTGAACAATCCCTTCGCCCGAGCCAGCTGGCACAGGCCAGCCACATGTTTTTAATTGCAGTGTAGACATGCCCAGAGTAGCTAAATAAGACCCTGTGATGGGCCTGTGTTTTCTCCACCAGAGACAGAAGCTGCATTTTCTATCTTTGCTGTTCTTTTCCTTCCCCTTTTGTTTGTCTTGTTTTGTTTTCTAGAAAACAGGATCAAACTTTAACAATCGCAGCAACGACAACAGCTCCAGCGCCTCTCAACTAACTTCTCTTTCTCCCAAAAGGGCAGTTATGACCAGCTAAGAGACTGTCAAACAAGAGAGATTTTCTTTCTAAAAACTCACCCGTTAAAGGGAAACAGAAAAGCCTTATTTGAAGGACAGCCTTATTTCATACTTTCGCTTTCAAATGCTTTAACTGCTTTTCCTATTTTTCTCCTGTATCTTTAATAAGAGTTTAAAAGGATTTATGTGTTTGCCATGGGCTGGGGTCTCTATAAACCAAATTCCAAAAAGCTGTTTGGTGTTGCACAAGATACAGCGTCATGTAAAGACCTTTGACTCTTTGAGCCCACATATTCCATAATCTAAATTAATACAACAGGTGACAGTACAAAAAATTTTAAGAAACACAGGTGTCAGTCAAAGGAGTTTATTCCCCCCATATGCTAGGGCTGAATTTGGTCTATTTTTGGCAAATTTGCACATCTGATTTGTATTCACTACCCCTAAAAACAACGCTTTTTTTTGAAGTATTCTGACATGGTTTCCACCAACTTCTAGTAAATAAATAGCCTCTCAACAGGACAATAATAACGAAGAACAGAGAAAAAACATAATGATCATCCTGGTCTCACTAATCACCGAAGAAACTAATTTTCTAAAGATAAAAAGCGTGAAACTATCTTTCAGAAGAAAGTGAGCAGCAGCCCGGATGCTAGGTTCTGACCTGACAATGTCAATGTTATTTCACATGCTGGAAAGAAAATCCCATCAGGTTAGACTCGGGATTGATAATGTTCTACAAAATCCATGGCCACCTGGACCTTCAACCAAGAGAGAACCGTGATCTTCCTGCTCCAATAGCACATCTATGGCTGGAACCAAAGAAGAAGCTGCAAGAGCAATTAGCAGTAAAGGGCTTATAACTCATAATTTAGCCGTTCTGATTCTACCCAGTAGAGGTTAGTAGTTTGCAGACACAAACAGGACAAGCAATATTTGTTTGTGCATCTGCAAACTAGGCATAACCTGTGAAAACAGACACCGGTGAAGTTCAGCTTCTCAAATTTGAGTGAGCTGGTGAGTGCAATAGGCTTGATTCTCCCCACCAGACAGTCACTGACGTGAGTGCAAAGTGGGTGTAAAACTACTGAGTGCATTAATAACATTCTAGCCCAAAACACAAACACGGATGTGGTGCCTGTGTGGAAACATTAACACTGAAGACAGAGGCTGCACATGAGAGTTGGCCATGAAATGACCTTTCCAGTCCAGAACTAGAAACTCCTAAAAGCCTGGGAGCTGTGGTCAGATCTGATCATTTGGATGGGGGGAGAGGCCAATTTATATTCAGGATGGAAAAGATTTCGACTTTTGTTACAATAAGAAGCTCACATCCTAACTGGCAGCAGGTGAGTACTTCTGGTTGCTGCATACCCCATGATAAGGATTAGGGGATGAGACCCATCTGCCCACATGCAAGGTTCTGAACACTGCTTCTCCCCTAACTTCAATGGGAATTGAGGGTGCTCAGCACCTTGGGACTTTTCTTAGTCACAACATTAGAGGGATAATCAGTCAGATCCATGGGTAAATCCCCCCGGGATTTTCTGGGGGATTTGTTGAGCTGGGTCTATAGACAAAACCTTTCATTTCCTGGATTATGAAGTCACAACGACTGGTCGTTTGTCCTTTAAGGAGGTGGCAGAAGCCTCATCACTCAAGCCATTTAAAATTAAACAAGACAAGGCACTGGAAAAATTGGAGCTGCTTAGATTCCACCTCCCTCCAAGCCCTACAAAAATCCACCTATAACAACGCAGGAGGCCAGACCAGGCTGTGAAAATGGTCCCTTCTGGCTTGAAGATCTAGAAATCTATGACTATGGGGATTCCTGGCAAGCAAAATATTTTTGCCCAGACACTGTGAAAACACCCCTGCATTTTCATCTATATTGTGCTTCTTATATTCCTTCTCCTCCTCTCTGGGTGTGAAATAAATCAAGCGGGTCCAGAGTCATCAGTGTATTTGGGTTGTTATTGTAGGAAAGAAGGTGGGTGGGGGATTTAGGGAGGGGAACAGTACTGCAGAGAGCAAAACATGGCAGGGAATAAGAAAGGAAGCAGGAAAAGAAAGAAGCATCTCTGGATCTCTTAGGATGGGAGGGCAGAGTAAATCATAATAGCCTTCTGTACCCTATCCCCGCCAAAGTTCTTCACCAACTGTTGGTGACTCCCTCCTCTCACCACCCAAATGCATCCCTTTCTGGGGTGTAGTGTGGCAGCTGTTTGACAGCACTCAGCAACACAGCTGAGAACAGGAATCCTGCATCTACTGGAAACTGCAGGGGGAATTTAGGGTGTCTGAATATGGTTGCTCCAATTGGAAATTGGCCAGGACACTGAGGTTAATATGCCTATGATCATGAAAAGTGTCCTGTCTGGGATTTTTAATGCACAAAAGAGATAAGGTCCTCAATGAGACGAGCCTTCTCTCCCCCCCCCCCCCGGTTTCTAGTACTTCACAGTAGGCTCTTTCCCTGACCCTGTTGTGAAGAGGAAGAATGGGGACAGTCGGACGTGGAGGCATATACACCATTGCCATGAGGCCTGAAAACCAGCCGCACTGGGTGTGGGAGGTTCTCTCTGTCTCTCCTCTAGATCACAAAGAAAAGCAGCTCCGCAGTCTCTGTTCTTTGCACAGGAAAACCTTTAGCAGTGGGAAGCTGGGGAGTCATGTGAGGAACTTCTGCTACAAGAAGCCACCTGAGAGATACGAGCAGTGTGCCAACGAACACAGCACAATGCAGCTGCAGTGCCTGATCTTGCTCCCACAGGAGGAGGAACTGGTCCTTCTGTCACATAAGGCCCATAGCTCAAAATGCTTTAGAGAGGTAGATAATAACGTGCAGAAACAACAGGCATTCCCAGCACTGAGGCATGGTCCAGAGAGAGAAAATCGGTGAGTCGATAAGGCAGAAAGAAAAAGAGGCTTTTCCAGGAGCTGTGGAAGAGAAGGTTCACACTCCAACAATGGCAGGTCTATGGACCAATATGGCCCACAAGGAGGTCCTGGATCACCATGTCTATGCATCTTCCCCCTGGGGTGTGCCTAACTCCACAAGCTATTAGAGCCTCACTCATTGCCCCAGAAGGGTGTATATGAAACCTGCTCTGCAGAGACTGGGGGGAAGCCGGAGACCTCAGGTGAGGTGAGCAGAGATGATCCCTGTCTCAAGGATGCCTGAGAAGTTGAAAACTTCCCAGGGGAGGCAGGGCGAGGTGGCTGCTATTTGCCCAGTGTGTTTTGGCCACGTTGGAAGTCAGTTGTGTGTTTGTGAGGCACAGCCTGGAGTCAGAGGAGACATGCTTGTATCACACACACCCTGCCTCCTTTTCCCTCCGCACCAGCAGGGGAGCCGCAAAGGCCACTGTAAAATGTCTCCAAGTAGCTGTCACATGATGACAGGGAGTGTTACTGCTTTAAAGGAACAAGGAGAGGACAGCTGGAGACATCTGTGGTCCCTTACTCATGGGAGTGACACTCACTCATACAGGTAGTCCCACTGATTGCACTTGGGGACTGAGGGTTGCAGGATGGGAACTTCTGAGCTATCACTGATCTGTGTTGTCTATATACTGAGTGGGCCAAATTCATCTCTGGTGTAAGCCCACTGATGTCAATGGAGTTACACTAGGGAGGTGTTTGTCCCAGTAGGCTGGAAGTTATTGTGTTCCTAATGCCGTCCCTGCACTCCTTGCCTTATCCTGCCAAGCCATGTAGCCACGCCACAGAGGTGATAACCTGTCAGGCTGCCCCACTGGGTGAGAGGAGGAGGCTACAGTGATTTTGCAAATTCCAATTGGAAGGGTCGATTCTGCAATGGAGCTGGTCCCCAGCAGAACAGCGGTGGTGTTAGCTCAATACGTGCTGTAAGCCTGTCACGGGCTCGGATTAGAAATCAGACATAGCATCTGGTCTGGGATGGACTGCAGTGTCTCTGTCAGGCAAGAGCAGCAGGTGGTGATGAGGAGGAAGGACATACAGCTGGCTCCAGCAGCTTTTCATGCAGGATAAGGTATTATATTTCTCTCTAAAAGCTGGCAACTGAACCCCACATGCTGCCAATATCCTCATGTTGTTTCCTAGTCCCTTGAAAGTGGTAAGTGCCAGGAATGAATCACCCTCAGATTCTTCCTGTCTCACTACCATGCTGTGTCATTTCTGCCTGTTCCCAGCTGGCCCCAGTGTAAAGAAGACTGCCGCACAGGGACAGAACGTTCAGCTTCCGACTATTCCTTCTTCACCAACCAGGCCTTGCCCACACATCCACTCTGCGATCCCTGACTACATGCACCACTAACCAGTCTCCACCCTTGCATTAGCTTCACCCTCACAACACTCCTCCGGGGCTTTTAACTCCGTACTGTGCTTTCATTACACCTCTGCTGCTTGGCTGTAAGGTGAAAATGGCATTTCCAGTGTGTATCACTGTCAGGCATGCTGAGATATAACAGCACAGGGCCTCCTCAGAGCTCATGTACTCCAAACTGGTGCCTATGTTAGGAGATACTGGTACCAGATAACTGTGATAGGAGGTAATCAACCCACTTCCTTTATTTATATATCACTGGCACAGTAAAAAACATTGAAAGGATGACTGGAATGATGGTTCCACTGAATAACATAGGACAAGTCAGCTTGAAAAAGGAAAGGACGAGGCACACAGACACATCAATGTACAGGATACTGAATGGGACAGTGGCAGTGCCTGATTCAATAGGATAGTGATTTCTGACCTCACAATGTTATTTCAATGAGCAATGATCGGACAAACACCTGTTTATTATAAACCAATGCTACGTATCTTGAGTGTGTAAGTTCACGTTCTACTTAGTGGGTGCAAAACATTTCACAGGTGGAAAACGCCAAGTCAGAAGAAGAGGAGTTTAGCTGTAGAAAGACATGATAGCCATAAAAGAAAAAAAGAAAGATACCACTAGGTTGCCCTCTCAGGAACAAGATAACAGCTGTTTAAACAGCCAAGTTAAATAAGATATAGCCAAAGAGAACTGGAGGCATTTAGTTTCCTATTGGAGGTTGTTTTTTTTTAACAATATCATTTGATGTAAAACTTCCTGAGGATTTTCCAGCAGATTCATTTCTGAGCATATACGCAAAGCAATTTTGTATTGTGCAGCCATCAAAATGTATTGCCCTGCACTCCATCCCCACCAAGAAGGTGGAATAAAACTCTGCCCTTATGCAGATTGCTAAGTGCGTGGAAGTCCGAGGGGCCATGACTCGAGATGGCTGGTCTGGGCCTCACCATGCAACTGATGGGGGCATTCTGCAGCAGTAATTCTGTATTCTATGTAGATGGCTTGTAAACACAAGGGCTTAGGGTAGGAGGATGGCTGTATCTCTGCATAAGAGCAACAGCTAGTACAGTGCTGCTCTGTTTTGATGGGTCCTTGTACACAGAGCCCATCACCGCGGAATCTGAGCATTTCCACTAAGATCCCACACAGAATACAGTCTCTAAGTCTGGTCTGAGCAGGAAGTTATCAGCCTTGCAGTGCAGAGGAACTCAAACAGATGCTGACCAGAGAGGGCAGACCTTGAGTGCCAACAATCGCTGATTATGTAATTGTTCCATCAGGGATCCCTTAAATGCTCATGGAATCCAGCTGGAGATCTTTGCCTTTCTGTGCCATTCATCCAACTTTCTGGCCCGGAGGTGGACATGCTGGCTGCACAATGAGTCAGAAGGCACCCATGTTATCCAGCCTGACAGCTGCACAGTTTGTTATAAGGACAAGAGAGGAATAACAGCTGATCCTAATCACATCCGACTGCGGTATCTTCTGACCCCCTGTCAGTAGGAGGTGGGCTGTGATGCAGGGAGGGAGGAGAGAAAGATAGCAGAGTATAGAAAGGAGACAGCACTGAATGACTTCCTGTGCTTGGCATTTGCCTGAACACAGCTCTTCCATTTGTAACCAAACACACAGTGACCCCCTCACCTGAAACTGACAAGCAGCATGGGGGCTGGGTCTGAAAGCACGATAGGTATTGCTGTCTGCAGTAAATGCTCATTGTTCTGGATGGAGGGTGGCAGTTAAATGTAAAATAGTAAGGTGCAGAGAACCACTCTTCCCTCCCCCAACTAAAATTAGCCTTCCTCTCCAAGCAACCTGCTTCCCACTCCCCTCCAAAGTGCTGCAACAAAAATTCCTGATTTCCCTGTCACTTGGGCCATGATGTCGCTTCTCTTAGAATCATAGAATATCAGGGTTGGAAGAGACCTTAGGAGGTCATCTAGTCCAACCCCCTGCTCAAAGCAGGACCAATCCCCCATTTTTGCCCCAGATCCCTAAATGGCCCCTCAAGGATTGAACTCACAACCCTGGGTTTAGCAGGCTAATGCTCATCCTTCCCCTGGTGCCTCTGTCCTTCTGTGTTTAGTTTGAGCTTTTCAGGCTTGCCTGCAAGGCCTTACAGAATCCTGCATCTGCCTGCCATCTCCTCCAGCCCCCTCTGTGATCTTCTCCAGGGAGTCTACCATCAGGAAAGCCTCTTTAGCCTTCTCCCTACATGTCATCTTAAAAGGGGCATGGGGCTGGAGGGAACTGGCGGGGAGGGGATGTTACTGTTTGGGTGCAGTGAGTGAGATTCACCAAGAGTAAGGGAACTGGAGCAGTGGTCCCCAAACTTTTTCCATCACGCTCCCCCTTACCTGTAATGGAACCAGCCCGTGTCTCCCCCTCCGCCCCCCAGGAGCCATGGTCAGGAGCTGTGGATGGGAGTGGCGCTGAAGCCGGGAGTAGGGCTGAGGCGGGGCCCAAGAACCATGGCCGAGACCAGGAACGGAGCCACGGCCGGGAGTGGGGCCACAGCTGGGGCTGGGCCAAAGTGGAGCTGGGTGGCACTCCCTCCCTGTCCCCCATGGGGACTGGCCTGGAGTCGGACCCCTCTTTGGGAAGGTGCCTGGTTGGTGGTTTTACTCTCTTTTCCCCCCTGCAGTAAGGGGCTGCAAAGGAAGGATTTAGCTGAGAAGCGGAGAATGCCACAGGAAGCATCAGACAAAAAACTCCCCACAATGGTGCAATTTTGTTGGCTCTTTATTTCCTCTTGGAATCTCTCTGGAGACTCCTGCAGTATCTCAGACTTTGTGAGGGCTGGACAGAGGCTGCGGAGGGCTGGAAATCGGAGGTATTTTAGGAAATGAGAAGGAACTGGGATCACACATGCCCTCATGTTCTGGGCCTTTTGGGTGCTGACTGAAGAGAGGGGGAAATGGGTCTCCTATGAGGGTTTGGAACCCAAAGCCATTTCCCCTGAGCTTTTGGACTGGAGAGATCCTTGAGACAGAGAAGCAGCTGTGGTTTTAGAACAACGTGGAAGACAAAGCTGCCCTTAAGATGAAAACCCCTGACTGATTCCCTAAGGCAAGTGAGTGGGTGGGCAGAAGGCCCAAACTGGAGCAAGGACCAGGCCCTTTCTGATATATTGGGGTCCAAGTGAGCTGTCACCACGGCAGGCTTGGGGGAGGAGGTTGTCCCCCACCATGGACATTTCCTTCCCCTCTAACTGAGCTGCCTTGAATCCTAGAGCCCCAGTCACAGTGGATAGAAGCATTACTGGCTGAGGAAAAAGCCAGGCTCTGCCTCAGAAACCTGCCCCCAAAATGGCCATTTCCAGGGCTGCTGCAGAGTGGGGGAAAGGTGGCATAATTCCCACTCTCCTGGCACAGGGCCCACCCCTATGATTACATGGCTCCCTTTGCTGGGGTTTCCACCCCTCACTTGCCCTGAAGGGGTTAACGTAGGCTAAGGAGAGGGCCAATTAACCAGGCCAAAGCTGAGGGGAATAGGTGGCTTAGGTAATCCTCTGACTGAATAATGTGGGAGCCCAGCTGAGGAAGGAGCTAGATGGGCTGGGTTTATAAGGGCAGAAAGTTGGCAGCAGAGAAGGGGCTGCAGGGAAGGGGTCTGCAGTCACTTCCTGGGAAAAGAGAGGGGTGTTTGGGGGCTACAGAGCCCAAGTAGCCTGCAGTTACTCCCTGGGAGGAGGGAGTTTTGGGGCTGGCAAACCCAGAGAAGGGGGAGAACCAGAAGGTGAGGAAAGGCTCAGGGAAAAGGCAGCAAGGTTTAAAATGATGCAGACTTTGCCTGCTGATAGAGGGTCCCTGAGCTGGAACCTGGAGTAGAGGGTGGGGCTGGCTTCTCCTACCTGGAGGGTTGGCAACCCTCCAGGATTGGCCTGGCGTCTCCAGGAATTAAAAATTAATCTTTAATTAAAGATTATGCCATGTGAAGAAACCTCCAGGAATACATCCAACCAAAAGTGGCATCCCTACCTGCCAGGGGGGAAGTGGCGCTGGCTGGGCAGTGAATGGGAAGAGTGCCTGAGCCTGTTCCTAAGAAGAGACTTGGATACGCCAGAAAGGGAGGACACATGTGACTTGATGAGAGGGCTAAGCTATGAACACAGCGCATCTTGCCTTGCTGACAGCCGGGAGAGAAGACAGGGCATGTGATGAGGGGCAGAAAGATGGCTTTGGACCTGGAATCAGCTAATCTCAAGAGCGACCAGCAGGAGGTGCACTAGTGGTGAGCAAACCCTGTGACACTCCCCCTTGCACAGGCCACATCCTTAGGAAAACCTGGCTCCCTGTGTGCTTTCCACAGGCATCCCTGTACGGCATCACACGGTTAGCCCCCCTCTCATGGTTCCCTCACGGCTCAGGCCCCATTCTCTAAGAACGCACCTCTCCCCTACTCACTCAGGCTCTGTCCCAGTGTCAGGTGGTTCCCAGTCCCTTTCCACAGGCTGTGTGCCATTAACATATGTCTGTCCACTCAGGTCATTTCCCAGGACAATGCCATGCCCTCTAGTTTGTGCCCCTCCCTCCACAATTCCCAAGCTCAGGAGACAATTACAGCATGAATTATGAATGGCTGCGTTTCTCGTGCTCACTGCTTTCGGTAATAGCTGCTCTCACTGTTTAAAATAGGTCAGCGCGGGACACGGCTCATTGCTGCTGCTCCTCAAAGTTGAACTTTCACGCTCAGTCAGCCTCCAACATCATATTTAACCATGACCCATTTCAGCGTAAATCTGTGAGCAACAAATTCCCCTTCACCCTGGCCCCAAATGGTTCCTCACCGAAGACAGGAAGCAGGAAACCCAGCTGTACGTGGACCATTGCTTCCTACCACCAGTTCAGATTCCTCACTGCTCTGCCATCATCTGTTACAAAGACACTTCTGATGACACACACACAAGGGAGTAGGAATAAACTCAAGAAAGAGCCCCATAGATAGCTCCCTGAGGCATCAAAAAAGCCAGCAGAAACCTTAAGTGCAAGTGTAACCACAGCTAAGTACAAATATAAGACGCTGTGCATAAGCTTTACAAAGAACTAGAGTAGCATTGTTATAACTCAGTGTACTGCCTGTAGTAACTTTATTGTAGCTTTAGAATGTTTTGGACCGTAAGTGTTCTGTTCCGTTGGTTTCATTCGGGCTGGATTTTTGAAGGAGACCTGTATGGCTCAAATAACCTTTTGCACCTTGCCATTTAATCTCTCATCTATAGAGAGATTTTTCTTGCCTTCCGGCTTCCTTTTTTCTGTTGGAGCATGCAGGCCTTCTTTGGCTCTGTTATGGCACTCTGAAGTAGCAGTCATGCCGAATCTAAGGATTTTAATAGTCCCATCTTTGTCCGGTTCTTTTTGACTATCGTGTTCTTTTTAAAAAAAAAATAAATTTTTCAAGTTCCCCTTTCTAAAGTTGAATGTCACTATTACAGATTTTGGCCCAATTCATCTGCTGTGGACGGCAAACTTAATTATATTTTTCTCGTCATTTTCTTAGTGGCTCAACTGTAATACATCTTGAACCAATTCCTGTGCTGTACTTGGGACTAACCTGGGAGTAGCATCACCTATTGAGTAGTTTAGAAGCTGTTCTTCCGAGGAGCAGCTGGTTAAGGTATTGACAAAATTATTTCCGTAAGACATGTCCTGACATGTGACCAGTTTATATGCTGAATATCCCCAGTCTTTGAAGGGATTAGGACCTGTAGTGTAGTCAGTGGTCCCTTCCATGACTGCCTGGTCCATTCCAGGAATTACGGAGACCCTGACTGGTGACAGTGGGCAGCAAAGGGTGTGTTGTTCATGCTACAAGATAGTCAAGGAGAACTACAGGGCCTATGGGCATGCAGTAACCCCAGCAAAGAATTCCCACCCATTACAATCAAGTCCTGTATCTTTTCAGCAATGAGGGACACTACATGACCCAGCTCTAAATCTTGTTTGCTTGGGCCACCTGTACACTTAACCTATTGGAGTCCATCCATCACTAGGTGACAGAGGGTCTGGTGTCTAGTTCTGCTTCCTTCTAGGCTATGGAACTGTGGAGTAAAGCTAAGTAGCGAAATGTGAATGAAACATCCCATAATACAAACAGAAGTTTCTTCTGGGCACCATGGAAATACATTCTAAGTAGGCTTGGAGGGATTCCATGTTTATTTTTTAAAAAATGAAATTCAATGGATAATGTCAGTGTTAATTTCCAAACACATAAGACCTGATCCCTTGCTCTGGTACCCCATTGACTTCACTGGAGCTACACCAGCATATAATAGATGTAAGAGAGTGGCGAATTAGAACCATATTCTTTCATTTTAATTGCATTAAAAGAAATCTGGAAAAACTCCATCCCTAATTCTTATTTATCCAAAGTTTAAGTTAAAAACATTTTAAACAAACTTCCTTTCCTATGTTACCACTAACTCCGGTTTGTTAAAACTGAAACAATGTTGAGAATCCAATTGACCTGTCACTTAGTTATGCTGCATTTTTACTTTTTTTTTTTTTTTTTTTTTAATTTCTCTCCATTTGGACAGTGAAATTCAGTGAAGAGATTTTCATTTTTGGTGACAGTTGGTTTCCCTTTCAGGTTCCACTCACTAACATTGCAGTGTCTGAGCTGCAGATGCTGCAGGGGAATGCTGATGATTTTAACAAAATTGTAATAAATAGAGACATTTAAATAGATAAAAACATGAAAACATAGAATCATAGAATATCAGGGTTGGAAGGGACCCCAGAAGTTGATCTAGTCCAACCCCCTGCTCAAAGCAGGACCAATTCCCAGTTAAATCATCCCAGCCAGGGCATTTCTAATTGCTCTTAGGTTTTGTAAACTGTTGTTTGCAGACTCTAAATTTTGGACCATCTTGGAGTTGAGTGGCCTTGTAAAGATTGTAGAAGCTGAGAATCATAACGTTCAGAAATGAAATCATACAGGGCTAGATTCTTAGCTGGTGAAAATTGGCATAGCTCCAGTGTACTTCAGTGGAATGACACTGATTTACATGGAGCTGAGAATTTAGCCCATAACATTTCAAAGGAAACTTACAAGTACTATCTGCTTACAAAGGAATGAATGTACGCTGGGCTAAATAATCTTCAAGGGTCTTTTCAATAGACCGTCTTCACACACCGGAAACAGTGTTTGCAAAATAAAAAGAACACAGCTTTCAGTTCTGTGTGAGGCCATGCTCTCTTTCTTTCTTAGGGGCCTACTGAAGAGAAGGCTAGATAACAGCTGACTGGGAAAGGTATAGGGAGCAGTCCTACAGAATGCAGAGATCAGACTACCCATGGCCTCCTGGTAGTGTTACTGTTTGCTGGCTCTAAAGGGAGTAGGGGGAGTAAGCGGTCATTAAAAGTACTCTATCAACTGGAATCTCTTAAAAAATTGACTATACCAGTTTCTGATAGACCTTGGCGTGTCCTGGTTTGTTAAAATTCCTTTATAAATGCAAAGGCTTGTGTTTACTCCTTTTTGTGATGGTTGGAAGTGTCTTTTGGGGTGCACTCAAAAGCAACACTCCCAGAAATATTCTGGCTCCTTTCTCTCTGTCTGTGTGCATACTTGCTGGCTGCCAGTTCACTTTCAGTTTTGAGTTTGATGCTGCCACTGTTCCTTTTGCAGAGCATGGGAAAGGGCATGCACTGTCAAATAAATAGTGAAACTGACTGCATGCAAAGTGCTGTCAAAATGCACAAAGTAAACCAGAAATAGAGAAAACGGTGTTTTCCTTCATCTCTTTCAGTTATAGAAATCCTAGGCATTAAGTGCAACAATAATGGGTACAAGATTTTCAGATGGGAAAATGATTTTTAAGTTAATGGTGTCTCTTTAAACAGCTAAAAGATATATAGCCACTGTCCTCCAAAGATCTCAGTATGCATAACAAACTTTACAAGTGGAGTGTTTACACAAGCTATAGTATATACTGGGTTCCCTTGACCCATTACTGAAATGCAGCCACCTCTGGGATGGCATGCATCAGCCATTTAACAATACACAGCAACAACAGCACAGTTCTGCACAAAAAATAAGTACCATACCCAAGTTGGGAGCCAGAATGTGGTTACTGAAGTTGGGATTTGGCCAGGATGCTAGAGTTAACCCCCCTACTGTTAGGGAAAATACTATGGGATCTATTAATGACCAAGACAGGTCAGGTTTCAGAGTAGCAGCCGTATTAGTCTGTATTCGCAAAAAGAAAAGCTTTCGTGAGCTTACATGCATCTGATTAAGTGAGCTGTAGCTCATGAAAGCTTATGCTCAAATAAATTGGTTAGTCTCTAAGGTGCCACAAGTACTCCTTTTCTCTTTTCAAGACAGGTCAGGAACTCAGTTTTGCATCTCATCTGAAAGCAGGGGTGAAAGCAACTTAAAGGACTTACCAGTATTTCATAGTCCTGAGCAGGGGTGTGTGGCCTCAACCAGAAGAGGCATGGCCTTTAAATACCTGGGCCCTTTAAATCAAGATTTAAAGGCCCCAGGGCTCCAGCTGTGGCTGGGAGGCCCGGGGCCTTTAAATCACCCGCAGAGCTACCAGCTGCAGAGGTGGCTGGGAGCCCTGGGGCAATTTAAAGGGCCCAGGGCTCTGGCCGCCGCTACCGCAGCAGAGCTCCAGGGTCTTTAAATCACCGCCAGAGCCCTGCTGACGCTAGCCCGGGGCTCCCTGCAGCGCCCAGAGCCCCTGGCCCTTTAAATCACCGCCAGAGCCCTGCCACCACTACTCTGGGGCTCCGGCAGCCAGGCTTGGGCGGCGATTTAAAGGGCCACAGGCTCTGGCCACTGCAGGGAGTCCCAGGCCCTTTAAATCGCCAGCCTAGGGAAGCCAGTCCAGTCTGGCACAGCGTACTGGCTCTTGCCGGTATGTCATACCAGACCGTACCGACTTACTTTCACCTCTGTCTGAAAGATACAGGGCCCCATAGTGAAGGGCGTAGGTTCAGTACTAGGAGATGGGGTCACCTATGGAGTCACCAGCAGCCCTTCCTCCACTGCCCTGGGTTTCCCTTGCAAGCCTCCAAGCTAAGCACTGACCAGGGCTGATTCAACTCATTTTGCAAGATCTGATGAGATAACCACCTGTGGCTACTACAGCTTCAGATCCCATGCACTCACAAGGAGCTTGTTCCCCAGAGGGGCGTGTTCCTCCGGGGGCAGAGCTCAGTGCAAGCTTCCTTCCATCCCCCATTTTCTTGGCCCTGGATTTCTGCTGCATTGAGTGTTTTGGGGTGGGGGAGAGCTAATTACAAACACAAGCACACTTGTCCAGTTTGATATTTTCCTTCCTTTTAAAAAAAAACAAACAAATAGAAGCTATAACTTTAAATGCCACAAGCTAATTGAAGCATCGCCATTTCTGAATTATGTCTCCTCCAGCACTCCTGCGTTATTGGTCTTTCAGGACAGATCAATCACACGCCCCGCTCCTCTATTATGAGTGAGTTACCACCATGGGATGAAGAATTCACGGGTGCTCAGATAAGGCACCTCCTATCAGAACAAAAGGCACAGCTTTTGCACTGCAGCCAATACTCGTGGCAATAGTTCATGATATTGCAGGAGACCTGGGGGTGGATCAGATCAGCCAGGCCCCCAAAACCACGCTGCCTGATCTGGACTTGCTTGTGTTCTACCGTTATTTTCTCTTTTCTTTTCTAAACTTTGACAATAATTTGATACAACACCAGTTAGAAAGTATCATCAAATGCAAATATGCTCAAAAAATAAGCCCAGGAGGCTCATTCACACTCAGATAAGAGATCCAGCCCACTTTCTGATAAAGGTTTTTAAGTGTCACTTTGAATACGGGTGATTGAAACTTACAGTTTGTCTTATCCGGTTAGAGCTGGGTGGCACCAGACTTCTTTTCTTTTTCTCCCCCCTTTCCTTTCTAATTAATTTCATCTCACTCAGAAAACAGAGAGGAAATGCTATGCTGTAATAAACCATCTCTGCACTGCAGCCTTAAGGCACTGAGCAGTAATATTAAGGGACATTTAATCAACAGAGGAGCCTTTTCTCCCCAGCCCTCCTCTCTTTTGCCTGGAGTAGGTTCTGAGTCATTAGGCTCTCAGGTAGATTTTGGGAACCAGTGAGTTAGCTGTGTATATCTGTCATGCGCATTTGTATAAATCTAGCTAGCTGGCTACAAAGAGAGAATAGTTTAATCTGTCTCTGGATCACATTGTTCTGAACACATCATTAGCACATGTCCCTCCCTACTCCCCACCACTGCTCCACAACCAAGCTTCCATAAGTCTAAAGATTTCTATTAAGAATGGAATGGGAGAGGGGACACTGGTACAAGGAAAGGAATAAATGGAACTTCTCGTGGGACAAACATAGGATTGGAACAGTGCCTACTTAGCAAGGCTTTTCAAACAGTGAGGAGCCTGGGTAATGGGAGGTGTTGGATAACACTCCCCCATACTTTTGCCTGGTCACTGGGCTGCTGAATGGGCTGGGAATCAATGCCATTATTACTTTATTTAAATTTGCAGTGTCCATTGAAAGGAAAGCTGGCACTAGAATATCAGAAGGGGTGGCAGGTCAGGATGCAGAAATATCAGCAGAGAAAATGGAGGGAGCCCAAAAGACTAGAATAGTATGGGGAGTGGCAGATCGGGACTGAGGGGCACAGGAGAGCTCAGGACTGGATCAGCAAGGGGGTGGAGTGGGTCAGGAATGAGGGACATTGGAGGATCTTTATGGGGATCCCACATCTGGAATAGCCAGGGGGCTGTAGGTCAGAACTAGGGTTCATTAGCACAGCTGTGTGTTGGAGCTGGAAGAGCACAGGTGCAACATAGGTCTGGATTGTGGGACATTAGCAGAGCTGGGTGGGCATGCTTGCACAATACCCCCACAGCAACTGCTCATCTCCAGCCAGCTCTACCACCCCTATGCTCACTGCCAAGAGCTCTAAAATTCACCCCTCTTTGATATACACAAGCATTAATGCCTTAATGAAAAAATGCAGGTCATGGTGGAGTAGCCAAGACCTGAAATCCAACCCACTGTCAAACTATTCTAACTTGTGGGGAAAGTGTGTCCACTGAATTTGAAGGGTCACAGCCTCCCCAGTGAATTCTCTAGGGTTGCACAGGGGACATGGGGCAGAAGGATGTTTTTTTGCAGAAGGCACGGGACTGGTACTGAGCAGCTCTGCGTTCGATTGTGACTTCTACCGCAGACTTCCTGTGTGACCTTGTCACTTCCTCTCTGTTTTTCAGTTCCCCAGCTGTAAAATGGGTATAATGATTCTTCCATTCCCCTGCCCTTTGACTGTGTTGTCTATTTAGACGGTAAACCCTTTGGTCGCGGGAACTGACTCTTCCTGTGTGTATGGACAGCACCTTGCACAATGGAGCCCAGATTTCAACTGGGGCCTCTATGTGCTACTGTAATACAAGCAGTTTACAATAATAATAATAGAATTTGGCTCTAAATATTTAAAGAAAGAGAAGGAAAGAGGGAGAGAGAGGACTCTTTTTTTCCCCCAACCCCAGCATTCCCAAGGCTTTTACAGAGATCTGAAAATAGGATCATTTTTTTCATATAAAGCTGAAGTGTTTTTTGTTTGGTTTGTTTTTTGGCAACACGTGTATTTCTTATTCTAGCCCTGGGATGGATATTTTCCAGGTGGGGGCTTTAGGGGAGGCACATAGGCCCAGATGAGATTTCCTCAGCCAAGTGACTGCAAGGCCATCGTCCCTGCATTCCAGCAGCTTCTCAGGTGGGCGACGCTGCATTTCCGCCTCACCCTGATGAATGGGTTTTCCCTTGACTGACAGGAATTCTCTGGATCTTGCTAAAAGTCTCGTGGGCGGCACAGAACAGGCACAGAGCATAGCAGCGCTACGAGAAGTGTGAGATAAGGCACACGCAGCTCCCATACCTGAGAGGCCAGCACTATGCCACCCAGGTGAGCCATGCAGAGGGAAATAGGATGAGAGTGGGTAGGAGGGAAAGTGGGTCACAGTGAGGCCTTCCCCCTGCGCAGCCCACCTGCCCTAGCTTTGATGGAAATGTCCCTGCCGCTGAATCACGGAAAGCATTGTGACCATCAGTGAGTGGCATAGCGTGCTGGTCTTCCAGGGGCTCTGCATTTAATCACACAGCCTAGCAAGCATCTGCCAATATGTACCCAAGAGCAGGTCAGCACTGGGAAAGAGAGAGAGAACAGGAAAACAAAGTCCAAGAGAGAGAGAGACACACATACACAAAGGCCCAGAGAGAAAGAGTGGAAAAGGATGGATGGATGGATAGATAGATTAGATAGAACAAACACAGGCCCAAAGAGAGAAAAATTTCCAAGTGTAATTAAAAACTAAAACTGGGTCTTTCCCTCAGGTCCTTTGCGCTGCTCTGTGGTTAATAAGAAGAGCTTCAGGAAGACATCTCTAGGCTGAGTGCCTGGTTTCCTGGGACATGCAGGAATTCCTTGGGTACACGCAGTGATGAGCTGCCAAAATCTTAACAACCGGTTCCCACGAGGGGGTCGTGGCCCACCCCCGCCCGCCGGGGACTCCTGCCCCATCCACCCCCCTCCCCTGACTGCCCCCAGAACTGGGCAGGAGGGTCTTGTGGGCCACCGTAGTGGGTGCCCACCCCGCCCCGAAGAGCCAGAGGGACCTGCCGGGGGGCGAGGTGGGGAGTCCCGGTGGTGCTTAGCTGGGACAGCTCCCAGGAAGCATCCGGCAGGTCCCTCTGGCTCCTAGGGGCAGGAGAGCATAGCTGGGGAGGAGCATGGGGAGCGGCTGCTCCCCCCACTGATCACATCAAAAGTGGCACCTTAGGTGCCGACTCTGTGGGTGCTCCGGGGCTGGAGCACCCATGGGGAAAATTTGGTGGCTGCAGAGCACCCACCGGCAGCTCCCCGCCCCGCCCCCGGCCCCAGCTCACCTCCGCTCTGCCTCCGCGCCTGAACGCTCCGCCCCGCTCTGCTTCTCCACCCCCCCAGCTTCCTGTGAATCAGCTGTTCGCAGGGGAAGCCAGGGAGGGCGGAGAAGCAAATGGCAGCTTTGCGCTCAGGCCCAGGGAGGCGGAGGTGAGCTGGGGAGGGGAGCAGTTCCCCTGCGCACTTCCCGGGTTACCTGCAGCAGTGTGGGTGGCCCCCTCACACCCCCCCTGCCCCAGCTCACCTCCGCCTCCCTGGGCCTGAGCGCAAAGCCGCTGCCTGCTTCTCACCCCCTCCCCCCCGCCGGCTTCCCATGCAAACAGCTGATTCGCGAGAAGTGGAGAGGAGCTGAGAAGCAGAGCGGGGCAGCGCATTCAGGGGAGGAGGTGGAGGCGGAGTGGAGGTGAGCTGGGGCCGGGCGGGGCAGGGAGCTGCTGGTGGGTGCTCTGCACCCATCAAATTTTCCCTGTGGGTGCTCCAGCCCCAGAACAACAAGTTCTAAAAGGGCTTCTAAATTTAACAACCAGTTCTAGAGAACCGGCTCCAGCTCACCACTGGGTACACGGAGCCCCTGCTCTCTAAGCAGAGAAGAATAAAAGAGCCTAGCAAAGGGCAAACCCTTCCCGGAGCTGCAGCTGTAATTAGGGATCTGTCTCTTCTTCCCTTTGAAATCTTATTTATTATTTATAAGCATCGGCTCGGACCCACGAGGTTTCTCTGAGCTATAGACCAGCAAGAAAATACTAGGGGAGTAACCTCTAGAGAACCCTTCTGTCTGGCATTAGAGATATGGTCCCCATTAATGCAGGGCTTCAAAACAGGATGCAGAGGGGTTAATGACACACAGCACCTCCTAAGTGACAGCTGTGTTGTCACTGTGTCCCATACAAGTGATGCCACCGGTAAAGAAATAGGGAGAGGAAATTAAACACCAAGGCCATGCCACAATATTGACAGTGAGGGGCATAGTTCACATGCAGTACCTGGAGACCAAGCTGCTTGGCTCCTGCTAAGCTTTAATGGTTGTTGCACAGCTAAATCTCTGCATACCAGGCTGAAAGAGTCACCGGCTAAGAGGGTGCTGAGCCAGGAAACCGTGAATCACAGCTGATGCCCAGTTCCTTGACAAACAGGGCTGCAGCTTCTCAGCCTTTGTCCTGCAGCAGGCGATGCAATGCTGCAAAACAGGGTCATGAGCTTTGACCCCCTGTGTAGGTATTGCTATAGATATTGCTCATTGGGTATTGGCGTGAGGTTGCCACCAAATGAACCTGGGGTTCTGCCACTGTCCTGGCTGCCACAGGGGAAGATGGTGCCACCAGCGTCACATGGGACAACAGTAGCACATGCTGCCTGGGGCTCGCATATTAATTGAGATTTTGTTTTGCTTTCTTCACTTAATTCGACACCCAGCACCAGTTTTCTGGACGTGAGAACATCCTTTGAACGTGCCTCTGGTGTGGCTGAGCTGCTGTGACTTTGACCTTTCACCTCAGGGCACAGTTGGCTTCAGATGAGAATCGTCTATCCCGTGAGTTCAGCACAAACGATTGCCACCCTTAGCAAACAGAGGGCTGGTGAGATCTATGCAGAGCCGAATTCTAGGCTGATTTAATGCAACCAGCTTATCACATTTGTTCACCTTCATAGCTTTAGTGCCCTGAAAGTTCCTCTCCCTACACCTGACCAGGACTTTGGAACAAGTAATGTTGAGACAGCCCTTGAAGAATCCATCCCTGGTTTTATATGAGACCCAGTTTATGCAGGGACAGGATATCTGGGAACATATGTGAGGTTTCCAAGCTGGTTGCATGTGGCCAATAAAACTATTACTTCTTTACCTTAATAATACTGGCCCAGATTTGCAGTCACATCCCAACCTGTCCACTTTGGCACAGACAGTTTTGTACAGAAACTGTCACCTATGCATGCAGCAAACTGCACACATCAGTGTGGTGGTGCAAAATTGCAGTGGGAAGCCAGGGACTGAAAATCAGGCACATTGAGCTTTGTGGCCTAACCCTGCAGCACGTAACTCCTGACATCCAGACGAGCGTTGCCTGCATTTGGATTGAAGAACTGAGCCCTTTTTGTGCAAATTAAAGGCTCCCAGTTACAAAGCACTGTGCTGGGGAATGGAGATCACGCGGCAAACGTGATGGTTCAGATGGGTGGGGGAGCCCTCATTTGTTGCTTAGAATAAGGTAGCACAGTCAGACAGTCAATTCCATTATTGCAAAGTCCAGCCCAGGATACAAGGAGCCCTGGGTGACACTGAGCAGCTCAGGTTGTGACTATCAGCCCGTGAGAGCTGGAGAGCCAGAGAGAACCACAGGCTCTGTCTGTGTCCATCAGCCCCAATAAAGAATCCCTGTTCTATTCATTAAGGCCAAACCTTGTCTCTCCTCCACCATGAGGGACACCACAGGTCACACAGAATACCATAGAGATCAGAGTCACAGCAACGTGATGGGCTCTCGGCTACTCTGCCAGCCGACATCTCCCCTGACCTCCCCTCCTCTCTGTAATGACCAGACATAACAACGGGGCTGCCTTACCTGGAAGCCGCAATCTCCGCTTTCTGCTTGGCGATGGTGGCTGCCCTCTCTGCCGCCTCGGTGGCCCGATCCACCTTCTCGCGGATCTTGCTGGCCCTCAGCGGGATGAGGTTCTTCCGCTTGCCGCTCACCAGGACGTTCTGTTTGTACTTCCCCTCCTCCTTGGTGCCGTCCGGGAAGGTCATGCAGCCGTAGCCGTGGCGCTTGTTGTTGGCCCACTCTCCCTCGTACTTCAGGCCATCCGAGCGCTGGCTGACCCCGAAGCCTGAGCGCTTGTCGTTCTTCCACTCACCCACGTAGATCTCGGTGGTGGTGGCGTCGATGTCATCCTCGATGACGGACAGCTCGGCCTCCCCCTCCCCCAAGCTGATGGTAGAGTTGATGTCGCTGGCGGTGGAGCTGACGGTGCTCATGCCCGCCTCGCTCCGGAAGGAGCTCTGCTTGCTGCGCTGGCTGGCGAGGGAGCTCTTGGACTCAGACTTGCGCAGCTTGAGCCCGCTCAGCAGGGACCGCCGGAAGAGCCCCTTCTTCTTGCTTTTGAGGATCTCGGCATCGCTGTGGGCCATGAGGACGAAGCCGCCCCTGGAGACAGCGGGGCTGCCGGCCACGGCGGGCGAGGAGTCAGGGTGCAGCGCCGTGCCGTTGGTGTGCTCACTGCGCAGCGAGTTAATGGATGTCCTCAGGGGCGACCTGATAACAGCAGCCATGCCATAGGGGACGCTCTGCCGGACGCCATAGCCTTGGCGCATGCCACCAGCCCACTGGCCCTGGTACGTCCCTGTGAACAGAGATGCCGGAGGAAAAAACCAGAGAGAGCTTGATTTATGCACTGCACAGAGCCCTGCCTGGCGGGTTGTATACAGGAGCATAGCAATCTCTGAGTGATTCATTACTGGGAGGATGGGAACCCAGCAAAGGGCAGATCCAGATCCAACCCCCCCTCCCAAGCCTGGAGGTGTTCTTAGTCCAGGCCTGTCTCATTTCTGGGGGCAGCCAGTGTGCTGGTGGGGGAAGGAGGAAGAAATATCTTAGCAAGTTTTCAGGAATGCATTTCAGCTCCCTTGGGAGTCGGCTCGGAAATAATAGGAAACAGCCAAGGCACCACATCACATGGGCCTATCCTTCCAGGAATTGCCTATCACACCCACGCCCTAACCTGAAAGGAAAGAGAGCAGGGAGACAGAGCCCAGGAACTCTTATCCTAGAGCAGACTGAAATCCCATCTATTTTGGTCACTGGCCTCCGACAGTGATCAAAGCTGGCTGGTACATTACAAAAGATTTATTTCTATACATACCGCCTTCCATCCAAAGAGCAGTGGAAGGAAGCAGCAATAGAGAAATAAAGGCCACATGCCTAGAGACCCCTCTGGATATTACATTCAGAAACATGCACCCACCTGCACTCCTACGTTTGCATGGGCATTTACCTGGGTTACTTTACAGATATTTAGGAGTCTACATGTATACATGGGCGCTTGCAGTAATTGTGGGTGCAAAGGTATGTGCAGTTTTGAGGGCTATAAGTAACAGTCCATGGGAAGGCATAACATCCTTATTACATTTGTAAGTGTGCAGTACTCCGTGTGGGGGTGGGGGGGTAGGACTGTCTTCCTGCCCTGAGCTGATGTTCATTCGTATCCTGAACCACCGGGATCAACGTCCTTTGTAATTTTATCCCAGGCATTTTAACTGCAGATCTTAGTCTTAATAGTGGCTTAATCCTTTCTGGGCCCAGAGGGCCCAGAGTTTCCAAGTTGACTGAGTGCACAATGAGGTATTTATGAACACTAGTAAACACTCCTTGCTTTGCCAGCCATGAAGTGATAATGTGCGGTGGGCAGGAGTTAAGTTTTTGCTAAGAAGCCATCTACCTTATTTCATAGAAATTTGAATTATGACTTGAAGGGACCTCAAGAGGTCTCATGTCCAGTCCCCTGCACTCATGGCAGGACTAAGTATTATCTAGACCATCTCTGACAGGTGTTTGTCTAACCTGCTCTTTAAAATCTCCAATGATGGAGATTCCACAACCTCCCTGGGCAAATCCCTTCTCTCAGGCCTGATCCATCAATGTGCTGACAGCCTCCTGCAAAGTGCTCTGCTCCCTGCACTCCCTCTAACACCAACGGGCTCTGCCTAGCACCACCCTGGGTACACTCAGCACCTTCCAAAACTGGGCCCTTCCTTTGTACCATACTGACTCCGACACCGCAAGGGCTTCAGAAAATAGACTTGCTGGAACAGTGACTCCTCTCTGAACCAAAATGAAACTAAACCTTGATAAAAATGGCCCCGGTAAAGCCCAGATTATGACCTCGGACTTAGTCTGATAAAGTCTTTCTATCCTCTCTGCGTACAGCATGACACTTTCTTTGCCCTTGCTAATAATCATGCAGACATTAGTGACCTGTTAGGTTTTTCCAAGCCCATCCCTGTGTCTGGTGGAAGGTTGTTCCCTGCAGTGTTTTCCAGTGCTAAGTGTCCTGAGCAATAGGGCTTCTACTGCTTCCTTTACAAGACTCTTGTACAGCCTGATAGGTCATAGCTGTTAAGGTCAGAAGAGCTAATTAGGAGAATCTAATCTGACCTTCTGTATATCACAGGCCATAGAACTTCCCCCAGCTCACACCACTAGGATATATTTCCTAAAATGCAATCTAAATTTCCCTTTATTCCCTGTTATTGGAAATTCAGTACATAATCCTGCTCCCTCCTTGAAATCTATGCTGGTCAGACACTTCTGTGCAGTTATGGTTATCACCTTCTCTTGCTCATCTTTTGGCCAAGCCTTACAGTCCGAATATTGTTTGCCATCGGTTACATCAATTGTTTTTTAAATAGTCCTGTCCTACTGTATTTGTCCACCTGAGTTGAAAAATGGAGTGGGGGAAGCCAGGTCTCTTATTTGCATTGCCTACTTGGTGTGTTTTAGATGAGAAAAACAGAAAGCCCAGCCTGCCTCAAACAGTTCAAACCGAAACCCTATCATTTTGGTCTTCTTGACGGTATTATTAATTTGTGGCACATTCAAATTGTGAAAAACTCTTGACCTGGGCTCTAGGGGCCAGACTGTCCAAGGGATTCAGGCACCTAAGGATGCTGCTAGGCACCTACAGGGATTTTCAAAGCACCTCAGTGTGTTAAGTGTCTAACTCCCATTGGCATCAATGGGAGTTAGACACCTGACCTGCTTAGGCCTTGCCAGCTAATCAAAAATACAATCCAAATGAATAACAAAAAACAAAACAGGAGATCACAAAATAACAGCCAGTCACGTCCCCACACCTGAGTCTCCCAAAGGAATGCCCCCACGCTCTCACAAGCACCTCAGTTCTCTTCAAACACATTTCGAAAGGCCGCAGATCCGAAGCTACTTGGGACTGAGAGGAAGTGAATTCCAAAATGGAGGGGCCCGCATAAGAAACAACCTGCCAGCAGTCCCCTCCCTTACAGGGCTTGTCTACATGGGAACATCCAGGAATATTAATCTGAATTAAGTGAAGGTGTGAATTTGAAGTGAATTAGTTAACCACATTAACCACAGTGTGAACAACCTTCATTCAGAATTAAAGTGGCCTTAATTCACTTTATCTTAATTCACTTCCAAATTAAGTCCGCTTTAATTCTAAATAGCAGCATCCACACAGGGATTGAATGCAGTTTAATTAAGCCCCTTCAAATTCACACTTGTAGTTAATTCAGATTAATTTTCCTGCATGTCCCCATGTAGACAAGCCCATAAACCAAAGCGGGGCTCCAACATGAGCACCTCCGCGCTGGTCACAATTGAGGCAATGTGGCACAGGGAGAGAGGTGTCTCAGGTCGGACGGTCCCAGGCAATTTAGGGCTTGATAGGTCAAAACCAATACCTTAAACGGCAGCCAGCGACGATCACAGAGCACTGGTGCGGTGTGATTGGGATGAGCGATGGCATTTAACAAATGAGCTGATGTGTTCTGCACTAGCCTGTGAGTGGATTTCGGGGTAGCCCCAATTAGAGCACATTGCAGTTGTCCAATCCAGAGGCAATGAGTGGATTTCAGCAATGAGATTCCCACATATGAAAGAAAAGGACACAGTGCTGTAACCAGATACAAACGGGAAACAGCCACCCTGGCTACTAAGGCTATTCGTTCATCTGGGAGCCACTGGGAATGTAACCAGCCCCCCAGACTGTGAACGTCAGTTACAAGCGAGGGACATAAACCTCCGCCAAATTCTCTGCTTGCTTCCTCCCAGCACATCATCATCACCTCCCTTTTATCTCTATTCTCAGAAGCACTCTGTGAGCTGGGCGAGACAGAGATATTAGACTGAATGTCATCAGCACACTAAAAGCATTGCAGCTGTACCATATCTCTTGCTAAAGCCCCAAGCCAGCAGAGCACTTAAGCATGTGTGTAACTTTAAACACCTGAGTCGTCCCAATGACTTGACTTAAAGCTGGATCAGGATCTTACTTTCCTTAAGAGCCCATAAGGACACTGAGGAAGAGGGATGATAGTAGTGCATCCTGTGGTATGTCTCAAAGTCGCCAGAGAAGTTGGATACACTTTCTGCTTCTGCTTTCCTGAGCCAAAGGTAACAGGTTTGTGCTCTGAGCTTCCACAGGCTGATTTATCCGAAACAACTGGGACTTGGGAGATCTGGATTCTAGTCCCAGCTCTGTTGCTGGGCTGTTGGGTCACTACCCTGCTCTGTGCCTCAGTTTCCCCATCTGTACAATGGGGCTAATGATTCTGATGTGCTTTTTAAAGTGCTTTGAGATAGACTGTTGAAAAGTGTGAGAGAAGGGCTAGGTGGTATTATTACCCTGACGTGTGAGGATCAACAGTCCTTGTAATTTCACATTGCTCATCCTTTCTAAAAGACCTTACTAGGCTATTTGCCGCATAGAACTTCAAGATGGGAAAGTCTGGTCGGTTCTCTCTAGTCCTCCCCCTAGAGCCAGTGCTATCTGTTTTCTACAATAAGCTAAATAATATGTAATAATAATAATTGGTACCTTCTATCTAAGGATTTCAAAGCATTTGGTCCCTGGACTAAGGCACAAATAGGTTTGTTGTAGAAAGAAAGAGCCTGAGACATGAGGCCTGGTATAAGGGGCCTGGTATGAGGCCAAAGGCCTGAACGGAAGTAATCAGGCTCTGCTGATATAAAGGAAAGTTAGCGAGAGTCAAGCTATGAGCAAAAGTCAGGCCCTGTTACAACGCAGACCTACTTGCAAGCTCACAGAACTTGGCAAGAACAGGGCTAGTATTGCAAAAATGCAAACCCTCCTAAGAAGTGCTAGGCACAGGACACTCACGTAAACCCATTGCAGAGCACCCCGATACAAGATTATGATATAAACACACTCTCCCAAGATGGTTCAGGGACACACTGACCCTTCTGAAAGGTAAGGTCAGGATGACAGGGTGCTGGCTAGAGATGTTTTGATCAAACCTACTTATACAAGATAAAGGGTGGTAACTAACCATGTCAGAGAGGCAATATATAACTTGTTTGTATCAGTATGTAAAAGAGTGGTCACAGGTGTCTTTGTCCACCCAAGGCGGGGAATGGAAAGTCCCGTCATTCACTGAACCACATCCATTGTCACAAGCATACATGTGCTAGTGTAATTGTAGATATTGATCCGGGGAGCTAAGACCGTGCTTCATGGTCAATAAACCTGGCCGAGTGTCTTCACTGTACAAACCGAGTCTGTGGTTTTCGGGAGAGTTCGATTGGAACCTGCTGTACAGGCTCTCTGGCCAGAGCCAGCGCAGCACGCAGAGAGAACACACACACAGCCAAAAACTGAATACAAGGTTAATGCTAATTTTTTTCCAACACTGACGAGCTGCTCCAGCCATTTGTGCCTCCAGTTAGAGGTTTCAACTGGAGATGAGCCTGCAAGGGCTTTTCAAAGCTAGTATCTGGTTACACCCAAGTTGTCAGGGCACCAAGGCAGTGTGATGTGGGGGGATGTGCATCCAAATGGCATTTTCAGAAGGCCTCCACTGGGGCACATGGACTGCTCCAGGGGCTCAAACATTAGTTGTTGCAGAGGCATGCCTGAGCCAGGAGCAAAACTGAAGCAATGCAAGCAGCAGCCCCTCACCAGCTGCACTGGAGTCCGAGAGAGAGGATCTCGCCCAGACTTACTCCAAGAAGGAACAGGGAAAGAGCCAGCGGCAGACAGAGGATTTACTGAGGGTTTATTGGATTAGTATAGGACAGGAGGGAGGGGAGTCCGGATTATGGGTGCAGGGAGAGGTGGGAGGGAGAAAGTGGAAAGGTCAGGGACTCATGTTGGCATTTGGGGCTGGGGGGGTTCAATGACCAGAGAGAGAGGCTGCATGTCAGGGCCATACACCATGGGTATGTCGACACTGCCATAAAAGACCTGTGACAAGTCAGCTGACTCGGGCTTTCAGGACCCGGGCTGCAGGGCTATAAAACTGCAGTGTAGACCTTTTCCCCCCCTCATGGGGGTCTAGATCTGAACCCCCTCAGTTGGGCTCTGAGACACACTGCCGCAGGCTTTTTATTGCAATGTAGACATACCCCAGGAAACAGCTGAAGAAAAGAAGGCCAGTGCTCTGAGCAGGAGATTAGGAGCCTCAGGCCCCAGTTCATCTCTCTCACACTCTTCTTACCAAGGCTTCGCGTGGGCCCTGAGATGCAGAGAACAGCCAGTGCCCTCTGGCCATGTCTCCTCCTCCTGACGTGACCCTTACCACAGGGGCTGGCACAGGGCCATTTTGGCTGTTCACCACTGATGGGAAAGGTCCCTCATGCAGGGGGTATTCTTGGGGCCTGTCTGCCCTTTACAGGTGCCTTTATGGCACCAGTATTATGTAAAGGGGCCTTAGCACAACAGAGATTGGCCTCTTGGGGTCAGTAGCAGAGTCAGGAAAAGACCCTACCTCTTACTGCTAGCCCTTGGCCGCGTCCACAGGACCACACTGCCTCCGGAACATCCTTGCTATCAAGGAATGCTCCTTACTTCAGTATCAGTGGTATATCCAAGAAGCCTAATGTCAATTCTGTTCATAGTTACAGCTGAACGGGTACCATGCAGTCGCTCTCTCTCCTGCATAGCTGTCTTGCCAGTGAATTCCTCCCTGGGCTTGTCCCTGTGAGAGAAAACTTTGGGGAACATGATCAGGGAACACCCTAAGGAAAAAGGATTCAACTCTCCCCAAGCCCTCTTCCCCAAGCCTCAAACTCCCTTCTTTCAACCCTAAGGACCATAACCCAGCCACATAGCCTTTGGTCCCTGCTTCCTCCTAGAAGCAGGATTGAGAGCAAAATGAGATCCTAATTTCTCCGCATTCCAGGCTGCCTGCTCCCGGGTACCGGACTAGACCCATCTTTGCTTCCTTCCTACATTCTCAACTGCAGGAGCAGGTGCAGAGGAGGGGATACACACTGTCAGTGCAGAGAGGGGGGACGGAGGAATAAGGCACTGCCTAGCACAGCTACACAAGCTGTAGGCTTCTCTGCTCAAGTTCTGAACTCTCCCCCTCCCATCTGAGTCACTTGACTCAGTTTCCAACCCCACACAAGTCACTTGACCTCTCTGTATCTCAGTCAATCCCCAGCTGAAAAATTGGATTAAGCCAGATAATAATAAAAAAAATCCAGGTCTTTCCTGAAAACCAGAGGCTGCACAGAAGAGCAGAATGAAAAACTATCAGGGAGAGACAGAGCAAATCTCTGAGGGCCCTCAGGGAGCAAATTGGTTGCCCCAAGTTATAGCAGAAGCAATTGTCTGTGTATTTCTTTATCAACGTGAAGGACACAGTGAGACTGCAGCCTCTTTTGCCAGAGATGACCTAGCCAATGTGTGGCCTTAAAACCCATTTTCAGAACTGCATGTGGCCAGGAACAATTGTTCTCTGCTCCTTAGCAGGTTTGGTTCGGCTTTTTTAACCAAACCCCGAGACCAGTGTGTCCCAAACTAGGGCCGCTGCTTGTGCAGGGAAAGCCCCTGGTGGGCCGGGCCGGTTTGTTTACCTGCCGCGTCCGCAGGTTCGGCTGATTACAGCTCCCACTGGCCGCGGTTCGCTGTGCCCGGCCAATGGGGGCTGCGGGAAGCCGTGCAGGCCGAGGGACGTGCTGGCTGCCCTTCCTGCAGCCCCCATTGGCCTGGAACAGCGAACCGCGGCCAGTGGGAGCCGCGATCGGCCGAACCTGTGGACGCGGCAGGTAAACAAACTGGCCTGGCCCACCAGGGGCTTTCCCTGAACAAGCGGCGGCCATAGTTTGGGAAACACTGCCGAAGAGAATGGGAAGACACAAGGCCAGGTTTCCCACCCAGCGGTTTCCTTCTGTCACGCCATTCCTGGTGCAACAGAGAGTAAAACACAAGCCATATCACCCTTCCCCCGGAGGGTAGCTTAAATGTATATTGTTCCATGGTTGTTTCCTTTCCCGTCGGACACAGACACGCTGGATTTTGCTACTGGGGATTGGCTAGAAAGCACAGCTGCCAGCATCTCAATCAGCCTGGTGGGTGGGAACGCGTAATGGCACTAATGAAAAAGAGCAAAGAAATCAACTGAGGCCTGGCGTGTGTTTTGGGGGAGCTGAGCTGCCCCTCTAAATGAACATTCATTTCTTTGTTCAGATTCTAAGCCTTTTAGAACAGCTAAACATTCCAACATCTGGGCATGAACAGAGGAAAAAACTGCTATGCCACGCCCAGCACTGAGCGAGAGCGTCATCAGTGAGTCAGGGCTTCTACACCCTATGTATAAGATGCCAGATCATTCCTGCTGCCATGCAGTCCCCTCTAGGGTGGAACATGCCCTCCATCTGACAGCGCACAACAATGCTGCCCAACAGATTAGGGCGGGAAGTGGAGAAGAAGCCAGCGGGATTTGGGCCGGGGCTGGACCCAGTCTCTCAATAATGCAAGATGCTCCGGCCCTCTAGAGAATTTGGGTCCATGCTGCCCACCCAATGTGCCTGCCTTCTGGGGCAGAAAGGCCAATTGGAGCTGCTGTAGGCAGAGCTCGCTCTCCCTCTCCCTCCCCATAGCCACCAGGAGGGGAGGGGGAAGTAAAGAGCCCAACAGCTTAGCATGGGTCTGCCCCATCCTCCCCTCTGCCCTCCTGTGGGCAAGGGGGTCAGGACAGTCCCTCTGCTCCTCCCCTCTCCCTCCCTGCAGCTCCTGGCCTGGGAAGGGGCAGAGGGAGATGAAGAACCCTTGGAGCTGCCCCCCTGAGCCTGGAGGGGGTGGGGGGACCCTGCTGCCCCCCCAGCCTGGAAAGGGGGGTGGAGAGCCACAGGAGGAGCAGAGGGGAGGTAGGGGGCTGAACTGATGGGGGCAGAATTAATGGGATGGGGATTGGGGGAGCTGAATTGGTGGGGGAGTTGAACTGATGGATGTGGGGGTAAAGGAGGAGCAGAATTAATAGTTGGGCAGGGGACTGGCAGACATGAGGGTGAGAGCTCCGTCCGCTGGGGCCAGAATCGCCTTATTCAATAAATCTGGGAGAGTGGGAAACACGGATTGTCTCATACACTTGTCTCTTGCGCTGGGGATGGACAGGGACCAAAAAACACAACATGGTCTTTAAAAAAAAAAAAACCTTATGATTTTGGGGGGTCCAGCTCCTCATTTTTGATCTTTTGAAGTCAGCAGGACTGAGGATCCTATATCCAAATGAAACTGCATGGGGAATTTTAGGTATGTTGAACGTGCTGTCATTACCCAAGACTGGAATAAAGGCAGGACACCTGGGATGATCCCTTTACCCCACTATTGCAAAATGTGCCATGGGATTATTTCAGGGCCCTGTAGGGCCCCCTATTGCCATGCTGAGATAATGGCTCAATATTGATAAAGGATAAACCACCACCCACTGAATTACTGGCAACTCTTCCTGCAGCTCCCAGGTAATTTGTGATGGTCTTTCATTGACCTAGCCTAATCCTGCTCATATTTCATGAGAACTGACATGATTACAACCCAGGGCAGTAAGGGAAACAGTTCCGAACCAACACTGCTAGCAGGCTATCGGACATGCCAATGGCACAGAATAACCGGAGAGTAAGAATGCTCCAGCTGCCCTCCCTTGCACGGGGGTCTCCTGCTAGAAGGGTTGCTCTGGGGTTGCTCTGCCAGCACTGTGGTTCCCACAGACATGCTCTTGTGCCAAGAATTATTCATTTGCAGGTGGCTGCTTTGTGGTCTCTTTGCACTGGCATATCCAATGCAAAAGAGCAATGGAGCAACTATGAGCCAGCCCTGTGGGCTAGAATGCTGAAAGGAAATGCTTTCTTGCTATATTTTTTGTCAAAAGTCCAGTACTTACTTTGATAATACAACTAGAGCAACAGCCATTTGCTGTGTAGCACTTTCTGCGTAATCAATCAACGCAAAGTGCTACCCGAAGCATGAACGGCATGAGAGTAATGGTGTGAGTGCATTTAGGAAAATGCAGCGTCCATTATGCGGTCAGCAGCATCCCACAGGCTGCCGTGGACATGGACACCAGGGCCATGTGGTTGGGGCTAATGCTTGATGGCAGTTGCTGAAAGAACAAATGCAAGGAAAGAAGGTGAAAGTTGGGAATCCAAGCCTTGGAATCCCAACCACCGCCCTTGTGAAAAGAGCCATGGGAGTCAATGGGACTTTTGCCATTCACTTCAGGGGGAGCAGACGCAGGGCCAGAATGAATAACTAAGCGGGCCTGATTCTAATTTCACACATGCTGGTTTTCCAGGAGAGAGAGAGAGAGTGTATGTAAAAGCTTTTGCATTCCACTTCTTGGTTGCTGCCCCTCCCAGTGCTCTGCTTCTTGACATGACTGGAGTGTCAGAAAGTTGGTGCGGGGTCTCTGCACTGGGGTGAACATCACCCTGGCTAATAGCATCAAAATGGAGGAAGGGGTCATTTTTTTCCCACTAGACCATCATAACCTTATATCCCTTTTCTGCAGTCCCCTCTAACTCTTTCCCTCTGACATCTGAGTAATCCTGGCTTGTGCAATCTCTGTTCCTGTGTCAACAAGCGACAGGCTTCTGAGAATCACAAACTAGCCAACAAGGAGATCTCACATGCGCGCACACACATACATGAACCAAAATAATTTGGAAAGATAATTGGAGGTGGGGGAAAAAATTGACATGCTGAAAGATGGATTGCTGAGAATATTCCTCCTGACGATAGCAAAATCTTCAGCTGCATCCGTACCAGATGGAGTGCAAGAGAGGAAACTGACTCACCAGAAGTAAAAAAAGAAAAGATTGTGGGCCAACAGGGTGGGGGGAGAGAAGAAAATGGCTGATTCTTTTGCTTTTCTTTTTATCAAGGAGGGGAAGGATGGTGAACTGCCCGCAGCAGAGATCCTAATTCCTGCTCTGGGAAGGAAAGAATTAGACGGTGTGCATCGAAGATACAGGAAATAACAGAGATCAGCTGCTCCCAAGGCAAAGGCCAGATAACAGCCTTTGCCAAAGGTTAAAGAGGCACTGTCACTTTGGGATCTGCTCCAGAGTCAGGCAAAAAATTTTAATCTAGTGAAACCTGGGAGCAAACCCTTAGTAGTCACACACTGTGAACAAAAGCTCTTCCCACATTATTAACAAAAACAGCAATGGGGAGAATCGTAAAAAGTCAAATGACTTCCCTCCCTTTGTGCTCTATTCTCTCAGCTTCGGCTGTTACAGTCGATGAGGTCAGTTTCATTGTTGTTTATAGTCTTTGGTTGTTTGGGTTGCCAAACCCTTAGGGGAAGGTTTTATTTATTTCACAACTGGTTCCAGAGTTGTTGGGGTTTGTTTTTTGTTTTTTTTTTAACTCTAGAAACATTTCTATTGGTCTTTAGGTTTTGTAAAATCTTTTCACACAAATCCAAATTTGAATGGACAGTGTCTCTTTGCAGGCAGCTAAGAGGGAAGAAATGAGTGGAGTCTGACAGGTGATTTTTGGTTGAAGTTCTAGGATAAAAGGTTCCACATGCCGGAGAATTGGAAAGTCGCAAAGGTAACATCGCTGGGCCTCATTATTCAGCTCTTTCCTGGCACCTGACCTGACCTGCTAATCGGGAACTCACCCCTGGAAGAGAGATTTGTGAGGCCACAACTCCCACACTAGAGCTAGATTGGAAAAAGGACAAAAACTATTGTCATAAAAAATTCCATTCACTATTTTCCCCGCCTTTCATCAAAATTTTGAAAGATTTCAATGCACTTGGCCCATCACCTTCCAAGCAAAATGCAAAACCCTCTTCCCTGAGCTGGTCTACCTGTCAGAACAGCAAACACTAAATAAATAACATGCCAAACTGCAGGCCCTGCTCGTTGGGGTGTGTGGGGGGGAAGCAAGAGAGAAGCTATCGCTTTGTACCCACTTCATACTTTTCAGAGAACCTTACATAGTAGGGTGATGGATGTCATATAAGATTTGTAACAGAGTGGCTTGTCTCCTATGAGCTCGAGCTAGCCAACCCTGATTACAGAATGCACCACACCTGAAAGGGCTCAGGTGATCCTCCTATGAAAAGCTGCCGTGCGGTAGGAGGAGAAGCTCTGGAATCCATAGCAGAGTTTGGAAAGGCTCCTGTAAGGAAGACCCTGAGACCAGGCGAGGATGCCTGGGAAAGACCCTGTCCAGCTAAAAGAGGGATTGCAGAGACCCTGGGCAGGAAGGTCTGAGAGGAGGAAGAGAAATCTTGTGTTGTGTGGACTTAGGGATGGACTTGTTTTGGGATGTTGAGTTTCATTTGCTGTTCATTTTATATTAATAACCCTAGTCCTCAAAGAGGGGTATTGTTGACCAAGAAAAGGTCTGAAGGGACATTTTATTTGAACAGTCCAAGTGGGGAGACTGAGGCAGACAGCCTGTAGCATGACCCTAGGCTGTGAGGGGTTGCATGGGAGGCAGTTGACCCCAGTTACACGATTATTCAAAATGGCCAAGAGAGGGAGAGCAACAAGTGTTTCCGGGGGGGGTGAGCCCCACATCCTTGATGGGGAAGATACTGATGATGTATTCTGCATACTGCCATAGTGGCCACAGAATGGCTTCATACTGCCTGCTGGTGAAGGGGGAGGATTCTTTTACCTCCAGCACCACCGGACACTCCTGAATGCAGGCCTAGAGCTGGGCAGGGGCAGAGGATTTACCCCTGACATAGCTGTTGATGGCAGTAATAAATCAGTTGGGTGCTGGTGGGGGTCTAGCAGCAAGTTCAGCCCAGCTGATGGGTTTGACCCTGGGTGAAGCCAGAAGTTAAGTGCTAGCTGTATCGAGTGCGATAACATGGTGGGGCTCATTGTGACACTAATGGGCAGAGATGTCTGGTGGGCTGAAGGCTGGTGAATAGTTTTTGTCTCATTCCTCTGCCACAGCATCTTATGTGTTTGCTGCTACAAACACTCCCAGCACCCCCTTGTGAGGAGCTGGGAACAAGTGTATGAAAGGCAGAGTTGGTTGCTTTGGAACTGAACCACCCAAGGGAACAGCTGGGGTCCAATCTGACCCCCGAAGTGTCGCGTCCATTGAGCACGGTTCTGAAAGCAGGGATCAGAATGGATCTCTAGGTGATGATCCTGCCAGCAGATCCCCATGTGTGCAGGGGTCACCTTGCACAGAGCTGGTTACAGAAGTGAGCGTAAACCTGGGCTCTAGAGCACTAATCCTTGGGGAGGCAGTGTGACCTAGTGAACAGAGCACTAGATTGCAACACTAGAGATCTGGGTTCCATTCCCAGTTCTGCCGCTGGCCAGCTGGGTGACCTTGGACAAGTCACTTACCCCCATTTTACAGCTAGGGAAACTGAGGCACCGGAAAGGGACCAATACTGACCTCCTTTTTAAAGTGATGAGATCTCCTGATGAAGAGTTAGGCATTATTATAATTATTCTGCTGCCTTGTGCCAGTCATGGGTGAACAATCTCTCTGTGCCCCAACTTTCCCATCTGAAAAGCAGGGATAATATTGTGAATACCTGAGCAATTCATACAGGTGTTAGGAGCTAATCAATCTTCCCCTTTCCAAAGTGCTTGAAAGATCTGGAGTGTTACGGACTTAATAAGAATTATGATGTTCTATTCGTTTTGTTTTACTTAGTGCTCAAGTGAAGGTGCTCTTGTGTCGATGGGAGAGCTTCTTTCATCGGCATAGTTAATCCACATTCCGGAGAGGCTGTAGCTGTGTTGACGGGAGACGCTGTCCCATGGACATAGCGCTGTCTGCACTACGGGGTTAGGTCAGTATAACTGTGTCACTTAGGGGTGTGAATTTTTCACACTCACGAGCGACATTGTTATACTGATATAAATCTGTAGGGTAGATCTGGCTTTAGGAAAGGTATTTTTACAGCTTATCCCAGGGCAGTGTGACAGCAGGGAAATAAAGGGCACCTGCTTTCTGTCCTCGTGCCTCTCATTTCAGAAACAATCCCTGCCCTTCCGTCCCACTTATCCGAACCATACATTCCTCCTTCCACTTGAGTGGATGGGAGAAGCAACCTTCTCAAATGCCCCTCCTTCAGCCCTGCTACCTAGAGATTGTACTCCTTTGACCTCCAAAGACTCCAAACTATGGGAAGTGGTAATGGTGACTTAGTGGTGGTGTCTTTCTCCCAGAACCAGTCTTGCACCAGTGCCCCAGCTTGGTGCTAAGAGGTGCTGTACTACCTTTCAGGTGAGACTTAAAACCTGAGGTCTAGACTACATGTAGTTATGGAAGATCCCATCACAACTTAGTAAGTGAAGGGAAGTTAAAAGCCCTGGCCAGGTTCCAAATGGGGCACTAATTATTGGTATAATGCCCACTATGCACTAAGCAGTTTACAGGCAGATATGAAGACAAGGGGCCAGATTTTCAAAGGTATTTAGGTACCTAAAGATGCAGTTAGGTGCCTAGTGGGATTTTTGAAAGCAGCTAAATGCCCATACCTTTAAAATTGTGGCCTAAGGTGCCTACCCCAAGAGCTTAGCATATAAGTAGACAACATACAGGGAAGGTGCAGGGGAAGTTGAATAGCTAACTAGCCAAAAGCATTCCCATGGCTGTGCACACATCGATAGGAACTACATGTGTAAATGACAAGCTCCATATCACCTGTACAATTTCAAAAATCTGCGGCACAGTTTAAAAAGTTATTCAATTGATTTAATTCCTGTAAATGAGTGTAAAGAGATGTACTCTAGGCTCATTTTATCAACTGGAAAACAAGAGACGGAGAACATTTTGGAAAAGAGGTTCAACTATTCAAAAAAAAATGCATATCCCTCCCCTCCCCCCGCTGAAGAGACGTGTCAGATTTATTTATAATAACCGATACCATACTCGGCACATGAAAGAAACTATAGCCACGTGACATGCAATGCTGCGATGACTGTTCAGTGTGCTGTCTGCTACTTCAGGTTGAGTGGCCTGCTTTCTATTGTTTGTTTTGGTACTGGAGTAAGATGGTATGAATGGCATCCCCTGGGAAACTCGCAAAAACAAGTTCTTGCTCCCTGGAGGATATCCCAGTGAGCCTGAGTTTCAAATCAATAAACAGCGCCCAGAAGGTTCTGTATCATAGAGAGTATAAGAGCAAAATGCCAGGTCTGGCACATTAAATTGATACACTAGCATTGCTCATCTATTATACCCAATCAAAAGTTTAGAACCAGCCTTTCTATCCCTCAGCATACACAATTCTTGTGGATTTCATTCACCAAATGCAGTGTCATTTATTTGACTATAAAATCTGGCATTTCCTGTCTACACCATCAGACGGACAAAAGAGATCAGGGGTTTTTTGAATGGCTGAACCGTTCTTCCATCAAATTTTTCCTTCTATGGAACGGGCTCATCAAACATCTCTAAAAGCTTGCAAGTTGCTGAGCTCTTTGGCCTTGATCCAGTGAGTAGAGCACTTAAGTGCATGCTGTACTTTAAGCACATGGGACTACTTACATGCATGCTTAACTTTAAGCATATAAGTGCTTGTCCTGGTTTGAGGCCAGCATGTTCCTCACCTTCTAGGGATCGTGTCTGAAACACTCAGATAGGAATAAAACACACTGATTGGTTTGTGGACCTAGCACTTGCCCTCAAAGGTCCTTAGCCTAGCTCTGCCAGTCTCCAGATCTCTAAAATGGAGATAGATACCTTCATAAAGTGCTTTGAAGTGTATGGCTGCAGAGTGGCACCCGAGTGCTAAGTGTTGTTATTCTGACACTGTCAGGTCAAAAGAATCATGCATTTAGAAAAATATTCCTTCCCTATGTTACAAAAATTGAGTTGAAGAAATAAATAAAAATAGCCCCCAGTTAAGTGCCAGTTGTTTTTTAGTGCATGTAATAGGGTGGCCTGCCCCTTTAAGGACCTGGGGCCAGCCAGCCCTGTTCACTATTTAGATAAAGCTGAGAAGGGGGCCAGGTGTTCCCTCATAAAGAGCTGCAGGAAAGAAGGGACAGCCAGGAACTGGTGCAGTGAGAGAGCAGGCCTGGCTTGTTCCCCAGTTATCCGAGAGCAGGAAGAGATAGTTGGTTAGGGAGGAGAGGTTGGGCCCAGCCTGAGAATGGGGTGAAAGTTCCCCTTCTAGGGGAAGGGTGTTATGGGGATTTGTACAGCCCAGGGGAGAAGAACTGTGGTGTTTCTTGGAAAGGAGAGCTGATGGAGAAGAACAGATCCTGAGGTAGGAGGAACTGGGTCTGACTGAAAGTGGGTTGGGGGGGAAGATTTTTAAGGTTTTTTTTTGGGGGGGGGGAATGTATTAGAGTAGAACCCCCAGCCTGGGAATTTTGTCACATAGCTTTTGGACTGTGTGGAATTCTTAAGTGGCTCTGAGACCAGGGGAAACTGAGGCAGGGTGCTGTAGTGCCACCCCAGGCCATGGTGGGGTGCAGGGAAGGCCTACACTGTCACCGTGCATGCCAGGTTAGCAAGGCTATGTCTGTGCAAGGTACTACAATTCTGGCTGTTTTTCAGGTTGCCTAAAATAGATAAGACAGATGGATATAGGTACCTGGCCCTTTGCAGAGGTTGTGAGTGGCAGGCTTCAAAAACTCAGTTTCTTTGTTGTTCCATGTGCTATTTGAAGCATGTCCAGATTTGCATGGTATGAGGACAATATCAGACCAAGGCAGCAATCCAAAATGTGGACACCTCACTATAGCACTCAGGGGGGCTTTGCAATTAGGTCTGAAGGGCCCAAACTGCCTCTCCACATTGCAAAACCAGATGGAATGAATTGTACCTTGCAAATTGTTAGTTTATTTCATTATTAATCCTGCTGGTGAGTTCACCTTCTCTCTTATCTGTAGAGTCTGTAGTATACTAATTAAAGGAGTCTAACGACAATAATTGGGCAGATCTCTCTGCCATATCTTCTTCTAAGAGATCTTCTGAATTATGACACAAGAAAGCGTGTTGTACAGATATCACTTGCCAGCAATTCAGTATCAGAGAGGCCTGGGGAGCTGTATCTATGGTAATATTCATGCAGTTGTTTAAAAAGCATATTTAGCATCTCAGAAAATATGTCCCAAGGAAACTGAAGTGTGAGAGGCAAAAGGAGACTGCATGGCCCAGTTTCAGGACCCAGAGCCTTTTCCCCCTCATTCATTAGTTCAAATTCAGCTCAGGCTGACAGTAAACAGAAAACATTACTTGCTGATGGTTGGGTGACTTATGTGAGATGGGGGCGGGGGGGGGGTCTCAGCTCAGGTGCTGGTGTCCTTGTCACAGAACCCACCTCACTATTTATAACTGGCATTAATTGGTCTCCATATTGGCAGTCTCAGCAGAGGGGCCAAGGAGTGACTGAGCCATGGAGATTGCATTCCCCTCGCCCTTGCAAGTGGCTCTTCTAGAGCAGCTGGCAGTGGGGCTGAGGTTGCATGGATGCTACCCAGGCTGTGGCTACATACAGGCCCCTGCTCTCCCATGCTGCCAGCCCAACAGCTTTCATGAGCATCATCTCCATTTTAATATACAATTCAAACATCCCAAGAGATGCCTCTGTTCATCACTGGTGGGAAACGCTTGGGCTGATTCTTCTCTTACTCATGGAGGCACGAATCAGGAAGGTGATAGAACTTCTCCAGGCCAAAAGCAGTGCCAGGGAGAGGGAAACCAGGCCCTGAGATTCCCAATGTGCTTGCAAGCAGGTGGTGAGACCTTCTTTTTAAAAAGGAGCTTGTGACAGGGTGTGTAATGAAAGAGTTAACTGGAGATAGAGGAAGGAGTGCTCCTGGTTGCACCTGGAGGGTGGGCCAGGCCCAAATGAAGATGAAGCTCAGGCCAGGGAGGTGCTGGGTGGTGACCATAAAGGGAGGAAGCTCAGAGGAAAAGTCAACTGGGAAAGGGAAAAACTCTTGTAGTTCTCTCAGGAGACTAGAGTGGAAAAAAAGCCTAGAGGGGGCAGAGGTACCGGAAGCTCAGGGAGGGGTTGTTGGTAAAGGCCTGAAGGAAGGCCAAGCTAGGAGGAAGTCCAGGGAAGCAGCAAAGCATATGAGGAAGCAGACCTTAGCTGCCTGCCACAGGGTCCCTGGACTGGAGCCCAGAGAAGGAGGGCCTGGGTCCCCTCACGTGGTGTGGAACCATGCTGACACAAGGGGAGAGAGAACTGTTGAGTTTGGCGCTGGGCTGCCAGGAAGAAAGCCCTGGGAGGCATCCCTCTGCACAACAGCAGAACAACCACCCTGCAGAGCCCAGGAGGAGTGAGTCAGAGTAGGGGGGAAGAGTTAAGTTTGCTTGAATTTACTTCATTGGGCTCTTTGTTTGCTCCAGAAGTGGCGGGAACTGAATGTGACCTGGCTAGAAAGGCAAGTCACAAGCAGAGTATTGCAGGGCAGAAGCCGGTCAGCTGAGGATGCTAGCAAGGGAAAGCTGGCCATTTCCAGCCCTGAGGGGGTGCATCAGCAGTGAGTCAACTCCCAGACAGCCCTAGAGAACAAGGACATCACAAGCAGTGACAGAATGATGGTTCCTTGCTCCACGTCCTCAGCCACCATGTCTCGGCGCTGACTCAGTGATCACCCTACAGGCAAAAGGGGTAGTTCAGTCACCACATCCACCCATCGGGTCCAGTCTCTGCTAACGCTGCTGACCAAGGTGCCAGCTGATGCGGGCGTTGGGCACTGCACTAAGATGACGGGGCCTGATTGTCAAGGTGCTGGACTGGGAGCTGTGGGTGCCTGGCCCTTCTGAAGTTTAGACCCATTTTCTTTGGAAAAAGTAAATGCCGACTTTTCCCAAGATTGCAAGGGGCACCCCAAACTGGGGTGGTCATGTAGCAGCCTCCCCCATGGCTGGGCAGAGGTATTCTGTTTTTAGACAGAGTACCAGTGTTTATTAAATACAAAAATGGCAACGGGATTCTGAGTTGCAGGACCAGTGTTGATGGACAGGTGAACAGAGATGGGAAGCATTTTGAAATGTTGTCTATTTTGGATAGTTTTTAATTGTCTTCATAGTCATACACACATACATGTAATTACTCATCCATGGATGGATGTGCACATATACACGTGTGTGTGTGCCAGAAGCAGAAAGCATCAAGTGGCCACCTTATTTGGACTGTGGCTCAAATAGTGTGATGCCCCATTCATCTTTGTGTGTGTGTGTGTGTGGGGGGGGGCTGTATTTGGCTTGTGTGTTTAAGCTGCTGTTTGTCCCTAGGGGCACCCTTCCCCTTGTGGTCCCACCACTGTCACTTTAACCCAAGAAGAGTTTCCCTGTGTCAGGGCACAGGGAGCTTTGCTCCACTCTAAAAAGTGAGAAAATGACACCAGTCAATTGCTTGTACCTTCCGCCCAATATCTGCACCAATGACAACTGCTGATTTGACACAAAGATCTTTGATCTTTCTGCTCATAGATCCACCTAGGGAGCAGTCACTCCAGTGCCTGAAGCTGCACTAGAAATTCTACCAGTGGAGAACCTGACCTGCAATAAACAGCCCAGTAGCTGCAACAGAGGACTAAGGGGATGCTTCTGAACTGCCCATGGCTAACAACACACGGGCAGCTAAGGAGGGCTGCAGAGCTCCACCTAAAATGGTGATCTAAACCTATCACTGGAGTCACATAGAGGTCTAGGAAGAGCCGCAAGTGATGCTTGAGGCACTGGATGAGGTTCAGTGACAGTACAGTGTATGCAATGCCAAGTAGACATGGAGCCAGCTGCAGACTAACCTCCTCCCAGCCCTTCCTTTGATTATATATGTTCAGACCATGACTAGATTTTACTAAATATGGCCACAGTTGGGAAGAGATTTCCCAACACATCATGGTATTAAGCCACTATCCATGTGGGCTAACCAGGTTGGGTATATTCCCCCCAGGAATATTTGGCAGAAGTCAAACCAGAAAATGACACACACATTTAGCTAGGCTCACATCTGTAACGGAGGAATCCCTGCAAACTAATGTATACATTTTAGAGCATTCCTGACAATGGCTTCTAAGGCATTTAGGCTACATGCTTTGAGAGGCAAAAACTCAATTTGCTCCCCACCATGTACTGTAAAATACAAATACATTCTTAGCCTTTCTGCCCACCCCACTAACCCTGTATCTATATCCCATCCTCCCCCATGAATCTTGTGTGTGTTTCATTCGTAACTTCCTTTTCCAGCCAGTGTTTAGAGGAGAATAACTTTAAAAAAAATTGTGGTTGCTAGTTCTAGTGAGTTGCTGCGTTTCTTAAAGTCTCAGTTCCTGGAGTCGTGAGAATCTCAGCTTTCATTTTATAAAGGGAAATCTCTAGCCCTCTATTTGCAGAGCAAAGGTGGAGGAAAATGATCCCCCTAAAGGCAAATCAAGCCTATTTATGGGGAGAGGGGAACTATCATGATTTTAAAGCCAATCTCACAATTCTGGGGGCCTGACCGGGGTTTGCAATGATTGTTGAATGCTTAGGGTTGACAGCACTGGACTGCTCAGTTGTGCTAACTCCATGTGAAGCTAGTGGGAATTGAGCGAGTTAGGTAGCTTGCAGAAATAAGACCCATAACTGTCCCCAGGAACAGACTGACTGCTCTGGAGGGAGCTCACATGCATGCTTCAATCCAGGCTTCCTAACAAAGCAAAGCAACAGCCCTACAATCAGAGCTATGCAGGTGAACCCTCATGGACCTCTCTGCATGATGCGGGGGGAGGAACATATTGGGCTTTAGCATGTAAGATGCTAACTGCATTAAAATACATTCAGCCTCCTTAATATTTCTAATATGCTTCTCTCACAAAATACAGTCGAATCTGGCTAATTCTCACTCTGCTAATCCTCCAACCCTATAATCTTCCTCAAAACTCTGTGATCTTGCCACACTTTGCAGCAAAGCTTTCACAGCAGCTCATTGTAGTAAAGTCTCATGTTGCTAAGGGCTTGTCTAAATGCAAAAGTGGTACCGCTTTAACTATACGGGCACACTCCCCCTTAGTACGGCTGCAGATATATCAAAATAAAGGTGCTTTACACCAGTATAGCAGAGGTCCCCAAACGGTGGGGCATGCCTCCCCCTAGGGGGTGAGGAGGACCATTTGGAGGGGTGCAGCTTGGACCTGGGCCAACCCCCACAGGGATGGAGAGGGGGTGCCACCTAGCTTGGCTTCTGGCCCTGGCCATGGTCTCAGCCCCCTTACCCCTGTCTCCCCTTCCTCCAAGCTGCAGCCCTGTACCTGGCCCCAGTTCGGGGAGGGGGTGGCATGAATAGGGCAAGGGTGGGGGTCCAACCCTGAAAAGTTTGGGGACCACTGCATTAGGGCCAGAAGTGCCAGTCCTCCCACTAATTTCAGCATTGCTTGGGGGTAAGGGGGAACAATTGGCTGCCATCCCCACCTGCTCACCTCCTGGGAAAGAGCAGCCAATCAGAAGACAGGCAGAGCTCTTCCCTCTCCCCTCAGGAGCTGCGAGGATTTTTGGGGGGCAAGGAAGGAGGGAGCAGAAAGAACGCAGCAGCTCTACTTCCCTTTGCCCCGCTGTGAACAATGGGTCCGTCTGCTTCCTGCCCTTACCAGGCCTAGGAAGGGGGAGTGGGGTTAAGAATCCTGGGAATTGCAGCGGGGCACCTGAGGGAAGGGCTAGAACAGATGTAGAGGCTGAATAATGAATGGCTGGGGCTGGAGAAAGGGCAGGGATGTGTGGTGATGGGGGCGGCAATTAATTAATGAGACGTTTGGGGAGAAGCTGGGAGCTCTGCACCCTCAGGCAGCCACGAGATTCTGCAGCGAGGGTCAGACTCACACAGTGCAATTGGGGTTGCACTGGCGACACCAATTGGCACACCACTCCACGTGCGGGTGGGGCAGGGGAGTTCAATCAAAAGACACACCAAACCCCACAATCCCCCCTTTTTTTAAACTCCTTATTTTGGGGCCAATCCCATGACGTTTTGGAGGAGGAATTTGTTGTTTTTAACTTGGGGGATGGCAATCCTGAAGACTTAAGAACATGCTTAACTGACTGGGGCTACTCCTGTTTTAAAGCTAAGCACATCCTTATGCCTTTGCAGGATCTGGGCCTTCTACCTCCTGATTTATGCCTACTGCCCAGGGCTGAAAAAGAGAGTAGCTGGGAAGAGAAAGCACAGTAATAAAATTCTAGACTCTGGGGATGAAAATAACCCGCTTGGTCTATCTCCTTGCCAGTGCCCAGGGCCGTTGTCTGTGTCCACATTTGCTAGGGCTTAGTTTGGTCCAGCTTTAAATAAACCAAGAGACAGGAGCTTCCACCACTTCCAGCCTCAAAACTTCCTGCTTATTCTTGCTGGATCCAGTGGCTGGAAGTTGAAACTAGACATTTTCAGACTGGAAATGACACACAATTTTTTTAGCAGGCAGTGAGTAAATGAACACTGGAACAATTTATGAAAGGTCTTGATGGATTTTCCATCGCTGGCAATTCTTAAATCAAGAGTGGATGTTTTTCATAAAGCTCTGCTCTGGGAATGATTTGGGGGGCCGGTCTCTGGCCTGTGCTATGCAGGAGGTTGGAGTTGATGATCACAGTGGTCCCTTCTGGCCTTGGGATCTATGAATCCCTCTCCATCATCGTAATCTCTTTTACGCTGTCCTGCAGGCATGGACTGACTTTCTCATTCCAGTGCATCAAACCCCTCACTCCCCATTCAATTCCACCTACAGAGACCCCCAGTTCTTGTACACACTAGCCCACCTCAGTGTAATACCCTCTCCAGCACAGCATGGACACTATAAACACATAATGTCTGTGTCTCATGTTATCTACATCTCGTTGTTACGCTGTAAGCTCTTCCAGACTGAGCCAGACCCTTAGCTGGTGTAAATTTGCATGACACCATTGGAGTCAGCTGCGGAGCAGGCTCCATCTCCTTATTTTTGTGGTTTGTACAATTCCAAGCATGTCAACATTCAATTAACTAATAATAATTCTACACATTAATATATCTCAGTATCAGAAAGTATTATTTTCCGCCAGTAGTCAGTTACCATTTCCTCTTTCTTAGTTTCCTCCCATTATTCCATTGTCCAATCCTGAATAATTCCTCTGCCTCCCTGGTGTTTACACCATTCTGATATTTTTCTTCAGTCATGTCAAGGGTAAAGCAGAACATAAATGTTTATCATGAATGCTAATCCCAAACATTCAAAAATCATGAGATGGGTTCCTGCTTGCTTTCTTCCTCCCCACCCCTGCCAAATCATGAGATTTGAATTAAAAACCATACCATTTTTAAAAATAATACATATTGGGTTCTTTTTAGTTGGTTTCTGAGCCTTTAATGGCCACCTTTTCAAGTATTTCTCTACAAACTTACTTTAGAAAAAAAAACAAATGAAGCTGAGAATCTCACAGAATCACCTGATTCCAGAAGTTGGGGCTTTGAGGAAAAACACCAAAGATCCCAAGAGTCACAATAAACAAGTGATGGCAAGGCTGTTTTTAAGGATGTTCCAATCTTCCCATTTCAGTTGTTCCTATGATAGATTATTTTTTGCGTGAGTTTTGGTGCTGGCAGGAGGTGCCAGATGACAGCCCTGGACGCTGAATGTCTCTCTGGGTACAGCGCTGGGTGTGGTAGCTTAAGCAACATCCTGCTTCTGCAGAACACCCTGTGCTCATGTGCTTTGACCCTGGTTTGAAGGGATAACCTCTAGGAGTAAGAGATGAGTTCCGTTTCCAGATCTCTTCTATCCTTGTGAAAAGCCTCCCCTAAAAAAGGAGCCACGAAGCCCCGCTAATGATATATATTTACAATCGGAGCAGGGCTGGGCCCTTAGAGGACAATGGCAAAGCTCCCACTGACTTAAATGAGGCAGGATCAGGCCTGACATTCTGCGGGAAAATGTGCCCTAAGGTAAACATATCTGGTCCTTTTAGACGAAGCTCAGCTGAGCTGCTCAGTTAATAATGGACTTTAGTGTTTAAAATCTAAAACCCCCTGAATGAAATTGGCAAGAAATACTTGGAAGCAGCATGGAAAGGAGAGTACCAGCTTCTCTAAAATGCCTGTAATCTCCTCCTTGCTTCTTCTGAGTTTTGGCGGAGAGCAAGTGCAGCATCAATTTAACATCTGATACAGTCTGTGTCAGGGGACTGTCTCCTGCCCTTGCAAGAGCAGACTCAATGATCTAATAGGTCTTTTTCTGTCTCTAATAGCTGTGATGCTGTATGAGATGGCAGCACTCCTTGGCCCTGATATTGCAGACAGGGAGGTGGTCTGGCTAGTACTTTTAGCACAAGAAACCTGCCTTCTAGTTTTATGCTACAGTCTTGACTCTGACACTAGCTCATTATGGCTCCAATCCTGGACCACTGAAACGTGACTAGTCCCGCTATAGTCTGGGGTCTCTGTGACCTTAGGCAATTCACTCCTCATCTATTTGTGACTTTGTTTCCACCACCCCTTGTAAAATGGAAATAATATTTCCCAACCTTGGTAAAGCACTTTGTCTTGTGTTTCTAAATGGTCATGCTGCAGGGTTCCAGCCGAGCTCCTGCAGGGGTCAGCAAGGGTTTCCTCCACCCCACATGTCTTGCGGTGTTGCCATAATTTTTTTTAATCTCCTTCCACTGAAGCATCAGGGATGGCCATGGCCAGAGACAGGTCATTGGATTGTGAGGTGGCACTGTGCATTCTTTCTCTCGGGTGCTTGGCTGGTTGGTTCTTGCACACATACAGAGTCTAACCAATCACCATATGTGGGGTCGGAAAGGAATTTCCCCCACATCAGATTGGCAGTGAGCATGAGTTTGATTTTTGCCTTCCTCTGCAGCATGTGGTGCAGGTTACTTGCCAGGATTATCTAGGTATATCTCACTTCATCATTTCCCTGCTGTTGTATGTGTCTCGCGTGCCTCTGTCCTGCCCATTCTCTGCCTATGGCACACTATAGTCTAGTTTCCTTTGGGCTGTAATACTTGGGTCTAGTTTCAGATGCTGGGTTTAGTGTGTGGGTGGTGGCCTGTGCTATACAGGAGATCAGACCAGATGATCTGCTGGTTCCTTCCAGCCTTGAACTCTGACTCTCTGACTTTGAGATCTTCTGAATAAAAGCTTCAGTCTCTGCTATAATAATAATCATTAATAATAAATATTCAAAAAGGGATTGGATACTTCTGTGGATATCTACAATACCCAGAGTTAAACAATTAACAATGACAGATTTTGGAAGCAATATTAAACAGTGTGCTTCAGGCCCCAAGTTTGTCTCTGACTGTTAGGTCTCATTCTGGTCTCTGTGTGGGGCAAATTATCCCACGTCTGCCTAATGCAGGATTCTTAAACCTTCCTCTGACGCATCTGGGGTTACTCCTTGTCAGAGACAGGACACTGGACTAGTCTGATCCTGTCTGCAAATTCCTGTGTTTGTTTGTTATTACCTGGGCCAGACTCCTATTACTTGAGTACCTCTCTGTGCTTTGAATGAAGTAACATGTTATGTGTGTCATTTAGTATTTTGATCATTTTTCTGTTCTGTTTTAATTATTGTTCACTTCTTATCATTCTTGTATTTTAAGCATGAACCATACCCAGTAAACTTCTAGGCAGCTGGGTGCTTTATAAATAAAGCTATTATTGTAATGAAATTAACAATAATTATTTTAAAATCAGCTTATTAGCAGCAATTAGGTCTTCGCCTTTGGATTCTGTAGGAACCTGAATATTTAAAGAACACTCAGTATTTGTGTTTGTTTCCCACTGACTTTTTAAAATGCTACAACAAGCCATTTATGGGAACAAAATAACTTGAGAGCTGACACTTCCATGGCACTTCTGCCATCCAGGATATGAACAGCTCTCATGTAAATTTGTCCTTGTGGGTGGTTGGCTCCTTGCAGCATTAAGAAAACCTGTGGAAAAACATCAATGCAAATAGCAATACAACACAGACACTAGATTCTGCAAGCACCCTTAATGACAATATGCAGCGTTAGTTTAAAACAGATTGCCTCTACATTAAGGAAAATGGGTCACATCCTCTTCTCTGTTGCATTAACTTCAGGAGGGTTTGAATGGACGTAACTGAGAGCAGAAATTGGCCCTAAATTTGTAGACATACAAGGTAAATGTGGGCCCTCCACCCAACATTCCTGTTCCATCTCTACTGCACCCACCCATTTACACCTTTAGTTCATAGGATTTACAGGGCAAGGACTTAATTTCATTCTCTGGCTTTTGGGGGTGGGGGGTAGGTATTTTGTATTATAACAACACTTAAAACGTTTTGTTTGTAGATCTCCGAGCATTCGACAAAAGCAGCATTATAAGTATCACTATCTCCATTTCATAGATGAGGAAACTGAGTCATGGAGATGTTAAGGGTCTTAAGCCAGGCTAAACATGGCAGAGTCAAGTATTGAATCCAAGCCTCCTGACTCCAAGCCTCATCTCCCATCCACTGAACCAATCTGCCCCTTGGGTGGTGATGAGTCACTCCTGTGCTAGGCTCCAGCCAATCCAAAAGCCAGGAACTGGTCTTGTGACGCCCAGACCAGGTATTGAAGCCTCACAGGAGGATCAGCTGCTCAGTCTGCTCAACACCACTCTGGGGCTTGGAACTCATTCCTGCCTGATAGTGGCAACAGACTCCCCAAACCTTAGTCCTGCTCCAGCCTTGCACCAACCCCACCCTCGCCTCCTAGGCCTGAGCATACCCAGGACAGTTTCCGACACCTCCATCTTTTTTCTTACTGGTTGCAAAGCACTCTAGACCTCTATGGCAGTCTTCCAAAACAGTCATGAAAATTTGCTAGTCCAGGCACAAAATCAAATTGCTCACCCGTGCTTAGTGAAAATACAAATGATATTGCACTTACCCATCAAATAAATTATTCACCCCAGGCATGTGGACAAGGAGAACTTTGGAAGACTGATATTGAGGATAATCCTTTTGGTTTGGGATGGCTGTGTGGATGTAAGTGGTTTATAAGACATACAAATTATTGGGGCCCAAACAACCTCAGATGTTTGCCCCGAGACTTCAAATACCAGACTCCCATATAAATCCTGCTAAAATCACCTACGTATGGCACATAAGCATTCTTGCAGTTAGCCTTTGGTCTTCTTTTGGTCATTTATCCTGCCCTAGTGTTTGTGGTATGATAACAAATGGAGAGAGAATACACTGAGAAACATTTCTTATTGCATGAAGCATCCTACACAGCGTTTATGATGGAGCACGTTCTCTGGAGTTAAAAGAATGTTCACTTGATTTATGCAAACTATTCACCCCCAGGTTGTTGGCTTGTATGGGGTTTGTTAAAGAGAGACCTGGAAGAGCTACACGGACCCTTTTGTAAGTGTCCTGCTAAGAATGGAGGAGTAGATATTCTCAGCATGGGCTTGGTGAGACATGCCCATTCAGCACAGTGCTACTGTCTCTCTCCAAGGTCCTGAAGAGAGACAAGCCAGTCTTCAGAGACTAGATTGATTGAGCTGTGGGTTTTTTCCCCTTGAGGTTTGGCGAGGGTAATTCAAATTGTGAACGTCAGTCAGGCCTAATCACTACTGTATCACTTAGCTATTTTAAGAGGGTGCTGTTTCTTGGTATTCTTTACCCAACGCTGCCTCAATTTCCAAATATAAAGTAGCTAAAATCGAGATGGGTAGGAAAGAAAATAGCTTTTAAGGCTATTTTTTTAGCAGCCATTTTTAGGCCTGAGATTAGCAACATTAAATTTGATATTTGCTTAATTTCCCTAACCCCACCTCTTAGTAACCATTGTTTTAGCAACTAAGAAAGAATCTGCTTCAAAATACAAAGCTTTTCCTGCTAGTTGGTGTGTGTTTGTTTTTAAAGGATTTCTGTACTTTATTTTCTACTTGATTTGTGGTTTGGTTCTTTTTTATAATTTCTCTTCCTCCCCCCTGCTCCCCTCCCCAGTTCAACTTGCGGGAAATTGTTTCACATTTTAACCAAGCTGTACTGAGGTTTCAATTCAGTAAAGAACTCAATGGAACAATTCACTTGCTTCAAGTTGTGCCTACAGTAATGTTCCTTGATGAATCAGGGCCTATGCCTTCAAAAGATTTCTGGTCGGTAGCTCCGTAAACAGCAGATCTGATTCACATCTCCATTAATCCAGTTGTATGGTAGTATAACTCCAGTGAAGTGACACTGGTGTAAAACTGGAGTAACCCAGTGGTAAATCAGGCCCAGTATCAGAATTCGACATAAAGCAAACAGTAAATCATTCATTTGAAGCCTGTTTATGAATGGGCATAAGTAGGAGTCTGGGCTAGAGGGCAGGAAGGGTTTTGAGTCAGAGGAGTTGGGGTGTGATATCTTTGCAAAATATGGTTTGTGTGGGAGTTATATCTATGGGACTGTGCATGGAAGTGAGTGTATCTGTATGCAGCAGGGGTGTGTGTGTGTGTGTGTGTAAATGTCAGTGTGATATGGGGAAGGGTGTGTTTGCAATGCTCATGGTGGGTGCATGTTACATGCATGTGGTTCTTTGTTTGTGGGACATAATTATGTGGTCTGAGTGGATGTGTCAGGGAGACTGTGAGCATCTGTATGGGGCTGAGGGACTATGTGGGTATGTATGGCAAGACTGAGCATGTGCCTGGTGATGAGTGTGTCTGTGGGAGGTGTGAGAGTCTGCGATCTGCATACGGGGGATGTGTGTGAGAGACAGGTGTGAGAACAATGTGTGTGTTGGGCAGGGGGAAGACACACATGTCTGTGAGCAGGACAGGAAGAGTGACTGGTGGAAACAAAACTGAATTCTTTGCATGCCATATCCTAAATCCAAGCAAAATGCACAATACGTTTGTGCATTATTCCATGCAAAATACGGCTTCCCAAAGTCAGCATTGGCAGGGATCGCTGTAGCTGTGAGACTTTTGCTGATTCTTTGCTGCTTTTCTATCTACTGTTGAAGAAGTAAAATTTTGAGTCAAAACCCCTCATTCACTAGCATCCTGTTTTCCAATCCCTGCTACCCATTTGGTGATCCCTCATTTAGCACCAGTTGATTTACCATACAATGCAAGGGACTGAAGTTTAGTATTGGTGGCAAGCAACAGATGATGGGACAATGATTGCAATGCACCAGAAAGTGACTAAACTAATAATTTGGCTAGATTAATGAGATGCACATAATTTCCAATAGCTGCCTCTTTCTTATGATAGCCAGACAATTATTCTTTCAATATAATGACTGCACACATCTGGACCCAATTATCCAAATGCATGGTGATCATTTAGATTTAGCGCCAGGAAGCCGGGAGATGCCAGATCTGGCCTTTTTGCCCAGACAAAGTGGCGACATCCATTCAGGAAGGGACCATGGCTTCTTGGTACCCAGGGATGCTGGAGCAGAGTTCACCTAAGTGCGATTTCTATTGGGTTCAGTTGTCCCAAGGTGAGCATCAGAATGAGATGTTATGAGGAGCTGTGCTTTGAAAAGAGTACAACCAGTTCACTGGAGTATACATTTTGTGCTTTGTAGTTTTTCTTGGTAATTGCAGGCCTAACCATAGGTACCACTTTATGTAGTTATCTATCACATCCTTTTCCCTACCCTTATACTTGAAATAATTTTGCTACAGATGCCATCCTTCTTTTTAACCTAGCAATTTTCTTAACCCTTCCTAAAATAAGACACTTTTTTTTTAAATCCCAAGCACAGACTAGATGGGGATGAAAGCTTTGTTTCCGGCAGGTTCTTGAGAACTAAGAATTGCTCCTAGTCTGCCCCCAATTTGGCTCTGGTGCCCTTACTTCTCAAAGAACTGTTCCGCTGCAACTAGTCACGGGCATGCATTGCTGGTGACTGCGTATTCTGCATGCATGCATGCTCGGCCAGTCTGGTGACATGCAGTTCGCAGAGCCATGTAGTTTGAGACTTTTACAGCCTGACTTCAGTCTGTCTCTACTGAAAATATTGTTTATCAGGGCCTAGATGTCACGAGGGGCATAGAAAGGCAGTACTGTGGTCAGGTGCATACCGAAGCTGTCCAGATCCTGTCCTAGCATTTCAAGTGCATAAGAAAAAAATCATTTCCAAACCTAGATTACCTCTGCACAGAAGATTATCAGTATTTAAAGATTGCTTCACAACACAAACAAAACAGATTTAAAATGGGCTCCTGATTCTTTCCCAGCTATGTGAAGCAGAAGGCTGCAATTGTATTTTCTTTTGGGGAAAACCCTAGCAGTGCAAAATTATTACTTTTTTAAATGGATCATTCTGTTTCTTTTTGGAAAAACTAAAAGCTGTTTCAGGTAACATTTAATGTTGCCTTCTTATCTTATCATAAAGCAGTGAGCTGTGTTTTCCAGAGACATATCTTGCAAGAAGAGCTTTTTCCCAGCTTCCAGGAAGACACAAAATTGCAATGTTTATAGACCTATCTCAGTCTGAGAGTTCTGGAAAAGAACACCATTGGAAAGCCCAGTTTTGATAGACACACACCCAACAAAAACAACAGGCCAGCCTTGTTAATTCCATTGGCTTCTAGCAGATAGGCCTGATTATTCTTATGGTGGCAGTTTAGATTAGATGGAATGATACAGCCACTTGCAGCAGAAATACAGCTGTTCGGCTTTAAAGCCTGTTAGTCTGACAATTTTTGATCACCCTCACTGAGTTTTCTTGTTTTTATTTAATCCACATTTCCCCTCAACATTTTATTAAGCCATGCTGAGAGAAGAGCTCTTTCTATCCCTCTGAGCCCGTACAAAATGCATTAAGCTGTAGTGAAATAGGAGCATAAGAACCCTGTTTGAATGAAATTATCTTGCCCAGTATTATCAAGTGTAGGTTTGCATTTGGAGGGGACAGGAAGGCGATACATGGATGTAAAGATCTGACGCTTGCTGAGAGCATTTGCCATCTGTTTCTTATAGCTAGAGTTTCAAATATCTGTACAAGATCTCGCAGCAGTGCAATGTCCATTCTATCCATGGCTGCTTTGCAGGCTTGGTGGAGATCCTACAGGTTATGGTGGTGCAGTAATGACTCTGAATCCAACTTGGCCTATCTCCTTTCAACTTGGCTACGCTGCCTCCTGCTTTCCCGCATTAGATCTTTCTCCCTCTTGCTCCCATACCCTCCTCTGAAAAGCTCTGGTCATCTAAGTAGGGAGAAAAAGCTTAGAGCCCCATTGAACATATGAGGCAGCTTGTGGCAAACGCTGGGATAATGCCATGCTGGGTTGGTTTTCCTGTACCCTGTAGGAAACTGGTATGATCATCACTTGCTCCCAACTAGCAGGCTGCAAACTCTGAGAGTTCAGCCCAGGCAAAGGGTCCCTCTTATGGGGGAGGCAGGGGAGATTTCTTCTAACCTCTTATTTCCTTTTATCACGGCTTGAGCCAGCTCAGAAGATACTAACACATCACCTACCTCCATCCGAGTAGGTCTCTGTCCCGTAGCCGTCCTGTAATCCATTGCTCCAGGTGCCTTCATATTTGGCCCCATTGCTAGTGCATTCACGGACCCCGTACCGTCCCTTAAATCCATGAGTCCACTCTCCTTTGTACACCCACTTCCCCTTGCTCTCCACACCGATGCCATGGCGCTTGCCCTGTGCCCAGGTGCCCTGGTAAGTGTTGCCACTGGGCCAGGTGTAGACCCCCAGCACCTCAAAGCCGTGACTCCAGGAGCCGGTATACTCGCCTTGACCCTTCGGGCCGGTACAGATTCCGTGGCCGTGAGCCTTTCCGTCCTCCCAGCCTCCACAGTAGGAGCCTCCATCGTCAAAATTAAACCTTCCCCCACTGGACATGCATGTAATTCGGTTTGCAAAGCCCCCAGAAGGTGAAAAAAGAAAATGGCAAAAAAACCTGAATTATTTCATCAAATCTGAATGGTGCACCAGGTCCAGCGTGCTGCTTCAGTCAATGTCTTGGGGTTATTCATCCTCTAGGAGGATCCTCAGGATCAGTCCCTTCTTCTCCTGCTGTGGAAACAGTATCACACCAAAAAAAAAAAGGGGGAGGGAGAGGGCGTGGGGGGAAATAGCAGCAAGAGCAGCAGCAGCTGAAGGGTTTTGGTGCAAACGACTCCACCTAAAAATCATCCAAGGCAGAGCCCAGGAAAGGGAAATAACGGGGGAGGGGGAGAAGAAAGTGTGGGGGGGGGATGGGGAGGGGGAGACGAACTGCCAACAATTTTTTTTTTTTTTTTAAAGAATCCCTCTCAAATCAGAAGACACCCAGGGTCTCAGCCCCACGCCTGTGACCTCCACCGGGGGCTGCCCGCTGCTGATGCTGACTCGCGCGCCCCAGCCCCGGCAGAAGCGGCGGCAGCATAGTGGAGGCTCGTGGCTCAGCAGCAATGCAGTGTCTGTGTCTCCCCGCCTCGCGCTCGCGCTCACACACACACACACACACGCGCGCTTCACACACACGCGCGCGCTCTCTCTCCTCACCCTAGGAAACAACGGGAGCTGCTCTGATTCCTTCCCCCTGCAAGCCTCACTCCGCCCGGCCTCCGCTCGGCTTTTGCAATAAGTCCCGCATCTTGGTGCAAAGATGCTTTCAGCAGTGGGAAGGATGGGGTGGGGGGAGAAGGATCTGGAGGGAGGGGGGGGTGTCTCTTGTTTTTGTATCTCCAGTCTGGGGGGGGAGCGGGGGGGGGGGAAGAGGGGTCGCCTTGCTTCCCCCGCTCTCCCTTCGGTCCCCTTCTTCCCGTCTTCCCAGTGGTTATAAATCTTGCTTATTAAGGAGAACAGCTCCTAGGCGGGCTGCTCTCGATTCCATGCTCAGCCCGGATTTAAAGAGACAGGAACTGCGTAATGTGGAGACTCCCAGAAGAGAGCTCTCCCACCAGATGCTTAACCCACTACCTCCTTGGGCACAGCGGGCTTATCTCAGACAAAACAGGCTGCGGGGTTAGCCTGCGGCGGGGTGATGATTAATGGCAGGCTGGAATCTGCCAGCCCAGTACCTAGAGGAAAAACAAACCCTCTGCCTTGTCTCCTTTATTTATTGCTGCCTCTCCATTCCTCACCTACCCCTCTCCCCATATTTAATTGCTGGCTAGTCTGTGCTTCTGGACCCTGCTTAAAAGAAAGGAGAGTCGATTTATCTTAATGTTATGGGGCCAAACATATTGTTAACCCCCCCCCCCGCCAAGCCTTGGGGCAAAAACTGCCTTTGGTACAGGGCCAAGCACACGGATGGTGCAAAAAGACATTATTAATTAACTATAGGTGGCGGTGGTTGTTTAATGCATACACCAGAGTCTGAGCTGTGTTCATAAACCATCTGCCATTCTGTCCAATTCCTATTAAAGTTGTCTCACTCCTAAACCCCATTTTACTTCACGACCATCCTTCCCCCACAAAGACAGGCAAGAGAGCAAAGAGCCAGCAACAAACACACACCAGGATGCTTCAGGCACTCCTGGAATGATTTTACAGGCTAGAAAATGATAAACATACTGAAGCTACTCAAGAGGATGCTGCTGTGGAGTTGTAGTCACAGCAGCAGTGAATTCCGACCGCATAAGGCTCCAATCCTGAAAAAGCATGTGCTTAATTTAAGCACCTGAGTATTCCCACTGGAGATATGTGTTGAAGTGTTGGCAGGATCAAGGTTTATGTTTTCATGGATTAAAAGCGGGGCTTTGAATTTCAGAAAAAAAATTTTTTTTAATATCGTTCACATGAGCTGGACCCTGGAATCCTGGGGTGGGAGGGAGGGGATCAGCCTCCTTCAGAAAATGTTTGAGATTTTGACTCCTAGCCACCTGTTTAGGTAACTGCATAGTCTTTCCACTTTATTTAATTTATTTATTTATTGTTAATTAGTGATGGACTCGAGGCAAGATTATGTTTGGATCTGGACTCAGATCTGAGGCCCCAGTTCAGCAAAAAAAAATAAGCAATCTGCTTAACTTTAAGCAAGTGCTTAAGTTCCATTCAAATCCATAGGACTAAGGGGCACATGGTCAAAGACAAATAAATGCTTAAGTGCTCTGCTGAACAGAGATGGATTACTGAACTGAGACCTGAGTCTGTATTTGCCCAGGGGGAGGATTCAGATGTAGGATTCCCATTTGGGTCCATCTCTATTAGTAATTTTGCACCCTATCCAGTAGAGTAATATATTTTAATGTTTATTACATTCCAGTCTGTAAGAATATATTTGCTTGGTAACCTTTAGCCTCTCATTCCTAATTATTCTAAGTTACTCCTTTGTATTAGAGTAGCATTTAGAGGTCCCAACTAAGATCAAGGGCCCATTGTGTTGGGCACTGTACAGTCACACAGCAAGCGACGGTCCCTGGGGCAAAGAACTTGGAACCTAAATAGACAAAGGAGAAAGAGATGCAACCAGTGCAGATTGAACAGTTTCCATTGAAACAGTTTTTCAATGGACAATGTTCAGCACAGTGGAAATTTTCACAAAAGAAATGCCTATTTTCATCAACACTCTTTGGGTTTCCATCAGAAACACAGAACCTGGAAAATTTTTCAGTTTTTTGGCAACCAAAAGATCACTTTTTGTTTTATTTCCAACAAAAACCCCAAAACAATTCCAAGACAATTTTTGAGGAAAATAGAAATTGGTTTAGACTTTGTCACAAATTTTCAAGGGGAAAAAGGAATTTCCTTGCCAGCTCCAGATACAATATAAAAGCAGAGAGATCAGAGTGATGCCCGGCATGCATCACGTCACTTCCATTTTTCCCTCAGCCACTTTAAAGTATCCTCTGTGTATTTTCACATTAGCCATCTTCTTTTTAAATGTGAGCAGCCACCATTCTACTCCACCAGCTGATTCTAATGAGTCCCATACTCTGTAGAAATCACCTACCAGTGCGTATGCTCATCTGCACCAAAAGCCATGCGTAGCACAACCACTGGCTAAATTCACTCCAAACAACATGTACATAAGAACGGCCATACTGGGTCAGTCCATCGAGCCCAGTATCCTGTCTTCCAACAGTGGCCAGTGCCAGGTGCCCCAGAGGGAATGAACAGAACAGGTAATCATCAAGTGGTCCGTCCCCTGTCATCCATTCCCAGCTTCTGGCAAACAGAGGCTAGGGACCCCATCCCTGCCCATCCTGGCTAATAGCCATTGGTGGACCTATCCTCCGTTAACTTATCTAGTTCATTTTTTTTTTTAAACCTTGTTGTAGTCTTGGCCTTCACAACATGCGGGGAGGGATAGCTCAGTGGTTTGAGCTTTGGCCTGCTTAAACCCAGAGTTGCGAGTTCAATTTTTGAGGGGGCCATTTAGGGATCTGGGGCAAAAATTGGGGATTGGTCCTGCTTTGAGCAGGGGGTTGGACTAGATGACCTCCTGAGGTCCCTTCCAACTCTGATATTCTATGATCCTCTGGCAAGGAGTTCCACAGGTTGACTACATTGTGTGGAAAAAATACTTCCTTTTGTTTGTTTTTAAACCTGCTGCCTATTAATTTCATTTGGTGACCCCAGTTCTTGTGTTACAAGAAGGAGTAAATAACACTTCCTTATTTACTTCCTCTACACCAATCATGATTTTATAGACCTCTATCATATCCCCCCTTAGCTGTTTATTTTCTAAGCTGAAAAGTCCCAGTCTTATTAAGCTCTCGTTATATGGCAGCCGTTCCATACCCCTAATCATTTTTGTTGCCCTTTTCTGAACCTTTTCCAATTCAAACAGATCTTTTTTGGAGATGGGACGACCACATCTGCACGCAGTATTCAAGATGTGGCTGCACCATGGATTTATATAGGGGCAATATATTTTGTCTTTTTATCTGTCCCTTTCTTAATGATTCTCAACACTGTTTGCTTTTTTGACTGTTGCTGCACATTGAATCGATGTTTTCAGAGAACTCTCTACAATGACTCCAAGATCTCTTTCTTGAATGGTAACAGCTAATTTAGACCCCATCATTTTATATGTATAGTTGGGATTAAAAAACATTTAATGAAACCTTGTTTAAAAAAATCAAGATGGAATCGCATTTCAAAAGCAATCAGTAATCTATTAATACTGCACTCAGACAAATTTAGGCCAAATAGATATTGCAGGGAGTTTATAGGTGTGAGGTTTAGTGATGGGCTTGTTCCTGTAGCTAGGCCATTCGGCATGCTTTCTGATTTTAAAACTGAATATTATTTTAGGTGCAGCACCCCAGTGGCCTCAGTGCTAGGGGCAATTTCTACCTTAGTTTATTTCCCTGTCATTCTCAATCTATAGTTGCAGAAGATGAGGCCAATGGGAAGGGCATTGGGTAAATGTTTTATTTCCATATTTTGACATCGCTGGTCATTGTTTTTACTTGTTGTTGTTGGTGCCCTTGGATGAGCAGCACATAGTGCACTGTAGTTGCTTTTGGGGCGAGGCATCATTAAAGAATGACGAATGCTCACTTCATGGCTATTTCTGCCCCTCATCTGTTAGCACATCACTCTGTAGCTGGTGAAGATCAGTTACACATCTACACAACAAAACTTCTCTTGCTCATTAACCCCGTGAGGGATTTAGACTAAATGAAGTCCAGATCCAGTCCAAGGAAAGCTCGCCCCCTTGCAACCAATGCCCCTTGCTAAATTGCTTGCAACACTCCTGACTCCCTATCCTGTGCATGCTGCCTCTGGCTCCCCCTCCTTTGACTCTGTGGGTCTCAATGCCCCATCCCAGTCCCAGGCCCTGATCTGTGGAGACTTCCTTAATCCATCCCCAGCCTTATCCTGAAGCTAGCAGAAGAGCAGCAGAAAGCCTGGAAGGCAGTGTAACCATGGGGGCGGGGGCCGCTGGTTGGAAGGCAGGGGTTCCACCAATGGGGAGATGGCCTCTTTGCAAATTTGTTGTGGAGCAGTGCTCTCTGGTGACTTTCTTCACAGCTCTGCCCGAGGAGCTGGGGAGACGTGGCTGGTGTGGGAGCATTACTGTATGGGTCCGTTGGCCAAAAACACATGAGGGCAGGGCACAGATGCTGTTTGTGGCCCTGAGTCTCTGTGACCTGGGAGGAGTCATTGAAGCCTCTTTCTGTTAGATCACTTCCCACTCCCAGCAATCCACAGGCCATGTAAGATGATGACTGATCCGGCCATCTTGCCGGGGGTGGGGGTAGCAAAACTACCGATTAAGTTAATTAGAGAGACAAGGTGAGTGAGATACAACTTCTGCTGGTGAGAGAGAGAAGCTTTCAAGCCATAGCTCTGTGTAAGCTCAAAAACTGTCTCTCTCACCAACAGAAGTTGGTCCAATAAAATATATTACTTCACCCACCTTGTCTCTCTAATATCCTGGGACCGACACAGCTGTAACTACACTGCAGGCTGAAGTCAACATCCATTTCACCTGCCTAAATGCTGCAATATCAGCCCCAGAGTGGGTATATTTCTTGAATACCGGGAATTATTTATTGGATCAACTTCTGTTTGTGAGAGAGACATGCTTTTGAACTCCACAGAGCTTTTCTTCAGGTCTGGGAAAGGTACTCAGAGTGTAACTTGAAAGCTTGTCTCTTTCACCAACAGAAGTTGGTCCAATAAAAAATATTTACCTCACTCACCTTGTGTCTCTGGGACCAACAGAGCTGCAGCAACACTGCAAACAGGAATTATTTTGGCATTCATTTGGTCAAATCTTGACACATTTCCCCAGTATATTAAAGGGGACAGTTATTAACTCAAGGTAGTGGGTTTCCACTTACACTAATCATCTTATCTTGGATTAATTAAATAGTAAATAGATAAATTAAAAAAATGAAATAGAATAATACAATACAACAAAAAGCCAACAAGCATGTGATAACCAGCTTCCAATGGATCAACCAGCTGAGCAGGTGTAAGGGGAGACTACCCAATGCTCAGGCAGGATATAAAATGCAAAAAGCAAAACCCACAGTGGTAAAGGATCACCTGCTTCTGTTGTGCCATGCTTACAAATGACCAGGGGTTCCTGTTGTGCTGGGAGGAGACATGTTTCACATCATTTCAGTGCTGTTCTTTGTGTGTCTGGAGCCAGCATGGCCTCTGTCAATAACAACATGTGAACAGAGGAGAAGTCACTCTGCAGTTTGCTCTTGCTTTTGGCAAACAGGTTTTGTGGCATGGGGGTTGGGGCTCACCTGTCATTACTAGCTTTCTGGTACAAATCAGTTCAAGGTAATGCAGTTACACCTCTGCAAATGGGAAAATACCTTTAATTTAATTTAATTTAATTTCATGTGAGCAATAGCCAGTGTGATGTCATATTGACTGAATACTGGGGTTTTTTTTTAGCAGTTTTAGTATTTTATTCAGACTCATAAATTCTAAATCCAGAAGGGACCACTGAGAAAATCTATTCTGACTCCTGCATAACACTAACTGTAGAACTTCCTCAAATTTAACTAGAGCAGATCTTTCAGAAGGACATCTAATCTAGATTTTCAGATCACCAATGCCAGAGAAACTTTCTAATATCTGTTTCTTCCCTGGTATCTTCAAACCATTAGCATCATTTATGCCTTGTGGAAAATATTAGAAGACATGTTTTAGAAACAGATCCTCAGATGTATTATATTTTCTGTGTTTTCTTGTGTCCCCGACAACTGGGAAATCTTTAGTGTGTGGTCCTATACTTAAAAGTGACTCTGTAAAGACAGAATTGTGAGGATCCATGTTGGTTGTGTCTCAAATGCTTTAGATCAGATGAGCTGCCCTTAAAAGTGAAAGTGTTTTTTCTAACTTCAGGCTCCTGCTGGGATCTGAAAGTCAAGCTGGGGTCTTTCCTTCTCACTCCCTGAAATAAAGATTCTGTGAGCCAAACTCTGTTCTCAGTTATCCCTGTGGAACTCCATTGTCTTCAGATTGCACCCTCTGCTATGTGTGTGCAACACTAGTATATTTAGTGGGGTTACACAGTTGTAACTAATTGTAAACAAGGTCCTCATTCACTTTCAGGGTATGTTTATGTGGGAACAATGGGGTGTGCTTGCAGCTCAAGTAGTCATACCTGAGCTAGCTTTCATCCAACTAGCTCAGGTACTGGAGCAGAGAAGCCGTTGCAATGCATACTCCAGCATGGGCTGTACAAGCCCACCTGGAACCCTAGGTGATGATTTGTGGGACAGGCCCACACTGAAGCTCGCTGCTGCAGCTTTGCTGTTCAGGTAGCTGTGCTAGCTAAATTAAAGCTAGCATGGGTATGGCTACTCGAGCTGCAGCCACACCCTATCACTGCAGTATAGACTGACTCTGATTTGGTAACCCTTCACACTTACTGCTTTTTAAGCCACAGTGTGCAGATCTCTATAGTATATTAAGCCTTTGCTCTGCATGTGAAGTTCCCACTAATGTCTACGACCCAAGTGCATGGAATGGGCATTAGATATACACACTGTGGATCAGAGCTATCCATGGGGGAAAAAGGCAGATAATTTTGCTCTTTACATTCAAGGCAAAGTTCTGTCCGTGGGCACTCTCTGTTTAAAAACAAAAAACCCAAACCCAACCTTCCCCAGCAGCAGGGACACCGAGTAGAAGTTAGTTGCCCCTCTTCTGCTCACCCCAGATCTTCAGGGAGGTTGTTCTGTTGACCTTCAGCCATAGGAGCTATGGGGAAGCATTCAGGAATGAGATCAGGCAGGACATGTGTGTTTATGCACTTGCACACAATCGCAGACAGATTGTGAATACCCCTGTCTGCATGGGGGGGTCCATGCGTGGACTGCTGCCACTCACAAGACAGGTGTCTATTAAAGTTACTTAGCAGCATACAGGCCTGATTCCTTTCATTTACGCCATAATCAGGAGTAACACTAGTGAAGCCAATGAAGCTACACCAGTGTCAAACAGATGTCAGTGGGGCCTCTGGCCCCTGTGTGCATCCTTTTGAGGACTGCTCAGGCTACATATCCCACCCTGGCTTGAATGTGTTGATCAATCTGAATTGCCTACGTTTTACCAGTTCTAATAACATCAGAATGAAAAATACCTCTCCGGAGACTTGATTGCTTTTCATTTCTCCCCTCTTTTCCTGTCCCCAGTTGATCATGTTTCATTAGAATAAAGTCAGCTGCAGTAGTCCCCAAGCTTTCCCTTATCTCTCTGGTCTCTAACTAATCTACCCAAAAGACAACAGGACGATATTGTAACAAGAAGGATTGTTGCTAATCTCCCAGTAGATTACAGGTTAGGAAAGCGATTTGAAATGGTTGGACATTTTATTACTTGAAGGAGGTCCACCTGTGAGTCACAAGTAGCATGTGTCTGTCTTAACCACTTCAGTGCTAGTAATCTCTCAAGACCTGGGTTAACCAGAAAGAGAAACTCTTGCATGTATTTGGGTTTAATACTGCTTTTCTATGAGCTTTACAGAAAATGGGGGAATGTTTTACACTCCTTGTATCTCCCCCACCCCCCAAGGAAATATGTTTGGGGATAGAGGGTTAATGGCCATGATACATGTGTACAATAAATTAGCTTGATTGTTTTCTTTGTGCTGGGCCTGAGCTAAATGCATTTGCTGGTCACTGAATGTATCCCATTAACTTGCTGTGTACAGTGTGTGTCTGTTTATCCAGCCAATTACTTCAAATCTGATCTGCTTTATCCGGGTAAAAATAGAGCCAGTTTCTGTGTAGAAATCAAGAGGCACAAAAACAGCCGCAAAGAAGCTGATCCTGATCAGCTGAGTGCAGAGAGGGCAGGAAGCTTTCTGCTGCTAATTGGAAGTATTTTATAAGGTTGTTTTTTTTAACATATGGCAGAATGAATTGGTTTTTTCTTAGGTCTTTGCTCAATCCAGCACCCTTCAGGCACACTTTGATAAATTGAGTAGGAGAGAGTTGGGAATGGAATGCGGAGCAGTAGAGACCTCATCTGGGCGCTGATGTTTCATGCACTTTCAGAAGTGCCTCGTTTCATTGCAAGCGCTTGCCCTGGGTGAATGCCAGGCCAGTATAAAAAGCTAGTGGCTGTATTAGTTGTAAGAGGAAGCATAGCCTTGACGTTAAGGCACTAGACTGGGACTCCAGAGATCTCTATTCAGTTCCTGGCTCTTCCACAAACTCACTGTGTGACCTTGGGCAAATTACTTAATCTCTCTGTGACTCAGTTCCTTACTCTGTATACTGGGAATAATAGCAATTTTCTGCCTCATAGGGGTGGGGTGAGGATAAATTCATTGTAGACTAGGAGGTGCCCGTGTGCTCTGTTGATGTGCTCCCTATAAATACCAAGATGGGCAGCGGTGTCTTGTAAGGAAAGTAGGAGGTAGGATGGGTGCATTTGCATAGTTATACCCAGAATGCCCTTTCAGCTCCTAGCTATTGCATTGAACTGTATGAACCAGCCAAAAGGTTTGAGGGGCAGCATATGCAATGACTCTTTATTTTGTGTGGCCAACAATTTACTAAGCAACAGGTTTCAGAGTAGCAGCCCTGTTAGTCTGTATCTGCAAAAAGAACAGAAAGACTTGTGGCACCTTAGAGACTAACACATTTATTTGAGCATAAGCTTTCATGGGCTACAGCCCACTTCATCAGATGCACAGAATGGAACATATAGTAAGAAGATAGATATACATACAGAGAACATGAAAAGGTGGAAGTTGCCATACCAACTCTAAGAGGCTAATTAATTAAGATGAGCTATTATCATCAGGAGAAAAAAAAAACAGAGACTGGGAGTGGCTGGGTCATCAAACATATTGAATCTATTTTCCCCATGTTAAGTATCCTCACACCTTCTTGTCAGCTGTCTGAAATGGGCCATCTTGATTATCACTACAAAAATTTTTTTCCCTCCTGCTGATAATAGCTCATCTTAATTAATTAGCCTCTTAGAGTTAGTATGGCAGCTTCCACCTTTTCATATTCTCTGTATGTGTATATATATATCTTCTTACTGTATGTTCCATTCTATGCATCTGATGAAGTGGGCCGTAGCCCACAAAAGCTTATGCTCAAATAAATTTGTTAGTCTTTGCCACAAGTCCTCCTGTTCAATTTACCAAGCAGCTCCTGAATGTGAAGTGATTCATATGAATTGTATGCCACCATCACTGGAGAGAGACTTAAAGGATGATAGTCAAGTTGTTTAAGGCAAAAATTCACGTCTTCTTTCACAAAACTCGTCTAAAGAGCGATTGGAATGACTTTAAAGAGAGAAGATTTTAAAGGACAGTTTTTCATAGGCGTCGTTTGATTTCTATCTATGTGGGGAGGTGCTCCAATCAGGCTAATAGGCCAAGTGTGTGGGGGGGGGGGCAAATTTCACACCTGTCTGAGGCTTGTAGTTTGTGGGGGCCACACCCTCTTCCCCCCCCCCCAAAGTATGTCCATATTTTCCATTTAAATGCTCTCTTGTGGCATTGATCTTCAACCCATCAGAACAGTGCTGGTGCAAGACACCAAGTGCCCGGGTGTCCAGACTTAGGTTCCCCCTGCTCTAACCATTAGACCAAACCACTTCTCTGTCTTGGCTGCCAGCAGGGAATAATGGGGACTGAGGTTCCCGTCCTCTGTGGAGGGAGAGCAGCATTGCTTTTACAGCAGTTTCTGATCAATGCATTGATCCCAGACAGCGAAGCCTTTCCACCGTTCAGGAGTAAAGCATCCGATACCGACAGCATCTAGTAGGGGAGGGGATAGAACACAAGGACTGCATCAGCAGGAGAGAACTGGAGGAAAGCTTAGTGCCTGATTATGTGAGCCAGATCTATGATTTTTTGCAGGTAACAGGTGGATTTTTTTTTTTTTAAGGAGGCCACCCCTCCCTCAAACCTTCCCTGATCAAAGCATTCACAGAAAACCCTATACTCCCATATTAAGTGACTGATTCTGCAGTCTTTGCATGGGAAATGTTCCCCGTGAATGTAGGATGGAGACGCGCATTTAGGACTGGCTCCCAAAGTGGCCGCTGATGCCTGCATGCTGGACATGGGTGTCATGCCTCCAAAGCTGATCAGGGTATTACTGAACTGCTTTGCATCTTGGGGAGGGAAAACTGAAAAGGTGTGCGGGTTGGTTACATTCAAGTCACCATCTGAAATATTAACCTACTGCAGCCACCGTCTTTCTCCAGTACCCTTTAGCTGGTTTAGTTTATGTGGATATCAGACTCCCAGCACTAAATGGGAGCACATGCCCCCTCTCTTTCCCCTCAAGCCAGGCATCACCACCCCTTGGGATATAGGGCATCATTTCTCTCCCTTTCGCTTCCCCTCTCCTGTCTGTGATGTAGAAATGTTACTTCTGCTGATCCTACAATGCTGGGTCTATTTCTCTCCTGATCCAGGCCACCATCCCCGGCCTGGCCTACCACGTGGGCAGAACAGGGAGAGGAGCCCAAGATGGGATTCAGGTGCAGTACAACAGGGCATGGCCTGGGAATTAGCTCCAAGGTGTAGAATGTCTTGGGAGTTGTGGATATGGCTGGTCAGGGGGAGATCTGTTACAGTACCTGTCTCTCTTCCACCCCTTATGACCTTTGCTAGGAATTGTCCCTTCAGGGCCCATCTGGACAGACTTAGGGCCCAGAGTGCATGCCACAGGTTGCGGGGGGGGGGGCCTGAAAGCCTGCAGCGAAGGGCTGTTACCAGCTTTATATCCCTGCTTCCCTCTTTTGTGACCCTTCCTTGGGGCATCCAGAACCGTAAGTCAAGCCTTAGCATAAGAGGGGTGTCTTGATGCTATACTGTGTGGCAGCTCCCTGCCAGCCAAAGAAACCACTTAGAATTCTTTCAGTCTTGACTTTGCCTTGCAGATTAACCCTTGGTGTATGTGATGGACTGTCCACCCCACTCTCGCCCTGAAGGGGTTAACAGAGGCCAGATGGGCCAAATAACCTATTAGGCTGAAGGCTGAGAGGAAAGCCGTAATTAGGGGAAGCTCACCTATACAGGAACAGGTGGGGCTTCTGTAAAGCCAGGGAGCTGCTAGCAGAAAGGAGGGAGGTGTGTTTGGGACTATGGAGGGTAGTCCACAGTTACTCCCTGAGAGGAGGGAGTTGGGAGGCTGGCAAACCCAGAGAGTGGGAGAGAGTCAGAAAGGTAGGAAGAAAGAAAAGGAGTACTTGTGGCACCTTAGAGACTAACATTTATTTGAGCATAAGCTTTCGTGAGCTACGTAGCTCACGAAAGCTTATGCTCAAATAAATTGGTTAGTCTCTAAGGTGCTACAAGTCCTCCTTTTCTTTTTGCGAATACAGACTAACACGGCTGCTACTCTGAGAAAGGTAGGAAAGGCTCAGGGGAACAGCAGCAAGGTAGGACAGTGCAGGCCTTGGCTGATGATTAGAGGGCCCGTGAGCTGGAACCTGGAGTAGAGGGTGGGCCTGGGTTCCCCTGCCAGCCATTGAGGACATGGCATAGACCACACAGAGGACTGCTTGGGACGATTTGTTCCAGAAAGTCTTTATTCCCCCCCCCGCCAGCCCCCCAAAGGGGGAACAATATAGAGACCCAGCCAGAGGGCCAAGTCACAAAGAGGAGGCTGCAGTTCCTGGGGAGAGAGGGGCCCGTGGGTGAGAAAGGACAATGGGTAGGGACACTGCCAGAGGAGGGCAGCACCTCGCAGAGCTAATCCCCAGGATGGCCAGGAGGAGGCACCACTAACTGTTTCATATATCTGCATGGAGATGAATTGATAATAAAACAAGAAGATGTTTATTAATAAAGAACAGAGATTTAAATGATACCAAGCAGAGACAGCAGAAGGCAAAAATGGTTACAAATAAAACAAAAGAATAACAATCCCAAGAGTCCACACAGAAACTTAGCAGGCTCCCAGTTTTGTCTAAAGCAGTTTTCTCACCTACAGCCGCTTCTTAGCGTCACTAACCCACATGGCTGGGGATCTACCATTCATAGATGCAAAGAGCACTGACTTCTCTGTTCCCTTAGGGATGGATAACCAAAACATCTCTTGCTTCTCCTTATATTCCCCAAAGTTTGTTGTCTGTCACCAGAGTCAGGATGACTCCCTCACATTCACGCTCCTGTTTCTTCCCATGCTGATTTCACATCCTCATGCTAATTTGCTGCTCCTGTTTACTGCCTGTGCAAATGAACTGGCCCTTGTCCCTGGGATCACCAGGCTCAATTTACATTAGAGACTAGGGGAATAACTGTCTGCCCTCTTGTCTGGAAGAAAACTTTGTTTCTTCTTTTGTTTGGTTACAGTCTTTAAAGAGTAATATTAGTGAGTATCCATAATTCTTCAGATTCTGTTAATACATCCATTCTGTGACAATATTAATGACCAGTTTGTCACCAGCTTTCATGTGATATCTCGCACAACATTCCTTACAGATAAACACTATTACAGCAATGTGTTAGGTGTAGTGAGTTTGTCAGGCCTGACAAGAGTGGCTGACACAGGGAGATGAACCACAACCCAGCTTCTGTGTCACAGCTTTATCTTCCAAACACTCTCTCTGGCTCACCAGGTCAGAAAGCAAACAAGCAGCATCTGTTTCACATGACTCCAGGCTGCAGCAGGCTGAAGAGATGCATCAGCCTCCTGAAATCTTGTGGCCTGAAATGTTTTTATCTCTGCTCCTAGGCTTTCCCCTGACTTTGGGCTTTGAGACCGGTTTCTAAAATAGAAGTGATTAAAAAGCATAGAGCTGCCACAAGCATTTAATGAGTTATTACCTGTTTTTGGTAGGTCACTAAGTCAGCAGGAAAAGAGGGGAAGAGTTGAAAATCTTACTCAGGGTAGAATATCACAGCCCCTTCAAGTGGCAAAGAACATCATATTATTTAGGGCAGTTGAAAGATGTGTGAGGGGAAAAGACTGGGATTTGCAAAATCCTTCACAGTATTAGCTGCAGCGATTGTAATGCCAAAGGAAAATATGTTTGCACAGATAAGAGGTTTCTTTGCAGCTGGTGAAACTTTCTGCTATTCTCCTTATGCCATTGTTCTCCTCCTCCTCCACCTTAATAAGTTGTGGGGTGAAAACACAGTTGTAGACTCCTATCTATATCTGCCTATCCACCCACCCACCCACCCACGTCACTACAGAATCTGAGTGCCTTAATTGGTGCTGAATGTACCTGCTAAAGTGCACCCAGGATGCACCCTCCGTGCCGATGAATATAGCAAGTACACATTTAAAAAATAAAAATGACCGACTGAATTCCATACTGGTGAAAGGTGTCAGCTTAACAGGCCTGGAAACTGCAACAGGTCCGAAATGAGTAATGGACATGCAAATTCCCCTCCCCTGTTCCCTTTTGTTGTCCTGTTAGTGGGCTGCAACCCTTCCTGAACGTGTTTTCTGGAGGGGTGAAGGAGTTAGGTGTCAGATTGTAGGGGAAGTGGTGTTTCTCTACTCAAGTTTGGTAAAATAAGCGTCATTATCCCCATAATCCCAGAGGAGCTGGTCATTTCTGCTAAAATGATCAGGGGTTAAAGTTGCCAATTGCAGCACCATTAGGCTTCAGAGTTAATGCCCAATGAAGAGAAATGGGGGCAGTTTACACCCCTCACAAGCAACTGGTGATGCCCACTCCCTCCTTCCATCCTTCTCCATGCAAAGCCCAGCTGCTGAAGGGAGAGGGCAGCCCCTGCCCATACTGCTCTCAGACCTCTGATCTTGTAAGCCCTACAAATAAAGACAGGGCAAAGGAGTATAGGGTCTTGGGAAAGTACTACCATTTCCCCCCAAGACACTCTACCTGCTGCTGTTTCCTGTTCTCAGCTCGTGAAGGTTTTACTGGTATCCTGATGCTACAAAAAGCAAGAGTAATATTTCTCTGAAGATGAGAGATTCCAGGAAATAATACCCAGGTATCCAGTCTTAGCCAAATGGATCGTGGCCTGCATGTCAAGCTTTAGCATTCTCCTTTGAGTTTGTCTGAGACCCAGGAGAGGGAATGCTGGGATAATTAAGGGTGACATCTGTCACTTGTATGTGAGGCTATGTGGCTGACCAAGTGTGAAGAGAAGAATCTTTCTCTGGAAAATGTACTTGGACTTCATCGGTTACGTGTTCAAAACCTGTTCACAACCAGAGCTACTCAGGGCTTGGCTACACTTGCGAGTTACAGTGCATTAAAGTAGCCCCAGGCACCCTAGCTCACTACCCATCCACACTGGCACGGCTCTTAGAGCGCTCTGACTCTGCGGCTACAGCACGGCTGGTACTCCACCTCGGCGAGAAGATTAACGCTTGCTGCCTCTTGGATGAAACGCCCGGGCGTCAGTGTGAACGAGGTGTTGCATGACTGCGCTCTGATCAGCCTCCGGAAATGTCCCATAATTCCCTTAAGTCAAGTGGCCACTCTTGTCATTGTTTTTTGAATCACTGTAGGAATGCAGATATGCCCTTTGAAAGCTCCATTTCTGACACCTGGCTGCTTATCTGCTCAGAGACAAAGCGACCATTACTGTGGAATGCTGTGTGTGAGAGAGGGAGGCGAGGAGGGGGGTCTGCTGCTGTCTGAACTTACAAGACAGCATGCTGACCTGCTCTCAGCCCCCAAAAACCCACTCTCTCTCTCCCCACATACACACAACACACTCCCTGTCACACTCCACCTCCCCCCCCATTTGAAAAGCATGTTGCAGTCACTTTTATGCTGAGATAGCTGCCCATAATGCACTGCTCCTAATGCCGCTGCAAGTGCCACAAATGTGGCCATGCCAGTGTGCTTGAAGCTGTCAGTGTGGACAGACTGCAGCGCTTTCCCTACTGCACTCTCCGAAGGCTGATTTAACTCAAAGCGCCCTACATCTGCAAGCGTAGCCATGCCCTCAGTCCTGACTTGAGTGCAGGGGACTGAACTAGAAGACCTCTTGAGGTCCCTTCCAGTCCTATGATTCTATGGTAGAAAGTACCAACAAACGGTAAACCCAGCATAAGCAACTTTATTGTATTATAATATTTAGCATTTTACCACCTTGTCAGTCCCATGTGATCAAAAATCATGTGTCAGGCCCCTAAAATCATGAAGTGTTTTGTTTTTCTTTTTTAATAAATTAACACATTTTGAGTTCTCTTTCTTTACTTTTGGGGTTTTTTTAGCCTTTAGTGGTCAAGTTTGCAAGAAACTTACTTTTTTTTTTTTTTTCATATATCAAAAGCTGAAATTCTCTCATAACCCCATTAATCCCAGAGCTGGGGCTTTAGGAAAAACAGCAGAAATCGGGACACTCAATAAAATTGTGAGAATTGGCAATGCTGGTTTTTTTTTTTTTTAATATCCTTCCCCTGGAAAGATGCCAGGGGGGGCAAGTATGAGTATTCCATTTTACATCATAGTAAAACACATTTTGTTTGAATGGGCCCAGCTTACCAAGTGATCCGGATTGCCCTGTATAACTGCCCTGTCCTCCTCCTCATTGACCACTCTGCCAAACTTTGAGTCACCTGCAAATTTTATCAGCCGTGATTGCATATTTATCTCCAGATCATTGATTAAAATGTTGAATAGTGACTTGCTAGTACTGATCCCTGTGGAAACCCACTAGAAACACCCTGTTCGGGCATCGTGGCAAAGGACAGTCTGAAGGAGGGATCTGCAGGTGGATAATGAGGTAGCTTCTCAGATGTTTAAAGGGAGCTCTGCTGAAGTGTGAGGGGCAGGTCACGAGAGAACACAAAGGTGATTGTTTGAAAATGTAACACAGTTAAATCCATTTAACATGTGCTCTATGATTAGAATCGCAGGACTGGAAGAGACCTCGAGACGTCTTCTAGTCCAGTCCTCTGCACTCATGTCCGGACTAAGTATTCGCTAGACCATCCCTGACAGGAGTTTCTCTTACCTGCTCTTAAAATGATGGAGATTGGTATCGAGTTGTAGTGTATAGAGCTTTTTTTTTTTTTTTAAATCAGACTGTTGTGCGGTACTAAGCCAAACACCTTGTAAAAGTCTATATTACCTCTAGGCAGTCACCTTTATCAGCCGAACTTGTCATCTCCTCAAAGAATGAACTCAGGTTCATTGACAAGACCTGTTTTCCGTAAAACCATGCTTCTGGCATTTAATTATATCCCCATCCTTTAATTCCACATTGGTTGAATCCCGTATCAGTTATTTTTGCCCAGGATTGATGTCCGACTAACCAGCCTCTAATTACCTGGATCATCCCACTTGTCCATTGGGAATATTAGCAGAATATTAGCACTCTTCCAGTCTTCTGGAATTCTCCAATATGCCAAGATTTATTAAAAATAACAAAACACTGTGCCAAGCAGGACCAAGCATTTTCAGCCATCCGTGTTGTCTATTTGGTCCAGATAATGTACTTTGACTGCGCTAACTTCTCATGATGCCCTCCAACTAATGTCATGGTTAAAAATAAAAAAGGAAGGCCATTTATAAGTGTTATGTCTCCCCATATGGCAACCTTTATAACAGTGTTTCCCAGAGGGTGGTTTTAGATTGATCGCCATATTCAGGGCCAGATTAACCCATCACGGAGCCCTGGCGTAGACAAACATACACTTCTCCTGGGTTGATGCTTCCATTCCTGACTGGGCCGGGCCTAACTCAATTGGCACAGCAACCTTGTGCACCAGGTTGCAATGCCTGGAGCAGGATGCTGGACCCAGTCCCATGGGACAGAAGCTGCCACTTTGGGGTGAGTGTGTGGTGGGCTCACTCTCCAACCCCCTCCCTCGCACCCTGGAGCCTCCTCACCATACCAGGCTGGGATTATGGTTGTGGGGTCAGGGTGGAGGGTACATACATGTAATGGTGGGTTACCAAAAAAGATAAAAAGCAATTGGTGGGTCACACCAGGAAAAAGTTTGGGGACTGCTGCTTTACAATGATTCACATGGCCTCTCTTGGAGGGAGGGCAGTAGAATGTTAAAAGCTATATTTTTGTCACATTCTGGAAAAGAACCTTAGCACAATCTCAGGCCTAGAAAGCTGACCCCAGGACCGAACTGCAAGGCCAATTAGCAGCGTAAGGATTTGAACTGTGGCCTTTGGGAGGAACAGGTCTGAAACTGCAGCTTTAACCTTTAACAATTCACTGACCCATCAGCCAGCTGGAAGATTGCTGAGCAGATGTAAAGCATAGCAGTCTACACCAGCATCCCACAGTAACAGGATGTGCTGCAGTGAAATCTTCCAGCAGGTTGCATACCCGGCATTGTGATGTTATTACAAGTCTTTAGTATGAGTCTTGCACTCCCTCTGGTGCTTTCCATAGGAGGATCTCAAAGTGCTTTGCAATCATTAAGTAACTATGAGGTGGGTCACTATTATTATCCCCATGTTACGTATGGGGAAACCGAGGCACAGAGAACTGGAGTAACTTGCCCCAGTGCTGCCTTTGACCTTGAACAAGAAGCCACATCTGCTTCCCAACACTGTGCTTTAACCACCAGCCAGCCTGCCTCTAGATGAACTTCCAGGAGGTCTTTTTATACATTGGAGTGGCATCAATCTATTTTATGTGCTGCTACCTGTAGTTACTCTGCATGTCAAGTTGTAGTTCTCTATCACAGTGTCCAGACTGTTACAGAGTGTTTGTGTGTTTAGCTGCTTGTACCTTTTCGCCTCCTTGGAAACGATATAAGGGCTGTTATTCTCAGTACACAATAATTATGGGAAAATCGAAGTCTGCCTGTTTCCATCAAGTGAAGAAAATACAAATGAATTGACTGTAAATTCTATTTGTTAAACACCATTTGTCTCCATGTATGGCTTTGCTAAGGACCCTGGCGTTTGTGACTTTGACTGAGGCATGGCACATCCAGGCTGGCTAACCAGGAAGATAGTTGTTTTGATGGACAGACTGGTGCATGAGCAGCATGTTAGGTCTCTGCAGCAATTAAAATCTGCATATTTACCGATGCACTGTATCTGTTCAAAGGGTTTTAAATCAATTTTGCTACTCGCTTTCATAATGCCTGCTAATTATAGGGTGCTTTTCATGTTCAAGGTGCTATACAGACACTATCTAATTAATCCTCAGAACAGCACAGCAATGTAGGTATTAACCTCTCTGCTTCAGTTTCCCCATCTATAGCACAACCAGGCCCATGGAGACCTATGTGTGGAGGCAGCTTTTCAGTGCTGGGATCAGAACTCAGGCATTGCTGATTCCCGCTCCTGTGTCCAAACTGATAGACCATGCCTCTCGTTCAGTTCTCACTGCGTCTCAATGTTTTGTTTAGTTCTCTTAACAGGAGCCTGAGGAAATAGGCTCCCTTCGTTAGAAAAAACTCCTGCAGTATTGCTTGCAATAGAGGAGCTACGTTTTGTCACTGCAGCATACTGTAATATTTGTAATAAGTGTTCCAACCCAAACTGCAATCTCCTAGATTGAAGGGATGTCTCTCGCTTATTGCAAAGTGTGTGGTGTTCGGGAACCATCCTGGGCCCAACGTACTTGCAAGAGATTCTCTTTAGTCAATGAGTAGTTCCAACTGCTTCTGCATAACTCATGAAAAAAGAGCTACTGCAGCACCTCTTCCTGTCTCTGAAGCTAAACCACTTAAAGGTCCAATTCCCAAAACCACACCCAGGCAACACTACGGGTGCTCAGAAAATCAGGAACATGGATAACCAGGTGTCAATAGACCAACAAGGCATGCTGACACTCGGTTAGAAAGAGAGGACTGCAGGTTCAGTTAATTGGGATCCTAGTGTAACTATCTCTGTCCAGTCAATCGATCGATTTTTGGAAAGTGTTTTGAGGATGGAAAGTGCCGAGTGCTGTTGTTGTAACATTTTACAGAGTTCGTAAAACCAACGCCAGGAGTTTCCCAGAAGCGTTTGGACAGTGGCAAAGTGACTGGATAACTCAGGACTGTCTTTTTACTTATTTGTTTGAGCAACTGGAAAACTGAAAAAGTATATTAACTAGTTATTACTAATATGATTGGGTTTATTATTTAAGTGCACAACAGTGAACCCATAATCTGGATTCTGATCGCAAGATGTCATTGAATAAACACATTTATTACGATAAATGACATTTACACTAGGTTTACTAGCTATTTTTATGAAATTATATCAAGCAAGAACAATCAAGAATCTTTTTTTCTAAACAGATCAATGGCTATATGGAGATTTCTTCCAAACCTTGATGTACTTTCCCAAACAAAGTTTTCTTTTTTAAGGCCTCAGTTCAGAAGGAATTTAAGCATGTGCTTAATATTAAGCATATGAGTAATCCCACTGAGGTCAATGTGACTATTCAAATGCTTAAATTTAGGCATTTGCATAAATGCCTTACAGAATCAGAGCATTTGATAACTAAGATAAATTTGACTGACCCTTAGTCTATATGAAATCTGTTTAAGATATCTTACATTTAAAAAAATTGGAGCAGAGAACAGCCTTAGCTGCAAGAAACCCAATACTTTGCTGGTTTCCCTTAATCTATCAAAAATGTTTCTTCAAAGTTTACCACAAATTCAGTATCAAATCATCATCATGATCACTTGCTGTTCAATAGAATAAACAGCAACCAGAGAGAGATGAGCTCTGGTAAGATTTGGAAATCTACACGTCAGATGTGTTTGGGGAACAAGGTTTGAGGGAACAGCAAAAATCGCTCTTGGCTAGATTTTGTCACCCTTAGGTAGTAGCCCCAATGGGACTACCCTCAGAGTGAAGGACGACTCACATAAATAATAGTGGCCCGAATACTGATTTGTTAGGCAAATAAATCCTGAAGCTTATGCCTTATGTCACAATTCAGGGCAACTACACCTATATTCCCCTTCTACGTCTAGCAAGGGCACCTACTCTCAGCTTCTGGCTCCCCACCCATCACCTCTCTTAAGCAGAGACGTGTGTCTTTCTCCCTCCTGAGCAGGGTATTTCCAGTCTACGCAGCTCCCTGCCTGTACTGTAAATTCCCTACATAAGACAGACTGTCTAAGCAGGCCTGCTTTCATTTTCTTCTCAGAGATGGTGCACTGTGTAATTGCTCACAGCTGGCTTACCACGTAGCTCCTTCTCAGCGACCACATTCATTTTTAAGGTAAAAGCATTACAGAGAAATCATATTAGAAACACCAACAACAACCAAAACAAACCCTACGCTTAGGCTGATAAGTTTACCAGAGATCATCGCAACTCCAGCACTGACTCAGTGACCCAATGAACAGTCCTAGCCTCACCAAGAGGGTTTTCTGTGGTCAGAAATTCGTAACAGCTGTTAGCTCAGAACAAGCACCCCCATGAATCTGTGAGTGCCTTCCTTTTGTTTTTTTGATCTGTCCTCATGAAACAGATGATCAGCAGATAAAAGGTCGTCTCCACACCCGTCAGGGCAAAGCTTCAGAAGACTGTATTCTCATAGATTCATAGACTTTAAGGCCAGAAGGGACCATCGTGATCATCTAGTCCGACCTCTTGCACATTGCAGGCCACAAACCTTACCCACCCACTCCTGTAATAGACCCCTAACCTCTGGCTGAATTACTGAAGTCCTCAAATCATGGTTTAGTGCAAGTTACAGAGAATTCACCATTTACACCAGTTTAAACCTGCAAGTGACCTGTATCCCATGCTGCAGAGGAAGATGAAAACCCCCCAGGGTCTCTGCCAATCTGACCCAGGGGAAAATTCCTTCCTGATCCCAAATTCCATACCTCTCCTCCTAGAGATTTCCTAGGAAACCTTCTTTACTTTAAAAGTTCATTCATGCCTTGACTGTTTCAAATAGCCCTTTAAAGCTCATAACACTTCCCAATGTTAGACTTACATACGATCCCACAACAATACAGAAACATTTGCATTTTTAAAGCAATGAACTCCTAAAATACTGAATCTTAATTCATCTAAATTTGTCCAGGAAATTGCTATTTCTGTCACACCTTTTGCCAAGAGGCAGTATGGTGTGGTGGATACTGAACAAGTCTGAGTTGTAAGCCCAGCTCTGCCCTTGTCCTGCTGTGTGATCTTGGGCACACTTGGCTTCTACACGCCCCTGTTTTCCTTCCCACCCGTTCTCTCTCTTGTTTGGTTAGATCCTAAACCCTTTGGGGCAGGGACTTCTTACTCCATGTTTGTACAGTGCCACAATGGGGGCCCCATTTCAGTTGGGGCATCTGGGCTGGACTATAAGATGAATTTAATATAATCTCTTTAAATAATTTTGACTGGTGTGTGACAATGATCTGCGTAGAATAACTGTGCACATTCGCAGAGGAGATGCCATGTGGACTAGAATCTCCATTTCAGAAAACAAACATACCTCTACAGAAACAAACAAAGCAAAATAGTATCAAATTTACTCTGCAGACACGGAATGGCAGTCCCAGGACCCAATACTACAAACAGGGCTTGCCACGTATGAGGATATTGCCGTACACGATGCAATACGGCCTGACTCTGCAAACTGAAAATAATCCAATGGCTGCCAGTAGTGTTTGTGCTTAGCTAAAGGAGGCACTGAAAACCCTAGGCCAAGAGCGCTTTCTATTTGATTCACTTTTGCAAAGAGATTGGTCAGATTTTTTGCATTTTTCCCATCTGCCCTGTTTCAGGATTGTTGCTGGATGCAAGCAAAACCGTTCTCAAGCCCTGCTCTCTGTACTGCTGATACCTTTTGTCTCAGGCATTGCTGCTTCAAGTATGTTGTGTGAGATGATATGCACCATAAAGCACGTTTCCCTGACCTGGTGTGGCTAATTTATTAGCTCTTATTTCCCCTCCCCCACCTCCACCCCCTTTTTTAGGTTTGGATACTACAGCTAATGCTGGACCTACTCATGCGGGGATGGAGGAGAACGGACATCCCTCCACTCCTCTCCTCCAGTCCGACATTGGGGTCAGGTATGAAATTAAACTGTTCTGCAAACATATTCTCCGGGCTTCCGTGCTGTCTCTGCAACACGTGAACAAGGCTTTACCCACGGAAAACCATGACACATAATTCCTCGCCACTGTCGCCCCACTGGCATTAACTGGGGGCAGGTTTCATGCCTTTGGGGTTAATGAACCAGAGGGGAAAATTCGGAGCATCAGGGCACTTGGATTTGGGGAGACTCAGGACTGGAAGGGCCGTTGAGGTCACCCAACAAGGAGTCACTAGGTTGGTGGAAGCCAGGGTGAGAACTTGATGCTTGTAGGCAGGTTAGTAGACTGGGAAGGTTAACCCATTAGTGCTAGGAAAGAACTATTAAGATCCTTAGATGAACATGCTTAGTAGTAAATACTCTGCTTTTCTAAAAGTCTAGTTAATTTTTTTTAATAACTCATACCGCCCCCCCCCCCGAAACGGTTTTGTTTAAGTTGCTGTACTCTTCCAGTTTTAGAAAGAGACTTTGTACAATAGGGGCACGGGAGGCTAGTCATCCCATCAGCACATCCTAAGAGATCTTTGTCTGTGCCTCCGTGCTGACAACTCCTTTACAAGGGATTTATTGTGTTATATCCACTCTCATTACTTTCTGCACTGGTCTTCCTTTTAAAGGGGGCATCATCAAGTTAAGTCAAACACTGGAAATAAAATCCTTACCTCTGCTAATGATACCTAAGATATGAAAATGTAATTTAAAAAAACCCCAAAACTGTATTTTTCACTGTTTATGCTGCTTTGTTTACTATTTTGCACTTCCATCAGCTCAGAGTATGAAACTGGACTGGTCAGTTTCACTTTTGTTTATATTCAGTTTTGCTTCCTGTTTTGCAAACCCTATCACATACACCTAAATATAGAGATATATAAGTTGTTTCACTGAAAATATTAATTCTCTTTGTATTAGATTTGATCAACCAAGCTCTTTTTTGTTTTGTTTTTCAAACAAAACCTAAATGTTAGATGTAAACTATTCAGCAGAGTCCCCTTATTTATTTATTTTCTGGGTGGGGAGGGGAGAGCCATGAATGAGGGCCAGATTGTGCGATGTTATTCACTTGGGTAATACTTACACAAGTAGTCCCGTGAAGTCAGAAACTGGCCCTGAATTTATTACTTTCAGCTAGATAAAATAAGAAGGCTGCTTCCCATAACTGTGTCTCCTCTGTACATGTTTGTGTTTTCAAGAGTTGGCATAAGTCTTTGGACCACTGGAAGGCATTCTTCAGCTGTCTACACGTGCAGTATGAATACTCTGTACTATCACAACACAGGAGTTGTCTAGACTGTGTGGACACATTAAAACCCTTTGCTTCCAAAACGTTTTAGTGGAAGAGCTGTCGTGCACGTTCCAGAGTTTGCATTCGAAACAAGTTCAGAATCAGCAAGCCGGAAGAGGCTCGCAAAACATGGTATTGCACAGGCTCTCATACAAGTATGAGCCTTGTATAAGTGCCAACACAATACCACGTTTTGCTCGCCTGTGGAAGTAGGAGGGCACAATCACAGAACAGCACGCTATCTAGAAATCAAAGTAGGGGAATCCTAAATCATCAGCTTCTATTAGCTGCTACAGTCACCTGAAACCACGCGTATGGAGCATATTAGATATTGGGGATGAGGAAGAGTGGTGGTTTGGAGAGGATTAAGCTTGGGGGGTATTTGTGTGCCTAAGCCCAGACCTCTCTGTTTCCCAATGCTGCAGTGGGATGCTGACCCTGGAAATGTTGGACAGTATTAGAGTTGGATCCAAACTAAAACCTTGATCTGAACACCCCTGAACTTTGGGGAAAATTTGGATCTGGGCCTGAGCAGCAAAGTTTGGATCCATCCCTGGGCGTGATGGGACACAGACATCATTTCTCCCTTCTCTGTTCCTTGTCTCTTCCTCCTCCCTGTTCTTTTCTTATCCCTCCTTCATTTCCAGCCTGGTGTACAGGAGCTAGGCTCTCATTTACCCATCTGCGAGTGCTATTAGCAAATTTCTCCAGTGACCAGACATGGATGGGAGGGCTCTGAATTACTACAGAGAATTCTTTCCCAGGTGTCTGGCTGGTGGGTCTTGCCCACATGCTCAGGGTCTAACAGATCACCATATTTGAGGTAGAGAAGGAATTTTCCCCTGGGTCAGATTGGCAGAGACTCTGGGGGGTTTTCATGCCGCATGCTGCAAAGGGAGGCGGGTCACTTACTGGTTTGAACTAGTGTAAATGGTGGATTCTCTGTCACTTGAAACCAAGATTTGAGGACTTCAGTAACTCAGCCAGAGATTATGGGCCTATTACAGGAGTGGGTGGGTGAGATCCTGTGGCCTGCGAGGTGCAGGAGAGCAGACTAGATGATTATGATGGTCCCTTTTGGCCTTAGTCTATGAGTCTATTGATCTCCCACACTCTTTGGAGAAATGCTCCTCTCCAGATCTGCACAAATCTCTGACTTCTCTTAACCCCCACTGTAGAGAGAACGTTTTCTTTATTGGCTGTTGTTTGTAGTGTAGCTAACATAGTCTGCGACTAAGCATAGTGACTAAGGCCAAAAAATTTGTAAGTGCCCCCCCCAATTATCTGGGGGAGCCCAACTTGAGACACCAGGCATCTCAGATTGGGTGCCCCCAAATCAGAGACATTCAGAATGAATGGCCTGTGGAATCTTTTGGCTATAGTGTAATATTAATGATATGTCATCACAGGCTTATAATTACAGGAACAGCACGCTTGGCTCAAGATTTTTAAAATAAAATAGAGGAGCCTAAAGTTAATCTCTGAAGCTCTGTTTTGGCACCTGACTGATTTTCAAAATTGCTGAGCACCCAGATGCTCCCATGCAGGCCCATAGCTCTGAGCCCAACAATTGTCCATGCTTCTGAGCGCCTCCGCCACTGTGCAGAGCATCCTTAACGCTCGCTGGAGGCACTCAGCACCTCTCAGGATCTGGCCCTAAGTCTATAACTCAAGCTCCAAAGCACAGCTGCAATAGGCTGTCCTTCGTCATAGGGAGGGAGGAACAAGGAGTGTTCCCCATAAAGGGTTAATCTAGCGAGGTGGAAAAACAAAATATCTGGGATGAAATCCTGGGCTTACTGAAGTCCATGAGAGTTTTATCATTGATTTCACTGAGGTCAGGATTTCACCCCCTAGACTGTCAGTGACAAGATGCTTGTTTCATTGTCCTAAGCAGAACAGGTTGTTGCATGTTGGCCATAGCTTTCATCAGTCTCGAGTATTTAAGTTTTTTTAGTTTCCTGGGAAAGTCCCAGATTTGTTAATTATTGTACAGTGTACTCTGCTGACCTAAATTCCCCCAGCAGTTTCAGTTGGACGAACTGTAACATTCTTTTTCATTTCCTGTCCTAAATGGTGGCGCTGTGCTCTTGTGTACCATTGACCAGCTGTCATCACGTTCCACCCCTCCCGTGGGCAAAATGACCCCAGTTTATATATAGTTCCTAACACGCTTTGGGATCCTTTGGGATGAGAGGGCGATTCAGAATGGTAAGATGACACCATCAGTCATGTCAGTGGCAGTTTGCATAAGGAGAGGACGACAACCTGGCAATTTTCTATTCCTGTCATATGAAATCAGAGAGCTCAGAAGATATGATGTGAATGGGAGACTCAGATTAGAGCATGGCTTCTTCTTGTCCCCAAAGTAGGGCAACGAGATAACACCAAGAGACGTTATGGTGTCAGTGGAACTGCTCCATCTGGATCAGATGCAAACTGAACAGAAGTAACATTTCATCAATACAGAGTGTTCTCGCTATGCAAAAACCACAGCAGAAGGTCTGGAGCAGTTAGATCCCAGTGAAAGTGCCAGAGAGAGGAAGGATGGCGTTGTGCTTAACGTACAGCCCCAGGAGTCAGGGGAGCTGGGTTTTATTGTTGGCTTGGTTGCAGAATTGTGGTGTGACCTTGGGCAACTCACTTGCCCCTCTGTTCTTCAGTTTCCTCGCCTGTAAAATAGGGATAATTCTCACTACCCAGAATCTAATCCTCAATGTCAATAAAAAACAACAGTCTCTCCAGGCACTGAGGGGGCGGGGAAAACTTTAGGCTTTTGGGCTTCACAGCCTTTCCAATCTGAGGCTGTGAGCTGCTGCTGTTCCTTCTCACTAACACATTGTAGACAGCTGGCTTGTAGCTTGCCTGCCTCTTGCACGCCGTCTGATCCCTCTCACTTGCTTTTGGCACACAGCGTTCTGTTATTTCTGCTCTGGGCTAGGGCCGTTTCCTGCCTGACTCCACAGTAGCACAAAACAAGGATGAATTACAATTCAGACTGTACGGAGACTGCAAGTTGTAACACGCACCGCAATTTGTTGTTGTTGCCACAAATTTGAATGGCATTGTGACCCCATGCGCCAGGTCACAACACCTCTCTCTTAACTTTGTCCCAGCTGCCACTCCATCATGGTGGAGGGGATTTGGTGTACAGGGAGCATGGAGGGCTCTGGGTGGTGAAAGAAATAAGACGGAGGTAGGCCATGGTGGTATTCAGAGAGCTGGAAAATTGCGTGTGGCCCTCAGGTCACACCTTGGCCGTGTCTGACAATAGATCTGAAGAAGTAATGTTAAAATAATTCTTTGCACTTATATGAGAAGTCTTTCCATCCATGGGCCTCGGGGTCTTTTATAAACATGAATTTAACACTTTGTGAGGCAGGGAAGCATTATTAGACTCATTTTGCACAAGGGGTAATCTAAGGTATACTGTGGTTAAGAGATTTCCCCAAGATCTCGCAGCGAGTCATTGGCAGAGCCATGGATAGAACACACGAGTCCTGCTTTCATATCCTCTGCTCTAAGCTCTCTAGTCTAGTCCAAACTCTTAGAGAAGTAGTTACCTTGTGAACTCCAATGCCCAGAATGCACTGCATGCAGTAGTTACTAGCCCATTATTTACTGTTGTTGTGAACAGTAGTATTTTATTATTATTTCAGATTTATGTTAAAACAGTGTCCAGAGGCCCAGTCAGGATGAGGGACCCATTCCACTAGGCACGGTACATATCGAAAACACAGTCCAGGCCCTAAAGAGATTATAGGCTAAGACCAAAAGGTGAAGCGAGATACTGGCAATGGAGTTGTACTTAGCAGCAAGTTGGGCCTGGTAGGGGTGTGTGTGTGTGAGAGAGACGGGGGGTGTACATGAAATGAAGCAGTCCCAGTCAGCCCCTGGAATACACCTGGCTAGTCTACAGTCGGAGCGCTACAGCGACGCAGCTGCACCCATGCCGTAGACTGCTGTAGCACAGTCTGGTGAAGACGCTCAGTGCCGACGGGAGAGAGCTCTCCCGATGGCATAATAAAACCACCTCTCTGAGCAGTGGTGTCAGTATCGGCACTTAAGTCTGTGTACCTTACATCACTCAGGGGGTGGCTTATTCACACCCTGGAGCGACATGAGTTGTACTGACATAACCTGCAGTGTAGACAAGCCCTTATTAAAGTTCTTGTGAACTCTGGGCTCTGTAGCAACTTCTCTGCAACAGCAGCTTCCTGGCACCCTCTAATGGAAAAAAAGAGTCACTGAACCCCCCCACTTCACGGACGACTTTTCATTTCTGCACTTCTATTTTTAATCGACTATCACAGTAATAACTTCCAGGTAGATGAGGGATGCCCGGTGCCAACACACGCCCAAAAGAATGTGCTGAACCAATGTCAAGGCCTCACTGGAGAATTGAGGATGTCTGGCCAGACTTGCTCAGCTCTGGAAATTAGCACATAAACAGATTGCTGCCTTGAGTTATTTAAATGAAAAAAAACTAAATCAGCTCTGCCTTTTGAGTCTTTATCATGAATTAAATACATACGCAAGGGACTAACTGTGTAACGTTTGTCTTTAATGCAGCCCTTTTCTTTCCTTACTCTTTGCACAAATGAATACGACAGTATTCTGTGGATGTGGCCCAAAGGCTGTACTTGTAACCAACGGTTTCAAACACAAGTGCTGAAAGCTATGCTCTGAAGCTCATATTTAGGCTCCTTAAAAAAGAAGGCTTTTTTTTCAAAAGTGCAGGGTACCAAGCAGCTCCTAATGAATTCATTGTTGAAAAAACAGGTCACTTATTTAGGAGCCCAAATTTAGTCTCCTGTTTTAAAAAATCTCAGCCTTTGTTGGTGATTCTGCTGTAGTTTGGGTTGTTTCTGTAGATACAGCAGTTTGTTTTAAGAAGAGATGCCACTTTAATTATGAAATGCTTTGTGCAGCTGATTTAGCTCATCGCTCATAGGAAACTAATGCTATCAGCAAAGAAGTTCTGCACACAGACCTTTGCAACATATAGTTGTCTAAGATTTGTTACCAGGGATTATACAGGGCATTCAGAGAGAGACAGAAAAACTGGGCTGGTGGCATATACAATAATCATGTGATGACCGAGCTGTCTAATATAATGTATTAGATCTATGATCTAATAAGTGATATTAGACAGTCTCTTTATTGCTGCACTGCACCCAGAGATAGCACAATAAGCACTTGGCATTGTAGAAAACATTGTCAAAGCAGAGAATGACTAGGGCTATTCTAGTAGCTGACTGCAGTTTGGTGCTATCTTCCATTACATCTTGCTGCGAGTAACTCTGGCTTGATACAGGGGAACATAAAAAGGTACTGAAGTATTTCAATGAGTCCTCTAAGGCATTTAACAATTCAATATTGTAATGAACTGGCTTGTGAGTGTGTGTGAACACTACTTTTCTCTGATGGACAGAATTTTTGAACGTATGTGTCATAGGCTCTATATTGCCAACAGCAAAGAGAGATTCTCCTTCAGCTCAGGTGGTAGAATTATGTGCATTTAGAGGAGAAGGTTCAGAGTCATAGCCTTCTGATCACCGTGAAGTTCCAGGGGCTACAAATGCGTTATCATGATAATTACAAAATTCTAGGTGCCTGTGGATTTGCCGCAGTATCCAGGAGTTTGCAGTCTGAATTGCAACGAATACGGATATTTCACTTGACAAAAAATAAGTAAATAAAAACGTCAATTTGGCAAATGTATTGTGTTGAAACTGGGAGTTCAATAACTCCAACTTAATCCAGGAATTTGCAGGCAAATATTTGTCATACTAGTTCTGTCAGTGCAGTTCAGCCTTGTTCTTCTCCAAGCCTCTCCTCAGAATCCACCCCTTCCGTAATGTATGGAGTATGGTTGTACTGATCTCAAGGACCAAAAGAATGAAAGGTGGTTATAAACTCTTTCACTGTTTCAATGTTCAGTGTTGAACATTAAAACAGTGATACTTAGGTTTGGAATTTTTTTTTACAGAGGGCCTGGCGTTTTGGCAAACACTCCAAAGCATTCATTCTAAAGTTGAAAGGTTATTGATCAAACACAAGCAAGAACCAAAAAATTAAAACAAGCATTTATACTGCAATTGAGTGATGATACAAAACAAAGTTAATTAAAACTTATTAAAGTCTCTCTCATTTTGGAGGCAATATATCAAAGTGTCTTATTTTTATTAACCACCTTTCTTTGAATCAAAGGCAAGGGTTAATTTTACTGCCTGTCCTGATGCATGAAGGGTATTCACTTCTCCTGTTTTTAACAAACAGACACAAAGTGGTGGAGAGACAGGATAGAAAATGTGGGGAAAATATGGCTTTTGTTGAGGTTTTAGGAACACTGGGCGGCTGATGCTTTGGCAGCAGCTGTGGCCAATGCTTTGGCAGCAGCTGTTTCATGGCTGTTCAAAGCATTTACCCATTGCTGTGATTGCTGCTGCTTCCACCTTGTTACAGTCTGCTCCTGCGTTGGTCCCAGCCTTGCCCCTGACTTGCCTCACCGCAGGTAAACCTAGTTCTGACCCTTGGCTCTGATTCCTGACTCCAGCTCTGGCCCCTGACGCTGGCTCTGATCATGAGCTCCTATTGCTGGCTACCGACTCCTGCTCCAACCACTAAGCCGGACAGCCCACATCCTGGTCCCTGACAGCTCCCCTCAATCTCACCAGCCTGTTATATCTTCTCTTTTAGACTGGAAGCTCTTTGGGGCAAGGAGTGCCAGTTATTGTGTGTTTGTACAGTGCCAAGCACAACGAGGCCCAGCTTGGCCTATCGGTGGTGCCACAATATAAATATTCAACAGTAATGAGAAGAACCAACCATGGGTCTCACTATCCCCTTGGGCTTCTGTACTTCATCCAATAGCAAAATCATGAAAGCGGGGACGGTGTTAGTCACCATCGTGATTCCTGCTCCTTACCACTGACTGTCTGTTTCTTTTGTTGTCCCCATTCCATCCTGAATGTGGCTTTTGCTCTGCTTTTGTTTTCAGGCCAGTGTTCCAGTTTCAAGCTGTGTTGAGATTTCTATTCTAGCCCCTTCCCGAGTCCAAAGGCAGCTACTGATCCAAAGCAAACACTGCAAGATAGAGATTTGGTGTGTCAGCCTCTTCCCCTCCTCCACTCCACACACATTTGGCATCTCAGTTAGCATCCATTTCCCCCTCCTCCACGTCAAGATTAGCCAGCAACTACCCCTGCTATTCCAGTCTCAGAGCACAGAGTGACAACCATGCTGAAATCAATGTGCCAGAATGCATGAAGTGGTTTTGGGTTGTAGACCAGTGTCCCCTAGGGACTTGGTTGAGACCACCAGCCTCATTTCACGGGAAACCTTAAGGCACAGTTGCACCCAGCTCTCTGGAAGTGGAAGACTAGTGCATTAATCCAGCATGTCCCTTTAAAACTCTGATTGGAAACCTTTTACTTTTAGAATCCCCGTTTCCACAGCAACAACAGACCCAGTGCTCTCTGCAGAATTTGGGGTCTATAAATACATTCTAGATCTATAGTTGTGATATTAGCTATGACGACTACAAAATTGCATGTAGTAATGAAGTAAAAAGATCAGTACTTTTAGATGAAACAAATTAGATGAGGTTCACAACTTGGTTCAGATTGTAACCTGAAAAAAGAACAACTGAAAAATAATGCACAATACCTAATAAGATCCTGCATCTTAATTAGGATCGTTTTATATTTATTTTAATTATAATTTTTGGAAATTATGAACTGGAGTCTAAATCTCTCTCTCCCTCTCTATGTATTTTAACTAGTTATTTATTTAGGAAGTTTTAACAGGTTTACAGATGTCTGGCCATGCAACTATATGACAAAATAATAATCATTACAACAGTGAGCTTTTATTTAGCTATACGTTATACAGTCTTATAGTCATCAGATCTCTCTATTTAACAGGGTGTTACTATATTACACAATGAGTGGCTTTACACTACCCACAAAATGTTTTGGTTATTTTATTAATTTGAGTGAAATCTCTGATTAGGCTTTGTATATTTTAAACACATTACTCTGTGGTTGTTTATGTAAATGGTTTTCTTTTTTAAAAATAGCCATTTTTGTGGAACCCACTTGAAAACACTGTGTGAACACTTGCTGCTTGTGGAAAAGCAGCTAACTAGCTAACAATGAGCTAGATTTCAATATACTTATTCCTATTGCTTCATGAGTGGTCCCTCTGGGTCTGATTCAGCACAGTATCCCTATCCCTTAAGTGCATGCTAACTTTAAGTGAATTTAAGTTCCAACTGCTTTTCTGAATTGGGATCACTAACTTCAATGGGCCCACTTGTGTAGGAAGATTCTGTTCAGTGTGTCAGGATACCAAAATTTGGCCCATGGTATCTAGAGATGTGTTGATGTTGTTCATGACACCAGAACACAAAGAAGGATGCAATTGAAACAGGGCAGATTAATATTAACTGCATTAAAAACAAAGGGGAAATAAATGACTGCCATATGGAAAAAGATCAGACTTGGCAGGAAAGAAATAAATGTTATTTTCAAGGTTCTGACACAGATTTGTAATACAGTGGTGAGAGAGGAAAGAAAAGAAACAGAAACACATATCAACAAGTTTCAGAGTAGCAGCTGTGTTAGTCTGTATTCGCAAAAAGAAAAGGAGGACTTGTGGCACCTTAGAGACTAACCAATTTATTTGAGCATAAGCTTATGAAAGCTTATGCTCAAATAAATTGGCTAGTCTCTAAGGTGCCACAAGTCCTCCTTTTCTGTTTACATATCAACAAGTTATTTGCCGTTTCCACCTTTAAAAAGAGAAGCTCTATGTTATTCAAAGTACACTTTGTCATGCAATCAGTTTTCGTTTGTTTGTTAATGATGGTCTTAGAATGAAAATAAATTCCATCTTGTGGCTCCTCTGGGGGCCTGATCCTAGTGGCTAGGAGGTCCATGTTACAAAAGCAGCACCACAGTTGTTGATACTAGTTATTGGCAGCCTGCACAGAGATGTCCAGGAATGAATGGGCCATGGGCCATGAATTCATTCCATAGCCGTGATTCCTCCTGCTCAGGATTGAGGGCACAGCTCCCACTGGATCTTCTTGTCAAGGTAGATGGGCCCCCACTGTCCACACACATCTGTCTGAATCTAGAGTGGTGAGGTATTTGTGTAAGTTAATGTGGGGATTTGGACTCAGTACCTGAATAAAAGACTCTGGTACCTCTGCCTAAGTGTGCACACACACCTATTACAGCTGTCAGCTAACCAGACACATGTGGCACAGAATTTGCAACTTTTGGCTCCAAAAATACCTGGCATCTCTACTCGGAGAACAGCTGCACTAGCTCAACAAGAGGAGAAGGGTGTTACGAACACTTACAAAACAAACACATATCGTATAGTGTCACCTAAAATATTTCCCAGAGTTAGATTGATAAAGGGCACTGAAGTAGAGAGAAATTCAGAGCTGAAACCCTAAGAAAATTTGCAGCACACAGGATGGGACAATGAGATAGAGGAAGACTTTTTCCAGCAGCAGTAACTGCAGAGGAGAAGTTTTTTGCACTAATACTGATGACACTGTTAAAGGACAGAGGCCAGAGCAGGGTATAGATGAGGTCCATAGGTAGGCTGGAGCAAGGCCATGAACATTATGGAGGACCTTTTGGATTGGATCCTGAGAAAATTGTATTGGGAAAGGGAGCTCGTGGAAGTGTTTGAAGTTGGTGTTGATGTGGCTGTTTCTTTACACTAAGGCAAGACACAAGTGACATTTTGCACAGGACAAAGAGAAAGGAAGAGTATAGTCAAGGCAAGAAGCAATAGATTATTTCAGCAGAAGCGGGGCAGAGTTGTGAAAGTGGGGATGAGGAGCTTTGTTGACATAGGAAATCTGGGAGGGGGAGAGTTTAGGGTTAACACTCAATCAAGGAGGGAGATGGATGAGATGGAGCTGTGTGTTGAGGCTGCTTCTGCCAGTGAGAAGCACTTCTGTGTGTGACATTTACCTAAAGCAAATTAAAAGGAATCCAAAAGTTTAAAGACATGAGCAGGTCTGACATTGTCCATCCACTGGAGGGCAGTAGCACACATGTACTCAAACCCCAACACATAAAAGTACTGTTAATTAGCCTTTTTCAGCTTCAGCCTGGTGTTTTATATTGCAAAACTGCACACACTGTAACTGCTCCTTCTGCCACATCAACTCTGGCTCAAATGGAGTTTTTTAAATCTTAAAGGGACATTGTCACAACTGGAGGCCCGATATTTGGCCTAACTTTCTTTGTAAAATCCTTTAGTTTTTTTGCATGTGCTTCAAAAGCGTTTTTTTTTTTTTTAAAACAGCCAGCAACCACGAACAGTCCTATAATAAATAACCAGTGTATGTATGAATAATGAGGCAAACATAGTATAACATTAATTTCTTCTCTACAGCGATTTTAACAGCTTAGATTGTACAGTGATGCCTATTATAATTATTATTAAACATACCTGAATAGAAAACAAAAGGGAATTTGTGGGAGGGAAAATGCTAGGATCAAAGGATTTCATAGCAGTCAGGATTGGGCAGTTGGGAATGGCTGCTGGAACTGGGTAGCTGGGAATCAGGACAGGTTGGAATTGGGGGTCTGGGGTAATGCAGTGTTAGCTGGCCAATTGGCGGTGCCTGATTTACACCTTACGTGCCCCTAGGCACTGCATCTTCAGCGGCCCCCTGCCTACAGCTGACCTTTGTGTTGCACACAGTTTTAAAGAGGTATGGCGCCCCAGGCACATGCCTTCAGTGCCTAATTGGAAATCCAGCCCTGCCAACTGGGAGTGGTATTTGGAATTGGGTGACTGGAACTAGGCATCAAGTCTTAGCAAACATTTTTATAGGTACAGAGCATACATTTAGACATTACCTTATAACACAGAATACAGATATTTTAACTAGGATTAATACATTCAGCATCCTACAAGCATCTCATAAAGTGTAAACACATTCTTCAGGTATGTTGGCAACAAGAAGAAAGCCAAGGAAAGTGTGGGCCCCTTACTGAATGAGGGAGGCAACCTAGTGACAGAGGATGTGGAAAAAGCTAATGTACTCAATGCTTTTTTTGCCTCTGTCTTCACGAACAAGGTCAGCTCCCAGACTGCTGCGCTGGGCATCACAAAATGGGGAAGAGATGGCCAGCCCTCTGTGGAGATAGAGGTGGTTAGGGACTATTTAGAAAAGCTGGACGTGCACAAGTCCATGGGGCCGGACGAGTTGCATCCGAGAGTGCTGAAGGAATTGGCGGCTGTGATTGCAGAGCCATTGGCCATTATCTTTGAAAACTCGTGGCGAACGGGGGAAGTCCCGGATGACTGGAAAAAGGCTAATGTAGTGCCAATCTTTAAAAAAGGGAAGAAGGAGGATCCAGGGAACTACAGGCCAGTCAGCCTCACCTCAGTCCCTGGAAAAATCATGGAGCAGGTCCTCAGAGAATCAATCCTGAAGCACTTGCATGAGAGGAAAGTGATCAGGAACAGCCAGCATGGATTCACCAAGGGAAGGTCATGCCTGACTAATCTAATTGCCTTTTATGATGAGATTACTGGTTCTGTGGATGAAGGGAAAACAGTGGATGTATTGTTTCTTGACTTTAGCAAAGCTTTTGACACGGTCTCCCACAATATTCTTGTCAGCAAGTTAAGGAAGTATGGGCTGGATGAATGCACTATAAGGTGGGTAGAAAGCTGGCTAGATTGTCGGGCTCAATGGGTAGTGATCAATGGCTCCATGTCTAGTTGGCAGCCGGTATCAAGTGGAGTGCCCCAAGGGTCGGTCCTGGGGCCGGTTTTGTTCAATATCTTCATAAATGGTCTGGAGGATGGTGTGGATTGCACTCTCAGCAAATTTGCGGATGATACTAAACTGGGAGGAGTGGTAGATACGCTGGAGGGGAGGGATAGGATACAGAAGGACCTAGACAAATTGGAGGATTGGGCCAAAAGAAATCTGATGAGGTTCAATAAGGATAAGTGCAGGGTCCTGCACTTAGGATGGAAGAATCCAATTCACCGCTACAGACTAGGGACCGAATGGCTAGGCAGCAGTTCTGCGGAAAAGGACCTAGGGGTGACAGTGGACGAGAAGCTGGATATGAGTCAGCAGTGTGCCCTTGTTGCCAAGAAGGCCAATGGCATTTTGGGATGTATAAGTAGGGGCATAGCGAGCGGATCGAGGGACGTGATCGTCCCCCTCTATTCGACATTGGTGAGGCCTCATCTGGAGTACTGTGTCCAGTTTTGGGCCCCACACTACAAGAAGGATGTGGAAAAATTGGAAAGAGTCCAGCGAAGGGCAACAAAAATGATTAGGGGTCTGGAACACATGACTTATGAGGAGAGGCTGAGGGAACTGGGATTGTTTAGTCTGCAGAAGAGAAGAATGAGAGGGGATTTGATAGCTGCTTTCAACTACCTAAAAGGGGGTTCCAAAGAGGATGGCTCTGGACTGTTCTCAATGGTAGCAGATGACAGAACGAGGAGTAATGGTCTCAAGTTGCAGTGGGGGAGGTTTAGATTGGATATTAGGAAAAACTTTTTCACTAAGAGGGTGGTGAAACACTGGAATGCGTTACCTAGGGAGGTGGTAGAATCTCCTTCCTTAGAGGTTTTTAAGGTCAGGCTTGACAAAGCCCTGGCTGGGATGATTTAACTGGGAATTGGTCCTGCTTCGAGCAGGGGGTTGGACTAGATGACCTTCAGGGGTCCCTTCCAACCCTGATATTCTATGATTCTATAATTCTTATAACTCTAATATCTATTTTAACAATACTAACACACAGGTGAGCCAAACTGGTTTCCAGCTATGTGTTTGTCAGTACAGAGTCAGGACTGGGGCCTTGGCAGGAACTGGTACCAGGTCATAGGGACCATGTTTTCATATGTTTCATAGCACCACGCACCATGGGGCCCCAATCCTGTTTGTGAGCTCTGGGTACTATTTTAATATAAATATAGTCACAGATTATGAGTATGTTGACAACAAGATGAGAGAGAACTATCTTTTAGTTTAGTTACTGTTTATTGACTACTCCAATAAAAAGAAAAGGAGTACTTGTGGCACCTTAGAGACTAACCAATTTATTTGAGCATGAGCTTTGGTGAGCTATAGCTCACTTCATCGGTTGTATCTGAGATGAGAGAAACCGATGAAGTGAGCTGTAGCTCACGAAAGCTTATGCTCAAATAAATTGGTTAGTCTCTCAGGTGCCACAAGTACTCCTTTTCTTTTTGTGGATACAGACTAACACGGCTGCTACTCTGAAACCTATTGCAATAAAACCATCCAAGCTGTGCCTTCCAAACATGCACACTCATCATCCAGATAATTAACATTGGGCAAGAGAGAGAATGCAGGAAATAGGACAGTCTGGAAAAATATGGTTTTGGCATCTAGAGAACTCAGCTTTCACAAAGAAACCCCCTCCCCCTCATACATACACACACCATTTGCTCCTCTGAATGACCTTTAGCCTGCCGCCTGTTCTCTTGTGCAAGTTGTAATATGAACTGTTATAACTATGATTTATCTCTCTCGGTGTGGTTCTTTGCATTTTCTCATAGGCCAGCCATGGATTCTTGGTACCATGTTTCTGCTACAACAGAATTCCTTTTAGTTTTTTAGGACCTCATCCAAAGCCCTAAAGTCAAAGAAGAAAAGGAGTCCTTGTGGCACCTTAGAGACTAACAAATTTATTTATTTGAGCATAAGCTTTCGGTTGCATCTGATGAAGTGAGCTGTAGCTCATGAAAGCTTATGCTCAAATAAATTTGTTAGTCTAAGGTGCCACAAGTCCTCCTTTTCTTTTTGTGGATACAGACTAACACGGCTGCTACTCTAAAAGTCAAAAAGACGACTCTCATTGACTTTAGATCAGGCGAGAGGCTTTTCTCCATCATCTATTAGGTGCTTAAAAGGCTTAAGCGTGTCGGTCCAAGGGCAAGTATTCCTCTCATTGTTCTAGGGATTGGGAATGCTACAGAAGCAGCACACACCTTCCTCGGGGAAGACAGCACTTCATATCTTTTCTACTGAGCTCCCCACCAGTATGGGGGTTCTTACTCTTCCATTAAGAGACAAATAAAGACAAGGTCCCTGATCCAAGGAGATCATAATGTATAAGAATCAGTGATGGAAAACCCTTACTCTTACCTTGGGCCAAGAATAAAGATGCTGGTTCCTGGCCTGCTCCATGGAGGGCAAGAAGTAAAAAAAAAAAGTGCATCATCACCCCTATCCTTACCTAATTGATCACATCACAAAACACATAATTAAGCTACATGGAAAAGCATCATCAAAATATCACATCTCTCTTGGCTGCTCGATGTTGTCCATAAAACCCACAGGTAAATCCAGCTCTGAAATCTCAAATTGTTTCAAAATCTGTAACATACACATTTAAGTCACCATGACAGGGAACCGCAGTTCAGAATGAAGTTGTTTGTGGAGGGAAGGGGGGGGAGGCGTGGAAATTATCACTATACGAGGGCTTCACTGTCAGTTATGTTTTCACACTACATTTAAAGACACGCCAGGATCAAATGCCAAAATGTCTTTGACCATGGAGAGCTGGCTAATCTGGTAGAGATGTTGTCAAGGTTAACATTAACGGCAGTAGCTTTATTTCATTTACGAGTTCATGCTATGCTATCTTTCTGATCTCACCTGTTCCATATATGCTTTGAACTTTGTATATTTCTCCATACCTAGAATATCAGGGTTGGAAGGGACCTCAGGAGGTCATCTAGTCCAACCCCCTGCTCAAAGCAGGGCCAATCCTTGCTATCTAAAACAAATAAAGCATGTAGGCAACTACAAAGAAATGGTGCCCCATAACCGTACCCTCCCTCTAACTCCTTTGCAGAACCACACTATTTTCCATGCTGCTGGATGGCCCCCTCGTCAGAAATAAGAGGAGATAAGACAAGTTAGAAACCCAGGGAATGACTTCCCAATCCATACACCACAGAAAATATTGAAACTGGAAGACGCCGTCTACTCCAATGTTCAGGAGATAAGGAAATGTCAGAAAGAGACTTTTTCAGCTTAACTGACAATAAGAGAAGACTCCCCTCAAAAAGCAAAGAAAGAAAACGAGGCATCATTTTGGGAGATGATGTACAGCGGGAGTTATAGCCCACTACAGGGCCAGCTGACACTAGATTAAAAAGACAACACTAATATTGAACAGCTCCATGCCATGAAAATCCACTCCTGCAGCAAACCCTCTCCTGAGCCGATGCTGGACTGTACAGGATTTGAGTTGGACGCAGCAGCCGCCCTGTTTCCTTAGCATTTATTGAAGGGGAGCAGCCACCTGTGAAAAGCCACATGCTCCCAGCTCCACAGCCAGCCTGCAGAACCGGGCTGGCCAGGGCTCCTTGCCTCGCCGCCTCCCCCAAGACAACGGGCTTCTGCTGTGCAGCACCAGCCCAGGGCCAGGCCCTCCAGCGGGGCAGCCCCTTGCCCCAGATCCCCGAGAGAGGCAGGGATCCAGACAGGGCTGCCTTCCGCAAGCCCAAATTCCCCCCCCCCCGAACCAGCCTGGCCTCCCCTGGCCGCAGCAAACCCCCCGAGCCAGCCTCACCCCCCGGTCCCAGCAGACCCCCCCAGCCAGCCTGCCCGCCCCGTCCCAGCAGACCCCCCTGAGCCAGCCTGCCCCCCTCGGTCCCAGCAGACCCCCCCCCAGCCAGCCTGCCCCCCCCCGGTCCCAGCAGACCCCCCCCCGGTCCCAGCAGACCCCCCCAGCCAGCCTGCCCCCCCCCAGTCCCAGCAGACCCCCCCAGCCAGCCTGCCCTCCCCAGTCCCAGCAGACCCCCCCCGAGCCAGCCTGTCCCCCTCCGGTCCCAGCAGACCCCCCCCAGCCAGCCTGCCCCCCTCCAGTCCCAGCAGACCCCCCCCGAGCCAGCCTGCTCCCCCCCGTCCCAGCAGACCCCCCCCGAGCCAGCCTGCCCCCCTCCGGTCCCAGAAGACCCCCCCCAGCCAGCCTGCCCCCCTCCGGTCCCAGCAGACCCCCCCCCGAGCCAGCCTGCCCCCCCCGAGCCAGCCTGCCCCCCCCGGTCCCAGCAGACCCCCCCCAGCTAGCCTGCCCCCCCCCGCTCCTAGCAGACCCCCCCCAGCCAGCCTGCCCCCCCCCGGTCCCAGCAGACCCCCCCAGCCAGCCTGCCCCCCCCCCCGGTCCCAGCAGACCCCCCCAGCCAGCCTGCCCCCCCCCGGTCCCAGCAGCCCCCCCCGAGCCAGCCAGCCTGCGCCCCCCCGCTCCCAGCAGACCCCCCCCGAGCCAGCCAGCCTGCCCCCCCCCGTCCCAGCAGGCCCCCCCGCGAGCTAGCCTGGCCCCCCGGTCCTAGCTGTCCCCCGAGCCAGCCTGGCCCCGTCCCCAGCAGCCAGCCCAGCCCCGCCCTGCTCCCAGGCTGCACGCGCGGGGCAGTCAAAGAAGCAGCCACACGCTGTTGCTTCCTATTTCGCCCCGCCCCTGTCGCTCTTGGCCAGTCATCCAGCGGTGGGCGGGACTAAGACGCTTGATTGACATCCCGGCCTCCCGAGGCGGCCCCCGCCCTCGGGAGGTTGGCAGCCAGGAGGGAGGAGCCAATCGTAGCCAGGCCGGTCAGTCAGTGGGCGGAGGGAGGGAAAAAGAGGGCGGGGCATCGCGGAGGGGTGGGCCGCGAGTGAGTGGGGAGGGGGAGTGAGTTCCGGCCTCCTCCTCCTTCCCGATCGGGGCTTGGGATTCCTCCGCCGGCCGTTCACTTTCACACACAGTGCCTGTGCTTCCGCTCCGCTCGCTGCCTCCGGCGGGGATTATTTGTCGCGGTGGTGGCGGCTCGGGCTCTCCGGTGGCGGTTGAAGCCGGCGGGGGCGGCCGGGCTCGGGCGGCGCTCGTCAGCCGCGGAGAGCCAGCGGGAGGCGAGCCGGCGCGGGGCCCAGCCGGAGGAACAGGCTCGCGGAGGGGGCGCGGGGCTCCTGGGAGGCCGGCGGAGGATGGAGCGAGCGGGGCTGAAGCGGAGGGACGGAGCCGCCCCGTGAGGGGAGCGGCCCAGGGACCTGGTTCTGCCGAGCCGCCCGGGGCAGGGACGCGGCGCTGCCCTGCGCCCGCTGATACCCGGGGGCCTGGCCCGGCATCCCCGGCCTGCCCCCCCGCAGCTCCCCGGCCCCTCGGGCCTGCTCCCCCGCCCGGCCGCGGGGAGCGAGAGGGCAGCGTGCCCCGCTTCCTCGGCCCGCGGAGCCCGGCCTCACCCGGCTGCCGGCGCCCTGGGGTCCCGGGGTCCCTGGTGCCGCGTCGCCCCGGACCGCTGTCCTCCCTACTGACCCCCTCCCGGGCCCCCGCGTGTCCCGCCATCTCCCCCCCCTTCACTGACCCCCTCCCGGGCCCCCGCGTGTCCCGTCTTCTCCCCCCCCCTTCACTGACCCCCTCCCGGGCCCCCGCGTGTCCCGCCATCTTCCCCCCCCTTCACTGACCCCCTCCCGGGCCCCCGCGTGTCCCGCCATCTCCCCCCCCTTCACTGACCCCCCCCCGGGCCCCCGCGTGTCCCGCCATCTCCCCCCCCTTCACTGACCCCCTCCCGGGCCCCCGGGTGTCCCGCCATCTCCCCCCCCTTCACTGACCCCCTCCCGGGCCCCCGGGTGTCCCGTCATCTCCCCTCACCCCACTGACCCCCTCCCGGGCCCCCGGGTGTCCCGTCATCTCCCCCCACCCCACTGACCCCCTCCCGGGCCCCCGCGTGTCCCGTCATCTCCCCCCCCTTCACTGACCCCCTCCCGGGCCCCCGGGTGTCCCGTCATCTCCCCCCCCTTCACTGACCCCCTCCCGGGCCCCCGGGTGTCCCGTCATCTCCCCCCCCTTCACTGACCCCCTCCCGGGCCCCCGCGTGTCCCGTCATCTCCCCCCACCCCACTGACCCCCTCCCGGGCCCCCGCGTGTCCCGTCATCTCCCCCCCTTCACTGACCCCCTCCCGGCCCCCCGGGTGTCCCGTCATCTCCCCCCACCCCCCTGACCCCCTCCCGGGCCCCCCGCGTGTCCCGTCATCTCCCCCCACCCCCCTGACCCCCTCCCGGGCCCCCCGCGTGTCCCGTCATCTCCCCCCACCCCCCTGACCCCCTCCCGGGGCCCCCGCGTGTCCCGTCATCTCCCCCCACCCCCCTGACCCCCTCCCGGGGCCCCCGCGTGTCCCGTCATCTCCCCCCACCCCCCTGACCCCCTCCCGGGCCCCCCGCGTGTCCCGTCATCTCCCCCCACCCCCCTGACCCCCTCCCGGGGCCCCCGCGTGTCCCGTCATCTCCCCCCACCCCCCTGACCCCCTCCCGGGCCCCCCGCGTGTCCCGTCATCTCCCCCCACCCCCCTGACCCCCTCCCGGGCCCCCCGCGTGTCCCGTCATCTCCCCCCACCCCCCTGACCCCCTCCTGGGCCCCCCGCGTGTCCCGTCATCCCCCCCCCATCACTATCCCCCTCCCGGGCCCCCGGGTGTCCCGTCATCCCCCCCCCCATCTCTAACCCCCTCCCGGGCCCCCGCGTGTCCCGTCTTCTCCCCCCCCTTCACTGACCCCCTCCCGGCCCCCCGGGTGTCCCGTCATCTCCCCCCACCCCACTGACCCCCTCCCGGCCCCCCGGGTGTCCCGTCATCTCCCCCCACCCCACTGACCCCCTCCCGGCCCCCCGGGTGTCCCGTCATCTCCCCCCACCCCACTGACCCCCTCCCGGCCCCCCGGGTGTCCCGTCATCTCCCCCCACCCCACTGACCCCCTCCCGGCCCCCCGGGTGTCCCGTCATCTCCCCCCACCCCACTGACCCCCTCCCGGCCCCCTGGGTGTCCCGTCATCTCCCCCCACCCCACTGACCGTGTCCCGTCAGCTCCCCCCACCCCACTGACCCCCTCCCGGGCCCCCGCGTGTCCCGTCAGCTCCCCCCACCCCACTGACCCCCTCCCGGGCCCCCGCGTGTCCCGTCAGCTCCCCCCCCCCATCACTAACCCTCTCCCGGGCCCCCGGGTGTCCCGTCAGCTCCCCCCCCCCATCACTAACCCTCTCCCGGGCCCCCGGGTGTCCCGTCAGCTCCCCCCCCCCATCACTAACCCTCTCCCGGGCCCCCGGGTGTCCCGTCAGCTCCCCCCCCCCATCACTAACCCTCTCCCGGGCCCCCGGGTGTCCCGTCAGCTCCCACCCCCCCATCACTAACCCCCTCCCGGGCCCCCGGGTGTCCCGTCAGCTCCACCCCCCATCACTAACCCCCTCCCGGGCCCCCGGGTGTCCCGTCAGCTCCACCCCCCATCACTAACCCCCTCCCGGGCCCCCGGGTGTCCCGTCAGCTCCACCCCCCATCACTAACCCCCTCCCGGGCCCCCGGGTGTCCCGTTAGCTCCACCCCCCATCACTAACCCCCTCCCGGGCCCCCGCGTGTCCCGTCAGCTCCCCCCCCGCATCACTAACCCCGTCCTGGTTCCCTGTGTGTCCTGTCATCCTCCATCACTAATCCGCAGGGTCCCTGCATGTCCCCACATCCCCATCGGTAACCCCTCCTTGGGGTCCCTGCGTGTCATCTCATCACTCCATTGGAAACCCTTCTCTGGGGTCCTCCTGCCCCTCCCCACCAGGGTCCTTGCGTGTCTCCTCATCCCCACCACTGGAAGCCTCCTCTCCCCCGCCCCCCGGGAATCCTGCGTGTCCCCACATCCCCCCCCCATCAGCAACCCCTCCTCCAGGGTCCCTGTGTGTCTCTGCATCACCGCCATCTGTATCTCACCCCTGATGTGAGGACCCTGATTTTCCTGGATTTTTACTGTTTGGGACCCAGTGTGTATTGCTCTTAGGGTGCCCCCTTCTTGTATCTGGGCACTTACCTCTCAGGGTCCCATTCCCCCGCTTCCCTCCCTTTTGTTTGGGCACTTTCCTTCACTCCCCAGTGTGTATCTCCCCTGTTCCTGGGGGGGCACCAGCACTGGTGGAGGTGGTGGTAGCTGCAGGAGCAACATGGTAGAGAAGCGATGCCCACGGCTGCAGAGGGACAGTGTGTACCGCTGGTTCTCAGAACTGCCCTCCCCGCAGCGAGTGGAATTTCTCTGTGGCCTCCTGGACCTGTGCATCCCACTTGAACTGCGCTTTCTAGGTGCCTGCTTAGAGGACTTGGCCCGCAAGGACTATCACTCCCTACGTGACTCTGAAATCAAGGCCAACAACCCTGCTGACTTGGGTAGCCTCACTAACTTGACAGATGAGGTGGTACGTAGCAAACTGCTGGTATCCCTTGCCTTGTTGGGGTCTGCACACCGAGAGGCAGCTGGAGTCCTCTTCCGCACACTTACCCACATTGATTCTGTCATCAACAACTATGGGCTGCAGCTCAACGAGGGCCGCACTGGGGATGAATTTCTCTTGCTCTTCACTATGGCGTCCAACCACCCTGCATTTAGCTTCCACCAGAAGCAGGTACTGAGGCAAGAGCTTACCCAGATCCAAAACATCATGGCCAGCACCAGCAAGAATCCCAGCATCCCTACTCTTAGCACCATGGCAACCTACCCTGGCTGCCATAAGGTGGGTATTGCAACCTCACACTCTTCCTTTCAGGGTTTGGGTAATATCTCAAACTATTTTTTTGAAGGCTTAAACAACATAGCCACATATTTTCTCCTTCCTACCACTCAAACATTCTAGTGATAAGTGACAACCTAAGGGAACAGCAAAAATCAATTGCCTAGTAGATGGGATGGTCAGAGATTCATCTAGGATCCTTGGGATCTGTGTCATAATCAGAAGGGGGACATTCATCAGTGAGTCACAAGTAGATCAACAGAAATGGGCTTGGACTAACTGGACTGCCTCACTTCATGGGTAGCAGATCAAAGACTAGCGAGGGAGAAAGACATGGAAAATCTAGCTGGAAATGGGAGTCAGCATCTGTCTTCAAGGATTATGAACTGGAGGGGTTAGGAATTAGGTTTGTTAAAAGTGTCTGTCTGGTGGCAGTGAAATTTTGGTGAGTCTAGGTCCCACTTAACCATAACCCAGTAGGAGAGGCTATCTAAATGCTGAACAAAATTGCACTGGAGTTGTACTTAAAGTGGCTGCTTAAGGGACCGATAAAACTATCGAATTCAGTGGGAGCTGGATCTTTGCCTAAGATGGGTAGGTACGTGTTGGAGGTGTCCCGTAACATAAGTTTCCTTCTAGTTGTACATTCCTTTGGATACTGCTGCCTTAAATTTGAAAGTTTGGGGGGGGAGGGAGAGGTTATACTCGGCTGTGGACATCTGGGTGCTTTTTCTCAACATTTTGTTTCCTTGTCTCAAAATATATGGAGCCAACAAGCAGAGGTTACAGGTTTACTTTTTGTTCAATTTAATTTTTTGTTGTGAATGATGTATAGATGGAAAAATATTTTCAGTACAGGCTATAAGGATATAATTAACTGCAGGAGGAGCCTCCATACGAATACTTAATCTTATGGTTTCTATTCTGCAGAAGAAGCATGACATCAAATCAAAATAAGGAAAAGAACAAATATACAGACCTCAGTTCCATCTTCCCCACTCTCACCTTCTTGGTGGTTAGAAGCAAAACTTACCGCATACAAAAGTTCTGTAGAAATAGGATCAGGACCAAGTGAACATGCTCAAGGAATAAAGACATGAATGCCTCTGAGAGCATACCATTTTGGTCTTCACTAATAGTATACAATTTTTATCTAGCTGAGAAAGTGCAGCACCGTTTAAGCCATTCTAAAATGGATTGAGAATCCATTCTACTGTTCTTCCTGGTACCAATAAAAATTACCTTCTGGTAGTCACTTGCTACTGTGTTCAGAAGAAAAATAGCCTTTGGGGCAGTGTATTTTAAACATGGAATCGTACATATGGTACACTGGACCCTTGCCAGAAGGTGCGTCTATATAGCGCAAATTTGCATATAATGCGGTCGTGGCCATGGATCCCAAATTTAATTTTTTTAATTGCAATTCATTTTAGCGCGGTCTCTGCTATAACATGGTCCCCATGTTAACGCGGTACCGCGCATGGATACCAAATCCCGTGTTCTAGCGAGGGTCTGGTGTATTGAAGAACACTGATAGTTTACATAGTAACAAAATTCTCTTCTTTAAGGGAGTACAAAAAATTAGTGTCACTTTACTGTACAGACGTTCCCTGGGTTACGCAAGACCTGACTTACGCAAATACGCACTTACGTAAAAAGTTCCATAAGCTTAAAATAGGGGTGTGGGGTTTTTTTGGGCGTAATGGTCAGGTATACATTTCCAACTTATGCAAAATTCGACTTACACAAGTCGTTCCGGAATGGGACGATTGCGTAAGTCGGGGAGCATCTGTATATATTTTCATTGTCTTTTGAAATTAAGATAATCTGTTTGAGACAATTTCAGACTTGTTTTTAAGAGAAGGCTGCTAAGCTGTTCAGATGCTGGTATCTAGTTAATACGTTTTAGAACAAGAAGTTGGCTTAAATCTATAGTTGGACAAAGAGCATGGAAAAACAATATATCTTATTCAATCCAGCCATGTTTAATTGTGCACAATTAAATCCAAACATTGCAGGTTTGGATGCTGTGATGATGTGACTTGATAACGTTTGCATGATCACAACATCGCCCAGAAGAGTCAGCGCAGGTGCCAGGAGAAGATAAGCTGCATTGGGGCCCCAGCCATCAGAGCTCTATAAAGACTTTCCCAGTGCCAGCCCTTCCCCATCATTTGTGCTTCTTTGCCAGAGCACAAGCTCTGCTGGGTTGGTATTTGGTGTCCGCTAAACTCCTGTGAGCACAAACTCCTCTGGGTTCATCTTAAACACTGAGATGTCCCTTGTCACAAGATACAGTGGAACTACCTTAGACTTCCATGCTGTTGATACAGTGTATAATTTAAATAGCCTAATGACTTATCTAAAGTGTCTGTGACTTTAAAAGGTTGTGGTTTTCTAGCCAAATTGAAACCATAGTTTATTTTTTGTCCATATAAAATCAAACTATTATTTTGCATTAATGTAGTATTTTATATAAATTCCTTGCTTTTTATATTTTGAAAAATTAAGAGCAACGCTGAGTGCATGTTCTGTCATCAAAATAAGCAGCACAGGCGCTGTGCAGTTATGTATATAGACCTTTGAACACATAGCTAGATAAATGTACTCTGTGCACACTTACATTGAGAGGGAAAACACACGGGCAGTGACTGCCATTTTCATTCATTTGTAACTTTTCAATGTTTTAGTGATTAGGAATCTTTATAGTTCAAATTTGAATTTAAAAATGAAAACACTTGAATTATCCATGAGCAGCAGTGTCTGAAAAATCTATTAATACATGAAGGCCACCTTTTATTTTTTTCATTTTCAGTTCGCTCAAAAGGAGTCGCACATAATTTTACTAAAATTAAAAAACAGACAAACAGCTCACTTTCTCCCCAATCCTTTCTGGGCCGTGAACAAGTATGAGAAACTTCAGACCAAAGGAGTAATTTTGGAAGGAGCTATAAACCTCTGAAAATGCATTTATAATGAAAGTGACTCTTCCAGCACAAATATAACATCAATGCTGTCATGGTATTTGAATGATGTTTGTGTCAACATGTTAATGTTATTTCCCATACCAAGCAAGACACATCTGGGAAGAAAAAAATGTGTAATTGTCAAAATAATTCCAATTTACAGTCAGTGAAGTATGTGCATATTTTGTAAGGATCAGGAAGAAAAGGATAATAGCCATGAAATGTTAAACTCATTACATACAGGGTTCCGTGTTATATGCTTACATCTGGAAGGAGATTGCATGTCCCAGTCTGAGGTAGATCTAGATGTTGGGCAGTTTTGATTCTGTGGATTGCTGATCCAGTCTAGTCACTTAAGGTTGAGGGTGAACCATGTTGTATGAAACTTGTGTTTTCTGAGATAGGAAGTATGCTTAAAAAAATTGAACTAATTAATTCAAATTTCTGGGTGTTGAACAAGTTTTGCTTTAGATATCCACTGATTTAGGATATACTTTTTTTTTTTTTTTAACTGTAGATGAAAACAGGTTAATAATATCAATTTTACTCCCACTGTTGCAGGGATGAGGGTTTGGGGGTGATGTATTTCAATAACTTTTCCCCTTCTACCTGTCACTTACATAAAACAATTTTGAACCAGGACCAAGAAATACTATACAATGGGGCATTCCAACAAACAGTGAAATAAGGCTGCCTTAGGTGAGTAACATTTTGGACATCAGTCCTTCAACTGATTCTATGTTGAGGAATGCCCACTGATTTCATTGGGGCTCTGTGCAGGTGTAAGGATCTGACTGGGTGGAGTCAGCTGCAGAGTCAGAGCCTTTTACATAGTAGTTCTGGCCATATTTTGTTTGCAGTTGAAAGGAAGTAACACAGTCAGTGGTTAATATGATACTGTAGTTGTGTGATTCTGTTGCAAATTGATATCTTATGAATGGTAGGCCAGTCAGCCTCCAATTGCTGTACCAACAGCTCTGTTCTAAGAATGTAGCATATGATATCTATCAATCATATTATTCCATAGGCTCATTTAAAACTTTGGAAATAAGCTGCTTAAGAGGGTTTTTATATTGACCGCTGGATCTGGTTTTAGTGATAAGGTCTTACTTTCAGGTGCATGCAAAATAGTTTTGTTTTTATATTGTGTTGCTGCAGCTGATTGAAGGACCTGAGAATATTTCTGAGGAAACAGTAACTGAAATTTGTAATCCTTTTATGGAACCAAATTTTGAAAATGTGTGTGTGTGCATATAATTTTTTTTTTTTGGAAAGCTGAACCTGAGTCCTGTCTAGGAGCTCTCTGGCTTTATGCCAGTCTTGCAAAGGAAGGGTAATAATTGGATTGTTCTTAGCACTATTGGGTAACTCTAGTTTTAAATTGAATCTTTAGCCTCCAATCTATCATGAGGAATTATGTCTTGTTCAGTCATTTACTATGTTAATACCTGTTTAGGCTAGAAATTGAAGTGTTGCTGTTCCCCTACCACATGACTCAGCCAGGGACTTCAAGACAAAGGGGTGGTACCCCAGATGGGACAGTGTGAGCCCTAACTTTCTTCCTGGTCCTCTTTCATTTGTGATGGTAACTGCATGGTTGTGTCATCAATGGACCTGCATTCAAATTCCTGTGCTCTAAAAGTGAGAGCCTGTGCTACATGAGCTAAAGGAGCAGTTCTCTTACCTTTGAGGCAGTGGCATACACAGAACTCTCTGTGGCCTGACCATTCGTGGGTACAGTGAGCCACACCATGTTAATGTGGGTTACGCATAGGTACTGAGTTTCCAGATTGGAAAGTTGAGACTCCCTACTTGGACTATCAGAATTTACTAATGCTAATCCTACGCTTCTTGTTTTTTCTCACAAAAATGGTTTAATAGGATGAACCAGGAAGGTTTTTTTTATAACTGCATAGGAAGGATTTGAAAGGGGTAAAATAGTCTCTATTAGTAGTATGTTCATTTTAATTAAATGAATGTTACCCAATAGTATAATGAATGTTAACATGAGAATCTTATTTAGGCATTTAAAATCAAGCTTATTTGGAAATTGGACTGAATATTCCATTGTGAGAAACCAAATAGAAAGAGCCAAAAAACTTTCACTGAATTCATAATGATGTTGACTTTCCCTCCACTTTTTTTTAATGCAGACTATGATGTTTTTTCTTCAGCCATGACATTGTGTTCAAGTCCTGTGTTTGTATACTATTTTTTTCTAATTATCTATTGACTCTTATCAATTACAACTTAAGCAAAATTGAAGTAGGACACTCTTCATATGAAATAAAAGTGAGTATAAATATAAGGAATAAAATAGAATAAAAGGAGAATAAAAGGAGACTGCACTGTTTTACCTGAACCAGTCTCTAAACTGTTTTAGTTAAATCAGTGCTCAAACTGTGTATAAACCACCCATGGAAAAGCAAAGCTAGCAATTGTTAACCACACATAAACATTTCAGTGTGCAACTTCAAAGGTGTTGAACAGCAACCTTGTTTTGAAGTATTTAACCAGTCAGTTAAAAATCTGTGTTTTTAAATGTATGATTTGAATTGCATAAATTGAGGTGCTATGATTCTTTAGCTGGTTATTGCGACAGGGCCCGTCTCTTTCTGTGTGTTTGCACAGCGCCAAGCACAAGGGGGCTCTGATCCTGATTGAGCCTTCTAATTATTACTCCAATATGTCTAATAATAACTTTTTCCTTGAAGCCATGTCCTGTGTGAGTGAGTTGCAGAGTATATTTTGTGTTTTGCCATTTTGAGGTTTTGTTGTTTTTGCTGAAAACAAAAGAAGTGCTAATTCTAGAGATGCTATTTCCATGAGTATAGTTAAGGGCTATTAGCCTTTCTGTTGTAGATTATTTTCAATGACATAACTTAGCTGTTAAAATTAGCTCTATATGAAACTTGGGAGAGAAGGTTTGGATTTTTTTCCTTTGAAATGTTCAATATTTGTAAAAGGGAAGAGAGCAGGATGAATCAAGAATTGCTTTGCCTGTATGTAAATTAGGAGAAATATAAAAGGCAGTAAAGACAATGGTGTTGGTGTCATCCAAATCCACATCTTGTGTGAGTTTTGCATTATGTGGGGCAGTAAACTGCCAACCTACTTAGCTTTTGGGTAACTGCTAACAATATAATTATATACCTCAACAGTGTTTGAAATCACTGACACTTTTAAACTAAAATACTGCACAATATGCAGTTTTAAAGCCTTCATAATTAACTAAAAAGGATCCAAAAGTAATCAGACCAATTGCTTAGGAGTAACTTCTTAATTGAAGAGTTGTAGAGTCAATGATATACTAGAAAATGTTGCTTTTAAACATTGGCTGGCTTTCCCCAGCCCCTATTTTCCTGTTTTATATGTGAATATTGTCACTATCTAACAGCATTTTTTAAACCTATATTCACTGTTTTAAAATATGGATTTTATCTTGTTCACATGTCCTTCTGAATCTGTGAGTTGTTAGTCAGTGAGATCAGAGTATCTGTGAATTATTCCAGTGACAAGGCAAACTAGAAGTCCGTTCACTGCCTGATTTGCACTTCAACAAATATAAGGCTTGCCTTTCCTTCTCTTCCCCTCTCACCTCTCAAATGCGATGCTGGGAGTTGGCAACTGCAAAAGAAGCATAACACTATTTTGATGCGTAAGGCCTAGTCTATGCGACAGTTAGATCGACATAAGGTAGCTTATGTCGACCTAACTCTGCAAGCGTTTACACTAAAATGTAGCTCTCATCAATGTAACTTGCTCACTACACCGACTTAATAACTCTCCCTCTGCGAGAGGCATAGGGCTTAAGTTGATGTAGTTAGGTTGATGCAGTGTCAGTGTACTCTGCGTTGCTTACATCAACTGTTGCTGCCTTTCAGAAACTGTTCCACAATGCACCATGCTGGCAGTTAAATCAGTGCAAGTGCTCCCAGTGAGGACGTGCACTGCCAACACAAAGAGCATCGTGTGGACATGTAAAACTGGTTCAATTATTGTGGTGGCTGTACATCAACGTAACTTAGGTTGACTTAATTTTGTAGTGTAGGCTTCCTTTCGAGTGTATCAACCAGTACTGTCACCTGTTCAGCTGAAATGGTGCTAGCCTCAATGGCCAGATGATTTTTTAACCACAGTGTTGATTAAACATGCTTTCAGTAGATTTAATTAAGTGGTGATAAAATCAGGTCTGGCTGCAGGAACCTTGTTCATGCTTTGGCTACTATTACCACTGATGCTGGCTGGGAATTGTTTTGTAAACTTTCCAAATTTAGAGATGGTCTAAAGGTTTAGAGAAAGACAGACAGACAAAAAGCCCTATACTGGAAGTCTTGGATACTTTCAAGTGGACCAATAAGATGGACCTGCATGGTACTTAGTGCAAGTGTCAATGTGTTTTGTTGCTTTCTTTGTAGATATGAATCATACTGTGAATATCTGCAGCTAAAATTGTACACATATGTACTCTAATTGTATAGATGGTGGGTCTGCCTCTTGCTACTGGACAGATTTCGCCTTAAAAAATTGTATAAACAAAAGCCCTATCAAGAACGTAAGGAGAAATTTATGCACGTTTAATCTCAAATCATACATTAAAATACTGTGTAGTTCAGGATAGAGACCTGCATATCAGATCATGCTGATACGTGCCTAAGTCACTGTTAGTATTAAACTGTCTTCTGTTGACTGCTTTTCTATTTAAAATAAAAGTTGTACTGGCAGAATATAGAAGTGATCCGCAGTCTATACTTGCATGAACTTCTTTCTGATCTCAAATGGAAAATCTAAAAAAGGCCTGAATCCTTTTAAATGGTTTATAAATTTGAAAAGATCTGACTCTTTTATGCAGTAGGTAACTAATTTAAGTGCTCAAAACTGCATTATATATCAAATATTAGTGACGATTCAGTGAGTGGAGGGGAAAGATTAACGGTATTTCCCATTATTTCTCACCCCATAAATACTATAATTCAGAATTGCATGAAAGCTGTGGAACTTCTGGTCTTGTTGTGTTGTGTCCTCTTGCTGCTTAATGATGTATTTTTTTTTTTTTTTATTTTTTTTTTAAAGCTGAAGTCTTCTTTTAAAGGAAATTTTGTTTGCTTTACAGCAGTAGCTCAGGTTTTGTGTGTTCTGGAAGATTCTATGGCCCTGTGTGCATTATGGAATTTTAGTAAAGGTTTCTGGACAAAGGAAATCTTTATTAAAGAGTAAAGTTGATTAATCGCAGTTAACTCATGCGATCAACTCAAAAATATTAACAGCAATTTAAAAAATTAATCATGATTAATCGCACTGTTAAACAATACCAATTGACATTTATTAAATATTTTTGGATTTTTTTTATGTTTTCAAATATATTGATTTCTATTACAACACAGAATACAAAGTGTTCACTTTATATTATTATTAATAATTACAAATACTTCACTGTAAAAATAAGCAAAAGAAATAGTATTTTTCAATTCACTTCACAATTAAGGTACTGTCGTGCAATCTCTTTATCGTGAAAGTGTAACTTACAAATGTAGATTTTGTTTTTGTTACATAACTGCACTCAAAAACAAAACAATGTAGAACTTTAGAGCCTACAAGTTCACTCAGTCCCTCTTCTTATTCAGCCAATTGCTAAAACAAACAAGTTTGTTTACATTTACAAGAGATACTGCTGACTACTTTTATTTACAGTGTCACCTGAAAGTGAGAATAGGCGTTCGCATGGCACTTTTGTAGCTGGCATTGCTAGGTATTTACATGCCAGATACACTAAACGTTCATATGTTCTTCATACTTTGGCCATCATTCCAGAGGACTTGCTTCCATGCTGATGATGCTCATTTAAAAAAATGTTAATTAAATTTGTGACTTAACTCCTTGAGGGAGAATTGTATGTTTCCTGTTCTGTTTTATCTGCATTCTGCCATATATTTCATGTTATAGCAGTCTCGGATGATGACCCAGCACATGTTCATTTTAAGAACACTTTTCACAGCAGATTTGACAAAACGCAAAGAAGGTACCAAGGTGAGATTTCTAAGGATAGATACAGCACTCGACCCAAGGTTTAAGAATCTGAAGTGCCTTCCAAAATCTGAGAGAGATGAGGTGTGGGAGAATGCTTTCAGAAGTCTTAAAACAGCAATGCTCCGATGTGGAAACTACAGAACCTGAACCACCAAAAAAGAAAATCAACCTTCTGCTGGTGGCATCTGACTCCAGTTGATGGAAAATGAACATGCGTCGGTCAGCTCTGCTTTGGATCATTATCGAGCAGAACCCATCATCAGTATGGACTCATGTCTTCTGGAATTGTGGTTGAAGCATGAAGGGACATATGAAGCTTTAGCACATCTGGCACATAAATATCTTGCGATGCCGGCTACAGCAATGCCATACGAACGCCTGTTCTCACTTTCAGGTGACTTAAACAAGACATGGGCAGCATTATCTCCTGCAAATTGTAACCAGACTTGTTTGTCTAAGCAATTGGCTGAAGTAGGACTGAGTGGACTTGTAGGTTCTAAAGTTTTACATTGTTTTGTTTTTGAATGCAGTTTTTTTTGTACATAATTCTACATTCGTAAGTTCAACTTTCATTTTAAAGAGATAGCGCTACAGTACTTGTATTAGGTGAATTGAAATATACAATTTCTTTTGTTTTTTACAGTGCATATATTGTAATAAAAATAAATATAAAGTAATCGCTGTATGCTTTGTATTCTGTTATACTTCAGTATATTTGAAAAAGTAGAAAACATCCAAAAATATTTAAATAAATAGTATTCTATTATTGTTTAACAGTGCGATTAATCGCAATTAGCTTTTTAAAAAACCGAATCACATTAATCACTTGACAGCCCTATTAAAGAGTCAGCATTTGCCACACCTTTGATTAAGGTCTGTGAGCATATAATACACACAGAGTCATAGAATTTACAGTGAGAATGGACCACCAGATCATCATCATCTGCTCTGTGATATGCAGAATGTTGTCCAGCAACAGCAGGGATGACTAGACTTGACCTTCATAGTATTTCTAAGGCCTTTTCTACACTGGAGATTTATCCCAATTCCAGCCATCAGTGAATAGCCATCTGTGTAACTGCACTGTATGAGCCCCTAGTTAGATAGGGAAAGCCAAGCAGTGATTTGTACCACTAGAGCTTACTGTGATTTAAAACCAGGGTATGCTGCTGCAGTGCAAATCACAGCTTTCCATTTCTATACTAGACTGGGATTGCACAAGTGTTGCTACATTGGTGGCCAGAATTCCTAATGCAGACAAGGTCTAAGATTTAAAACAAACAACAACAAAAAGTCAGAAACACGTAAAAAGGCAGGAGCAGGAATTTGTTTGAGTCATAAAAAAACAAGAGGGCACAAGCCAGACTCTCTCTAAAAATCCTTTGCAGCTCACCCATAAATCTTTCTGCATTTAAGAAACTGAAAGAGAGATTCCTACTCATCAGGATTTATTCCAAGGGTGTGTATCTGGAATTTGACTTGTTTACACCAGTATTGATGGCTGGCCCCCAATGAAGCTACACCAAGGCATGCCCAAGTATAGGCAAGGAAAGCCATGATTTGTGCCAATGAAGCTTGCCCTGGCTCAGCATTGGCCATTGATTGTTAGATATGGGCAAATTCCCAGTATTCACTTTCTGAGGCATTTAAGCCCCAGTCCAGCAAAGGTCTTAACTACATGTGTAAATTTAAGAAGGTAAGCAGTGGTATCATGTATTTTAAAGAGAAAAGCCTATATCTAAGATCAGTAATGCCCTAGTCTTGCAGATGTACCTGTGAATAGTCCCTTTCACTTCATTGGGACTACAGGCATGCATGAGGTTACTCACATATGCAAAAGTTGGCAGAACTGGGGCCTCAGACAGCATCTTGGAGCTTAGCCCCTGGTTTTCATGCTTCATGGATCAAACTTAGAATGGTGACCTAGTCTCCTATTGCTAGTTAGGAAATTGAAATGAGTAACACTGAGAGGGATGGGTAGGTTTTTGTTTTTCTGGGGTGTTCTTTTTTTTTTTAAATGGAAGCCTAAATCACTCAGGGTTCACTTTTTAGAAGCAGCTATGTACCTAAAACCCAGAAAAGAGGAGAGACCCTGTCCCAATCTGCAGTCTTCAGCTGTAACATCTTTTGGTTGAGTGGGTATTCTAAAACAGTACTGTAGTATCTGAATGATCCCACAATATTTAGCTCATGCTAATTGGAGATTGAAAGGACTGCTATTTAAATTTTCCCCAAGACTTTATAAAAGATGGAACAAAATTGTTAAATATTCTCTATATGTGGCCCCAAACCTGAGAGGTCTGGAAACGAAAAAAATAAAAAAAAAATCTTAAATTGAGTTAGAGGAAGCTCTCAGACAATGTAATTTATAGGGTGAAAAATTAGTGGAGCCCATTACTTTCTAAGATTCCTGCCTCCCCAATCCTTAGTTATTTTTCATATCTGCAACATTATGTGGATTTTTCCCTCAACAATAAATAGGAAATTATTGTATTCATTCATGCAGCTCTTGCGCTTGAAGCCATTAGATGCTCCTTAGTGCTATTCTCTTATCCAGCCTTCACTTTGTATGTTTTTAGTCTTTCTTATACTCTGAATATGTATGACTGAATAGAAAAGGAAATCCGTATTTATTTTGCATAGAGTATTAGTAAATAAACATCCCCCATGAATTTCTTCAGAACAAGTTGTTCCCAAAAAACCACCTATGTAATCTTTTCATAAACTTGGAGAGTATAAGTAGTCATGTTACACATTAGATAGTGTTGGTTTTAATTCAGTCGAGGCCAACAAATAGTTTTCAGTTAAACCCTATATATTTTGTATTCTGGTTAGTTATTCTGAAAGGGAACAGATAATTACTGTTCTACTTAAATACTTACCAATTTAAATTTCCCATTTATGAACACTGCTGTTCTCATGAAAGGACTTTGTGTAGTAAATCTACTGTTATACATCCTCACTGGGTAGCACAGCTAACATTTAGTAAAGCTGGCTTCAAAGATTTACCTCTTCCCAAACTTATTTGAGCCATCCATGCATTAGTGAGAACATTTTAGACTGGTAGCTCTTATTACCTCTTGTACAGCTACAGAACGGGTTGTCAGTATTTCCATTATGAACTTACCTTTGTGCATGGTAATACATAGGAACCATGACATAAGAACCTGAACTCTGAATTTTCTTGCTATTTTAAATTTGTCAACTGTGACTCAATTAACATGGTTTGTATTTAATGAATCATGATATATAATTTCTGCACAGAACCCCCCTCAATGAGCCACTGTGCTTCCAGCCCCTGCCCCGCAACTACTCACTGAGCTGCCTGCACCCAGATTTCCCCCCCACAAAACCCTCTCACCCCACACCTGTATCCTCCCACACTAAGCCCCTCCGTACTTGGATCCTGCTGAGCTGAGCCTGCCTGCCCACAACTGGTGTGCAGGGCTCTGGGGTGTTTCTGGGGCAGGCCCTGCCCTTGCGCTTTCTCAGGGTTGGGTGCAGCCTCACTGCAGAGTCCATGTCCATGGGGCACGGGTGGGTGTTGTATGGTGGTCTCCCATCTTCGTGCAACCAGTGACTTGTGCTCCCCGCTGCCATGCTGGAGCCTCCACATTTATTTATTGACAAATAAAATTTGTAGAATTTTAAAATATTGTGTACAGAATTTTTATTTGCTTGGCGCAGAATTCCCTCAGGAGTAGTGTGGCTGTAAAAACGTAATTGTGTGTAAATGTTGATATTTTTCATGTCAGTTTTCTTCTAGGACTGCAAGTTTCACAGTTCATGCAATCTTAGGATATTGCAGTGTGTGTGGTCCAATCAAATATCACTTATTCTTTAATTTTAAAATAGCTGGCTGATCTGAAAATATTACTTACATTACAAAACATTTTTTATTGAAACTTTCCCTTTCTCTAGAAAAACTTCAATGATATGTAACGTCAAAGGATATGGAAGACAGTGGAAAAAAGTTATTTAAAATCTGCGTGAAGACTTTTAAACAGTCATAGTGAGCCTGACCATAACACCATTAGCTCTCTAACTAAAGTGCTCCGTTTGGAACTGATCATAGTGTTGTGGTTGTATGTCAGTTTGAATTTACTGTACTTCAATGTGAGAGTGAGTCAGATAACATATGAGTTCAGCTGGTCAAGATGCGGGCTAAATTGATCTTTACCAAAAATAACAAACGGATTTATGTCTTCCTGGGAAGAATTCAGATTTTGCGTATAACCAAAAATGGGTGACAGCAGGCCTTACTTGGGAAAACATCAATCTGTTTCTTGGGTTAAACTTTCCACTGCCAGCAGCAGGTTGGAGTCAGCAGAATGCCCAGCCCTCTGGAACGTCTCTCTCCAGCAATCCGCCAGAGTCTGAGTTTAATGAGCTTCAGAAACAGTGCGTGATTAGCTCTTCGATCAAGCCTTTGAAAAATTTTAGTTAGGGCATTGGGATTTGTGTGTGTGTGTGTGTGTGAGAGTGAGCTAAGGGTTTCATTGCTAGCCTTTTAATCTGAAAGCTTCGTTTTTCACTGTTTTACAATTGTTCTTATGGGTGTAAGGCACCTGTGTGCTTGGCTGTAGGCCTCCAAGTAAATGTCTGAATTAAAAAAGTAAAAGCAGTCTAGTGATGTTGAAGAGGAAGACAGGAGTTGTAGTCATTTCTGTTCCAACATCTCTCAAGGTTTTCTCCTATAATCTGTCTTTCCCTTTTGGGGGCTCTGGTGGTGTTTTTTTAAAAGCAGGTCGACTTCTCTAGCACAGGTGTAAACTGTCATAGTTTGAACAAATGAGTTTTATGAATGCAGTTTTTCAAATCCCTTCTCTTGTGCACTTAGGTGTTAAAGTGTATGTGTGACACACACGTGAAGGCCAATGTCTTATGTGAACCTCACAAAGGGATAATTCTACAAAAACAGAGAAATTATGCAAAATCTAAAACATGTAATCCAGTCACAATATACTAGGCTAACGATGGGGTGGATGAGATGTTTTTTAAAAATTGCTTTCGTCCTCATGACCCTGCCTGGAATCACTATGTGACTGAACCTTAGAGGAAATTGTAAACTCTGATGTTAGTTATCGTGAATAATGACTAGTTTATTTTGTTACACTGAGATTACATTTTCCTCTCTTGCGATTTGTGAAAGGATAGAACCTATGTTAAATTAGAATCCTTCAGACTGGGATTTCTTGTTAATTCAAAATGTGGCAGTTGAATTTCAAGGAGTGCATTTGTTAACATGAGTACTTTTGTTGGTATTAATAACCTATTTAAACACACAGGTTTTTCACCTTTCAGATACTTAAGCCTATTGCTAATGTGACCATTCGCCATATCTGCTTCTCCTTTTTCAGAAAATGAGAGATGCTAATTGACTTGCTTTAGGTGGTAAATTCTTCACATTACGCTACTAACAATAGGTGTTTCTCTACATTGTAGCACAAATGTGCAGATTGTTGTGGACAGCAACTAAAGGAGTTTAAATGTTCTGTTTTTCGTATGATTTATGTTTGTTTTTCTAGCTCTTGAGTCACAGTGAAAATATGTTCCTTATGCTAAGTGCAGTTCAAAAGGTACATATTAGGCTATAAAGTCGGTTTTTGATGATGCAGCCTACTTGTTCAAGTTTTTCTCTTTCACAGTGAATCATTTTTCATCAAAGTATAGTCTTCAGATCTTGATGGCAAGCTCCCAAATTGCAAAGCCAACGGAGTCACTTTCTTACACTGTTTTTTGTCCTGAGAGGTGAAGTTGGTTTCTTATCTGTTGCAGTTAGGGTGACCAGATGTCCCTATTTTATAGGGACAGTCCCAATATTTGGGGCTTTTTCTTCTATAGGCACCTATTAACCCCCCCCCCACCCGCTGTCCCAATTTTTCACACTTGCTGTCTGGTCACCCTAGTTGCAGTAATATTTAAGATACATGACACAACATAAAAGTGGTTGCCCTTTGCCTGACATAGTAACCCAGGTTTGCTCTTAAAGTACAAACTCTTCTTCTGTTAAAATGTGTTTAAAATGGACTGTTGCATGAGCATAACACTTTAAAATAAATGGTACTTTGTGTACCACTGTGTGGATTATGAAGGCTAATTTAGATTTACAAATGGCTGACTAAAAAGCTCCTCTACCAAATTGTTACTTGTAAAAATATACTGAAAAATGTATAACTGTTTTAGAATAGAATAGTAATGCTCTTGATGGCTCTTAACTCAATTTGAAACACTATTCATGTAGTAGAGGAAAATGGAATATTCCAAAGTTATATCAGCTTTATTTATTTGTTTTTTCCAGGTCACTCCAAGATCTGAGACCCCCATAAAAAGTGTCAGTAACAGTTTGGAAAATGCACTACATACGTCGGCACATTCCATTGAGGAGTCGTTACCCAAGAGATCTTCAGGAAAACACTCCAAAGGTGGGTCCCAACTTGCTTTGCATAATTCACATCATATATCTCTAATTGCTTTAAGGAAGTATTTTATAATCCTGATGCAAGATTGTAACTGTGTTTCTTTGCTAACTTGTTGAATTCAGCAAGGATAGCACACTGAATGTAGAATGGTCATTGGAGAAAGTCATCTTAGTCTTCCAATAAATAGTTAAATTTTTATAGTAAGAGACACATTCTGCTGGGCAGTTAGCAAGAATGTTGCTTACAACTTAACCTCCTTTTAACTCTTTTTTGTCAAATTATGTCTTCGCGAAAACTAAATGTCTCCTGATTTGTTTAAGTAATTGGTAGTCCATATATCTTGTGTCCTTTATATAAGTAGTTAGTTAATATATTTTAGTATAAAAATGTTTGCTATAGTCATTGTTGCTGTTCCTCTTAGAGATGAGACAACAGGTAGAAGAGCAGCTATGTTTTGGTATTCTGTTTTGGTTTTCAAGAGGACATTCCTGTGTGTGCAGTAAGGAGGGGTAGATAGTACGAGAATCAGTCGACGCTTGACACCTTCCTTCCCCCAGCCATACAACCCCTATTGTTCTGTTCATTTGCTAACTCTGAAAACTGAATGTTCATCCAAAATCACTAGGAGTTCAATCTAATGCTGCATTGCCAGTAGGTAATAATAAATGTACAGACCTTTCAGTGTCCAATATCTGTGTGTAAGCATACCTTTCATGTTGAGATCATCGGTTATTTAAAAGAATGTTTGAGAATGTTGGTGGTGGATGGGGAGCTAAAAGAGATTGTGTTCATACTTTGACCTTTGTACTTGTAGCAAATTGATACATTGCCATGGGTGTAGTCAGCCTCATGGGGGGGGGGTTGGTATAGGAAGGAACAGTTCTAGACATTTAATGGTACATTCAATGGGGACACAAGCGAAAAAATAGGTTTCCTGAAATTTTGAGTGGAGAGCAACGTCCCTTTCCACTCCCATCCCTTTGAGTATTTCTAAGCATAAGTCAGTCTCCTTTACTTTAGGTCAGCAACACCCAGAATCTGAGTTCACTATTTTTTTTTTTTTATTGCAGGCAGAGAAATATGTGGTCCATGGTTATGTTGGAGAATATTTTTAGCTCTGAGCTAGTTGTAATGGGGTTTAAAACCCTATACAGAGACTAAGAGAGTCTCACCCCTCAGCAGCTGTGGAGCATGCTTCAAAGGAGGGGGAGAGTGGCAATGCGGGGGAGAATAGGAATGAAGGAGAGGCTGTCCAAAGGTAGCAAGACAGTTTTCAGCTTCTGGGGACAGAGCTATCCACAGGAGAAAGATCTGGATCGTGGGTAAAACCACAACCAGGAGGATAAGAGCCTGAAGGCTAGGACTATAACAGGGTTTAAAAGAGAACTAGATAAATTCATGGAGGTTAAGTCCATTAATGGCTATTAGCCAGAATGGGTAAGGAATGGTGTCCCTAGCCTCTGTTTGTCAGAGGGTGAAGATGGATGGCAGGAGAGAGATCATTTGATCATTACCTGTTAGCTTCACTCCCTCTGGGGCAACTGGCATTGGCCACTGTCAGCAGTCAGGATATTGGGCTGGATGGACTTTTGGTCTGACCCAGTATGGCCATTCTTAAGACACTTTCTCCACCCTCACTCCCTGTTGAGATAGAATAACTGAACACTCGGAGGAGAGCTGGGGAATACTTATTTGATCATGTGAGCTGCTGAGAATGGGAACTCCCTGCTGGATTGGGGAGAGGACTGCAGCCATGTGCCCAAACTGAAGAGAGAGCAGGGAGTTAAGAAGCAGCATGGGGGGGCTAGTTAGGTGCAGTAGAAAGAGACAACTGAGGCACTTAATCGCACTCCCCTGGGGCCCTTAGCTGAGATGGTGGAGATGGAGGTCTTGGGTGCCCCCTACTGGCTACTGCCAGGAGAACTCTGAGGCACTAGGAACGACTGACTGAAGCTTGACCGTTAGCCTTGCTGACTGCTATGCAAGCCCATCCCAGGATGCTGGGGTTGGAAGGACTGTTGAGCTACGGCCTTCCTGCTAGACCTGCCGGCTTCCGAGTAAAATCTGCTGTGCTAGTTTTATACTTATGTAGAACAACTTTTGTTAACTGCCTTTGTAGGATCTGTATAGAAGAAATAATGCCGATAAATTACACACATTAATTAGTGCTAATATTTTGTCTTTAAATTTAGAATAGGCTTCAAATGCAACAACAAATCTAAGAAGTTATGGACTGAGCGATAAGTTCAAATAAAGAGCTGAAATCTAGTCATTTTGCTGGGGGCAATGTTGTGTAGTGGTTAGAGCAGTGGCCTGTAAATTTGGTCTCTGGGTTTCTGCTATGTAACTTTGGATAAATCTCTCTCAACCTCTTTCTGCTTCAATTTCCCTATCTGTAAAATGGATATAGTAATACCACTTTGAAATCCTTGATGAAAGGTGCTTTTACAAGTGCAACATTATTTATTTGCTATAGAAGCAGAGGAGCCAAAACAGAATGGAAGTAATTAAAGATCCTAAGTAAAACTTCTTGGCTTGTCTCCACTGGAAACTCCTATTTTGTGATATACCCAACAATAATCCCAATAGCTATAAGTAGCAGTAAGTTTACAGCCAAATAATGCTGTAAGTAGCTATTTCTTCAGCTGTGAAAAATGCAACACTCGGCAGAAACCTGCCAAGGTTCGTGACTTCCATCTATCAAAAATAGGACAGGGTTTGGCATTGAATTTTCATTCTTGGACCATGATTGTTGTTCTAGCACCAGAAAATGTGCCAAGACTAGACATGGTACAGACTGAAATTAATTACATTTTCCTCTTACACTTTTTTTATTTTTAATCTATGAATTTTAGAATAGGATAACCAGTTTGTTTGCAGGGGTGTTGTTTAATGTATATGTTGCAAAATGCTTAGGGATCAAAAGGAATCATGCAACAAATACAATTATTTGAGTAACTAGTATTCTAGCTTCTAGTTAACCAGCAACAAAGACTATGTCTGTCCTGTGGGATGTTGGGCCTCTCCTTGCAGGTTGGAGTCAGATCTGAGATTGACAGCCTGCCTGGGGCAAGGACTGGGGCCAGGACTGCCCTTCTGTGGAAAAGCCCCATAGCTTTCTGCCTCCACTCCTGGGTGGACAGTTGACCAGGGGTCTCTCCATTGTAGCAGAGGCTTTCAGGGATAGAACTACCCAAAGATTTTGAATTTTACTCCATTGGAGATGCCATAAACAACTGTAAATATTTTTTTTAATTCTGTCTTTTTTGACCAGGAGTTTCTAGCCAGCCTTTCCTCATATCCCTTCTCTGAAGGGATTGCTGCTGGGGCAGATTGCAAATGCTCTAGTTCCTTCTCTCGAGTCAGGAGCCCTAAGCCAGACTGCCCCAGCTGCAGAGAGGAGCTTGTGCCTGAAACAGAGAGCAACCCAGAGGTGAAGGAGAGGGCCAGGTCTCCCTGAAGCACTCCAGACACCCTAGGCAAGCAGGAGGGCCAGGTCCTTACCAAGCCAGAGAATTGGTCCACGGATAAAATTTGCAAATGATTTGCATCCTGGCTCTCAGAAATATTAGTAAACCATACACTCTGTGGTTGTTTGTGTCTTTAGCAGGATTTTCTGGGTCCTGGAAATATTGACAATGGTTGTTAATTAACCCCCTACCCTTCACCCTTAGTATCCAACTTTCAGTGCACTTGGAGGTAGAAATATTACGTACTCCTAGCTGGTGAAGGAGGCAAGAAAAGCAGTGGGCTATACTGTTAAGTCTACTGAATACTTCTTGGAGATGACTTAGCTTCAGTAATTCTAATTTGTATAAATAGTGTAGTTAGTGTATTTGCAGTATTTTATATTGTCCTGGTTGGTTTGTTTGTTTGTTTGTTTGTTTTGCTCGCTCATCTGTGTGTTACAAGATGGTTAGCTGGAAACATCTATATACGTTATCTTTCACATATAACTTGACTTAGTCTTCTTAGTCTGGATTAAGTTTAGAAATGTGAGCAACAAGGGTGATGTCGTGGTGGGAGTCTGCTATAGACCACCGGACCAGGGGGATGAGGTGGATGAGGCTTTCTTCCGGCAACTCACAGAAGTTACTAGATCGCAGGCCCTGGTCTCATGGGAGACTTCAATCACCCTGATATCTGCTCGGAGAGCAATACAGCGGTGCACAGACAATCCAGGAAGTTTTTGGAAAATGTAGGGGACAATTTCCTGGTGCAAGTGCTGGAGGAACCAACTAGGGGCAGAGCTCTTCTTGACCTGCTGCTCACAAACTGGGAAGAATTAGTAGGGGAAGCTAAAGTGGATGGGAACCTGGGAGGCAGTGACCATGAGATGGTCAAGTTCAGGATCCTGACACAGGGAAGAAAGGAGAGCATGCTTTTCAGTAGGAGACATTGTAGTGCTTTTCCCTCAAAGTATATTTAATACAATCGAAAATTTAGGAAAGTATATTTGAATGGTCTTGGCTGTGGAAGTTGTCTCAACTGGATGGAACGTTAGGTGGTAGGCTATTTACCTACTTCCATTGACAGAAAGTTCTGTTTCTGTTCCCAAGCTGTAAGCAGGCCAGTGCACCCATTATAGTGGATCTGTTGAGCTTATTACTCAAAAAAGGAAACTGTAAAGTAAGCACAAATAGACTTTCTTATTACACATTTGAATTTAGATTGCAGGGTAAAGGAGGGAGATAAGACATCGCTAGACCTCTGTCCTTCCTATCTTTTTCTATATTTGTAAAATGTACAGAGATTTCCTTTTCATTGTAGGAGAAATATGTTCCTTTCCACACTGTAAGCAAATGAAGCTTGGATTTCTTGTTGCATGCACATTGAGTCTTAAGTGCCTCATTGTACTTTAAACAGCCTCAGGGTTTTTTCCCACAGTTGTCAGTTTATTTCTTTTACTATTATAAATGAAAAAGTGCCATTGCTTGAATAGTTGATTCCAGTCTCAAAGGTGACATACTTTATACTTATAATTCAGTTTGCCTTCAGGACATATACTTTCAACATCAGTGCATCTGTGCAAGAAATGTCCCTTTTGGTTTGGTAATTGTGTTTTGGAACATGACATTTGATTGACTAATGTGAAGTCTTTGAGGACTCTAGTCTTTAGAATTATCACCGTCTACAAAAGTCTTAGTTAAGTACTATGAAAGTTGTGTGCAGTGTTGTTGTAGCTGTATGGGCCCAGGGTACTAGAGAGACCGATAATATCTTTTATTGGACTAAGTTCTGTTGGTGAGAGAGACAAGCTTTCAAGCTTACACAGAGCTCTTCTTCAGACCAACCTTGTCTCTCTACTATGAAAGTTAATTTTTCTTCAAATAATTGTTTTTTGTTATACTTTCTCTTTGTAGACTGAGTTTAAAATGACTTCCTATACATAGTAGTTTACATTAGGAGCAGGAAATAAATCTCCTTTAGAATCATAGCTATGTAGGGCTGGAAGGGACCTTGAGAGGTCATCAGGTCCAGCCCCCTGTCCAGAGGTAGGACAAAGTAAACCTAGATCATCCTGGATAGGGTTCTGTCCAACTGGTTCTTAATAACCTCCAATGATGGGGATTCCACAACCTCTCTTGTGGAAGCCTATTCCAGAGCCTAACTATCCTTATAATTAGAAACCTTTTCCTGATATCTAACCTACATTTCCCTGGCTGCAGATTAAGTCCATTATGTCCCATTCTACCTTCAGTGGACACAAAAAACATTCGATAGCCTTCTTCTTTTTATAACAACCCTTTACATATTTGAAAACTGTTATCAGGTCCCCCCTCAGTCTTCTTTTTCTCAAGACTAAACATGCCCAGTTTTTTAACCTTTCCTTATAGGTCAGGGTTTCTAAACCTTTTATCTTTTTTGTTGCTCTCCTCTGGACTCTCTCCAGTTTGTCCACAACTTTGCTTAGGTGTGGTGCCCGGAATTGTACGCAGTACTCCAGCTGAAGCCTCACCAGTGCTGAGTAGCGCGGGACAGTTACCTCCCATGTTTGACGTATGACATTGCTGTTAATATACTCTGGAATGGTATGCATTTACGAAAAAGGCTAATCACATTATAGACTCATATTCAATTTGTGATCCACTATAGCCTCCAGACCATTTTCAGCAGTACTACCACCTAGCCAGTTATTCCTATTTTGTAGTTGTGTATTTGGTTTTTCCTTCCTAAGAGTAGTACTTTGCACTTATCTTTACTGAATTTCATGTGGTTGATTTCTGATCGATTCTCCAATTTGTCAAGGTTGTTTTGAATTCTGATCCTGTACTCCAAAGTGTTTGCAATCCTGCCCAGTTTGGTGTCATCTGCAGATTTTATAAGCATACTCTCCATTCCAGTATCCAAGCCATTGATGAAAATATCAAATAGCGCTGGATCCCGGAATGACACCCTCCTTGTTTGACAGCAAATAATTGATAATTACTCTTTGAATATGATCTTTCAACTAGTTGTGCACCCATCTTATAGTAATTTCATCTTGACCACATTTCCCTAGTTTGCTTATGAGAATGTCATGTTGGACTGTGTCAAAAGCCTTACTGAAGTCAATATATATCATAAAAAGAAAAGGAGTACTTTAGAGACTAACCAATTTATTTGAGCATAAGCTTTCGTGAGCTACAGCTACAGCTCACGAAAGCTTATGCTCAAATAAATTGGTTCGTCTCTAAGGTGCCATAAGTACTCCTTTTCTTTTTGCGAATACAGACTAACATGGCTGTTACTCTGAAATATATATCATGTCTACTGTTTTCCCCCCGACCCTGTAGGCCAGTAACCCTGTCAACAAAAGAAATTGGTATGCTTTGGTGTGGTTTATTTTTGACACCTCCATGCTGGCTATCTCCTTATAACCTGTTATCTTCCAGGTGCTTACAAATTGCTTGTTTAATAATTTGCTTCAGTATCTTTTCATTTAGGCTGACTGATGTATAATTCCCTGGATCCTCTTTGTTCCCGTTTTTAAAGATCGGTACTATGTTTGCCCTTCTCTAGTCCTCTGGAACCTCAGCAATCTCCTTGAATTCTGAGATAATTGCTAACAATTCAAGATTGTTTCAGCTAGTACTTAACTACCTAGGATGAATTTCATCCAGCCATGCCGACTTGAATACATCTAACTTATCTAAATATTCGTTAACCTGTTCTTTCCCTGTTTTGGCTTGCATTCCTTCCCCCTTCATGTTAATATTACATGTGTGGAGTAGTGGGTCACCATTAACCATTTTAGCGAAGACTGACCAAAGTAGGCATTAAACACCTCAGCCGTCTTGATGTCATTAACTCTTTTTCCCTGTTAAGTGGAGGACCTACACTTTCCTTCAACTTTCTCTTGCTCCTAATGTATTTGAAGAATCTCTTCTTATGGCCTTTTATGTCCATTTTCTTCATAGATGACTCGTGCCTCCTGATGCTGGGAGAGCACAATGTAAAGGGGAGGACACATGACCGCCCCCATGTGTCTGTTCTGCCCAGCGACCCCCCTGCTCTGCACCTAACCCGGGCCCACTGCACTCTCCCTGCCCCACCATTGTTACCTACGGCCGAGCAAGCCAAGTACATGCTGGGAGCGAGAGGGGACTCTGGCTCGGTTGGCCCTTGTGCCTGCAGCCAGGCCTGGACAGGGGGCAGCCCCCTGCTGCCTCCCCAGCCTGGCTCTTGCAGGCAGCCGCTGCACCGCCCAAAGCAGCAATCTGGAGCGGCAGGCATGAAAAATGGCTGGTCACGCTCCCTCCACTCCTTGCCCAGGCCTGGGTGCTAGGGACAGGATCTGAATGTGTGGAGGGGCAGGCACAGCGGGAGAAGGACACCCTCTCCTTCTTCTACGAGTGATTGTTCATGTCCATTCCAAGCAGGTGTATGCGTGCCCCATGCACGCTAGCCGGAAGATTTTTTCCCCTAGCAGCGTCCGTAGGGTCAACCTGGGCGGCCCCTGGAGTGGCGCCTTCATGGCTCCCAATATCTGGCCCTGCCGGCCCCCCATCCCCTTAGTTCCTTCTTACTGCTCGTGATGGCTAGCTGGAACTTTGCTCGCTCTTACAGCAAGCACCTTACAGTGTGTTTGTTCTTAGTGTACATAGTTCAATAGTTATTCTCTCTAGTTATGCTTTTTCATACAGTTAGTAGTGGTTTGTTAGATAGTTTGTTTCCCCTTCGGGGGTATGCCCAGGTCTCCGGGGTTTAAACTCTCTGAATCCTGTGGAAAGTTTATGCCCAAGAGTGATCCTCACTCATCTTGCCTGCGGTGCCTTGGTGAGACTCAGCAAAAGGACAAGTGCCGCATTTGCAAGGGTTTCTACCCAAGAACCCTTAAGGACAGAGAGCAGAGACTAAAACTCCTGCTCATGGAGATGGCTCTGAGACCACAATCTGACCCAGGACCCAATGACCCAGCACTAAGCATGTCGTCTTCGGAGCGCAGCGCTCCGGCGCCAAAGGCGTGCGAAACAGGCCCAGCTAAGGACTCTAAAACCCACCGGCACCGCCACTACTTGGGCCATAGGACGTTGGCCTCAGTCGGCACCATTCTCCGTCTCTGGTGCCGGTAAAGAAGAAGAGGCCGGTGAGGGACTGGTTACCCCCCCTTGACACCTAAGAGGCCGGCGCCGTCCGCAAGTGGCTTGGGACAGACTGCCTCCGCCTCGCTTCTGCCCAGGGTTTTGTCAACTCCTGCCCCGGCCGGGGTCCAGTCAAGTCCAAACCCTCCTCAGCCCCCAGACCATCTGGTGGACATACAACCACCATCGACGCCGGAGGCGTTCGAAGCAGCAGTGGACCTGATGCATCTCCTGGTGCCATCCTCCACCTAAAGGAGGGACAAATCTCTGGTGACTGCATGCCCCCATTCCACTCCAGGGGTAAGCCAACCATGATGGTCCGTCGGTCTCCATCTCCAGCACCGCCTGCACAGACTCAGGAAGCGCACCACTCCCTGGAATCGAGTTGTCGTTCGTTGGCGACCCAGAGGACTGCTCCTCTGTGGTCGTCTTATTCGGAGACCTCCGAGTCGGAGGTGGACTCAGCTCAATCTAGCAGATTGCGGAGCATAAGGTCCAGGTTCCGGCGCAGTCACCAACCATACCCGGCACTGTGGCAGCAACAGTGGCAACCACCTGCTCAATGGCCCTTCTGAACACCCTGGGTGTACCATTAGAGCCAGGGTCAAGTCCATGGTCCGCGCTCCAGAACGGTGTTGGTGTCCTCGGCGTCGTTCGTGCCACCGTCGGCGCCACCCTGGGGCGGAGTGGCCCTGCCAACTCACATGGTTTCGGCGCCGATACCTCAGCCAGCTCCGGCACTGGCACCGGTGGAAGCTTCAGCTCTGTCCCTACCGACCCCGACGGTCTCGGTCCCGCCGGATTTACCGGTTGCAGTGCAGAGTTCTTCATCAGTACCAGCTCCACAACCCGAGTACCGCGTGTCGAGGGACCCCGGGGAGGGGGGGGCGACTGAAGGTAGTGAACTGGGCCCACCTCCTGTTCTCTCTCTCCCTCGTCCTCACCCGATGAAGCGGTTGCGGGGACTTGGACGGCCCCAGCTTTGGAGGACAACCAGGTTCTTCAACAGCTTTTGCGACTGGCTGCCCAAAGCCTGGGGATTCAAGCAGAGGAGGTGGAAGAGGATTTAGACCTTGTCATAGACATTCTGTCTCCCTCCGGCCCATCCAGGGTTGCATTGCCATTTATCAAGTCTGATAACCGAAACATTTAAGAACTTGTGGCAAACTCCTGCTTCTCTGGCACCTACGGCCAAGAAATCCGAGCGCCGCTACTTTGTTCCCTCTAGAGGGTATGAACATCTTTACACACACCCCTCCTCCGGACTCTTTGGTGGTCAACGGGGCCCAATCAGAGAGAATGTCAAGGGTTTCAAGGATCCACCCCTAAAAACAGGGATGCCAAGAAACTGGACCTGTTTGGCTGGAAGGCCTACTCGACAGGAGGCCTGTAACTTCATATAGCCAACCAGCGGGCCATAGTAAGCCGCTACGGGCATAACACCTGCTCGTCTACGGCTAACTTGACAGAACTTCTGCCCCAGGAAGCTCGGGGGGAGTTCTCTGCGCTCGTGGAGGAGGGGAAACTGGTCTCCCAGGCATCTTTGCAAGCAGCTTTTGGACGCGGCCTCTTGCACTTCAGCCACAGGGGTAGTTATGAGGAGAGGCTCCTGGCTACAGGTCTCTCGTTTTCCCCTTGAGGTCCAGCAGACCATTCAAGACCTTCTCTTCGAGGGTGTAGCTCTCTTCTCCGAGAAGACGGATAAGAGACTTCACAGCTTGAAGGACTCTAGGGCTACCCTTTGTTCACTGGGGCTTCACATGCTGCTACCCAGCTCAGACATTTTACGCCTCAACCTGCCCCTCGTCCTTACCAACCCAAAACTGCCAAGACGCTCCACCACGTAGGCAGAATAGGAGCACTCGGAGGAGGCAACGCCCGTCCTCTGGACAAAGCTCGGGCCAGCCCAGGCCCCACCAGGCTCTAGACCACCCTTTTGAGGATACAGTCGAGGACGGCTTGCCAGTATGACCTTTTGGATCCTTCCCATCTTACTTTCTCATCCCGTCTATTCCCTTTCTACTGTGCCTGGTCTCGAATTACTTCAGACTGATGGGTCCTCCACATGGTAGAGAGGGGATATTCCATCCAATTCCGTACCCTCCCGCACCACTCTCATGAGCAACTTCTAATTCAACAGGTGCAGTCCCTGCTCTCAGTAGGGGCAGTGGAGGAGGTTCCTCAGGAGCTAAGGGGCAAGGGTTTCCCAGTATTGCCTCATACCGAAGGCCAAGGGGGGCCTCAGACCCATACTGGACCTGCAACAGCTCAACAAGCACGTAAAGAAACTCAAGTTTTACATTGTCTCACTAACCTCTATTATCCCCTCACTGGATCCCCGAGACTGGTACGCCACCCTCAACTTGAAGGATGCGTATTTTCATATCGCAGTTGTCCCACATCACAGACGCTACCTCAGATTTGTTGGTGAACAGAGGCCACTACCAGTTTACTGTCCCTCCGTTCGGACTGTTGACTGCCCCCCGAGTATTCACAAAATGCATGGCAGTCGTCGTGGCATTGCTGTGCAAGCGCCAGATACAGGTTTTTCCATACCTTGACGACTGGCTGATCAGAGGTCACTCAAGAGCCCAGGTGGAAGCTCAGGTCGAGTTTATAAGGAGGACCTTCCTCGACTTAGGTCTCCTCCTGAATGAGGAGAAATGTACTCTTGTCACCGGTGCAGAAGATAGAATTCATAGGCGCGGTCCTGGACTCTACCCAAGCCAGGGCGTACCTCCCGGAGGCCAGGTTTCGCTCATTTCAGGACATTATACAGAGCCTCAGACAGTTCCCCATGACGTCAGCAAGAAACTGTCTAAAGCTGCTGGGACACATGACGTCCTGCACATATGTGGTGCAGCATGCCAGGCTCAGGCTGCGCCCACTCTAGTCTTGGCTGGCGTCAGTGTACCGACTAGCCAGAGATGCGATGGACAGGGTCGTAACCCTGCCCCGCCTGGTACTGGACTCCCTCCTATGGTGGCTCGACCCTTGAATGGTTTGCGCAGGGGTGCCTTTTGCCAGCCCTCAGCCCTCACTCACCTTGGTGTCAGACGCCTCGGATCTGGGTTGGGGGGGCTCTCCTAGGGGACCTCAAGACCCAAGGCCTCTGGTCTGTGGTGGACCTCACTCTTCACATCAATGTCAAAGAGCTGAGGGCAGTGCATCTGGCATGCTACGCTTCCAAAACGCACATAATGGGCAGATGTGTTTCAGTCCTCATGGACAACACCTCGGAGATGTTTTCTATCAACAAACGGGGATGCACGCTCCTCTCCCCTGTGCCGAGAAGCGCTTGAGCTGTGGGACTTCTGCATAGAGCACTCGATCCACCTGCAGGCCTCATCCCTCCCAGGGGTGCGAAACATACTGGCGGACAGCCTCAGCTGGACCTTCAATGGCCACGAGTGGTCCCTTCGGCCAGACGTGGTGAGCTCAATCTTCCAGTTCTGGGGCTCTCCACAGATAGACCTGTTCGCCACTCTGGGCAACAGGAAATGTCAGACATTCTATGCCCTCAGGAGCCACGGCTCAGGGTCCATCGGAGACACCTTCCTTCTCTCATGGGAGGGCTGCCTGCTATATGCTTTCCCACCCATCCCCCGAGTCCACAGGGTGCTCCTCAAGATCCGCAGGGACCGGGACCGAGTCATACTAACAGTGCCAGTGTGGCTGTGGCAGCACTGGTTCACCTCGCTCCTGGAAATGTCCATAGCGACCCCACTCGCCTTACCGCTGGTCCCCGACCTGATCACGCAGGACCAGGGCCGACTCCGGCACCTGAATCTGGAGTCGCTCCACCTTACGGCCTGGATGATCCATAGCTAAGTGCCACAGAGCTGTCTTGTTCGGACCAGGTCAGACAAGTCCTCCTGGGTAGTAGAAAGCCCTCCACCAGAGCTGCTTACCTGGCCAAGTGGAAAAGGTTTTCCATCTGGGCGGAGCAATGTAGTCAGTTGCCGCTCCTTGCCTCCATACCGTTTATACTGGACTACCTCCTTCACTTAAGGCATCAAGACTTGTCCTGGTCATCAATAAGGGTCCACTTGGCCGCTATCTCAGCCTTCCATCCGGGCTCAGATGGTCTCTTGGTCTTCGTAAACCCTGTGGTCAGCCCTTTTCTCAAGGGTTTGGACAGGCTCTTCCCACATGCGCGTCAGCCTGTCCCTGCCTGGGACCTCAGTTTAGTCCTCTCCAGGCTCACAGGCCTGCCATTTGAACCTCTGGCCACCTGCTCCCTGTTATATCTCTCATTCAAGGTCGCGTTCCTCGTGGCAATTACCTTGGCTCGACGGGTTTCGGAGCTCAGGGCCCTCACATCTGAGCCCTCTTACACAGTTTTTCATAAGGATAAGGTGCAGCTCAGGCCTCATCCGGCTTTTCTCCCGAAGGTCGTCTCCCATTTTCACATGACCCAGGACATCTTCCTCCCAGTGTTTTATCCCAACCCATGCTCCTCCAATAGGGAGCGCAGGCTGCACTCACTGGATGTGTGTAGGGCCTTAGCCTTCTACATAGAGAGAACTAAGTCATTCCAGAAGTCCGTCCAACTCTTTGTAGCCATGGCAGACAGAATGAAGGGCCTCCTGGTATCCTCTCAACACATATCGTCATGGATAACGTCCTGCATTAGGGAGTGCTATACCCTGGCAAAGGAGCCCGCTCTGCAGATAACCACTCACTCTACCAGGGCCCAGGCCTCCTCTGCAGCGTTCCTGGCACAAGTCCCTATTCAGGAAATTTGCAGGGCAACCACGTGGTCCTCAATACATACATTTACGTCGTACTATGCAATTACACAACAGTCCAGGGACGATGCGGCTTTTGGGCGAGCCGTGTTCTTTTCTGTGGATAACTCTGACCCCACCTTCTGAGCTCTAGCTTGTGAATCATCTTCTTGGAATGGACATGAACAATCACTCGAAGAAGAAAAAAACGTTACTCACTTTCTCATAACGGTTGTTCTTCGAGATGTGGTGTTCATGTCCATTCCAATATTCACCCTCCTAGCCCTCTGTCAGAATAGTCGGCAAGAAGGAACTGAGGGGATGGGGGGTCGGCGGGGCCCGATATTGGGTGCCATGAAGGCGCCACTCCAGGGGGCACCCAGGCTGACCCTACGGAAGCTGCTAGGGGAAAAGTCTTCCGGCTGGCGTGCACGTGGTGTGCACACACCTGCTTGGAATGGACATGAACAACACATCTCGAAGAACAACAGTTATGAGAAAAAAGAAAAGGAGTACTTGTGGCACCTTAGAGACTAACCAATTTATTTGAGCATGAGCTTTCGTGAGCTACAGCTCAGCTCACGAAAGCTCATGCTCAAATAAATTGGTTAGTCTCTAAGGTGCCACAAGTACTCCTTTTCTTTTTGCGAATACAGACTAACACGGCTGTTCCTCTGAAACCTGCAGTTATGAGAAAGTGAGTAAACGTTTTTCCCCACTGGCAGGCCAAGCAGAAATTGGCAGGGGGGGGGCAGCACTTCACCCTGCATGATCCCCCACCCCCATGTGTTGCCTGTGTCTAGGTGTAACTCATTTTGTGCCTTAGCCTTTCTGATTTTGTCCCTACATGCATGTGCTATTCTTTTGTACTCCTCCTTAGCAATATGTCCATGTTTATATTTTTTGTAGGGTTCCTGTTTGATTTTCAGATTATTAAAGATCTCGTGATGTAGCCATGTTGGCCTCTTACTATTCTTCCTGTCTTTCCTTCACATTCTGTGTTCTCTTTTCAGGTAAGAAGTGAATACATCTGAATGTGTTCTTCTTTTTTCCAAAGTCAGCTTTGCAACAAAATCTGGATATAATTTACAAATTCTGGGCCTTTATTAATGTACTGAATCTGGAATTCTGCAGTCACCATCAATCCAGATTCATGGATTAGATGTCCCTTCAGTCACTGCCATTAGCAATCACTAGAGACTCTTGGCATAATTTGATCTATTACTTCTTTTCTGCAGGTCATCCTAAATTTCAGTTGTCTAAACTCTTCAGCATTTTTTAACTGCAGGAGTCACAGAATTGTTTTTCAGATTTACTTTTTAAATTGAATGGATTTTTTTCTTACAAAAACAGCTGGAGTGGCCGCCCTGAACAGTGAAGTTCTGTATTTTTAGAAGAGTCACAGCACAAATAGTGGAAATGTAGGTTTCTTCACTGCTTCAGTCCTGGCTGGGAAGGGCCATCTGCTAAGGGTGGAATTAGTGGTACAATCTCCATGTCCGTTCAATCCTTTTGTCACTGCCAATGAGGAGCTAATTCAGATTGCTTTACATTATCTACAGTGAACTATATCCTGCTTATAGCGTGGACTGCACCATAATAGGATCCAAGTCTAGAGAACTCAGCTGGAACCACCAACTCATTTTCTGATAGGTTATCAAATTGTTATATCTAGGCAGTTCAGATTTAATTGAACGTTTTGAATGGGTGAGGTGCAAGGTTCCCTGTCTTCTTGTTAATTCCACAAACATTTAAGTCTTTGCCCTGATTCTCTGAATTCACTTAGAGGTGCTTTTGTACGTGTCCAACATGGACAAAAACAGTAAAAATGCAAAGTGTCTCACGTACATCATTTCATGTTTATTACCACCAGTCACAAAGATGCAAAAAACTGTGGATGATCAAATGCGAAAGCCAATATAACATGTAGATTTTTGCTACGGAGTGCTTATGCAAGTCATATGTTCCTTTAAATGAGAAGGATTGACAGGGGAACATTTTCTGTTTAAGCTGTTATGTGTTTCAGTTTGTAAATCTGGATACGTGTTTTGTGGATATCTGCATTTCTACATTTCTATTAAAAATCAAATATAAGTGGGAAAGCAGAGCATTTTAATATGTTCTTCGCTTCAGCTATGAAAGCATTAGTTACTGCAAACTAGTACAAGACCTTCTGTGTTAGAGGCAAAGTGAAAGAGCTACTTAAGACAACACAGGGAAGTTTAATACAAGAAATAGTATAATTTCCATATGATAGATTGGATTTCTTATGACAACAAAAAATACACCTGGCTGTATAGAATTTGTTTTGAACAAAAAACAACGGTCCCCCTCCGCACATTACTAGTTGCATGACTGCTTGTCTTGAGTAAGAAAGGTGGTATTAGTTTCTTGATGCATATTCTATCTTCATCTTTGCACCAAATTCCAGTTTATGTATGTATTTTAACAGTATTCATGGTGCTCATCACCAAATGCTGTACGAGAGCAATAACAATAAAAATAATACTGCTGGGACTGGTGGCTGATGGAAAGCCACCTGCTCTGCCAAAAAGGAAAAATAATCCAGAAAGGAAGAGCCTTTTGACATCCATTGGAATTCCATGAATAGAACAAATTAGTAGCTAGCCCATAGGATGCAGTGAGTGCTGATTATTCAGAGTTATAAATATTCTACTCTTGTCTCAATTCCAGAAAGAACATTTGTGGTAGAGCTGATTAAATTTAAATGAAAACATCTCAGTTCATCATTTGGTAAACAATGTTGTAATTCTTAGAATTTTATCTCTTTCATCAGAGAAGTTATTAATGACCCATGCACGTTAACGCTCAAAACAAAGTGTTTCAGCTCTGAGGTGAATAACACATGTAGGCAATGAGTACTATTGTTCTGTGCATGTGACACTTTAGCAATGCACTAACCGTGATCAGTTACCACAGCATATTTTCCAAAAGCACAGTGGTATAAAGTACAGTAGACCAGATGTTGAAGTGCAAAACAAAAGGCTCTTTATAATAAAGGCAATGTAAAGTTCAAAATATACTAAAACTGTAATCTTCTTATTATTAGTGTCTCACTTCTCAGATTTCACTTGTACTTTGTTTGATATGTCATTGCTCCTACCTCAGATTATCTGTAGTGGAAGTTCTCTGTGGGTATTCATAAGATTCAAGTCACTGCTACAAGCTTTTGCAGGGATCAAGTCCAAGTGCCTTATCTTCCTGATCTTTCCTTTTTCTTCAGTATTGAAGATGGCTTTCTGCACTGTCAGCCAGTTTCATTCTCTGGGAGGTGGCAGAATTCCACTAGTCTTTGGCCATTTTCCCTGAATTCAACGTCTTCTCTCCTCCTTTCCCGTGCTACTACTAAAACACAAATATGCAGCTTTTGTGGCCCAGTTTAACTTCAGGTGAGACAACCACGATCTCTGCAATCTTTTAGCATAGAGAAGGTGAATCACTGTTCCTCATTCCCAGCTATGCATCCATGTTTTTAGGTGGACTAGCAGTTTTGCACCTATGGCCAAACGTAGTAGAACTTTTAAATGTAAAACAAGAGCATCAGGCCTGATTCTGCAACCCTTACTCATTCTAATAGCCTTGGGTTACCATATTTGAACATTCAAAAAAGAGGACACTCCGTGGGAGGGGGAGGGTGTATTTGCTTGCGCCCCCATTCTAACCCCTTCCCCAAAGTCTCTGCCCCCTCCCTGCTCCATTGGACCCCACCCACGGCTGGCTCCCTCGCCACTCGCCTTTTCACCCTCCCCGCCCGCCAGCCACTGGCTCCCTAGCCGCTCGCCTCTTCACCACTACCCCCCGCTTGCCTTCTCACCCCCCCACCCGCTGCCGGCTCGCCTCTTCACCCCGCCTCGCTTGCCTACTCACCCCTCCTGCCGCAGGTCCTCTGGCTTCTAGGATCAGGGGCAGCCGAGGGGTCTCCATGTGCTGCACCCGCCACAAGCGTGAGCTCTGTGCTCCCGTTGGCTGGGAAAAGCACCAATGGGAGCTGCCAGAGCCGTGGAGCAGGACTTGTAGGTGCTGCCAGTGCGCAGAGAACCCTCCGCCCCTCCCCCCGACCCGACCTCACCCTAAGAGCCAGAGGGACCTGCCGGGAGGCGAGGTGGGGAGTCCTGGTGGTGCTTACCTGGGGCGGGCCCCAGGAAGCATCTGGCAGGTCCCTCTGGCTCCTCCTGATTACCACAGCTCTGATTGGGCAGGAGGGAGCCGGTGCAGCATGTGAGACCCCCTCCGCCTCTGTGCCTACGGACTGCCCATACTGCAGGCTCCTGCCGGTGGGCGGGTGCCGGGACCTGCCAGCCCCGGGACTTTGGTGCGCGCGGTGAGTTGAGCGGTCCCCGATATCGGGACAGAGGGCATCCCGACCGATGTGGCAAAATCCCGGACCTTTTAGATATTTAAAAATTCCTTTCAGGTGGCTATTTAAGAACTAAAAAGCTGGACATATCTGGGAAAATACGGACATATGGTAATCCTATAATATTCCTACTGCATGAGTAAAGGCTGCATGATTGTTCCTTTAGTGAGTGCACCCTGTCCCCAAGACTACATAGCCCAAGATGATAAGCAGTAAAAACAAGCAAATACAATGGCGCATAACTGAGGTAGAAAAAGAAAGGGGCCAACAGAATCCAGGATGGATGGATTTAAATCAGAGTTTAATCATGATTTAAATGATCATGCAGGAAACCTTGCTTTAAATCATTGATTTTAATCATGTTTTGCATTTGTACTTTTTAGTAGTTACCTTCCTAAATGAGAGGTTGATTCTCTTTGGTTGGTAACCATTAAAACATGTTGATTTGCAACTAAATACCACCTTTACACTAAATTTGGTGCTAACTAGAATAATACACTATTTCCATACATGCTTATTTAAGCAGTTATATAGATTAATTTACATTTATCCTGATTCTTAATTTTTATACTTATTATGTTAGAAAATGGTGAATTATGCATTTTGTATTTACTATAAGATTACTTTTTACCTGTGATTTGTGTCATGCTCCAGTTGGACAGAAATTCAAATTAAAACATAAAAGTGCAAAAACCAGCATTATACTTTTATTTAATTTAAAAAATTATCTTAACTGTTCTGGATATATAAGGGGAAAAGTTTATCAAAATATGTTTTGCATTTAAAACTGACCTATTAAACAAATGAAGTCTTATCTGTAATTAATGAATTGAACTGATTGTTTCTGTTCACCATGTCCTTCAGGATTTTAGAACTAGTGATCTCATTCTCTCACCTAGTTTTTGTTTATAATTTGGACGAGGAAAACAAGCTTTCCTGCTTTTCTACTTCTGATTGGTTTCTTAACTTTGAATGAGCTAGTTATTGAACCTAAACTAGTTGAATAAATTGAAATTAAGAAAACATTCTCTGTGCATCTGCAGAAAAGACAACTGCTGTCAAAAGCTGGTTTAGCACTTCAGCAGACTCTGGTTCCAGGTGCTTAGCCAGGGACTTCCTGTATTTCCTTTGGTGTGATTTTATTTAAAACTTATAGCAAACATTAATTCATTAATGTCTTTGTATTTAGTTTAAATAATTTGAATAGATTCTAAGTAATGTCTGCCTCAATATAGATTGTCAATTTCAAATTTAATGTTAAATAGGTTGTTTTAAAATAAACTTGTATTTAATTTAAATAAATAAAAACAGATATTAATTTATTTTTAAATTGTGCGTTTTTTTTAATCCACCCTGAGGGAATTAATTGCTGTGATGAAAAAATCTATGCCATCACATATTTGGGGGAAAACTGAAATATTGAAATAGGCCATTTCTCAAAATTGTATATTCCAACTTCAGTTCAGACCAACACTGAAGGCAAATACTTACCCGTTTTTAGATGAGGTTTCTTTATTGTTGTGGGATTTTTCCCCAAATAACTTGGAGCACAATTATAATTGGCACAAAAACAATTCTGTATTGTTTCTTTATTCTACACTATTTATGAACGGGTTGCATATGTTGCTCTCCCTCCTGTCTGCTGATGTGCACTTAAGTTCTCTTTAGAAGCACTAGAGGAAATCTTTGCTCGCAAATAGTCCCCATTGACAACAGTGGGGCTATTTGTATAAGGTTGTGCAAGAGTGAACCTTTGTCTTGTAGGTATAACGAACTGCAAAATCTACATTCTAGAAACTCATCCAATTGAAGTGCAGTTCTACTGTGAAAAGTGGTGTTATAAAAATGGCATCTTCTAACTCAGTAGATATGTTCCTTTTGTGTATTCAGAGTTCTTTCTGCTGACTTAGTGACAATAATAATACCTTTATGCTTTTCATCAGTCGATCTCAAAGCACTTTATAAAGGAGGCAAGCATAATTATCCCCGTTTTACGAAGGAGGTAGGAATTATTATCCCTATTTTATAGATGAGGAAAATGAAGCACAGGGAGGTGAAATGGCTTGCCCAAGATGACCCAATAGGCCAGTGGCAGAGCCAGGAAGTAAAACCCCGGTCTCCTGAGTCTTAGTCCAGTGCTCTGTCCACTTGGCAACCAAGGTTATTTGGGTTTTTTACTGCTGTTCCTGCAGAACCAGCACAGCTTTGGGAGCATGGAAATGATTCAGACAACAAATATGGCACCCCACAATACCATTTTTACATTATCGTCTTTTTCACAGTGGAACCTCGCTTCAACATGAGAAAAGCTAGATGTTTGCTTCTGTGTATACACTTGGTAGATAACTTTACAGGGTACACAGCAGTACTCACCCACCTATTTGATACCAGATCTGAGCCTGTTTTAAAGTAACTAATCTACTGACTTTGTCACCAAATAATTTCTAATTCATGGTCTTTTCGATCGCATGAGTAGAAACTTGGTAATTTTATTAGATCTAGGTACTGACTGAAGCAAAATTGTTCAGGAGATCAGGGTTGTAATCTGTAAATTATTTTATATATATGCACCCTATATTTTGGTAGTATTCTATTTCCATATTTTTGATGCACTATGTCGTCCATTATTTTCTTTCTCTGTTATTAAAGTGGAATATTAGCATTGCTGTAGTTAAGAATGAGACTAGTTTACTGTTTTAACAACTGATATTTTTTTAAGTGCTCTAAAATACACGTGCTTGCTTTTATTAACTTCTGGGTTTGGGGTAGGGTTAGTGGCTGAAATTTGAGTTGGTTACTGAAATACAGTACCCCTTTAAAAAAAATCATATGACATCTTTTTGCACACACATGGGCTCAAACTATTGTTCTGATCATACCCAAACAGATATCACCTCCTCAGGATTAATTTCAGTTTGTGGCATCCACTGCCTTTTGGGGAAACAATATTACACCCCCCCCACCCCCTGCCTCTCCCTCCCAAAAAAAGTTAGGGTAAGAACTCAACAGTGTGGTTGAGCCAAGTTGATGGACCCAGAGAAAGTAACTTGCACATGTGCAGCATGAATTGGGACTATGTCGCAAGGTAGAATGACATCAGAAGAACTGTGCAAGTCCAGGTGGCATGCTATGGCCATTGAACCCAAGCAGCACCCATGTACTCGGAGTTGAGTCCAGCTGGTGGTAGTTCTGAGAATGTGGGCTGCTTTGTATTGTGCATATTGGCTGCTTTGTCTGCATTGTTCAGGGGCTCCTTCCGGAAGATTTTTCCGGATAACTCAGAACCAGAAGCTATGCGAACATCTTCGGGTACTGTATACTTCTGTAGAATTACCTGTGTTCACTCCCTTGTGTACAGTTTTATCATGTTAGATAAAAGAGATTAGAAAACTCTCTGTAGCTGACAAGCAACTTTATTCTACTTCCAGTATATTGGAAATCAAAATGAGTGAAATTACACTGTTAATTTGTGGGTGGGGAGCAGTAGTAGGAGGCATAAACTGGTATGTAATAATGCTCCATCTTGTTGTGGGATGTATTAGGGAGTAAGTCATTGTTTCATTGGATGTACTCATGACTGAAAATGTAATTTCAGGAGATAAGTGTGTTCAGAATAACACTGGAAGTAATGTGGGTGGTCATTGTATCTCATTTTAGGTTCGCTGAGCACCCTTAAGTATACATTACTGCTTCATTCCTGATCTGTTTATGGTTGCCAAATAAATAGGATTATTTTCCATCTTTTATAGATATTCAAGCTCTTAAAGACAAAATTCTTATTATCACTGGGAGGGGTTGAAGAATTTACAAGAGTTTGAAAGTAGATGTGGAACTACTTGGAGAGTTTGAGTGGTAGTTGGAAAGCTGCAGAGAATTCAGTGTTATTGGGAATCAAGATTTGTGTGAGGAGATGATATTGGAAATTCTTAGGGAAGCTGGAGTTGGGACTTGTTTGGTGGTAGCAGGAAGGATTTGTATGTTTGGGGGAAGTAAGTAGGACAACAAGTGGGACTCAGTGATGTTCCAACTCCTAGTATTTATGAGTTGGGTGGGAATGGGCTGTTGATTAGAAAAAACTGATGGAAGAGATGTGGTGTCTATGACTATATAATTAAGCTATACTCAACAAGAAAAAATACTATTTTAGTAACATCTAGTAAGATTCACATCGTATCATCATAACATCAACAAAAAATAAACAGTAACAATTCTGTCTTCGAAGTCCGTGATAGTTGAGCTGTCAGACACTGTTCCTTTGAGAGAAGATTAAAATAAGTTTTCAGAGCAGTGTATGATGTCAGTGAACTAGTACATTGCATTTAAAAATAAGTATATACAAACTGCCTTATCAGTTTCTGCTGAAAAAGGCAGTTTTGAGAATATCAACATTTAAAACCACTTCCATCTTAAGATTCTGAACTGTTACCCATCATTTCAGTGTAGTTGTTTATGTCTACACTGCAGCTGGCAGTCATCTCCCAGCTTGGTTAGGCAGCCGCATGCTAGCTCAGTTTGAGCTAGTGCGCCAACAGTTGCAGTGTGGATGTTGCAGCACCAACAGAGGCTCAGGCTAGCCACCCGAATATGGACCCAAGGGGCTGGGTGGGCATGAGAGCGTGAGCTGCTTCTCAAGTTGCAACATCCATACTGCTATTTTTAGTGTGCTAGCTTGGCTCAAGCTAGTGCGAGTCATTCTGTCTTGGCTGGGATGCATGCTCCCCACTGCTGTGTAGACCTGTCCAATAAGGCTGTCCATTTTCTTCAGTTCATACGTAGCAAATGTAAAATGTGGTGGGTTGGTTGGTTTGTTTGTTTATTTACTTATTTAAATTACGTCCAGGTAATTAGGAGTCTCTTTATAGCCATTCACACACTATTTATTTTGTGGATTAACAATTTGCTGATTTAAAAATTAACAGTACAGAAATTGTCATTTTCAGCTGTGTCAGGGGAACAAGGGTTACTTGGAGAATTGAAGTTATTTGTAAGTAATTGTCATGTCATACTACAAGTTTCATTCTATGATCGTCAAAAATCTGTGGTATGATGAGCTATCCAGAACCTTTGTCTGTCATCTTAGTTTGCTTCTGAGTATATTTTCCTTGGGCAGTCTTGATATTGCCCTTTTCCTGTTCCCCTATCATTTCCTCCCAGCCCACCCTGTCCCCACAAAAAACTGTGTTGCAGGAACCTTCCTTCTGGCAAGCAAAACTCAACAGGTCTTCTCCAGAGCTGCTTGACGCCGTTCATGTCGTCTGGCAGAGGGGAAGGGATTAGAAAGGGATACAAAGCATTCTCAGATCCTGCTGGTTTGGGATCCAAACTTGGCACTGGCAGAAGACCTCTGTGTCAGCAATATGGATAATTTTTAAATAAGTAAATTGTACAATTATGTTAAATATTTGTGCTTGGTTTTTGTATCTCCAAAGATATGAGGTCCTCCTCTGTAAGCCTAAATACGTTCTTAAATGCTACATATTATAATACTTCAGAAACATGTTCTGTTTAACCAAGTTTCTATACCAACCCTACATCATTATTCAGATGTTTATATCAGTTTAATTTATTTTGTTTTCACCTTTGATTGAGTAGAGCTCCGTTTCCAAATGTAGCAGAATAGATAAAACTGTCAGCCAGATGTGGATCACACAGAAGACATTATTACATTCCAGCCTTATTTTACTTCCTGTAATATGCTAGCTGTTGTATGAACATCAGGTATTTTGCAGTTAATTCTAGCTATTGAATCCAAGGATTAGTGTGCTTTTAAAAATATTTTAACATTCCATTTTTTCTTTTAGACTTAAACCTATTGTATATTAAGCAACTTTCTGAAGCTTATATACTGCATAAATCATGAAATTCACTTTTCTTTACAAGGAGCTGGAGATCAGGTTGAAGGAATTAAACTGGAATTAAGAGAAAAGTTACAATCAAGTTTTAAATGTATGGACTATTTTTTTAAAAAAATTGGTCTCTTGAAGGGAGTATGGGAAAGCTTGCAATTCGTTTTCGATATTTTATTAATTGTACAGCCCTCTGTTAAGTCTGGGGAATCTGAGGTAGAGAAGTAATTAACCCAAGAACACTTTGGGAGTCTGTCGGGACTGGGATTAGAATTCAGAAATTCCTAGTCCTCTGCTTAGAGCTCAGTCAAATTCCTTGATGCTAGATGGCACAGTGGATAAATGTTAGTTTTGTACTTTGGAGATCTGAGTTAATATCCTAGTTAGATCACAGAATAAGTTGTTTGAAGTCATCCTCTTCACCCCTTTTTCCACATCACAATATGTGTCATGGTAATTTGCCATGGTTAAAGAGAGACCTGGGACTGGAATGGTAAAGTATTGGGGATCTGTTTTAGGGAGTAGGTGTATCAGAACTTTGTGGGGAAACTTTTGCGGCCTTTGATTACAGTATACCTACTGGCTCAGGCTAGGAATCAGTCTTTCACTTAACAAGCACTAAACAATTTTAAAGTTTAAAAACAAAACAAAAAACACCAGAAGCTAAAAAACTAAAGTCTGACATCCTAGTCCCGTTCATCTACTTTAAAAACTGAACAAACTACAATGTTGGACCTTATCTACACTTGTGGTGGTGTGTACAGCACATGTAGCTACATGTCACAGTGCAAAGGAGCTGCATCTGCATTCACTACAGTGTGTAAGCTACACATGGCAGTTAGCTGCCAGAGCCTTTTCCCACTTTCTCCCCCTACCAGAGTCTTGTGCTGCTGCAGGGAAAGGCTCCAGCAGCAGTGTAGATGTGGGAGGCACTGCTTGGGTGTGTAGAGAGCAATGTATGCTATATACGCTAGGGTTCAGGCTCATAGGGCACTCTACTCCCTGAAGCCGTGCTTCCCTGTCTACATTGCTGTTTATACCTGTGATAACTGGGCATGCAGTGTCTCTACACGCCGCTGAAAGTGTAGATTTTGGTGTCTATGTAACATTAGACTGTTCTAGACCTTGGTCATAGTTGCAACATGTTATTGAGTTTTAAATTAACAAACTGAATGAAGCATTCTATTTTCTGTAAAGAAATTCATTACTGAATAACTTTTAAAGAGAGACTCTAAACATCAAGACTCTAAGGTGCCTATTGTTGTGGTTCAAAAGTGACAACATTAGATATCCAGCACTATGCAGCCAAGGCCCTTGCAGTCCATCAGCAACAGTCCTACCAAAATAGCTAAAAAGACATTTCCCTACTGGTCAAGAACTGTGGTGAGCTGGTGTCAGCTGAAAGTTATGCTCTGTGTATTTAAGGTGGTTGTCTGAGTTCTTACTACAAGGGAATGTGTAAATGCAGTTTTCCCACAAGCAAGCTTCTACCACACTGTGTGCATATATTTAAAGACTACATTTAGCAGGTTGTATGATGATCCAGAATAATGCATGTCAAATGTGCTTATAGCAGTATTAACTCTTGAATTTCCTGACTCTCTTGCAGTCACATCTTTAGCGTTCATTAAGGTTTTGTTTTGTTTGCACAGTAGCTTGAATTTCTAATACCCTTTTAGTATTAATGATAGCACTGAACAATAGAACTGAAAATTGTTAGAATAATTAAGAAAGGGTACAACTTTCTACCAAATAAAGGGTAGAGTGGATGGAAGGCTTGATCCTGAAAGGTGCTGAGCACCCTCAAGTCCTCCGCACCCTCAACGATTTCAGAGCTCAAACATTATAATCAAAATCAGGCTCAACATGAGTAATAGTATTGTGTGTCTGTCATTGTGTGTTTTGAATTAAAAGTCAGTTTTAATTCAAAATTACTGTCATCAGCCAGAATCTTCATTCTGTCTTTAGTTTTCTTGAATTTTTAGACAACTGTTTAATGCAGTTTTCAGAGTAGCAGCCGTGTTAGTGTGTATTCGCAAAAAGAAAAGGAGTACTTGTGGCACCTTAGCCCTGGTCTACACTAGGACTTTAGGTCGAATTTAGCAGCGTTAAATCGATGTAAACCTGCACCCGTCCACACAATGAAGCCCTTTATTTCGACTTAAAGGGCTCTTAAAATAGATTTCCTTACTCCACCCCTGACAAGTGGATTAGCGCTTAAATCGGCCTTGCCAGGTCGAATTTGGGGTACTGTGGACACAATTTGACGGTATTGGCCTCCGGGAGCTATCCCAGAGTGCTCCATTGTGACTGCTCTGGACAGCACTCTCAACTCAGATGCATGATTGTCTGCCGTTGCTCTGACGCAGGGAGGGGCGACTGACGACATGGCTTACAGAGTTGGCTTACAGGGAGTTAAAATCAACAAAGGGGGTGGCTTTACATCAAGGAGTATTTCAGGCAGGACTTCACGGAGGGTTCCAATAAGAAACGGTGCACCTAAGTTATTGTTCTTATTGGAACAAGCAGGTTGGTCTGGCCTCTGATACATGTCTAGATTTATCTCGCTGCACCTTCTCTGTGAGTGACTGCAGTGAGACCTAGAAGAATGAGTCCCCTAGGCGGGGGGGTTTGCAAATGAGTACAAAACAAATCTGGTCTATTTCTTGTTTTGATCCATTCCATCTATCTTTTACATCTTTGGCTGGCAGCAGACGGTGCAGAAGGACTGCATGCCATCCACATCTCATGGCTGCTCGGCAGAAGATGGTACAAAAGGACTGCTAGCCATCCTCATCTCTTGCCTGCCCGGCAGAAGATGGTACAAGTGGACTGCTAGCAATCCGTATCCCCTGCCTGCTCACCATAAGATGGTTTAATAGGACTGACTGCAGGACTAAAGAGAATGACCTGATCAAGTCACTCTAAAGCCATTCCAAGTCACTCCATGTCTGCCCAGGCGCTCCTGATCGACCTCACAGAGGCGACCAGGAGCACCTCGGACATGACGATGACGGCTACCAGTCCTATTGTACCGTCTGCTGCCATAAGGCAATGGGTTGCTGCTGCTGTGTAGCAATGCAGTACCACGTCTGCCAGCATCCAGGAGACATACGGTGACGGTGAGCTGAGCGGGCTTCATGCTTGCCGTGGTATGGCGTCTGCATGGGTAACCCAGGAAAAAAGGCGCAAAACAATTGTCTGCCCTTACTTTCACGGAGGGAGGGTGGGAAGGGGGGCCTGACGACATGTACCCAGAACCACCCGCGACAATGTTTTAGCCCCATCAGGCATTGGGATCTCAACCCAGAATTCCAATGGGCAGCGGAGACTGCGGGAACTGTGGGATAGCTATCCACAGTGCAACACTCTGGAAGTCGACACTTGCCTCGGTACTGTGGAAGCACTCTGCCGAGTTAATGCACTTAATGCACTTAGAGCATTTTCTGTGGGGACACACGCACTCGAATATATAAAACCGATTTCTAAAAAACCGACTTCTATAAATTTGACCTAATTTCGTAGTGTAGACATACCTTTAGAGACTAACAAATTTATTTGAGCATAAGCTTTCATGAGCTGTAGCTTATGCTCAAATAAATTTGTTAGTCTCTAAGGTGTTACAAGTACTCCTTTTGTTTAATGCAGTGTTTGCTATACGCAGAGTCATGGCATTAGTCAGTATATTACTTCTAACTTAATATAGAGGGGTAAAATGGACAATGGTTTTTCAAATTGATTATGTCCACAAAACTGAGTGGAAGTTGCACTAATACCTAAATTTCTAGTGGGACTCGTACTTACTTGTGATGAAAACTACTGTATATAACCATGTCAGTCTTCTAATAGATTTTATTTTTATAAAAATGGGTAGGAAAAGACATATGTGACAAATTTGATGTAAAGTTGCAAAGTGTCATACAGGACTCATGTGTTACCAATACTACTGCCAACTCCCATCACCCGGTAGGTCCTTTGGCTTTGCCTCTGATTGTTTGCCTACTGCTGCCTGATAGTATCTTGTCCCTGGCCTGTGAGATATGTTACTTTCTTTTGTCCTGGCCCTTGATTGAAACTGTGTGGGGTGGGGTCAGGAATCCAGAAGCTTTTTACCCTTCAGTACATGTCCTTAGAATTTATTAAGTTCTTTTCCTGGGAAGGTCTGCATGAAGTGACCCATACAATAATACTCACTCTTAACAAATACAGGATTTATTAATAATGGAGAAAATTGAATTAAAACAAAAGAAACTGCTTAGCATGTCTAGATTTACACTTCTCTTAAACTGAATCAGATGAGGCATTTTCATCTTAGTTACAGAGGAAAAATAAGAGAAAGCAGTAGCTTACATCCCTTGAATACAGTTTCCTCCCGACCATTTGGACACAGCAAGGGAGTAGCTATCTAGACAATGAAATGCTGACACTACCCAGAGTTATCTCTTATGAAGCTTCTGCAGCTGTGTCAGCTTGCAGGTCCAGATGTGGCTCCTTTGATCTAGGGCGGCTGAATCTATTTCCCCAGTTTTCTCCAGTTACCTACACAGACACTTACGTACACTATAAGGTTTAACTCATTTCTTTCTCTAAGAGATGGTGCACTGAGGGCACAAAAACCCTTAAAAATGATTGATCACCATCTTTCAAAGGTTTAATGACCAAAGTTGGAGACCACACTTCGCAGACCAGCCTGCATGTCTCTGTCCCAGCCATTGTCTATATTGTTCTTTCAAATAGCTGATAGGATTTTCCTCAAAACCAAACATTTTTCTCTCTAAACATGAGGGCTAGAAACTTTTCTTTTCAATGAAAGCTCATAGTCTCACATAATCATATGAACCCAGAAGCTGAGAGTGTAAGAAAAATACCAAATATCATGAGACTTGAGATAAAATTGCAAGACTTGGCAACGCTGGAAATCACAAACCGTATATTGTGGATTTGAATAGTGAAATAAGCAGCAGGAGGAGATGTAATATTTCCAGTAATGAACACTGACATGACAATGTTGGCCTGGTTTAAAAATGAGGAGGTGGGTGGAGGGGAAATATAAGAACACTTCCTAAAAATCTGTCTGCTTTGCCACCAATTTTCTCTGCTTCTCCTGCTATTACTGCAAATATTTCTCTATTCTGCTCCCCTTCTTTTAAATTCTAAAGTGAATGTATCTTGTGTTGGACAACAGTTTATTGCCATGGAAGTGGTCATGATTTCACATATTCAGTATTTGGCATAAGGAACTGATGGACTGTGAGAAAGAAACAACCAGTGTAATCAAACTCGCACTAAGGTCAGACCTCTTGCAAATGGTAGCTTGTAAACTCAATTGAAGGACAAATGCTTTTAAAGAAGGAAGCTTTCACTTTTTAAAAATGTCCTGTTGCATTCTAAGGTCCAGCTGATGCCGCTTCTGGGATTTGCATATCAGATGTCTCAATGCACAAGATCAAAAATCATGGAATGTTTTCAGATTTGCAAGTAATTGAAGTGCAAATGTAACATGTTTTTCTGTATCTTTTGATTTATAAATGTAGCACAGGAAATAATGCATGAAAGACAATGGAATGTAAAAATATAATTTATTTTTGGAAGTTTCTCCAGTTTAAATGCTGTTCTTTAAAGGAGCCATTATAAAAGAAGGAAAGATGGTCTTGTGGCTCAGGCTCCTGAGTTTTAACCATAGCTGTGAGAAGGAACTTCCTGAATATGACCTTAGTCAGTCACTCACTTCTCTGTTTTCAGTTTTCCCATCTGTAAAATGGAGATAATGCCTCACGTCTCTGACATACACAAAAGAGCCCTTTGAAGTTAAGGTTGACTGTACATCTCGTTAGTTTAAGGGTATAAAACAGTGGTTCTCAAACCTTTTGTACGGGTGACCCCTTTCACATAAGAAGCCTCTGAATGTAACCCCCCCTTATAAATTAAAAACACGTTAAAATATATTTAACACCATTATATATTCTGGAGGCAAAACAGGCTTTGGGTAGAGGCTGACAGCTTGCGACCCCCTCCCATGTAATAACCTCGCAACCCCCTGAGGGGTCCCGACTCCCAGTTTGAGAACCCCTGGTATAAAATAAATCCTTATATTAATGTTGTAGTATATAAATACCAACTACTTAAAGCGGAAAGTTCTGAGTTAAGGTTAAACTTACAAGAAACCTAAATGTTTTTGAAAGGAGGAAAACATTATTGAGGTGCCCAAACTCCACCGTCTGTTGGTAACTCTTCCCTGGAAAATCTTTCAATATGTAATTATGTTAAACAGTGCATATGACTAAAGCAGCGGTTCTCAAATTTCATGGCACCGTGAACCCCTTTTGACAACAAACATTACTACACTACCCCGGGATGGGGGGACCCAAAGACCGAGCCTGACCAAGCCCTGCCGCCCCAGGTGAGGGTGGGGGAGGGAGGTTGAAGCCCAAGGGCTTCTGCCCTGAGCGGGGAGGCATGTAACCTTAGCCCTGGGCAGTGGGGCTTGGACTTGGGCTTCAGACTTGCTGGGGTCCGGGGCCAACACCAGCCTTGGTGACCCCATTAAAATGGGGTCGGGACCCACTTTGTGATCCCGATCCACATTTTGAGACCCCCTGGACCAGAGTAAAAATGATTTTACAGGACTGTTTTCCAAATTAAAAAATGGAGCTAAGTGGAAAAGTAAGGGCTTCATTTTCCTTTCTAACTTGCTCTTTATGCCTCTGTAAAAGAGCAATGGATTTATTGCATTACCTCACCACCTAGAGTGGATCCATTTCATCAGTGTATCATGCACATGCTATTTTTAACAGAACTGGAAAGGATAACCCTGCTGAAATTACATCATTAATATACACAGCTGAAAGGAAGTGGCATAAAGCACAACGATGCATTAGAAGGATTATTCTTCTGTTGTGTTTTCTGCCTCTGTGGATGAATTATTCAATTTGTATAATTTAAATGGAGATAGGATTGGTAACTAATGCTTATGAAGTGTTTGGGAAATAATTTCCTATAAGCAGTCATATGAGGATGGGTGTAAGAGAGGAAACGATTCAATTGCGTTATAAAGGCAGGTTTGGTATGACATAGGTATTAATTGGTGTATGGAGGGAGTTTAAAATAAATAAAGCCTATTGTATTCAATCAAAACAATGGTATTCAATAGGCTGATATTAAAGAATTTGTAGAGGTCTTCCGATTGGTATCTGCTAGCAAGGCCTGGTGGGGGCAGAGCACTGAAATTTAAAATGTGATTGTATCCATCACCTTTCTTCAAGATATAGCATAGTCTCATGGTTAGAGGACATCCTCTTGTGACTTTAATCCCAGTTACCAGGGATTCCCAGTGGCTTTGACCAATACAGTTCAAATCGCTACCTCAGTTTCCTTATAGGCTTTATCTCTTTTTTTTTTTTTCTTTATATCAGGATCACAGAGATGTTGTGAGGATTAATTATCTAATGGTTCTACAATGCACTGAAAAGGTGACCTGCAAATGCTGAGTATTAACTTTATTTCACCTGCTGAATTATTGCCGTATCCCTACTGGGAACCAAAATGTGCAGTCATGCTTTACTGAACACAAGATTGTTGGGGGGGGGGTTTGTTTGTTTGGTTTTTTACAAATTAGCATAAATCAGAATGTTGGGGCCTACATTTTTAGAAAAACATGCACTTATGCACATGCAATACTGAAAATTAAGGATTTAACATTTAAGTTGATAAATCCAGAAACTCTAGCTGGTAGGAGCAGAAGCAGCCAAAGCAGGTACTGCTGCACTGGGGAAGAAGGGGGTTCAAGGAGGCCCAGCCAGACTCACCTGTCTCCCCAACACCCCTGAGACCCAGACCTGTGGAGGAGGTGCTCCATCAGGAGGATTGCCAACGTTCTACTCATACAAAACCGAACACCTTTGCTCCACCCCTTGCCATGCCCCTTCTCCGAGGCCCTGCCCCTACTCACTCCTTCCCCTCTCCCTCTCACTCACTCTCCCCACCCTCCCTCGCTCACTCATTTTCACCAGGCTGGCTCAGGGGGATTGGGTGTGGGAGGAAGTGAGGGCTCTGGCTGGGGGTGTGGGCTGTGGGGTGGGGCCAAAAATAAGGAGTTCAGGGTATGGGAGGGGGCTCTGGGCTGAGGCAGTGGGTTAGGATGTGGGTGTGGGCTCTGGCTGGGGGTGTGGGCTCTGGGGTGGGGCTGGGGATGAGGGGTTTGGGGTGCAGGAGGGGGTTTTGGACTGGGGATGAGGGGTTTGGAGGGCGGGAGGGGGATGAGGACTGGGGCAGGGTGTTGGGGCACAGGGGGGAGTGAGGGCTCCAGCTGGGGATGCAGGCTCAGGGGTGGGGTTGGGGATGAGAGGTTTGGGGTGCAGGAGGGTGCTCTGGGCTGGGATTGAGGGATTCGGAGGGTGGGAGAGGGCTCAGGGCTGGAACAGGGGCTTGGGTCGCGGGAGGGGGTGCAGGCTCCAGGCGGCGCTTACCTCAGGCAGCTCCCGGAAGCAGTGGCATGTCTCTGCTCTGGCTCCTAAGAGGAGGCGTGGCCAGGCGGGTCTGTGCACCGTCCCATCCACAGGCACCATTCCTGCAGCTCCCATTGGCCACGGTTCCTAGGAGCTGGCCATGCCTAGAGCTGCCCATGCCTAGGAGCTGAAGGGGGGACATGCTGCTGCTTCCGGGAGCCATGTGGAGCCAAGGAGTCTGCCTTAGCCCTGCTGCACCACCGGTCAGCAGTCCCTTTTCGACCAGGTGTTCCGATTGAAAACCATATCCAGCAGCTACAGGGGCACTAGGACCTATGTGGTGCCTCCCCTTTCCTCTGTCCCACCATGTGAACTCGATAAACCTGCAGAGACTCCAGCCAGTAGGAATAGGAGCAGCCAAAGCAGGGACCTCTAAACATTCCGAAAACTTTCTAGTTTTGACTGGACTTCCTCTGCCCTGTACTGATGGGCTGTTTTGTTCCAGCCTTCTCCCTCTAAGTCCCTCAGAGACACTTTGCTTGGACTCCATTTTACATCTGCTTCTCTGACTCTCTTCTCCCTTGCCAGGACCCTCTCATCTTCCTTCCCTTCCATTTATCTTTTAGCATATCCTCTTCTAACTAGACTCCTGCCCCTCCACCCCCCAAAAATTGTGGCACTAACATATTTGTTGCCATTGCGTTCATTCTGCTTGTGTGTTATACCCATTCCCACAGTTCTCTGTCTTGTCTATTGAGATTGTAACTCCTTTGGGGCAGTAACAGTCTGCTACTGTGTTTGTGCAGTGCCTTGCATAATAGAGCCCCAATCTTCACTGGCCCTTAGGGACTACTGTAATAAACATGGTCAATAATAAATAGTAAGAACAATGTTTTAACTTGGATTTTTTGCCTCTTGTGGGTTGGTCCAACAAATCTGGTGTTTAACTTGAAAAGATTAGCTTGAATAATTTTTTTGTTGGTGAGTTTGAAATACATGCTCTTGCTGCATTTTGTTTCAGAACTACAAGATTTTAACTTGTTCAGAGCTGCAGAAATTATTCAGTAAAGGTTTGAGCAGGCTGCCATCTACTCTTAATACTTTGGTCTTTTATCACCAGATAGCACCACAAGCCAAGGCATGCTGTCCCAGCAGCAGCTGCATTGTAATCTCACTGACGTGGTCCCTTGTACACTAACATGGCTATGTACTGCAGACCACAAATTCATGTTTTGAACATGTTGTAAATAAAAATATAAATAAAATAATCAGATCCTAATCTGGTGGATTCAGTCAAATTCTAATCTTAGAACTTCAATCTGCACACCCTTTTCAGACCTGATTGGACACATTCATGTTTTTGTTTCAGATAATGGGACTAGAATAATATTTTATGGAAAACAAAATTAACCTTATACACATTAGTTCCCCATTTATCTGAATGAATGTAGAACCTGGGGAGTTTATTGACTTAATCATGGTTTTGGATCAGAGGAGAAACTTTTAATGTAAGTTACAGATATCTGGCAACATACGTTATTTCAAATAATATTTGTGGGTGCTTTAGAATAGGACTTTCTACTAATAATTCCATTCTTATAGAGCTGATGTAGTTTGATTATGTTGGACCAGAGTCTTATCCTTGTATGCCGGTGAAATAGTACTCTTATTTTACCAGTTATTTCACAGTTTTTAAATGGGGCCACTCTAGTCATCGTGGCCAAAGGTGTAAGAATCTGGCCTTCTGAATTGAGGCTGTTTCTTACAACCCAGGAGAAAATCAAGACTCCCATTTGCAGGAGAAACATAAATTTGGTGTACAGTGCTCTTCTCTGGATGGGTTCCTTCCAAAATGTGCCAGGATGGGGTGTGTCTTTATTCAGATGCCTTTATTCAGGTGACAGCATATATCTGTTTTAGATGTATCTAGAAATTTGGAATCTTCAGTTTCATTAGGTTTTTTCTCTTTGGGAGGTGGTGGGATTTTAGTTTGGCCTGCATTTTAGTACAATTTATATGTGTTGTGGGCAGAGAGAGAGGCTAACTCCTAGTACAGCTAAACTTGTACATATTTTTTCCATAGAAAATGGCTCTCTTTGAGATTGTTTTATACACCAAGTTATACACCAAGGAACTAGGATTTGTAGTCAACTAGTTACATTTTGTTTCTTGCTGAATTAAAAATTCTTGCCAAGGAGCATTCTCTCTGTAGGATAGATCTGTCCCTTTTAAAAAAAAAAAAAAAAAAAAAAAACCCAAAGCCTAGAACTCCTAATGTTCAGAGGCAGACCGAGCAAGGACATTAAATAAAACAATCCCCTGGTCAGTTAGAACCAGACTAAAAGTAAAGTGTGGTTCGCGGTGTGGGCACATTACTTCTCCAAAAAGTTACATATTTAATTTACAAACAAAGTTTTGTATATCTGCTCTGTTGTAGATTACGCTAAAAGATATTTTTCACTGGTTTGGAATTTGTGATTAGACATGAAAAGCCTGTTTCTTTAACTGTATGTGCAGAAATATTCAGGTACTGAAACTGTTTGGAACTGAGCATTTATGCATACAGTCACAGCAATTTCATGAGCACACTTCTGAAAATCAGAACTTTACTCTGATTAGAGAAAATTACCATTTGTCTTCTAACTTGAAAACTAAGACAAAACATTGGGCCTGATTTTTAGGCAAGTCAGGCATCCACTTGTATGCATAATTGACATGTATTCCCCACATTTGTATATTCGAATAGCTAATTAGATGCAGTTATGCATACAGTTACCTAGTTTGTGTACACAAATATAGTAATTATATGTTCAGATTGAGGCCTCAATCCTGCACATGCTTAACTTTATACACTGTGCAGTATAAGGCAGTAGGGAGTTTCTTCACAGTTCATGAAGGTATGGCCACACTTTCACATCTTTGCAGGTTTGGTGCCTGCCTACACATGCAACTGTGTGCCTACGTTTGAATAGTGTACTCCCTGTCACACACACACCCTGTAAAAAAGAGGGGCATGCAAGATTACTGTGCAGGTATTTTGTGCTTTTATAGAGGACACTTTTCCTTAAACCAACCTTTGAAGAGTATTTTTAATAAAGCAAAAATAAACATTTCCTCTGTAGCTGCGGTATCTGTGACTAATAAGATAGGACTCTTGAAGCCTTCCTCGTCCTTGCTACACAGTTCAATTTTGTTGTCAGAGGTTTCAATACCCCCCTCCTTTTCTGCCTACCACATAATAGTTTTAGCTATGTGTCCATGAAAAGTATACTTTTAAAGGAATAGCACCTGTCTAGTTTAGCATGTGACTGTTCTCACGCTTCGTAAGAGTGCCAGGAGCTGATCTACAATATGTCTAGTACAGCAGCTCTTTTTGAATAAATTATTCAGTACAAATATGTTTTAACTTTTAAAAAAAAACAAGCAAACCCGTGGCAGCTGTCTGTAAAGTGAGTAAGCTATCCAGTTTTACAGTGGTAACACAAAACTTAGTGCTGATAGCCCAAAATATTTGGTAAGAAAAACTTCAATTATTTAGGTTCTAGTGTTTGAACATATGTTTTTTTCTGAAAACAGCTGAATGATATTCATCTGGGCTTTAGATTTTCCTCTCCAGATATGAGTCATCTCCCACGTTGAGTGCAGACAGTGAGATGTTTTTCCATAGCCCCTTAAATATAATAAAATCCTGGAACGATTATGTCGGTAAACATTGTGGCCTTTTGTGGCTAGCTAAAATGCTGACAACATTATTCTCTGTTCATTAAATTCATACATTGTTTTGATTTGAGCTTGTAAGAGCTAAAACACATGGGCAAGGGTTTGGGTTATTTTTAATCTAGATCCTGTTTTGGAGAAACATGAAAGGGTTACTCAGTCTGCAAATGAAATGAACCAAACTGAGGAAATAGGATCATGCTGAATAGTAGCCATTTGAATGGAGGCAGGGGACACAGCCCATGAATATTGAGTTTTCCATATGCTGCCAAAAAATAAATTGACATTCTTTTTTAAAGCTGTGTAATTCCTTCCTGTGGGATAATGCAGCCTGTAGGTTTCTGGGTATTATTTTAAATTGAACTAGGATCACATTGTCAACAAAAAACCTGTGTATTGAGCCCAGTGCTAAACACATTCTATAAACTGGAAGAAAGTCTTTAATTTCCAAGTAGCAAGGAAAAATGACAGCTCTCCTGAGTATTCCCACCATTAGCATTCTGTGGACATCACTGCTGTTGAGTGGAAAGTTATTTTCACTGCACCAGGAGAACACCAGTTTCCAGCCACAGTGTGCTGCTGCTCTTCTAGAGTAGGCAGTGGAGACAAACAGAAGACGAGCTGTTTCACTGCCTCTTTTCTGGCTATAGCTCCTTTTCTTCACAGCTCCAGTTTCCTCACTGTCTAAGAGGCAGCTCTCAACGGGGCAATTCTTTGCTGCTTTATGGTGGGCATCTACAGAAAGACAATATGCCCCATTGTGAGGCTCATTTGGATCCCACCATCATTTGACATTTTATCTACTAAGCTTTCTAGGATAGATAGTTCTTTCTCCCTCTCTTACTCCCCCAGGAACTCCTGTCCTCCATGAAGGAAAAAGGGTCCTCTGTGGCAACAACTACATGCGAGGAGCCTTGTAAAACTTCTGCTTCCCATCTGCAGAGCAGACCCAAGAGAAGGGAAAACAGGCCAACAAGAAGAAATGCAGAAGATGAGATAAGATGACATACTGATAGCAACTACTGAGAGGTTCCAGAGGCAGCTGTTATAGTAGACCCTGGTTTGGCCACTATCTTAAATTGCACAAGTGGATGAAAAAGCAAAGGCCTGTCAGGATTCCTTGTAGGACTTTATCCTTTCCCCTCCCCCCTACTTTTGCCTCTTCTAAATGAAAAACTGTTCAGATTCAAGGGTAAACCATGCCGCTTGGTCCTACCCCCTCTACATCAGAGGAAAATGGAAAGGAATAGTACGAGCCTGACAGAGCTGGTCCAATAGGCAGGTTAGGAGCCAGGAGGAAGAATTTACCAAATATGATCCTATTTCTAATATTTAATTTGCGGAATTAAATATTAGGTATAGGATCATATTGAGGAGTATGATCCTATTCCTAATTTTTAATTTGAGATACGTAAACTCAAAAAGACTGGAAGACTATGAAAATTGAGTAAATCTGATAAACGCTATTACCTCACAAAACAAAAGTCTGCCACCTTGGTGGTCTTTGGATCTAGTGAAGGGATTGTTCCCTCAAGGTAACTGTACACCTAGGGAAGTCCTCAATAAAACGTTTAGGTTAAGAAGAGCTCTGTGTAGCTTGAAAGCTTGTCTCTCTCCACAACAGAAGTTGGTCCAATAAAAAACATTACATCACCCAGCTTGTGTCTCTAATATCCTGGGACTGACCCAGCGACAAGAACACTTCATAGGGCTCTTAAGAACATTTTGAGTGTTCTGCTTTACAACTGTGTTTCTTCACTTCCACATCGATAAGTACATAATTGAGTTGCTGAGTTACAAGTGTACCAGTCTCCATCTAGAAGAATATATGCATGAACTTAGTAGATTGATAACAGTATAATACGTGCTTTTATGCAGAAAAATCCAGTCATTGAGAAGGAACTGTGCACAGTAACGTTAAGTAGTCACCTTATACTTGCTCCCAGATGAGGAGAGATTGTCCCTTGTGTTTCTGTCTTCTGCTGCAGCTTCATGAGGACAGTGTTTCGGTCTGTCCATGTCAGAAGATCATACTACTCTTTCATGCTTTTTCAACAGCTGTCATAGTCTGCATTCATTTCTAGAGGGACGTATAAGCTATGTATTAAATTATTACACAACTTGAATACTTCTCAGCAGAAACAGACCTTGCACTTGTATAGAGGCTGCCAGATCAGTTGATGTAATGTCCATGTTGCATACCTTGATTAGATGGTGATTATTTATTAGGTAACTTCTTACATGAAAGCAGGTTAATCCTCTGGCAGCAAATCATGCTACTCTTTCTGGTGATTTCCAAGTGACAAGAGCTTTAATAATTTACATTTCATCACTAATATAACAATAAAAAGGAGCATCCTTATGTGACAGATCAACATATCCGATACCTAACTGTACATAATGCATTACATTTCATCCTTTTTGGAGCCAGCTTTCCTCTTTTAGCTACCTTTAGAGATTCTTCAAAAAGAAACACTGACTTGTAAAGGCATCCTCCTTCACTCATTGTTAGGGTACCACCTCTTAGTTTTAGAGAGTGTCGAAAGGGTCTTTTGGTATATTTTACTTACTGATGCTCTTTTTTCTGATGTTACTATAATTAGCTACCATTTCTGGGAGTGATGTGCATTTGTAAATTTGTCAGTTTAGAACTTAATTTAGCATTTATGTAATTCTTGCAGTAATACTTTTTATAAAATTGTCTGTTATCAAATCTGCAGCTTTTATAAGTGATACAATGTGTATTTCTCCTCTTCTTCACCTTCTCTTTCCTCTCCCAAAAGGAGAGATTCTGTAATAGTACACAATCCTCTCCCCCCCCCCCCGCCCCCAAAATAAAAGAAAGGACATCTCTGTTTAAATACCTCACCCTTCCCACTCTCCCTCCTCAATGTTTCAGTGCAGATTGGATGGCTCCTGCTTTTGACAGTGCTCAGGAATGGTTGCTGAGTGAGTTAATGTGTGGCAAAAGAAGTTGTAGTTTTTCTTGCTGTTTGGTAAATGGAGCATAGTTTAAGTCTAAAGGTTTCTATGTCATCCTTTTAATATTTAATGATTCAGACCCTACTGGGTCATAAGTTTGAAAGTTCAACTGAGTATTTATAAAATGTAGGGCCTCTGGGATACTCTCTTCAAAATAGAGGGTTCCTGTGGGGAGATATCAAGGACAGATCAATGTCGCCAATTTTCTCTCTGTTTATAATCACAGCTCTGTTTATTGAGAATTAATGTTAAAAAAATTTTTGGATATACAATCAGACCACATCACCGGAGATCGATCCAGGTGTCGATTTGTAAGGAGGCCACGTCCCTGTGGGATTTGCTGTGATGATGAGTGACTATTTAGAATTTGTTAAAGGGAGTTACAATATGTAGTTTCCTAAACTTCCACTCTGTGCTGTGTTTCTCATCTCACTTGTTACTGAATTTAATACACTATTGCAAACTACTACCAAATTCTGAGTGCTCTATTCTGAAAGGTGCTGAGCCCTCAATTCCCATCTATTTCAGCTTCCTGGGCAGGATGGCCACCTTCTGTAGACCTGGCCAGCCATTTCCATGTTGTCATTTATATACAAAATTTCAACTTTTTTTTTTTTTTAATTCTCTATGGATCCCTCTAGGCTTGCAGTATGTGAATCTTTGTGTGCTGACTGGTAGAGAGCAGGTAAAATAAAATGTGATGGTAACTGGATCGCAAAATTTAGCATTGTAAATTTGGTACAGCAGCAGATCCATTCATGTATTTGCTGGGATCTCATAATTCTATTGCATAAAATAGTGCCAACTTCAAGAGAAGTTGTCGTGTTCCACTACTCTCAGGATCCAGACGATAAATGATTTTAAATGAGGGAAAATATCTGCCTTTTTTATTGAAAGCATTTTATGGTAGGGGAGATAAAAAGACTCGTAGAGAAATTTAAAACCAAGAGGCTTTTTTAATGTATGTGCTTGGTTTATTCAAATTGTTTTTAAAAGTTAAAGAAGTTAATTTATATTATGCACAAATGACTATTTTTTTTACCACACTTCTACTTTTCCTGGCATTCTACCAGCATTTTTAGGGATTCTTTTGTTTTAGAAAGGTACTCCTACATGACTTCTCTTTTTATTTTTTAAGATACTGTACTGTACATTTGTTTAAAAACTGTGAGCAAACAATTACTTGGAATGTGTTTTATTAATTCCTTGAGACAAGCACATATTTTAAACAAACATTTAATCAGTTGTACTTTTCTTTGAATGCTTCAGTGTTCCTGTAAGGAAACAAAGCTTCATGAATTAAGTTAATAGATTAGGACCACAAATGACTATTATGATCATGTCGTTTGACCTCCTGCATAACACAGGGCATAGAATTTCACCTGTGAGGTTTGCCTTTTTAATCGTGACTTCTAGCTTCTCTCATCTTTATTTGCTGAGTACCAACGGTGTGCTGGTCGCTGTATTAAAGTCAACACAGTCTCTGCCATGTGGATCTTACAATTTAAATCGTGTATCCACTATTCTGCATACAATGTAAGTTGAACCTATGTGCAGATAAAATACTATGTATTATAAAATACTCTTTCACACTGAGTGCATGGTTGTTTCTCACTGAAAGGCTTCCAAAGCATTTGTTCTAAATGGAGAGTTTTTAATTTTGTGATTTACCCTATAGAATCATAGGGTTAGAAGGGACCACAAGAATCATTTAGTTTAATCCCTGTTTGGTCAGCTCTGTTGCTTTGCTGTGTCAGATTTTCACGCTCCTCTTTGCAGTCTAGTTATTCTTCTGTTAAGCTTGTCTATATACAAAAATGTCTCAAAGGCCTTCATCTATAACCGGTCTTTGATTTCAGGAAACATGACAGGAAACGTATCCTGAAAAAAGCATCAGCCTGTTTAAGCCATCTATGAAATAAGAAAACGAAAACCAGGGCATTGTAAATTCTGTTGATAAGACCCTTAAAATTAATTGTAAAAGGAGACAGATGTTTGATTTTTTCATCTGCAGAGTTTACTTTTGAAATATTGGTTCTTACCTTGCTGATGTCTGTTACATTGTTTATCCTTTTGAAGTCTTCATTGCTGTGATTGCTAATCTTGAATTTTTTTAAAAAAACCCTCAACATTGGAATTGCCATACTGGATCAGGTAAGTGGTCCATCTAGTCCAGTTATCTGTGATTAACAGTGGCTAGTACCAAATCCTTAAAAGGAAGGCACAGGAAACCCCATGGTAGACTGTTAGGGAATGACCTGCCCCCAAAAGAAGCTTCTTCCTAAACACCACCATTTTTTCTTCTCCCCGTCCACCCCCATTTGCATGGCATGTTGAAGAGAAGAAGTTATTCAAGTTATGATTTGTATGAATGGTCAGCATTCCACTGGGTGTCAACAATGAAGCTTCCTTGCTTTACCACTACCTTAATCCCAAGCAGCAAGCCAACTTTCGAGAGGTGGTTCAACAACCCTACTAGTCTGGTCCTGGACACTTCTTTTGCCCCAACTGCCAGTGACAACAGGTGGTGTCTTTGCTGTTGTGGACTGGATATGTGTATCAGTCTGAGTTGAAATCACTACTCATTTCATTCTATGCAACAATATGTATTACAGCTATATCATTATGATCCTGATGATGGAGAGGGGGATTTCTGGCAAGGTACCACATGAAAGTTTAAGTGTAATTTTAATGATATAGCCCAGTTAACTCTCTAAGTAATTCCTAGGGGGTTTTGAGTAAATGAGACAGATTCTGTGTTGTAATCTATCAAGCAGCAAAAAAAGGGGTACAACTTTTTCTTCTTTGAGTGCTTGCTCATGTTGATTCCAAGTAGGTGTGTGCGTGCCACGTGCACAGTCGTTGGAAAGTTTTTCATCTAGCGGTACCTGTCAGGTCAGCTGTGGAACCCCCTGGTGTCGCACCTCCATGGCGGTGAATGTAGGTCCCTGCTGACCCGCTGCCTCTTCAGTTCCTTCTTACCACCAGTGATGGTCGTTGAAGCAGCTCTCCTCTCTTGCTATGGCAAGTGATCCCCTAGTAGACTTTCCCTTGTTGTACCAATAAATTGTTAAATTTAGGATTAGATAGTTTTCATTAGTTCATAGTTAGTTAAGAGACGTTTTAGTTGGGGGTTTCCCACCACCACCGCGTTCTCCCCCTCCCAGGAACTGGGGTATGCCTCAGTCTCAGGGATTCAAACCGTGCAGCTCCTGTCTGAAGTGCTATGCCAAAGGGAGACCCACATGACTCCTGCTTCAAGCATTTGGGGGAAGTCTATTAGACTGAGAAGTGCAAAATCTGAAGAGGCTTCCACCCAAGGACTAAGAAGGAGAGGGACTTTAGGCTAAAACTGCTCTTCATGGAGTCAGCCCTTCATCCCCAGCTAGCACAGGCAGTGTCCAACCCCAGCTCAGCATTTTGGTGTGGAGTGCGCCATCCGCAGTAAGATAGGCCGCAGTGCAGAGAAAGGATAGAGACCCTTGGCAGTGCTCCTCCCCGGCACCAAAGACCTTCTCCAGTGTGAGTGCACAGCACCGCTCCCATTCGCCAGTGTCACACAAGAAGAAGACTGACCGAGGTTGCTTTCCCACTAGAGCAGCAGAGCAAGGAGGCACTAGTGGGCTGCGTCCCTCGCTGGGACACCCTGCTGCGACCCAGCTGGCACCACCCACTCCAGCCTCACAGGGAGGTCCGTTGAGTCCGGTTCTTGTGGAATCCCCAGTGCGGGAGTGTCAGGTGGAGGATGCAACAGCAGGCAGTCCTCAGCTACTACAGCTTTAACTCCTGGAACACATTGTCCAAATTAAAGGATCTGCTTCTGGCTCACTCTTGTTCGGAGTTTGCTGCTGTTCTTGAGGAAGGCAAGGTCATTGCGAGGACCTCCTAACTGGCCTCCCTGGATTCTGCAGACTTGGCAACCTGGACTATGTCAACAGCCATAGCTATGAGAAGGAGCTCATGGCTTCAGGCATCGGAACTTTTGCACAAAGTTCAGCAGACAATTCGACTTGCCTTTCGACAGCTCATGGCATTTCTTGGAGCAAACAGACTCTAAGCTCCACAGCCTTAAAGACTCACGGGCAACACTGAAGTCCCTGGGGCTTCATACATCCCCGCCCGCAGGAAATATTTGAAGCCACAGCCTACCCCTTGCTTCTACCCTAATCCTCCCCTCCCCCCAGACAGGACAATAGCAGGAAGCGAGGCAGAAGTAATAGATGCAGACCTTCTGAGCCCTCCTCTAACAAGGGCCAGGGTTCAGCAAGGCTGCCCTCAGCCTCCAAGCCAGACTTTTGAAGATGGGATGCACCAGTCCAGATCCTTCCCCTCCCTTCATGAATCATCTATCCCATGCTACCATGCCTGGGCACAAATCACCTCAGACCAGTGGGTCTTGAGCGTGGTTGAATTGGGATATTCTCTCCAATTCAGTTTCCTCCCCCTTCCCACCCACCTTCACCTTCTTCAGGGACTCTTCTCATGAGCAATTACTCGTATAGGAGGTGCAAACACTCCTACAACTCGGAGTGGTAGAGGAGACCTCACTCCTCTGCCCCCCCCCCCCCCCCGGCCGCACCCTGACCCCAGTTTTGTGAGCATCCATGGCCCGCCATACAATTTCCACACTCAGATGTGGCCCTTGGGCCAAAAAGTTTGCCCACCCCTGCTCTAGAGGCTGATGAGCCCTTCTTCTGAGCCCCTAGCAACATGTTCTCTCCTCTACCTTTCCTGGAAAGTGGCGTTCCTGGTGGCTATAACTTCAGCCAGGAGGGTGTCTGAGCTTAAGGCCTTGATGTCCGAGTCCCCTTATACTGTTTTTTATAAGAACAAGGTACAGTTGCGACCACACAGGCTTTCCTCCCAAAGGTAGTTTCTCAATTCCACACAAATCAGGACATGTTTCTTCCAGTGTTCTTCCCTAAGCTGCATGCTTGTAACCGGCAATGGATGCTTCACTTCCTAGATGTCAGACAAGCATTAGCTTTTAGCACTGAGCAGACAATGCCATTTTGAAAATCAGCACAGCTATTCATTGCAATTGCTGAGCGGATGAGGGGGCTCTCAGTGTCGTCCCAAAGGATCACTTTATGGATCACGGCCTGTATCAGGATGTGCTATGACCTAGCAAAGATACCTGCCCCAGCACTAACAGCGCACTCCACAAGAGCGCAGGCTTCCTCAGTAGCGTCCCTGGCACAGGTCCCCATTTAGGACATCTGCAGGGCAGCGATGTGCTCATCAGTCCACACCTTTACCTCGCACTATGCCATTACTCAGCAGGGCAGAGATGATTCCGCATTTGGCAGAGCGGTGCTGCAGTCTGCAACTTGGTGAACTCCGACCTCGCCTTTTAGGGACTGTTTGGGAGTCACCTACTTGGAATCATCATGAGCAAGCACTCAGAGAAGAAAAAATGGTTACCTACCTCTCGTAACTCTTGTTCTTTGAGATGTGTTGCTCATGTCCATTCCAACACCCACCCAGTGACTGTCAGAGTTCTGGACTTTTTTGTTTAGACCTGTGACATTTTTAATAACATTAACTAGTTGGGAGAAGATTACTAGAAGGTTAATATCTAAATAGGAAAACTCTGATGATGATTGTGATGGATGCAGTATAGGAACTTAACTTCTGTGCACTGAACTGTATTGAATGCTCTAGAATAAATTGAATCTTACAGAATCCTCCAAAGCTGCCAATATAGTAGAATCCACTTAATCACCTGACTGATAAATGGCACACTTTTTTAATTGGGATGGTTGCTAGGGATGTATTCAGTACAGTGCATTTAATTGACTCAGAACAGTGGATAAATTACATAACTGATTTATTTAACCAACACACCTGGCTTTGCACATAGCCTCATCATGGTATGTTATGTAGGTGTGTGTTGGTATTGGCTAAAATAAGTTTCCCACTGTGCAGGCTTTTGTTTTTTTTCAGGCTTCCTCCCTATTATGTGGTGTTACCTTTAAAATAAATATATATTTTGTTACTGTGCAATGTTTTTCCCTAAGGCAGTTTGTGAAATTAAGATGAATATATCTCAGGAAAAGGTACTGTATTCTGCTGAGAACCCAGAGAGTCCTGATCCTGCTGCATGAGTTCCTCCACTGATTTCATTAGTGGGAACAGGATTGGATACTATACTATTTATATTGTTCTCTTAGATTTACTTCTTTTTTTCCCCATAACAAATTAAGATCCTTTAGCAGTAGCTGATCATGGATTATCTTAAGTGGGAAAATGAGTTATGCTATCCACATTAGGAATTTTTTTCTACATACAATAGTTAACATTTTATGGTCCTAGTATAAGCAGCGCAAGTTGTAGTTTTAACATGTTAGCTGGTTTAGGTGAAGAGAATTCATGGGAATACACATACATAGTTTTTTAATATGATCTTATGTCAATAACCCAACTAGTAAAACGTACACAACTATTTTATTTTACAGCCACGTACAGCCCTGTCTTGCTTGAGTTACTCTAGCATTTGCTGATATCTCTAGAGATCTTATCTGAATACTAAAAAAACTTCAAGGAATGCAGAACAAAGCCAATACGGTAACACTTGGTTGAAGATTTGAAGACAACTGAGTAACAGTTGCCAAATCTAAATGGCTTCCCTTCCCTCTGTCAATCTGTGAAGATGTGTATATTGCAGAAATTTATGCCAGTCCTTCAACAAGTTGGTTCGTGCTTTACCTTTAGGCAGTTTTACCCAGCAAATGATGATCCACTCAGTTAATGTCTATGATCCACTCTAGAGACATGAACATTAACTAAAGTTGCTTGCCGGTCATGATAAATCTCTAAGTGCATTTAATTCCAGTCCATGTTCAATCTACAGCCATTCTAACTATGCTTTAGGGTGAATTGAACTCCTTTTTAGTACATATATGGAGAGAAAAACATCTTACCCATTTTAAAGCATTTGTATATCTTCAAAGCAATGTACAGCCACCCTTTCAAAACCCTTTGGGAGATGACTTATTCTTAATGTGCCACATCTTCCACCTCCAAACTAAGGTGTTGAGGGTACAATTCAGTGATAAAATACAATAAAAATAATTAAATTATGGTTTCAAAAAGGACAGGGGAATGTCTCTGAAAACTTTAAATTAAGATGGGCTCTAGGATAGGAAAAGGTAGTAAGTAATAAATATGGGGCAAACAGTAGCCACATTGAAAATGCATGGTAGGTTTTTGATTTTTGTTTGGCGGTGATGGGGGGGAATTAAGTGGAGAAAGACTGGTTGAGATGGCCGGGGAGAGACACGGGACATACCACAACTTAAACTGGTATCACAAAGGCATGGTCATTAGCTGACCTATGAAACAATTGTGGGATTCCTAAAAAGCATATGACTAAAGATGAGTAAGGACAAGGCTGGAGAAGGAGGAAGTTTCTAAAATAGCCAGGATCTAGATCGGGGTGGGCGAACTTTTTGGCCTGAGGGCCACATCTGTATGATGGGCCATGAATGCTCACAAAATTGGGGTTGGTGTGTGGGAGGGGGTGAGGGTTCTGGTTGGGGGTGCACGCTCTGGGGGTGGGGCCAGAATGAGGAGTTCAGGGTGCAGGAGGGGGCTCTGGACTGGGGTGGGGGAGTGGGGTGTGGACGGGGTGAGGGCTCTGGCTGGAGGGTGTGGACTCTGGGGTGGGGCTGGGGATGAGGAGTTTAGGGTGTAGGAGGGGGCTCTAGGCTGGGATCGAGGGGTTCGGAGGGCGGGAGTGGGATCAGGGCTAGGGCACAGTTGAACTAGGGGTTTTCTTGTGCAGCTGATGAGCCAAGTAAGGCTTCCATGGAGATAATGTAGCCAAAAATCTGAAGTGGAGGATTGTCTTTTGTGGTAATGTATCATAGGGGATGGTGGCAGCAATGCCAGTAAAGTTGCCTAACATCTTCCACTACTAGACCCTATTTTCAATTGCTTAAATCTTTTTCAAATTTTAACTGTTCAGGCTGAAGTGTTCCCACTGTAACTGAAATCAAATGGGAGCTGTGCTTGGAACATATAAAGCTCTATGAAAATGCTAACTGCTCTGAAAAAGGTCAGGCACCTAATATTAGTGGACATGTTTGACACTTTTCCCCTTAATCTCTTTGTGCCTCAGTTTCCGTCTGCAAAATGGGGATGATAATATCTCCTTTCCTCACATGGGTGTTGTGACGGTAAACTCAAACTTAAGTGCCATAGAAAGACCATGAGCAAATAAAGAATTCTGTGTTCAGTGCAGGGTTTGGATGGTGTGCAGGAACTAAGTCATGTGGATGCACGTTGAATGATGAAAACTGAAAGAAATATTAAACAGCTACCCATTCAATGATCACCATTCCTCCTGTGCACTGAATGAGGCAAATTTATTTTTGTATATGCTTGTAATACTGCCATGCTTCACTCTCAAAACAAACGTTGGTGCTAGATAAGAATAACTAGTTTTCTTGGTGTTTAGGGACTTCCTTCTTATTCTTCTCATTTCTTTACTTTTAATAGTGAGTGTTGAAAAAGTGGAAGTAAAGGGATTGGCACACAAGAAGAATGAAAGAAATGTTGAATATTCCTTTGAGGTAAGTTCTGAGGATTTTTTTTTTTTTAATGGGGTGAGAGAAAAGAAGAAAATACTTAAAACATGAATGTGAAAGTTTGAAACAGTTAAGGAACATTCAGGCCGAACAGACAGATCTCAAAATCATTGAATGGAATCATCATTGAATGGGAGTGTTTCTAGTGGGGTTCCACAGGGATCGGTACTAGGCTATAAAACATGGACTCCCAGTGTGCTGCTGTGGCCAAAAGGGCTAATGCAATCATGGGATGTATGAAAAGGAAAGTAGTGAGTGAGAGTAGAGAGGATTTTTACCTCTGTGTATGGCATTGGTGAGACTGATACTGGAATATTGTGTACAATTCTGTTGTCCGCATTATTAAAGGGATGTTGAAAAATCGGAGAGAGCACAGAAAAAAGCTACAAAAATTATTTGAGGTTTGGAGAAAACGCCTTATAGTGCGAGACTTACTCAAACTGTTTAACTTATTAAAAAAGAAGATTGAGAGGTGACTTGATTACAGTGTATAAATACCTTCACAGGGAGAAAATACCAGGTATTAAAGGGCTCTGTAATTTACCCAGAAAGGCATAACAAGAACCAACGGCTGGAAGCTGAAACCGGACATATTCAAATTAGAAATTAGGCACAAATTTTTAACATTGAGGATGATTACCCACTGGAACAAAACCACCAAGGGAAGTGGTGGATTCTCCATCTCTTGATGTCTTCAAACCAAGACAGAAAGCCTTTCCGGAAGACATACTTTAGCCAAATACAAGTAATGCTTTAGTCTAACACAGGTTTTGGGGCTCAATATAGGAATAACTAAGTAAAATATGATATCCTGTGATATACAGGAGGAGTGCTCGAGTCATTAAAAAAATACAAGAAGTGCTGGAACGTGCCAGAATGGCCCAGAAGCAGAAGTGGAGGAGGAAAAGGCACCATTTCCTCACACTGTCACCTCCACCCCTTCTGCTTCAGGCCTGTTCCGGAAAGAGAGATGACAGCTCAGTAACCTGGCCGAAAACTGAGCCAGAAATACTGGAATGCCATTCCAGAGCATTCCAGCATGACTTGAGCACCTACAGGAGGTCAGACAAGATGATCTTATGGTTTCTTCTGGCCTTAAAGTCTATGAATATATGAACATCTAGATTTAATATATTTTTGTCTTAATTCTGGTATGCCTGAGAACCCCCGGGTTTGACGCACCAAAAGCAGAATTTGATCAACCAAAGCCACATGGAATCAGTTGCAGCTGCCTCATTCAAAGCTGCACCGCCAATGGCAGATTGGGTGTGGCAAAGCTTCATTCTGCTGTGACCCATTGGCTTACATAGCAGATTGTGGGAAGGCTGTTGCAGGAGGCAGTGAAGCAGCGTATGCAGCTCTCTCCCCTCATGTAAAGTTTCCTTGAACATGGGGAATTCTCTGGCTAGTTTAAGGCCACTTTACATTGTTCATGTTGTACAAAAAGAATGTACACTTTACATTCTTTAGCAGACTGAAGAATCTGGCCTTAGTTAATTTAGCTTCAGAATACCCTTGAGAGATACGTATTATTCCTTTTTTACAGGTGAGGAAACTAAGACACGAATAAGTGACTTGCCCAGAGTCACATAGGGCATTTGTGGCAGAGCCAGGAATAAAATCCAGCTCTCTTGATTCCCAGTCCTGTATGCTAATTACAAGAATGTTGTTCCTTAAATCTGTGGTAAATACTTAACTTCAGTTTTCTGTATGGTTAGGCACCAAAGTGCAATCTGTTTTCCTTTGCAAACAGCTATACGGATGCTTGAGACTTCATTAAAGTTAAACTTTTACTTTATGATTATTTGTGCTGTGTTTTAATGACAATAAGGCCTTATCTACACTGAAAAATAAAATATTTCACCACTGCACTACCACTGGTCCTAGCAACAGTCGAACTTCAATATAGATAAGGTGTTGATGGTTTCTGGAATTTTTATCGTTATGCCATCTAGACCTGCCCTCTCTGAACAGGGATAGACAACATCATTTATCTGCCTTAAATCTTGCAGTGATGGTAGGTGAGAAATTTAAAGAAAAAGCTCAGTGTTTTTCTCAGTGTCCACGTCAGACAACCCTCCTAGAAAGAACTTAGGTGATAAAATTCCATTGTGGAATGTTCTGTTTGAAACCAAGATGAGCTCAGGAAGTGTTGGTGGTAGTGTCCAATCTATCTCTTGCCCTTCTTCTGGGGGGTTCTATGGATCAGGAAGGTTATCTTTGCTCCATAGGATTCAGCATATGAAGCCTTCCAGAATTGCACGTCCACATGTTGCCATGTAAGCCAAATTCGGACAACTGTATGCTTGACAAGGGCTTTAAAAAAGAGTAAGTTCTGATGTAAATGCAGGCCCTTATGGTATTGAGCAATATAGAGACATCGTCCATTGCTTGGTGGTTCAGAAGGTAATACTGCCAGTGTCAATGTCTGACACAAGCTGATCATGCTCCTGTCTTTATGTGATAGATTTAACATCCATATCAGGTTGTTGTTTTTTTGCCATACTCTTATTTAAATGAAATTCAGCAGCCTGTTTTCTTGAGTATTTTCCTTCCTCTGTTTAGTTTTTTCCTCACTGCCTTTTTAGATTTGTGACCTTATTTTATAATCAAAGAAATATCCTGAGTGTTGTATTAAGAATTCAAGAACACACATCAGTCATATTGGATGAGAGAGAAGCATTTTGCTGTGCCTCATCTCAAGCACTGGAAACTGGGCTTGGTTTGTGGCACATATCCACTCAGAATAAGGCCATAAACTCAGAGATATTTTGGACAGTGCTAATTGATATTACATGAGGTTTCAAAATAAAGCTTGGCTTTTCAAAGTGACACTGCCAACTTGATCTTTTTGATAGAATACCCTTTAAACAATATCCTGAATTTTTAAAATTCCTTAATTTTGTGTGGGGCTGGGGGAGAGGGAGGGAGGGAAATGTATTTAGGATAGGCCCCAAAACGCCAACACGCATGCTTGGGCCCACCAATCCTCACCATCCCATTCCTCTGTGTCTGCTGCTACTACCAGTAACAACAGTTGCACATCTAAAACTGAAAACACCCTCTTGGAGAGGCTGGGGAAAGTGTGTGTGTCAGATGCCATGCTAGACTATCAACAAAATTGTGATACTGACTACACACACAGTGTTGTCAAATACACAACATAAACAAACAATAAAACACACACCGTTTTCACCCTGCAATTTCAGTGATAATAATTCAGATAGTAGATACAAAATTTCCAAATGAAACTATAATTTCAAGTTGATGCTCTGTAACTGTCTGAAAGGACAGGGTACAGTTTAGCTAAACCAATAAATTGAGATTCTCAGGGTTAAAAACTCCTCAAATATGCTGCTTAGATGCAATGGGGAAAAGAAGCAAGGCTGACTAAGCAATTTGGTGTGATGAGAATTACTTGTCATGGATTTGGAAATCATGTAATTGTTTTGTAAATGCTGAGAACTATAAAATGTTATCAAAACATAAAATGGTCTGCTAGATGTTAATTATTGTTATTACAGAACGGGGGGGGAGTCGGGGGGGAGAGAAATATATCTCCTTTCATATTTTGTGAAACTGCTCATGAATCCTGAAAGAAAATTGGTAATGTAGCATGAGATGAATGGGGGGAGAGGAGAAGACATTTTGTAGAAGTAGAAACTCCTTGGATTTTCTTTCTTGGGTTTGGTGTAGCAACTGTAGGAAGAGGAAATTCCTCAATTATGTAATGTATTTTACTCTCCACTCACTAGTATTTTGGAAGAATCCTGATGGCTGGAAAAACCTTGTATGTTTTCAGTTGTCATTGAAACTAGTGTTGTGGAAAAATCACTTCCTGCTATTTAAAAACATAATGACAGGCTTCTCCCATACATTACTGTTGAAAATTCAGATGCATTCCAAACACTTGACCTCAGGATTTTCAGTCTAAGGATCTTTAGGCTCAGCAATGCTAGCCAACCTTTTCTGATATTCTTTCTGCCAAGATACTCTTACTCTTGGCTCAGTTAAACCAGTCAGCCACAAACCAATGAATGTCTATGTAATATTGGTAAAAAAAAAAAAAAAAAAAGTTGTAGGGACTTATTATAGAAAAGCAGGTAGGAAGAGAAGTTAATCTCTTCGCTTTTCTAGAACATACACAAGGTGCTGTCTAAAGTGTGTAGATAGAAGAATAACTGCAGGTTTCAGTGTTAAGCCTCTGCTATTTTATATGGGATGTATTCCTCAGATCCTCAACTTTGCATTACATATGGAATTGATTGATTGCAAATGAGCTGTGTAACATGCTGTGGTGTATTGTTCAGATTCTACAAACCAGCTGTTTCAGTTAACAATGGGAGGAAAATATTTCTCCAGTCAGTGTTTCTCCCATTTCGTGTTAACATTTGCTATAGTTGGCAAGGCTCTATAAAATGTAAAGTACATTTTAAGAACTCTGAATAGTCTTAGCTATAATGGCAGTTACCAGGAGTCAAATACTGTGAGAAAGGTGGGCAGCCATCTTCAAAATAAAAATAGTGAGCTGAGGGACTGTAACTGTGTTTGAACAAAAATTTATGTGTTTATGCCAAACATACAGATGGTCCAAGCCTTTATGCACATAATGGGTGACATAAACATTGCTGTTTATTGAGTCCAGGTTTCTTAGAGCTAACCATAGAGTTGTGTGCTTCGTTACTAAACCGAACACTTTTCATTTCTTAAGGTCTTGTGGTCTGATTCTTCAGTGATATTGGTAACCAAATCTTCTACTGAAGTGACTGAATTTATTTCAAAGGTAAAGGACTCTAAAATACTTTACTTTGTACTTTGTCTCTATATGTGATTTTGTTCAATTATATCTGAGAAGCGCCCTAAGATAATATGAATAGATTGAACTCCATAAATGTGTAACTCATGAACTATTTCAGGGTCCTCAAATGATAAGTAACAAGCCACCTTTTCACCTGTTTTTTCCAATTTATAATATCCTCTTCCTTTAGCTATCTCAGCTGTACCCAGAAGAAAACTTGGAGAAATTCATTCCTTGCCTAGCTGGTCCAGATTCATTTTACCTAGAAAGGAACCACATGGACCTGGAATCAGATGTTAGGTATGCTTCTGAAAGCTAATTTTTACTTGCCGCTTGGCTTCCTTGTCCTAGTGGGGATCGGAAGGGGAAGAATCAGGAAATAGAAACATCTTGTCTATATTTTAAACTACTTTCAAGAACTTTGAGCCTGATCCTACAAACATAGTTGCTTGTAATTCCACTAATTTCAGTGTACAAGAGTTTTGACAGACTTGGACCCTATGTGTAGAAATCAGCATGGTCACATTGCACTATGTTACACTTTCCGAAGAAGTAAAAATCATGGGGCTCCTTGGTAGCAGCAAATAATGGATTACGGCCTTAAGGTGACAGGTTTCAGAGTAACAGCCGTGTTAGTCTGTATTCGCAAAAAGAAAAGGAGTACTTGTGGCACCTTAGAGACTAACCAATTTATTTGAGCATAAGCTTTCGTGAGCTACAGCTCACTTCATCGGATGAAGCTCACGAAAGCTTATGCTCAAATAAATTGGTTGGCCTTAAGGTGGAAAAAGTTCCTTGAAAAAGTGAGCACATTTAGATCATTTCCAGTACAAAGTGAGTTAAGAGTGAAGTTTTAAGCTTGTTCAATATGTAATTTAGATAGAGGCCACACTTGGGTTAATCACTTGTAAGAAGTAGCAGGAAAAAAAGATGAAATTGTCAGCATTTTTGAAGATTGTGTTTTAGTTATATAGCCTTTTGTGATATTCACACAAGATCTTTTCTTGCAAATGGGAGTTTTACCTGAGTAAGATCTCTAAAATTGGTCTGGGCCCTTAATGGAGAAACACAGCCAGAACTAGGAAAAATACAAAAAAATGGTTTTCTGGGTAATAGTCCTCATTTATGTGAGGATGTCTTTTAAACACTTTTTCAGGGCATTATGCTGTTCCTCACAGTTAATGTGAATCAAATTGTTGTGAGGTTGCCATTACTTTAAAGTAGAAAAAGCAGCTATGCTCATGTAAAATGGTCCACTTGTGTGTCTGTAGAGCTAAACTATTTTCTAAGTCTCTTTATGATTTGTCCTTACACCCCACTTGCAGTGGCATATAAATCCTATTAATAAAACCGTATTAATATATGGTTTTAAAAAGGCTCTTCCCAACATGATTCACTTGGCCATTGTGGACCAACCATAATAGTTTACAACTATCTACCGGTAATGTGGAACACCATCAAGCAAAATGATGTGAGCAAGCACTTGGTTTGATTGGTTTATTTCAAAGTGCTAAAAGAGTTCTATAAGCAGTTCTACAAGCTGACTTTTTTAGATACCTGTCTGCTCTGAATGCTAAGTGTTATTGGAAAACATGCTAATTAACATGTTAGTATGCTTGCCAAACACCTTGTTTTCCTAGTCAGGACAGAGCATTTTTTCCCCATTACTGTTGTTGCTGGAACGGCACTGGTGGACACCATTTTGCCAGAGTAAAGACAACAAATGTATGCTTAGATTGTAACGATAAATAATGTTAATATTTAAATAATCTCTTTTAGGCTTCATATCTTTGTCACTGCTATTGTTTAGTTGGCAAAAGTTTTCCACAAGTCTAGGTTAACAGAGCAGCAGAGTCTCTTTACAAAGCAAAGGTTGTATCCTCACAACAGAGAAAGATAGACGTTTATTTTTAAAAAGCTAACTACGTTACAAAATAAAGACTCCCAGTTTGTAGTGGTTTCATTTTTCATATTAGTGACTTACTCGTGTCTCTGCTGATGTAAACTATGAAAATGAACTGTGAACTTTCAGGATGGAAACTGTATATAGAAGTAACTTTTGACTCAGTGTCTTTTTAGACATTACAAATATGAAGATGCAGTCAAAACATTTCCCCCTGTTTGTTCCTTACTTTTCAACAATTTTTTTAGTGCTTTCAAAATATGCAGCTGATTTGGCAGGTGAAAACCAAACAAATTTTTTTGCTTTTAAGAAAAACTCTGGTAATGCACATTAATATAATGTATGTTTTATACATTAAGAAGTTCAAGAAGATTGCCATCTTTAGTTTCCAAGAAGAGGAATGAGCTTAGCAGAAAACATGTGACACCAGTTTTACAGCCTTTTTTAATATATAGCCAGGCACTATGCGTGCTGTTCATTTGAAAGCTTAGCGTTAACAATAGTAGACAGCTATTGTTTATGGGCTTTAGTTTCACAATTTTTAGAGGCAATTTTCAAGTTTATCCCATACACTCTGTCTTGTAATTGTTCTCTGTTCCAACTTCTTGCATTCGTAAGTCTGAAATCAACTTTGAATGTAAACTATTAACCAAAATAGAGACAGTATAAAGGAATAGCATGACTTCAATAGGAATAAAAAAATAAAGGTAAATGCAAATTTCAGTCTTGATTTCAATGTTGATTTCATGGTCAATTGCCAAACAGACTAACACGGCTGTTACTCTGAAACCAAACATAATTTTGTAAATTAACTTTTAGGTATTTGGCATCCTTACCTTCCCATGTGCTGAAAAATGACCATGTCAAGAAATTCTTCAGCACTTCATCTTCTTCCCAGCAACTTCAGAGTTCAAGTGAGTTTAAGTAAACAGTTTAAAATGCACATATTATTGACATAAATCTAGTAAATTGATGCCAGTCAAAACTTTTTAATCTCCCTGTTGTTTAGGTCCTGGCAACTCCTCTCTCTATAAAGTAGTCACTACGCTGGGTGCATCTGGAAGGTGAGATACCTGACTTCTGTGTCCAATGTAGAGTTGTAAAATTCTTTCACTTAAGTAGTTATCTGCATGCCCTTGTTCAAGAGAGGGTTTTTTAATATATGCAGTGTTGTTATATGCACTTGGGGGTGCATGCTCACCTGTGTTAATCTGTTGAACTCTCCGCGCAGTGAACTCTGAAAGCTATGGTTTCACTGACTTTGTCTACACGGAAGATTTTAGGAAATGTTAGCACTGGTGCACAGCTGTACTCATGCTTGCAGAGGTGGGAGCTCTAGCATAGACAAGCAGCTGGCATTTTTTGTGTGGTGTTTTTACCTGCCCTGAGCAAAATTGCTGAGAATGGTAAAACTGTGACAGTCAGTTTACATCAGTATTCCTACTGTTGTTAGAACCAGCTGGCCCACAGTGGTGGAAGAATTCCCTGTGATTATTGCTTATTATATTAGTCATACTTGTCTCACTGTTACCTCGCACTGCCCCACCTGTAGCTTGTATCCGTTTGTTGTTGTTCGCTCTCTGCTTTCATGATGAGCTCTTTGAGGCAGGGAGCATCTTTTCTTTATATGTGTGTGTACCATATCTAGCACAATGGGGCCCTGATCCCTGATTGGGGTCTCATCGGCAATACCAGAATACAAGTAGTAAATAATAATAATCCTCATGCAGCCATAATTACACAGCCATGGTCTTCTCTAATATCACCTAGGTTTTGTTAGAGGCCCATCATAGTGTTTCCTCCATACTTCAGTTGAGTGTCTCCCTTTAAGGGGTCAGCGTTTTTCAAACTGTGAATCTGGCTCTCCTGAGGGAAGACACTGACCTCTTCCAACAGAGGCTCAACGCAGCTGTGAGAAGAGAAGGAAGGACGTATTCCTGCCTTTTTGCTTAGGATTTGACAAATCCAGAAATTGAGTAATGAATACTTTACAGTTAAGAGGTGATTTTTGTTTCTGGAAGTGGAAAGACCAAGGGGGAAAATAATGGTAACTGAATAGATTCACTCACTCCACATGTATAAAAACTATTTCACAATGGATTTTTTTATATATTGCATTGATGGGGAAAGCTATGCCAATGTTGGAATCTCAACTTTAATATTAGACAACCTGTACTGTTTCCATTGTATTAGCAGTATAGGATTTTAAAAGTATAAATCAGTAACTTATAAAATAAGCAATGTGTTGGATCCCTGAAACCTTGTCCTTTATTTTATTGGTGAATGGGTGTGTGTGTATGATCATACTGACTGAACTCTGCATGGCAGTAATTCGGTATGCTAAATCAGATTATTTTTCTATTTTGCAGACCTATATGTGGAGTAGCTGGTATTCAGTCTTCACAGAATCATGTACAGCACTCAGCTGTTTCTTCAGTTGCAGTCCCCCACTGCTCTCATTCAGGGAGTACAGGCTCATCATTAGCCTACCGCTCCCAAATGGACACCTCTTCAGCCATGTTGTCTTCCAGTTCACAGACGCCCCAGACCCAGGAGCAAAATGGGATTTTAGACTGGCTCAGGAAACTGCGGTTGCACAAGTATTATCCTGTCTTCAAACAACTCACAATGGAGAAGGTAAAGTGGTGGGCTAAATAGGAGAAAGGAATCTGTTGTTTAAATAAGCCATATATTCTCTAGCATGTGTAGAAAAGCGAAATGGCAAAATAGGCTAATGTTTACATTTAGACTGGCTGATATTTGTAGCTAGAGCTGGGCAAACTATTTGTAGGAACACTTTATTTGATTAAATGGCCTCCTGTTTTTGTGTATGAACTATCCAGAGACTTACTTTAAATATTTCCTAGTTTGTTCAGAATTCTCAACGTCTGGCTTATTACAAACCCCCTTTGCTCTTCCTGTTCACTATTCATCCTTTGATGTGCAATAAGTCATCTAAGTCATAGTTTATTCTCTTTCTTGATTGATTTTTTCCCCTCTTATTTGTAAAAGCCTTGGTTATCCAAATGCATGTCAAGATTCACTTCTGAAGTGAGCTTCTGTGTGGGTAAACATGTGCATGAGTGTTGGATGTTTTCATTTTCCACAAACGTTGTGAACAAAAATCACTTGCATTGCATGAATATTTACATAAAAAGTGTCATGAATGCCATTGAAGTAAATTGGCTTTAATCAGATGAATGTAAGTACTTGTTATAATATGCAGCTCTATCTGTAATATACATGTAAAATTAACCTCCTCCTCTTTTTATATTTGAACTTTGAGTGCCCTCTGGTGGATTAAATATTTACTCTGATTCTTTTAAGTCATGGCTCTGAATTGCAATGATTTTTTCAGCACTGCAGCATGGCTTGAAAGGTATTATTTTAATGAGGATGGCCTAAGGCCACAGTTTTCTAATTTGATTTTCCTCATTCAGAGAGGAAAAATATATATAGTCAGTTTTCCTTTTCCTGACAAAATTGTGCATATTTTAATGTTTGACTTTTATTTTCAAACAACTGCTGTGCTTATATTGGTATGTATATTCCGCTGAAAAATAGTCACAGTATCTTTGCAACTAGATTGACCCATGCAACAAAACTGAACTCTGCTCTAGATGTGATAGCTAAATGATTTCTGCGTTAAATGACACATTCAGAGAAAATAAATTACATTTTAACTTCTGATAACCAACTGGTATACTCTGGGTTGAGTCAGCTGAAATAAAGCAGCAGTAATCAGAATGACTTTTTTTAGCAGTAGATCTTTATCAGTGTAAGTCAAAAACAATTTATCATAAACAAAACAAACAAAACCAAAAGAATCCCCAACCTACGGTTCACTCATCTCTCACCACCTTGCCACCGGCATCATTCCGCTTCTGACATTACAGCAGCCCTCCTTGTGTGCTGGGAAGTAGTTAATGGCCCTGCATTCTGCTACAGTCTTACCCTCATTGAGCTAGTCCTCGTGCTATGTACATTAAGTATTTCACTGAAGGGAGGAGTGGTAGAAATTTGCAACCTTAATCTGCCCCTTACAACTTGTCCTTCCCAAAATTTGTCAAATATTTCTTGCACCAAATTGACTAACCCCAAAATTACCTGTTTCCTGTATGCTATGTCATTCCTATAGTTGCCAGATAATTATTGACAGGTCTCAGAGTAACAGCCGTGTGAGAAAAGGAGTACTTGTGGCACCTTAGAGACTAACCAATTTATTTGAGCATAAGCTTTCGTGAGCTACAGCTCACTTCATCGGATGCATACTGTGGAAAGACACAGTATGCATCCGATGAAGTGAGCTGTAGCTCACGAAAGCTTATGCTCAAATAAATTGGTTAGTCTCTAAGGTGCCACAAGTACTCCTTTTCTTTTTGCAGATAATTATTAGATACCTTGGGGAGAAGTCTCAAAATGGGAGGGTTTTTTTAGGGAATCAGAACTTAAAACTTTATTTGGCTCAAAATTGCCTTTCAGTATGCACACGGACTATGTTGTCTTTACTGTGAATTATCAATATAGGCAAATATTTTAACAGTATATTTGTAATTAATCTAAAAAGCTCTTAGGAATATCCAAGTCCTCCATTTTTATACTGCCCTAAATCTTTAGTTTAAAATTGGAATAAAACTTATTAAAATTCACATACATGTTTAAAACAAGAGTCTTCAAGGTGCTTCTCAGAATTGGAAGTCACTGAGAATAGAGTAGGGTCTTTTGAAATGTATGTATCCATATATTGCACACTGTAAAATCAGCTCCATATTTCCTCCTTTAAAAGTTTCTGAGCCTTACTGAAGAAGATCTGAATAAGTTTGAATCCCTCACCATGGGAGCAAAGAAAAAACTCAAGACCCAGCTGGAATTGGAAAAGTAAGTATGTGTGTTGTGAGGAGTGGTGTGTAGTCTGTCTGGCTTTTTCAGTTTGTAAAATATGGTTAGATGGCACTAGAATTGTACAAGCTCCTGAATTTAATCCCAGTTTTACTCTGGGTTTTGCTCTGAGGACAGAGCAAATTGTTAAACCTTCTAGGCTTTCCCCATTGTAAATCTGGATCCTACTTCTTTTTCAGGGGGGTATGGAGACTTAATTAGTTTGAAAAGCACTTTGAAAATGTGGGTTATTTATATTTAGTACTTATTGTTTTATTATTGATTATTCAAGGCCGATAAGATAAGCACATAAAAGAATTGGTGAACTCAACTTCAAAGGGACACTGTTAACTTACCCATAAAGTAAACAAATTTCTTGAACTATGCTACTAATTACTCCTTAAATTATTAACATTGGAAGAATTTTAAAAATCCACATTATTTTTCACTATTTGTGCTCTTCCTGTGTGTGTTTTCTAATTTATCTCAGGTTGGATAAGGAAAGTCACTTTCAATTTTAAGTTTTCAGAACTGCAGTATTTGAATCCCAGACATTGTAGGATAGATGTGTAAACTTCAAGAGGGCCAAGTTCCATTTTAAATTGTTATCTGGAGCATAAATTTAGGATTACTTACTCCCCTCAGTTTACCATGGAATAGCAACTCATGTCAGTGGGATATTTGCATCAAGATCAAAGGTGGCATATGCCCTGTATATAGTAACTAAACTCCTGCTTGTCTTCAATATTATTAAGGTTGAATTCAGCATCACTCAGTGGCAAAACATTCTCACCATTAGCAACAATGCTCTTTCTGTCCTGTGTTTCTCTCCTTTCCCTATCCTCCTTCTCTTTTTTACTTTCCTGCTTTCTTTTCTCTGCCTTTTCTTCCTGGAAGCAACTTCCAAACCCCTTCATCCCTTTGCTTCACTTTCACTTGTTTCCCATCCTATCAGATGAAATGACCTGTAAATAAATAGCTGTTGTCATGGAGCTTTGGGGTTACCCCCCAAACCAGATTAATACAGAAGTGAGGTGGGGGGGGGGTTCACATTTGTGCGTCATTCATCTGTGCTCTCTGCAGACTCAGGCAAACAACACTGCGTTGGTTACAGTTGCTTTACATTTGAAAGGTTAACTCTGTGGAATCCAGATATGCGGAGTGGGCCACATAAATGCACCTAGCTGACGATGTATTTGATGTCTCTGCTGCAGGGAAATATTTATTTTAAACCTGTTCCAGTGTTTAGGTTCACACACCACAGTCCCCTCCCAACATTTTGATTAGTTGAAGGCCTTGTCTACACTACAAACTTTGGTTGACACAAGTTACATTGGCATGCAGCCGCTGAAGTTTGTATGTCCCTTGGGCATACTTGGTTGTTTGCATTGGCGCTGTGCATACATGCCAGAAGTGCTTGTGTCGATGCAAAGTACAGTGCACCATGGGTAGATATCCCAGTGTGCCATGCACTACTCTCCAGCTCAAAGCCTGTTGGGAACTTTTCACAATATGTTGTGGGGTAGAAATGAGTCGTGCAGGGATCTCTGGGAGCGAGGGGTCAAGTTCCCAACATGCAGCTCTCTCCACCCCATAATGCCATCCATATCCCATCATTTTCATGACTTTTTTTTAAAAAAAAATCCCACAAACCTGCTCAGCACTTCTCAGAGTCCACCATCTCTGACAGATGCATGGAGCCCGCAGAGCTCTGTGCTATTCTCATGGACGCTGCAAGTACAAGACGCATGATTCTCCTGTATCTGCACACTCGCAGAAAGTACCGCAACAATGGAAGACATCAGGATTTCTTTGTGGACAGTTTGCTGAGACAAAGCGAAAAACAATCCAAGGTTGTTGGCATTCATGGAGCAGCTTCAGATGGTGTAGCACAGCTTTTGGGTCCAAGAAACAAGCACTGAATGGTGGGATCACATTGTAATGCAGGTTTCAGACGACGAGAAGTGGCTGCAGAACTTTTGGATGCAAAAGACCACATTCTTGGATCTGTGTGCTGAGCTCACCCCAGCGCTCCAGCACAGGGATTCCAGAATTGCACAAAACTGAGTGATTGGGCAACAAAAAGGCAGATGAAATTCAGTGTTGATAAATGCAAAGTGATGCACATTGGAAAACACTAGCTTTACATTTGAAAGGGCAGCTCTGTAGAATCCAAATATGCCAAGTGGGCCACATAAATACATCTAGCTAACCATATATTTGAGGTCTCTGTTGCGGGGAAATATTTGTTTTAAAACTGTTTTAGTGTTTTTTGAAAACGTCCACTCAATATGTAATAGTCAAAAAAGCTAACAATGCTAGGAACCATTAGAAAACAGAGAGATGATAAGATAGAAAATATCATAATGCCACTATATAAATCCATGCTATGCCCATACCTTGAATACTGCATGCAGCTCTGGTTGCCCCACCTCAAAAAAGATATATTAGAATTGGAAAAGATACAAAGAAGGGCAACAAAAATGATTGGGGTATGGAACATCTTCTGTGTGAGAAGAGAGTAAAGAGACTGGGATTGTTCATCTTGGACAAGTGATGACTAAGGGAGGATGTATAAATCATGATTGGTATGGAGAAAGTGAATAAGGAAGTGTTATTTACCCCTTCACATAACACAAGAACCAGAGGTCCCTTCCCCTTCATTGGGCTCCTCCAGGCTTGGCTGGCAGGACTGGTTAGACTGTGATGGAGTCTCAAACAGGTCCTGGCTTGTGGCATTGCTGCCTCCCCCCGCCACATCTCCCCCCTTCTCCTCCTCCCTGTTCACAGTGGAGGTTTCTGTTTTGGGCTCCTCTGAGGTCTCCATAGTGGTTTGCAGGGTGTTGGTGGGGTCTCTGCCAAGTATGGCATGTAGCTCATAAAAGCAGAAAGTCTGTGGCTCAGCACCAGATAATTTGTTGGCCTCTCTGATGTTGTGGTATACCAGCCACAGTTCCTTTGCTTTCATGCGGCATTGCTGCTGATCTCTGTTGTACCCCTTTGCTTGTGTCCCCTGTGCCATCTATTTGTAGATGACCATGTTTCTACAGCTCGTCCGTAGCTGTGCTGTCTAATCCAGGCAGGAGTGCTTCTAGGGTGTGGAGCCAGCATGGTCTATTGGGCAGTTGTATACAACAAGGGAGAGCAGCTAAGGTGGGCAATCAGGAAAAGGCATTTCAGAAATATGCAGAGGGTTTTAAAATGGGGAGGCTTTTCTCATTTACCGTTGTGACCAAAGCAGTCACTGTTGCAGGGAATGGGACAGCTGATGGAGGACTGTTTTGGGTTGACAAAGGTTGTGCAGTGTCTGTACTCACACTGCATCAACCTTAGTAGGTCGACTGTGGCTCCACACTGTTCAGGGAGGTGGTGCTACTCATTGCCATAACAGGGCGCTTACTTTGGCCAGAGACACATTTGAGTCTCGACTCATGCACAATGAGGCATTTGATGCACAGGGACTTACATCAACCTAACTTTGTAGTGTAGACCAGGCCTTAGGTTTTGTAAAGTTTGAATCACATTTAATTTCTCTCTTAAATTCTCTACATTTAGCTTCCTCTTCATCTTTGGAATGAAGGGCTAGCTCTCTGTTTCACTCTATTTAGTTAATCAGATAGAATTCAGTTTCTCCTTTTGTGATATTTTACCCTCAATACCTTGTACAAATAAGTGGCTCAGTATAATACCATATAACAAGAAAGACCAATGTAAATACTGGCAAGAAGCAGTGGTTAGGATTGATTTAATTTCCACATATTCATATTTGTGCATCGTAAATTGAGCATAATCTTTTTACAGATGACTGAGTTAGACAACATAGACCCCATCTGCCTCAATTTTATTCAGAAATCTGTTTAAATACCAAATTGTTTTAACCAATTGTTTTTTCCCCTCCACCCCATTCACTGTAGAGAAAAATCAGAGAAACGGTGCCTAAATCCAGCAACACCTTCTTCAGTTACCAGCAGTGGAGTGGCAAGGGTCCCTCCTACTACTCATGTAGGGCCTATCCAGAGTATTCGTGGCAACCATGCTGCAGGTAAATAAGCAATATAAAGAAAAGTGCACCATCTTAAGCTATAAGGTTATAGGATGGATATGTTCTTGCACAGTAGCAAGCTCATAGCTTGACTGCCCCAACCTCAAATTAAAACTGAATTGCTTTATTTGTGTCAGTCCTTTGAGATCATATTCTTCCAAAACTTAGTTGATTGCATGAGGAATCTTGTTCCTGGTGATATTTGGGTGAGACAAATATACAATTATCATTCCAATGATTTGCATATGAAGAGCTGGTTGAGCTGCTGAGTAACCATTACTTCTCTGGACTCCTGCTCCTCAGGGCAATGTGAATCCCCACTAGCCTGAAGCGTCTTTGTGTATTAAGGGTTAGAATATTGCGGGAGACACAATCATAAACTGCAGTATTGTACCAGGCTTTTGTCATCTAGATGACAATTTAGCAAATAGTTTTCATATTTTCTAACTGATTTATCACGCATTCTTTATCCCTAGAGCTGCGTGTAGATGTGGATCAGCCAGCCCATCCGCTTCCCCGAGAAGGTAGTTCTTCTGAGTACTCAAGTTCCTCTTCCAGCCCCATGGGGATCCAGACCAGGGAAGAGAGCTCCGATAGTGCTGAGGAGAATGAGAGACGTAAGGAAAACCAAGCAAAGCTTATGTTTGTGTTGATCTGTCCTGTCCAGTGAAGCAGCTGTATTTATAGATCTTTCTGTCTCTAGGTTTAGAGATTCACTTGGACAGTTCAGAAAAGGAGAAGCCAGTGATGTTACTAAATCATTTCACTTCGAGCTCCGCCAGACCCACAGCCCAGGTTCTACCAGTGCAGAATGATGCCAGCTCCAATCCTTCTGGCCACCATATCTTGCCAATGCAAATGATGACAGCAGCCTCCACCCACATCAGCCCTATCCGTATGCTAAATGCAATGCACAAGTCAGAGCGAAATACAGACGTGAAGCTACTTTCCTCTTCTGTGCATTCACTTTTGTCTTTAGAAGAAAGAAATAAAGCTTCACCTGGATCTAGAAGCAGCATTAAAATGGACAAGAGCTTTGGAAATACAGTGGTTGATGTGATGCCCACATCATCTCCCCATCAGCCCCTGCAAGTACTTTCAGGAATTCCTGAAAACAGTTCTTCATCTTCTGTTAACTGTGGTCCTCGAACCAAAGTTGTACATGCTTCAACTCTGGACAGAGTGATAAAAGCAACTCAACAGACATCATTAACAGCGGAAGCAAGTACTGCTGCCACTGTAGCATCCAGCACAGTCTTCCACATGGCACGTCCACCCATCAAACTCCTGGTATCTTCTTCTTCTGTCCCTATGGATTCTGCCACTGCTGGACAAACTTCCTGCTCCAACAATATGCAAATAAGTGTGTCTCCTGCAATAATCAATCCCCGGACTGCTCTATATACAGCCAACACCAAAGTTGCCTTTTCTGCAATGAGCAGTATGCCAGTGGCTCCGATGCCAGGCAACTTCTGTGCAAACAGTAACCCTGCCTCTTCCGGCAGCCACCCATCCCCATCATTTGCAAACCTGGCAAATTTGCCCAGTTGTCCTGCCCCCAGTTCCAGCCCCACACTTTCGTCTGTTGCCGAGAACAATTTCTATAACAGCAGCAACAGCAGTAGTAGTGGATCTGCAGGGAGTATCCCAGTACCAAATCAGAATCATCACCACCACCACCATCAGCAGCAGCAGCCACCTGGGTGTATGGTGTGTAGTTCCTGTGGGTGTAGTGGGAACTGTGGTTCAGGTGGTATGACTGTCAGTTATGCTAACTATTTCCAGCACCCATTTTCAGGTTCCTCAATGTTTACCTTTCCATTTCTACCCTTCAGTCCTTTGTGTGGTAATGGCTACATCAACACGCAGCAGTACAACGGCAGCACGACTTTTCCAATGGTTCCTTCTCCCTACGCCAGTGGTTTAACACCAGACTCTGTAATGAGTGGGCAGTCCACGTTTGCAGTGCCCCCAGTGCAGAACTTTATGGCAGGAACAGCAGGGGTGTATCAGACACAAGGAATGATGGGAAACAGCAATGGTTCAAGCCACAAAAAAAATGGGAACCTTTCCTGTTACAACTGTGGGGCCAGTGGTCACCGAGCTCAGGATTGCAAACAGCCACCAATGGATTTCAATCGGCAAGGTAAGAAGTCGGTGATGTGGGGCTGCTTAGTCTGTGTGCGGAACCGCATGTTGATCTGAATGGGAGTTACCTGTACGGGTGGGGATGAGACGGAAATCTAATGATGGTACCTTCCTTGTCTTTATATCAAGTCTTCATTTAAATACAGAAAAATATCATGTTATAAGCAAGTGTCTTTGAAAAGAGAGAGATGCTCTGGGCTAAATTCACAGAAGATTAAGCTGACTCCTGTGTGTATCCCATGTTCCCTGCTTTAGGGCATAAGTGCTGTTACAAGTCTTGTGTTGGTCCTCTGCACAGGAGTGAATTTCCCTTCAAGGGATGGAGGGGCTGAACTTTCATTGACTGACTGAAATAGTGTTGCAGCTGCTTATACTGTCTGTGAATTTGGCCCCCGAGCCATTGTCTGTTTCTTGTTTTGAAGGTTATCTTCAAAGTTCATACATTTTTTTTAAAAAGTACGTAAGTAGAGTGCAACATCTGTAATGAAGTGTCTGCATCCTCTTGAGGGACTTGGCTTGTGATTACTGAAAATGTGGGGTCCATGGCATGTATGTATCTTCCAGTATTGTAGCAAAGGCACCTCTAAAAGAGATTTTAAATCCATGGATCAGGACAGGGCACATTTGGGAGTGAACTGTTACTTTACCAAGAGTATGTTGAGGTCAAACGTCTCTTTTCCTGAAGTTCAGTGTTTCAAATAATAGTGTGCACAGTATAACTTTTCAGAATGAAAAGCAGACTTTTGGCTAGAACTAGTGATACTAAAGTGATACCTTGCCAATCTGAAATGTAATATCTTTTATTGGACCAACTTTTGTGGGTGAAAGGGACAAGCTTTTGGGCTTACAGAGAGCTCATTTTCCGGTGACCTAAAGATAAGCTTGAAAACTTGTCTTTCTCCAACGGAAGTTGGTCCAATAAAAGATATTCTCTCACCCACCTTGCCTCTCTGATATCCTGGGACTGACAGAGCTACAACACCGCAAACAATATTTCAGGTTGTGCTTTGGGGTGGGGACTAGATAGTGCAGAAAATGTCATCAGAACTTATCCTTTTTTTTTTTTTTTTAGCGAATAGGCGGAGTTTCCCAGCAGTGCTAAAAGTATGAATAATAATTAGTGTTGTTTCCAGAACTTAGTATTTGGATAGTGGCAGCTCCGAAAATTGTGGCACTGCCTCAGTCAATCCTAGGCCAATCGCAGACTTCTGAGGCTTTGTCTGCATTAGCACTTTTGTTGGCAAAACGTTTGTTGGTCAGGGGGGTGGAAAAAACACCTGCCTGACCGACATAAGTTTCACCGACAAAAGCGCCAGTGTGGACAGCGCTGTCGGCAGGAGACACTCTTTGGGGGTGGTTTCATTATGACGGCGGGAGAGCTCTCTCCCATCGGCACAGAGCGGCTATACGGGAGACCTTACAGTGGCACAGTTGCAGCAGTAAAGCTGAGCCGCTGTAAGGGCCGTAGTGTAGACACAGCCTGAGTCTAAACCACTAGACTGGTGCTCTGTAACGCATGTTAAAGCTGCATTTCATCAACTCCTGTAAATTACTGCAGTTTTGAAGATCTTAAAACTTCTGCTGCCCCGAAGTTGCATGTTAGCCACAGCAGCATTCTGTGTTGTGCTGTGTTTTTATTTCCCACTCCTCCTACCTAAAGTAGATGTCTCCCTGTCAACTTCATGAGTGAGGTTGGCTGCTGCTTTTATTGTGTAAGGGGATGGATTGATTTAAATCAAAATGATTTAATCACTGATCTTAATCATGATTTACATCAGCAAGCAGGAAACTTGAATTTATATCATCGGTCTGGTTTTGCATTTGTACCTCAGTTATTTTCCTAATGATAGGCTGATTCTCATTCATTGGTATAATTTGGCACTTTTTTGCTAACCAGGAGGCTACATTACATCTATACACATTTATTTAAGCATATATAGTTTAACATACATTCATTCAGATTCTTAGTTATTTACATTTTTATGTAAATGGTGAATGATTCATTCTTTATTTACAATATGATTAATTTTTTTACTTGTGATTTGTGTCAAGCTGCAGTTGAATGGAAACTGAATTCAATTAATACATAACAGTATTTTAACATTTCAAAATTGTGTATTATTAGTTAAAATAAATAAGGTAGTTAAATAAAACTGTGCTGGATACATAAGGGGAAAAGTAAGTTTATCAGAAAGTACATTTAAAACTTTTTTTAACAAGTAGTAGTATCTGATTACTTCTGGTCATGATGTCTTCAAGATTTTAGAACTAGTAGATGTCATCCTCCCACACCTACTTTTTACTCATATTGGAAGAGGAAAACAAGTTTTCCTGCTTTTTCAGTTCTCAGTCCCTCTCTTAACTTTGAATGAACCAGTTACTGAACTTAACTAGTTGAATAAACTGAAATGAATGCAAATATTCTCTCTGTGCCTGAGGCGACTGCTGTCAAAAGCTGGCTTAGCACTTCACCTAGAACCAGGTTGTTGCTTAGCCAATGACTTCCATCAGTTCAGTGGCTTGATTTTCTGTAAAACTTAGGGCAGGTCTACAACACCGCTTAAGTTGATCTAACTTACGTCTTTCAGGGGTGTGAAAAAGACCCCCCTGAGCAACGCAAGTTACGGTGAGCTAAGCACTGACCACGCTGGCGCTATGTTGGCGGGAGATGATTTCCCACCAACATAGCTTCCGTCTTTCGTGGAGGTGGAGTAATTATGCCGCGGGGAGAGTGCTTTCCGGTCAGCATAGAGTGTCTTCACCAGATGCACTACGCTGGCGCAGCTGCACCGATGTAGCACTTCTAGTGTAGACCTGCCCAAAGGCAGCACAAACGTAGTGCATAATTTGGTATTTAATTTTAAATAATTGTATAGAGTATACTAAATTTAGGCCTTAACATAGGTTATATTTTAATAAATTTTAAATGGGTTTATTTTTAAAAGAAAAGTATTTAATTTAAATTTTAAAAAATCCTTTTTTTTTTAATTTTAGCATTTTATAATGCTGTTGCATAGTCTGTAAGAAGCAGATATTTAAAATGCTGTGAGAGAGAACTGCTAAAAAAGGTTTGCATTGTTGACTTCCTTTCCCCCTCTTTCCCTCTTCTACAGGTACTTTTAGGCTGAAATATGCCCCTCCAGCTGAAAGTCTTGACTCCACAGACTGATAACTTTCTCTGCCAAGAGAACACTGTAAGCCATGGAGATAAGGAATTTTAAATATGAAACTGAGAAGTCCATTACTGTTAAGTTTTAATGTGTTTTTTAATCCAAAGGTGCTTTACTTTACTAGACAGGTAGAAAATCTAGCTTAGGGATGCATCAAACCCATTTTTGATCGCCAAAATTCAAGCTTAGATCTTGGAGTCGGAACTTGCCTAATACGGATCATGCGATTGATGCGCAGTGGATGGCAGGTGAAGTTGGCCAGCTACATTTTCTGTTGCAAATGCAAAAAAAACCAACCACCCTACACACTTCTGCTGAAGAATGTTGCCATCTTTGGACCTTCTACCATGAAAAGGATAACTCCAGGGCAGCTACTACAATGTGATCTGAAATGAGAGCTGGAGGTTGAAGGTGTGAGCGGCTGTGTGCCAGCTAGCCTTTGAAACCCTGGGCTAGGTAAAATGGCTGCTTTTTTTCAAAAGTCATCAGGCACTAATCTCTGGGATTTTTAAGGATTGCACTACAGAAGAATGTAAAACTATTCAGGCTTCTGCACTTTTAGCAGACAGTGTCACTCCGAGACCAGTGCAAGAGGCAAAGAAGTTCCAACCTTTGAACATTGGCACCAGCAGGCTATGCGATTTACTACACAATAAAAATCTTAAATAATTCTCTCCTTTCCCTTCCAAAAGAACACACATGGCAGTTTCATTTCGTTCTGGAAACAACCGTACTCTCACTGTCACCATTATTACTAGATAGAAGTGGGTTACCAGCAGTGAAAGTAACTTAGTTTTCCAAGGGTCCAAGTCCCAGAGACTCCAGGGCCATAAAGGCTTCACAAAAGAGGGGTTTTTTTTTAAGTAATACACGAAACACCTTTTAAGTCCTGTTACTGTGTATAGGTCTCTTTCACAGAAACCTTACTACTCTGCTTTTGTAAATGAATTTTAAACCATCCTAAAAATAAACTCTGGCAGCAGAGTTAGCAAGCTGTTGCTTTACTTTATGTAATGAAACTGACTCGTACCCCAGGGCTTTTGCTACAGGAGTCAGAGGGGAGGAATTCAAACATGTAAAGGGTCGTAAACGTCATTATTTTGAAGACTTTTAAGGATTTACTGTCAGCCTTCTTTGTGGCCGTAGACTCCAGATTACTAATTTTGGTGTTAACTACCTAGCATACATAATTTTGAGTTGGCAAGTTTAATTAAGAGTTAGGCAGAAGCCAAACAAAGCTCATGTTGCTGAATTGAAAAGGTCTTGTCCTGTCTTGCCCAAGGAATTTCACAGGCTGCAATGGGTGCGGCCTTTTTTTTAAAAAATGGCCTGACATTTAAAGTGATTCTTGTTTTCCAGATTAGAGTATGCAACTTTAATACCTGAGGCCTTGTTTACCTTGTGGGATTTTTTTTACACCTGTATAGCTACACCAGTGCAAACCCGAGGGTAGAGGTGCTATGCCAGAATAAATAGCACTTGTCCTGGTGCATCTTGCTCTGGTTTGAAAGCAAGGAAGCCAGATCAGTGCAAGACGCTTTCTACGTGTGCGCAAAGCTCTTCAGGGTAGATCCGGCGTTAGCTACTGAAGTGTGAGTTTAAGTAGCTAATGCAATAAATTGTCAATCAAGATTTTAATGGCAAATGTTAGAGAAGTTAAACGTCTGGGACACCTTTCAGTTCCGTTTTCTCAAAACTGTCAGCCTCACCCGAAAGCAACAACAGGCTAGGACAATATGATGAATTAGTATTGATAAAGAGGCATTGTAACGTGAGATGGCAAGACACCAAACTTATCCCAGTTTTCCTTTGGAGGTCATACAGTTTTTTGGCTTACTGAAACCAAAGCCTGAAGTTGTGTAACATTTGGTTTTTCAAAAATAACAAGATTTCTGTTTTTTCTTATTTCTATGCAATGAAGAAACGCCATACTTCTGTATCCTCAGCTCTGTTCACACTACACAGTATTTATAGACAGTGTTGAAACAATTGTTTGCTATGTCTGTATTTTGAGGTGGTTATATAGAATGGTCTCATGAGCAACTTTCACATCTGCAACACTAACGTGATGAGAACTGACAATGCAATTTACTTCGCCTTAATGAGCTTGAAACAATAGTACAAAAAAAGCTGTCATACAGTATGTTAAAGGGAACTTGCAGTTTTCACTTAAAATGTTTACTACAGGATTTTGATGGTCTCTCCAGTAGCCTGGAACGTGTGCTGAAAGCCAAACTTTCACATTTTTTCACTTTTTTTAAACAAAAGACTATTTTAAAATTGAACTGTATTTAAACTATTTCAACACACATGCAAGGACTAAAAGCCCTCTCTCAAACCAACAAAAACAAATTCTTGTTTTCTATACCAGTTACATTTTGTTTCATGGGTAAGGCTGGGAAGTATAGTCTTGTCTGTTTAATATTCACTGCACATTAAAAGGGTAACAAGGATTATTAAACTGAACTTTTATCCAGTTAGTGTCTTCAAAAATGGTTTCATTCCTGCATTCAGAATTCTTCTCTTCAAGAATGTTTCCTTTATGTAAAGTTAAGGCTGATATTTCCTAGGCTGATTAATGTGCACTTAACTATCTTTAAAAATTACCTTTTAAGGCTGATTTCAAATTCAAACTCAGAAGAGCCTGAGTAAATGGAAGGAAGTGGAGCTTAATGTAGAAATGTTTGAAGAGCAAGTATTGTTTATAGAGCTTTCCCTAAATCATCAACCTGAATTATGGCTGCTGATTTTGCTAGCATAATCTGTTCAGTTTGTACCAAGAACAACCAAAGTTGGTGAGCCGAAACAGAGCACTTTAATTATATAATCCATTTTAAAAAGGCACAAGTCCATCTTTCCTCTCAAATTAGTTTGTATAGAGTGACTGAAAGAACCAGCTCATAATACCATTTCTGTATGTCCAAATATGGAAAATAGACACAGAATAAGCTTTTTACTCATATCTTTACCCTGGCAGTGTAAGAATATCTAGTTTACAAACTAGATTGCACTATAGGATACCTGAGACTTTAAAATGCAAAAGAGGGACAAACTCCTGGTCATTCTCTGCTTTTAATCTCAGCACTGTAGGAATGTGAAAGAGGGTCATAACTTTAAGCTTCCTTACCGGGGGAATATATAGTATATAGTGCAATTTCACAGTAGTCTTTCTGATTTTAAAGTATTGGTGATGGAAGTGTTAGGAGGATGAAGCCAGAATTACCAACAAACTCTTCTGACAGTAGCAGTCCAATTTGAAATTAAGCATTAGAGGTTAGTATATTTGTGTCATTAACATTAGTTAGGAGGGTCAACAAGGAAGATTCATATCAGGAAGCAGGTATTAATAGGATTTCATAGTAACTTTACCTACAGTAATATCAGGTTTCATGTTATGTGAAACTTCCTAAACTGTATTAAACATGACCAGTAAAAATTCAGCCACAAAATAGGTGAAGGACTTCCTCAAATAATAGTATAAACCAACCACTGTTACCTCAGCTTGAGTTTCATGCCATTTACTGCTTGTTAGTACAGATACTAAAATTTGGTTTATGGTATTTGGCAGAGAAGCCACACTAATTCCACTCCCCCAAATGAAAACAGATTAGTTCTTGCAGTTTCATAATGGCATCAGTCCTATAGAACACTTAAAGCCCTGGATTCTGGGAGTGGTCTAGAATTCCTTTGTAAATCCAGTGGGTCCTGTTTCGTTGGAAGTAAATGTACTTACCACTTGCAAGATTCTGGAAAATCATATTGCTGGTTGAGGCCAAAGGTAAGTTACTACAATACTAAGGAACTACACAACAAACCCTTGGGACTGTTTAAGTTCTTACACAAGTAAAAGATGCTTTGGTACAGAAACAAAGCAAATCCTATGTTTTGAAGTATAGTTTAACAGTTTCTCTTGGATATAGTTTTCCACTAGGAATAAAGGAAACTCCTACTCCAATTTGAGCCATTTCCCTTACTTCAGTCAATTGTGCATGTAACTTTATAAATATTTTTAAAATAGTTTTGTAAATATTTAATATTCAGCTAATTTGATTTTGAATTGTAAATGTCAAGTATTCTGGTATTGGAATTTTTATGTTTTATTATACTTTGTTAAAGGTAAAATTGTACATTTTTAGAATGTTTTTATCTAAGTAAATTTAATGTATGGAAAATAAAAAATGTCCAAGTCCTTAATTGCTTTTAAAAGGCTTTATCCCTTTTAGTTTTCTCCCAACTTAAGTTGAGAACTATCTTAAAAATAATTCAGAACCATTTTACAGTTAAAGCCACCCTCAGTCTAACTATACTCATCTGCTAATGAATCAGATAGACCTTACATTGTTTGTGTCTCTATGCAACTGCTATTCTCTAATATTTAAAATTTGAGGGACAAACTTTGCCTGAGTCAAGCACAACTGAGGTTACTCTGCAAGGTACTGCTGTCCACAACGTGACACTTCACTCCTGGACCTCATTTCAGAAGACTGACTGTTGGGTTAGTGAGCAGGGGGTTCTGCAGTGTTTATAAACTAGGACCACACTGTGACTTAAAGAATTACAAGTCTGGTCTTCACAGGTGAAAGACAAGTGGAACTGCTGAACACAGCCATAGCCCTTAAAGCCAGTATTAAAACACTGTTTTGGAAGAATGGCATTTTGTGCTGTAAGCTATACAAAGTGCTGTCTGCTCATTGCTTTCTTGCTAGATCCATTCCTTTGAAACCCTAGTTAAGTCTCAGTACCTACAATTGCTTCTGAATTGTTTATTAAATCACTGAAGGGCTAGATTCTGCCACCCTTATGCCTGTTGTAGTACCTTACGGGTCATAGTCCCAGTAAAGTCAGTGGGGACTACTGATGGAGTAAGTGGTGTAGAATCTAACCCCAAATTAAAAACATGAGATTTCTTTAAACTTACTTGTTCCTGTAAACTCAGAAAAAAAGCTAACAGTGACTAATGTTGCAGAATATAACAAGTTAGCCTTGGGATAAAAAGCTAGATTGAGGGAAGTTTTAAGTAAAATCTTGGATGAGATGGGAACAGCTGTTTTCTGTGCAGAAAATATTCAAGCTATTTTATTAGTATGGTTTTGTGTGGGTAGTTCATTATGTCTTTGCTACGGGAAACATAATGCATCCTTCCCCACGAACAACTAAATCGCAATGGGATTGCCTGCTGATGGCAGCTCCACAAGCCCCTCCTTCTAACTTCTCCCTTTCTTTTGTGACAGGGTGCCTCCATTCTAACAGAGTTAATTTTAATATGGTTGTTCAGGGTCCTAAGCATCATCATAGATTGCTAATCCACAGTCTGATCTACTAACAGACAAACCTATCATTCAGCTCTGGGTACTGGAATCATATGGTGGCCCTTGACACATTTGTCTGCCCTTCTCTAGGAATGGCTATTGCATTAAAATGAGAAGAAAGCAGTCTAAATTACCACTCAAGCTGTGACTGAGTCATGTCATAGCACTGTATTAATTTAAAAAAAAAGCAACATTTGTACAGAAATCAGTCATACTGATCACACAGTAATTACAAGAATGGCTGTCATGAGTTAACAGGATGGTTTTACACAAAAAACTAAACATAAGACAAGCTGCGTTTAAAGTTTACATTAAGTAAAAAACAATGAACATTTAAAAATTAAATAAGTATTGTGACCAAGATGCATGCAGAAAGCTGTAGGTACAAATTGTACACCTGGATGTTGTACAGAGTGCCAAGATGCAGTAGTATTGCTTCTCTCCTCCCCTTCTCCCTGGTAGTAAGTTAACTTCCACTAACAGATGTAATTAATTCAAACACATGATACACAAGGGTAAATCTTAGTCTGCAATACTTAACTTTACAACTCTAAAGGCAGGACACTGATCCTACTGGGAACCCTCTGCATAGGATGCATCCCTATTCATGATACTAGTAACACCAAATTTTTAAACTCCACCCAGTGGGCAGGAAGCTTCAGTGACAGCTGTACCTCAGAACTTTAAAATAGCAATTCCTGAATGTGAAATGATTTTATAAAGCACTTCCCCCATCAGTTATGGCATGAACAAATGACAGACAATTTAGATTCATGTTTGAATCCAATGTTTTCAGTAGAACTGTGTATAAACAAAGCAGTCGGACTTTCAGCCCTGAAGAGTTGATATACAGCTGCTTTACTGACTATAGGGAGCAGTAATCAAAAACAAATTAGGCAGAATAGTGCATGGAGTAAAACTAAGATTTTAAAGACCAAGATCACTAGGGGGGCATTACCCATTTTTAGGGGCTGCATCTATCACTCAGGCATGGTTATGGAAGTAATTTAACCAAAAAAAACAATTATTTTCTGGAAAAGCAGCCCCTCAGGGTAGGAGGGTCTACCCACTGAAAGTTCGCTCACATGGAGCAGCCATTTGTGTCAGTGAAACTTCTTAACAGATTAAAGTTTCTCTTAATGTTAACGGTCCAGGAGCTAACCTGGAATCATCTTAAAATATGGACTTGCTACAATTAGAGTAAAGCTGTGGCATTTGGTATGAATAATGTCCAGGAATCTGGCATCTTATCTTATGCAGTAGCAGTACTATGAAACTATTCCCCCACCACCACTTGCCCTCACTTTCTGCAAATACTGAGGCAAATGATTCCATAGTTAGACTAAAGATTTAATATGCACAAACTTGTACTTTAGACCCTAACATGTTTGCTCCATGATGGGAAAAGGTAGCCTTTCCATGCAAAGGAGCACTTTCTAGGAACAGTATGAGTAATTAACAGAAAGATGTCACACAAACACTTTTGTTCACACCAGGAAACTGGTGCCAGTTCCTGTGTCACTGAAGACCATCAAGTGTTTCTTGTGTTGGCAATCTGAATGTGCAAGGTATGGTTCCATTCAGGAAGTCCAGAGACTTAAAACAAGTGTGCCTATGTGAAATATGACAGCAGGTTTTCGAAGCTAGATCTATGCTTGTCTGTACTGGCATTCAGCTGTTTAATATTCACAAACAAGGCAAGGTAAGAGGAGGACACCTGCTAAAGCAAGACTATGCTAAGGTACTGAGGAGTAGGTGACATCCCTTTCTTTTTCCTGGGGTGGGGATGGGGGGGTAGAAGGTAAAACCAAAATCCTAGGCTAGAAGCCACTTGAATGGATTACACGGAAGATTGCACTCCAAAAGTTTCCTGAGAGGCATATACCATGTACAGGAATCCATCTTCATCCTTTTCGCTTTCGTACACCTCTGATATGGGGGTTGACACGCTCACCATGCTGTGTCCATTCACCAGTAAGAAGAAAGCCTGAGTGGAGTTCAGCTGCAGGCGTCGTCTGTTAAGCAAAGAGAGAGAAGGGAAGTGCGATGGTAATGGAACTTCGCGTTACCCCAGTATCATCTAACAAACGCTCATTTGTGGCTTCTCCACAAGCTGCGTTGGCGAGTGATGTGCTGGTGCACACTATACTCCTGGGGGAATTCTGTGCATCCACCGACACACAGAATTCATCTGTCTTCCACAGTTTTGTATTTTCCCGCACAAAAGGCCTCTGGCCTATGAAGTGCTGCAGTTCTGCCTTTTACCCACCAGGAGCCGCTGTGGTGCCAGAACAGCCAGCTGGGTTCAGCCTGCTGTTCTGGCGCCACAGAGGCCTCTGCTGGGCAAAAGGCAGAACTGCAGCACTTCTTAGACAAAATGTATTTTATGCAGGAAAATACAAAATTCTATGCCCAATGCAAACCACCTACCCACACCCAACACCCTCCAGGTTCACTCCTAGGCTCCTTCCCTCTCACTCAGCTCTTCCGGTCTCAACTCCCTAAAGCCTCTGCACTGCTTCTGACAGGAAATACTGTTCTGCATTGTAATTTAAATGAATTACACAAAGTTCTGTATTAATATGCCTAGTAAGCAATCAAAAAAAATTACCAGAATCTTTTTTTTGTCTGTATTGTTACAGACATACTTGCTGACAGATATTTTGAAATAAATCACCAAAATAATTGTACCTGGCATCATTATATCGTTATTTTGACAAATTCTGCATATTGTATTTTCAAATATTGCGTGCAGAATTTTTTATTTTGTGGTGCAGAATTCCTCCAGGAGTAACACTAATGGTCCTTGCAGACCTACTGGCATGCAGTAAAAATTTCCTAGTGAGCATTAACTTAGTCCTGTAAGCAGGACTACATCAGGCATGCCAGAAACAGTCAGTGCATGCCAGCACTGTTAGCGTGCCAGACAACTTACACCTAAGCTGTTTTGCACTAACACACCATGTAGACAAGCCCTGAAATAGAGGCTGAGGCTATGTCTACACTACCGCGGTAAGTCGACCTACACTACGCAACCCCAGCTACATGAATAATGTAGTTGGAGTCAACGTACCTTAGGTTGAGTTACAGCCGGGTCCATGCCGCGGTGGGTCGACAGGAGAAAAATCTCCCGTCAACTTACCTTACTCTTCTCATTGGGGGTAGAGTACAGGGGTCAACTGGAAAGCGATCTGCAGTCGATTTGGTAGGTCTTTACTAGACCTGCTAAATCGACCGCCAGTGAATCGATCTCAGAGCATTGATCCTGGCCATAGTGTAGACCTGCCCAAAGTCTCTTGTACAAGGCCTACATGGGAAAGTTTGCCAGGTTCGCCAGTGGGGTTAAAACAGCATAGTTATACTGCTACAAACCTGCCTGTGTAGACACTTATTCCAGTATAAAAGTGCCATTTTCAGCTTAGCTTGTCACTTAGGAAGGCGTTTAAACTAAACTGAGAAGAGGCAGTCTGACACTCGAAAGTGTCTGCATAAAGGTTACAGAATAACTATAAGTATACTGGTAGAACCACAAAAAAGTTCCTATGTAGACAAGGCCCAAAAGACTTTTGCATTTAGATTTAGTTAAGGAACCTCTTACTGTAACCGTATGAAACTGAGGCCCAGATTCACCCAATGACATCACCTGAACCCCCATGGGTAGCTGGAAGGGTGTTCTCGATTAGCACCCTAGACCTTTGGAATTCACTTCCTTATCATGTCTTCAGTGTGCATGCTAAGGCCCACCTTGCCCTTTGCCTGTGGGGAGACAGGTGTTTTCGGAGAGCTGATGAGGTAAACCCCCTGGGATTGTGTACTGTTAGCTTCTATTGTATTTGTTGTCCCTTGACTATCCATTTGAGAGGGGGAACTGAATATCTGTTTAGTATATTTTTAAAGATTGTCAAGAGTGCTGAGAGCAGTTGCCAGGGGTTCTTATTATAGTTGGTAAAAATCCAAAAGTGTAGAAATGGCTCATTTACTTAAATCAGGTAACTGCAAACATGAGATTAGAACTGTTTATCTGCATGCACAGTTTAGAAGTCAGGCCCTAGAGCCTGCAAAGCTGTGGAATTGGAAAGCCAGGTTACAGAGGGATAGCTCAGTGGTTTGAGCATTGGCCTGCTAAACCCAGGGTTCTAGGTTCAATCCTTGAGGGGGCCATTTAGGGATCTGGGCCAAAAATTGAGGACTGGTCCGGCTTTGAGCAGGGGGTCGGACTAGATGACCTCCTGAGGTCCTTCCAACCCTGATATTCTATGATTCTATGACACTGAAAGAATGAAGGATGGAATTATGTCTTTTACAAGCACTTGGAGAATCCAGGCTCAGCCTAACTCGAGGAGCTTTTCATTTCATATTCCCTGGAAAGCACCCTGACATTTTTAAACAAGTTGGCCTTTACAAGGTTACAGAGGAGGGGCCCAAATAGCCTTCTGTGGGACCACCAGTAAGGCTAAGCTTTTGGAACAAAGATCAGTGTTCATGATCATTGTGAATTTGAATAAGTCTGTGATCCCTGCAGCTTCTGTGGCCTCCAGGTGTTGCAATCTGGCATACATGGTTGCAGGGCTGCTCAGGTTTGGTGCATCCAGCTCTCCAGTGCCAATCAAATTTGGCCCTCTGCCTCCACTGCAATGCCTGGAGTGGGGAGCCAAGCTCAGCCTTGTGGGACAGGAACCACTGCTGTGGGGTTAGCTCACTCTCCAGCTCCTCCCCACCCTTTGTGACATATCCTTGTTTTCCCCCACACCTCTGCCATGACATGCATTACAATTTTCTGTAGAAAAAAACCCATAGCTTTGCCCATAAACATGAGGACTGAAGCAAGAAAAACATGCTTATTCTTAAGACTCTGGGCTTTGGAGTACACAGCCTTCTGCACTGGAGCAGATACATGCAGGATTAAAGTGAGGAGAAATGGGGAGCTTGAAAAGAAATTAATGCATTGTCATTCTGTTCCTGCCTGAGTATAGAGCTGAGGAGTCAGACTGCCTTCCAAAGCAGCCAGCAGCACATAAATACTCGTTCTACCACCCTAAGTCATTGGGGACAGAGCTGCTTCCTGCCAACTCTGCTTTTGGCTCTATCAGCTGTAGAGCTCTCAACAGAAGATTCCTTTACTCTTTTAGCTACAGCAGAGTAGAAGAGCCACCTTGAGCTCAAATTCTAACCACTCAGGTACAAAAGGTTTACTGAATGTAATAGCCAATGGACAGCACAGGAGGACGTTCCCGCAGAGTGGCTACAGTTTGGTATATGCAAAAGCACATAGGTAAGACCAAGACCAATTGCACAAAGTCATTAAAGGGCACTGAAGTCCAGCATGAAAATGGACAAAAAAACTGAGTAGCAGGAAGGCCTTTCAGCTAAGGCCTTGTCTACTCAGGGACACAGGAAAATTAATCTAAATTAACTTTGTATGAATTTAAAATGGATTAGTTAAACAGCCTTAAATCCATGTGTGGATGCTCTTATCTAGAATTAAGGTGGCTTTAATTTGGTTTCTCTTAATTCACTTCCGTATTTGTTTAATTCACTTCCAAATGGAATTAAGGTAAGAGAAACCAAATTAAAGCCACCTTAATTCTGAATCCACACATGGATTTGATACACTTTAGGTGGGAATGTAAAATAGATTAGTTAAGTGTTAATTTGGATTAAGAGTAACAGCCGTGTTAGTCTGTATTCGCAAAAAGAAAAGGAGTACTTCTGGCACCTTAGAGACGAACCAATTTATTTGAGCATGAGCTTTCGTGAGCTACACGAAAGCTCATGCTCAAATAAATTGGTTAGTCTCTAAGGTGCCACAAGTACTCCTTTTCAATTTGGATTAAGTTGTCCAGTGTGTCTCTGTGTAGACAAGTCCTACTGCTAAAGTAGGATCTTAATTTAAAAGTCTTTCAAACTGCTCCAAAATACTTTGGGACCCTAATTCTGAGGTCAGTTCCCACGTTTAGTAGTTCTTATGTAAGAATCTGAATTAGGTTATGACAGTAACAATCCCATAAGGGGGATTTTTACAGTACCATATGGGGAGGGTCTCTATTTCAGTATTTGTCCCAAAGACCATTCTAAAAGAAGTAGCTCACATATACAGTTCAGCCAGAGAAACAGCCACTCTATTCTTTAGAACAGTGTTTCTCAAACTGGGATCCACGGACCCCAGGGGTCACTGAGAGTACTCCAGGAGGTTCTCAGGCCCCACTGATCAATTCCTCCACCTTTCTCCTTCAACTCCTCCCTGTCCCTCTATCTCCTGGAGGCTACTGAAGCCAAACTGGAAGATTTTAGGTGCTAAAAGTCCAGTGGCACACCTGGGCTAAGGCAGGCTCCCTGGCTGCCTTGGCTCTGTGCCGTTCCTGGAAGCGGACAGCACACGGGGGAGTGGGGGAGCAGAGAGAAACCAGGAGGTCTCCACACACTGCCCAAGCGCTGACTCTGCAGCTCTCACTGGCTGGAAACTGTGGCCCATGGGAGCTGTGGGGGCGGTGCTGGCAGGTAGGGGCAGTGCGTGGTGACCTCCACCTCCATCCCCCGCCTAGAAGCTGCTGTCAGAGAGATGTGCTGGTCATATTCGGGAGCCGGCCGAGATAAGCACCGCCCAGCCAGAGCCTGCACCCCAACCCAACCCCCTGCCCCAGCCCAGAGCCCGCACTCAAACTCCCTTCCAGAGCCTGCACCTCACCCCAGAGTCCGCACCTCACCCCCACCCCCCCGCACCCAAACTCTGTCCCAGAGCCTACACCTCCTCCTGCACCCCAACCCCCTGCCCCAGCCTGGTGAAAGTGAGTGAGGAGAGAAAGCGACGGAGGGAGGGGGAGATGGAGTGAGCAGGAGACGGGAAGAGGTGGGGTGAGGCCAGGGCCGAGCGAGGGAGTTTGGGGGACCCTCAAAATTTTTTAAATGGGGGTCCTCGGGTTGCTAAGGTTTGAGAACTGCTGCTTTAGAACATTAGTGAAGCAACAAACTAGACTCAAAATGGTGAATGATACCGAACACTGATGACTACTTACTACCCTCAAATCAAATATCCTCTGCTTACATCAAGATAGGGAACTGTACATGGATCTCCTCTGCTGCACAGTAATGCCGTTATGCTACAGTAACATATTAAGGTTTTTTCTTTCTTTCTTCCTCCCCCCCCCAACTTCATCTTTGACTTTCCTCTGAAGCAACACAAAGCAAAAGCATTACAGTACTCAGCCACAGTCTCAGTAAGAAGCATGGATATCAAAGCCCCACAGTCTATGAATCTGTATTATGGGATTCAACATTTTCACTTAGGGCTTGTCCACACACAAACTAAAGGGCTGCTTTAGTTAGACCGAACATACTTAAAGTGCTTTGGCCCCCTAGTCGGGATGCAGCTATAGTGGTAGAGAGATGCTTTATTGCAGTGTAGCTATATTCTCAAATGTGAAAGGGAAACCATACTAGTAAAACTGCATCTCCACCAGAGGTTGTACTGGTATAGCAATTTGGATAAAAAAAGTTACACCCCTAACTGATAGTTATATTGGTACAAAAAACTGTAGTTTGTTTAAAGGGTGTCACAGGTGGCTGGCCCCTTAAAGTGGAGCCAGGGCCCAGTCTGCTCATTACAGAATTCAAGGAGAACAAGCCACAAATGTAGTGGGAAAAAAATAAGTGGATAAACTAAGCTAAACTCCATCTCCCTCAAGTATGAAATGGGTAAAGTCCGTTTCCCCACCCTTCTCCTTGACAACACTACTGGAACCAGTCATCTCAGCACACCTGTAAGCAGTTAATTAACATCACCTAGGCAATTAACTAATGAGTGCCTAGGCCTGATAAAAGGCTACCAGTGCTCCCTTGGAGGGAAGTATTGCTAGAGAGAAAAGCTACCTACCCAAGACTCCTAGGAGGAGAATGACAATTTTGACCTGTTAACCTTGCTACGTGGACATATGAAAGCAGTAAGTAAAAAGAGGCTAACTGGGGAGAAGCTGACTGAGGGCTACAGCTGGCCTGAATTGTAACCCTCCAAGGGGAGAGCTGTAGATGCCTCATCAGATGTGCTTGACTTTATTCTGCATGCTAATCCAGTGCCAGGAGACATGCTAGGGACCCATGAAGGTGAGAGAACATACTTGTTGGCATTAACCCCAGGGCTGAAGGTTAGACTTCAGGGGCTAAACTGGTGGAGAGAGGGGTTGTATTCTGTAAAAAGAGTTAATAAGATCCCACAACTAGGGCATCTTGTCCTCAATCCCTGGGTTTGAATAAGTCACTGAAAGCCCAAAAAGGGAGACAGAGGGCAGCAGGCCCACAAGGCCATGCTGTGCCACAAGGGGGCGAGCTTGAGGACATTGTCCTACCATAGTTATCCAAAGCATTCACTAGCTAGCAGATTAACACTGAACTATGACTTTATTTTGATCCACCGTGTTGTACTCAACCGTTAACATACCTGATAATTTTGATTAGTTCGCTCATGTTGACGTGATCTGGTACCAGGAACTTAGTTTTATCCAGAACTGGAAGCTGCTTCTCACCTTTGTACCTTTCAATAATGACCTGGAAGGAAAAAAGTTCTGAAGTAGCAGTTATAAGGCCGTGCAGGGGCTTGTTTCTGGTTATTTTATAACCCTACATTCAAGGGTAGAACACGCTGAACAACTGTGGTGGTAAGGAGCGGTTTTACCTTAGGCGTGGCAGTTCCTCCGCAGCCTGGTTGTAAATAATTACCTTCCTTCTACTCCGTTCACAAGTTTAAACGCGGGTACTGTTATAAAATTAGTCTGGTCTAGTGGCAGCGAGGACCTTCGCTCAATCAGAAAGAAGAACGGAACTGGTTTGGTTATCGAGAAATCAATGCAGTGCAGGAATAGTCCACGCCAGCTATTTCGGTTTCCATTTTAAGTGGCAAACCAGCTCTGTTGTAGAACACAGTCTTCTGGGCTACTTGCTAGTGAAGTGCAAGAACAGTGGAAAGTGTTTGATTTAAAAAACAAAAAAAACAAAAACCAGACACTTTGTAGAGGAACTTCAACTGGCTATGTCATCAGTTTTCAGCACTGGGAAACAGCTGAGAGCAAAGACCTCAAATTAAGTTATCCCCTAATTAAATTACTGCTGTTGCTTTCAGAGAAACAAAGTGCCTCCCACACTTTACTAACACCCCCTAAAGATCATTTTACACCATGACAGGGAGGAAAGGCAATTTTCATGCAAAGAATGGTAAATTAAGAAGAAAAATTAGCACCACATTATCCTTACTGGCATAGCTTCCTTTTGATTTTAAACTAGGGTGGCTTTTTTTTTTTTTTTTTGCGCTTTGCAGTTGCAAAGGCAAGATCAAGGCTGCCCATACAATGGAACTCAGAATTCACCACCCATACAATAGCCTAGTCAGAAGGAAATGGTAGCCTGGACAGGAGTCCTGACTTGCCTGAGTTACTACTGAGCAAATCCTAGAGAACACAGTAGCTCTCCCACCACTGACAGAGCTGCATCTAGAGCAGTAAGAGTCAAAAAATAAAGACACTTCTAGTTTCAAGAAGGAGACCGGTCCCATCAGCCAAAGTGAGGTGGAGTTGGCAGGACCTGTGGCTAACAGATGCTTCCAGCTATGGGTCACCTTTCTTGTGTAGACAGAGTGCAAGTGGGTGGCGCAGGAGCCAAGCTTTCAGAAGAAGCACTCCCACCAGGCCTCAGAAGGCTCTAGATAGAAGGGTTTTTTGGTTGTTTTTTTTTTTAGAAGATAGGAGTTGGCATATTTTTGGCAGCATGGATCCTTAGATGTAATTCAAATCAAAGCATAACTTAGCCCTTGTTCTTTAGGGTTACACTCCTGACAGGAGTTACTGAGTACTCTTCTATTATAAAGACAGGTCTTCAGTTTTTGCATCTAAAGAGTTGCACATAGGATTCTCATTGGACTGTGGTTCTGTTACAAGTCGCATTATACCATACACACCATATTTCACCTGATTAGCAGCAGCCACCAGCTAGCACGTTGGTCATTGGTTGCCAGTCTGAGGATTACTTCCTCAAGACCAGGCCACCCCTGAAAGGAATAATCTTTTATTCCTACAGACCCAGAGGATTCCTAATACATTTTGGCCTTTCTTCCCTTCTGTGGTAAGAAAGGTAAAGTTATTAATCACTTACTGGTATTTTTGTTGGATGCTGATCTCGAATCAGTCGCACATCTTCTACTCTTTGCTCTGTGGGAGGAAAAAATATTGCCCATCTAAATGCTCAGATACACGCTACATTGGTTTTGTTCTAAGCCTCAGGGATACAAGGTATGCTATTTCCATGGGCTCTTACTTGCTAGTAGGCTTTTTGCTATAAAAAAAAAAGAGGTAAAGAATTTACTCAGAGGAAAGAACCGGTTCAGTCAAGGCAACTGTCTAAAATAAAGCAATGATAAATACCAACTCTCCAATCAGGGATGACTGTTCTGTGACCAGAAAGATGACTACTAAACTCATTTTGGCTGAGAAACCTATACTGTCTTAATGCAGAATGCGATGCCCACTAAAGCAAAGGACATTTAATCACATGAATTTGCCGCATCTATTCCTGTTATCCCTTATCCTATATTCCTGTTTAGGAAACTTAACATGACACTATCCTAGGTTTAATGTTGTGTTCCTGAAGAGGGAGTTGCTGGCTATATACTGGCATGTAGTCTTAGCTCTTAGATCAATGTCCACTTAACACTGTACATTTGAATTAGTTATCCATTTTCCATTAATTGCATACCACGTCACCCATGCTGATGGTGCTGTTCTTCGAACCTCTGGCTTGTTCAGTATTTACCCATGCCAGTTCACAAGACAAGGTTAGTTTCCTTTTAAAGGGAGGTATTAGTAGCACAGACTTAACACGCTGGGCAAAACGGAAGTCAGACCTGGTGTAAACGGATACAATTACTTTCAAGTTAGTTATGCCTGCTTACACCGGGCCTGAATTTGGACTTGCCATGAACTCAGACTTTATCTCCACTTCTCTCTGCTTTATGGGCCATGTCCCTCTATAAATACCTCTTGCAGAAAAAGGACTAAAGGCTACAGTACAGCCTAGATGCATTAGTAGACTCCTGTAATAAGAACAGATCTTCAGGGGTGTTGCTGACCATTCTTCCTCTCCCATCAACTGAGCCCATTACCTTTTATTCTAAGGTAAGGACTGATTACCTGGCCTGTCATTCAATCAACTGCTTTTCAGAGCTATTCTTTGGTCCCTGCTAAGATCTCATGTATCCAACAATTACATGCAAGTTTTCTATGTGATTAGTAATGACATGCAGCACATGTGACTCATGATTTTAAAATTAAATTAGTCTAACAAGAATCAAGCAAACCTAAAGCTTCTAAAGAGCAGGTCTGCAGTGATATGTGGGAATTAATGACTTCCCAAAACTTAAGATCTTTATTACAAACTTCCTGGTGCTCAAGACCCCCAATACCAAAATTAACTTTCAGTAGAGACCAGTTCTAATTCACTGAGTTCCAGATAAACACTACCCACAGTCCTTAGGGTCCACCATTACCATGTCTGAGGACAGAAAAGTATGCTATTAAGCAATATCCAATCTTAAATTTACCAGAAATAGGACTGTGGGGGGGGGGGGGGGGGAGAAGAGAAGGAACAGTAATCCTCAACCAACCAAATAAACTTGGCTTTAGTTTCTTTTCTGTTGAAAGAGATGAGCTTAGACATGGGAATTCTGTTTGATTCTAGCACTAATAGGGTAGAGTAGAAGCAGCACAAAATGGTAGCCAGACAAATCTCTCTGACTACTGTGTATGGCATGTTCAAAATCAGGCCTCAGTAAGTTACAGATAAAAGCTGTACTCTGACTGCATTAGTTGTAGTAGCAACTAATTGGCTGCCATCCTAGCTGAACTTAATACCTGGGACTGAAGCTGTTGATAGGAATGGGGGGGGGGGGGAGGAACGGCTTTTGGAGGGAAGCTGATGTTGGTATTTGAGGCTCCAGAACAGAGGTGGGCACACTTCAGCTCACAGGCCATATCCGGCCCATGGGACCATCCTGCCCGGCCCTTGAGCTCCTGGCCAAGGAATCTAGCCCCTGGCCCCTCCCCTGCTGCTACACCACTGTGTGGGCAGTGCAGCTTGCTCTGCCTGGGCAGCAGCTGGGTCGGAGGTTCTGAGGGGGCGGGAAGTGGAAGGGGGCAGGGACCAGGTTGTTTGGGGGGCACAGCCTTCCCTACCCAGACCTTCATACGGTTTTGCACCCTGATGTGGCCCTCGGGCCAAAAAGTTTGCCCACCCCTGTTCCAGAAGAAAGGACAGATTAGATTGGTAAAATTTGCCAGCAACATCAGTACAGACACTAGCTAGAGTACAAGGGAGTGACTGTGGAGGGGCTGCTGAGTATAGTTAGACTCCAACCCAGAGACAGATGCAGGAAGAATCTGGACCAATGATTTCCATCAATTTTATTTTGCATAGAAAACTTTGCACTTCAAGTGGAATAGGCTGTGCTGCCAATTCTTGTTTTAAGAAAATGGCGGCTCCAGGAGCAATAAAAAGGAGATAGTATTCCAGTCCTCCTCCCTGATCTCTATGAACAGATCAAAGAATGCAGCCCCTTCAAGCTTTTTGACTCCAGGAAGTGTGTTGGCACCATTCTAGCAAACTGTGCTTTAAACCCGTGCTTACTGAAAGGGACTAATCTAGGTTCCCCAGCCAACATTAAACAGGGTATTTTATGCTTTGAAGAACTAAACAGGGATGCAAGGAATGCATTTTAGTCATCTTACAGACTTTTAAGTGGAGAATTATTTCCACATGTTAGAATTAAAAACTGAAAGTGGAATTTAATTCTCATGTCAACATCACAGCGGAAGTTAGATGCTCAACCCTGACAGGAAGGGGTTACATACCTAATTCCAGGCATACAATGAAGAGAGGGGTTTTCTGGCACCTGGGAGTTCTGCAGTCAATAATGGATTACGTGGACATGTAATATCACCAGCCCAAGAATCTAATTCTGCAGTACATTTCATCCTTTTGTGAGGATGAGTCTCAACACCACCATGCCACAAAACTCCTTTAACCAATAGTTTTCAGGATCCCGTTCCATTTGAAAGCATAGCCCTGTTGCTACCATGCTTGCCAACCCACAGACAGGTTCCCCGGCCTGCTGATGTGGAACAAGTACCACACCATACGAAATGAAAATAAACCACACTATAACCTTTGCTTTCATTTTCTGCAGTGTGGCAGCAAGACAAAGCTAGGATTCTTGTTCCACTCGAGCAAGCGGGGAAACCACTTGAGACAGAAGTATAACAACAACAGAGAGCCTCTAATCTTGTCCCTGCTTAAAAAAAAAAAGGGGGGGGGGAGGGGATTGACATTTTAAAGCCAAGCCTCCAATGCCAGCTGCAGTGCCAACCGTTTTAATGCATGTTAAGCTGCCCAGCACTACATCTTTGGGTAGCCTTTTGTTGCAACTCCTTGTAATAAGGTGGTTATCTGACTCCCTCACTAATTCCTCTTCAAAATTAGGGCACTGGCGTCCCATGCAGTTCCTCCTGCTCTGTCAGGGCCAGGTCCCCCTCGGCGGACTGTTGGATCAACAAGGATGGGTTTTAAAAACAAAAAAAAGCCTAGCCTGTGAGTCACCAGCACTTGACTCCCGCGCCCCCCGGGAGGACTCAGTCGAGAGAAGTGACACCGGGTCTGGGCTGCGCCTGGGAGCAACAAGGGGGGGTGGGGGGGCCATGACGCGGTTCCTTCACTTCAACACCACGGCACGGCCGCTCCGGGCGGGCAGGTCCCCACGGCGGCCGGGCCCCGGAGCGATGCCGGCCCGGGGCGGGCGGCACCTCCCGAGGCCGGGCACGGGGGGTTGGGGGGGGTGAAGCCCCTCAGGAGAGAGCGGGGGTCCCCCCCTTTGTACCGGGCCCAGAGCCCCCTCCCCCGCTAATCACCCCCCCTCACACACCGCAGCCCCCCCCGGCCGGGGGAGCGGCCCCTCCCACGCCGCGAAGCGGGCCGCCGCCGGTACCCGGGCCCCCCTGCCGGCCGCTCGTCCCCCCGCGGCCCGGTCCTCACCGAAGGTGCGGCGCTGCTTGAAGCTCTTCTCGGAGGGCATGGCGGCGGCGCGGCTTGGCCCAGCCCGGCCCGGCTCCAGCGGCTACTGGCGGCGCCGCTCCGCCCCTGCCTCCACCACCACCCCCCGCAGGGCCTGCTCGCCCGCGCGTCACAGGGGGCGGGGCCCGGCGCCTGCCCCCGGCGCCATCTTGAGTGTGGCGGAGCTGCGGCGGGGGCCCTGCGCGTGCGCGCAACAGAGGGAACGCGGCGGTGCTCAGCCGCGAAGGCCGGCCCGGCCCCGCCCCTCACGTGCGGCCTGAGTAACAAACCGGCCCCTAGTCGCCCCAGGCCAGCGCCAGGCCTCGTGCGTCACAGGGGGAGCTCGGCCCAAGGCTGCCCCACGATCTCAGCAGCCACAGCCCCTCCCCCACGATGCGCCGTCACGAGCAGCACCCTCCACCACGTACCCCCTCACCAGCCCCATCACAATACTCCCCTCACGGCCCCCTTGCGGCCCCCCCCGGAACCCCCTCACCAGCCCCAGCATCCCCCCACCTCCATCGCAATACTCCCCTCACGACCCCCTTGCCGGCCCCCCCCCGGTACCCCCTCGCCACCCCAGCATCCCCCCACCTCCATCGCAATACTCCCCTCACGGCCCCCTTGCGGCCCCCCCCGGAACCCCCTCACCAGCCCCAGCATCCCCCCACCTCCATCGCAATACTCCCCTCACGACCCCCTTGCCGGCCCCCCCCGGTACCCCCTCGCCAGCCCCAGCATCCCCCCACCTCCATCGCAATACTCCCCTCACGACCCCCTTGCCGGCCCCCCCCCGGTACCCCCCTCGCCACCCCAGCATCCCCCCCACCTCCATCGCAATACTCCCCTCACGGCCCCCTCGCCAGCCCCAGCATCCCCCCCACCTCCATCGCAATACTCCCCTCACGGCCCCCTTGCGGCCCCCCCCGGAACCCCCTCACCAGCCCCAGCATCCCCCCACCTCCATCGCAATACTCCCCTCACGACCCCCTTGCCGGCCCCCCCCGGTACCCCCTCGCCACCCCAGCATCCCCCCACCTCCATCGCAATACTCCCCTCACGACCCCCTTGCCGGCCCCCCCCCGGTACCCCCTCGCCAGCCCCAGCATCCCCCCACCTCCATCGCAATACTCCCCTCACGGCCCCCTCACCAGCCCCAGCATCCCCCCACCTCCATCGCAATACTCCCCTCACGGCCCCCTTGCCGCCCCCCCCGGAACCCCCTCACCAGCCCCATCGCAATACTCCCCTCACGGCCCCCTTGCCGGCCCCCCCGGTACCCCCTCGCCAGCCCCAGCATCCCCCCACCTCCATCGCAATACTCCCCTCACGGCCCCCTTGCCGGCCCCCCCCGGTACCCCCTCGCCAGCCCCAGCATCCCCCACCTCCATCGCAATACTCCCTTCACGGCCCCCTTGCCGGCCCCCCCCGGTACCCCCTTGCCAGCCCCAGCATCCCCCCACCTCCATCGCAATACTCCCTTCACGGCCCCCTTGCCGGCCCCCCCCGGTACCCCCTTGCCAGCCCCAGCATCCCCCACCTCCATCGCAATACTCCCTTCACAAGCCATAAGCCTAGTGTATGGGGACAACTCATCCCATGAGCCTGGCCGGGCCACAGCCTCACCCCCCTGCGATGCCTCCCATCAGCCTCCCTCACACCCCATGCCTTCTCACCAGCTCCCCACACACTGCCATACCAACCTCAGCCCCCCCCCCACATAGACCATGGTGCCCCCACATGCTGCCCACTCACCACGCCCATGCCAGCCACAGCTACTCCCATGATACCCCCACCAGCACCATGCCAACCTCTTCGTGTGATGTCTCCATCAGTGTCACAACCGCCACATATAGCACCTCCCAGCACCACACTGACCACAAACTGTCCCCTGGCATCATACCAACCTCCAAATGCCAGCACTTGGTGTTCCCACTCCCATCTAAACATCCCCATGACAACCATAGCCCCCTCCATGTAATTTCCTCCCACAGGCCTACACTAGCAAAGCCCAGCCATGTTGCTGGGTTCAGCAAATACTGTAACTGGATGCCCTAAGATGAGTTTAATTGTACCATATGGGGACCACTCGGACTTTGTCTTTGTTATCATCACCCTTACGTTTCCAACCATCGCAGCTCTAATTCTATTTGTGCTAGAACAGTAGAGACCAGACACTGGCGGTTTAAGCATTGTGTGATTACTTGTCCTCCTCTATATCTGATCAAGATAGGATATGGGTTTGTTACTGCCCCTAGTTACTGAGCCTGGCTCTTTATGTCTTTATAACTAGTGAGACTCATGCTTTCAACCCTAGAGGTCCCTCCCAGGTTCAATCCCCTTGGTGGCAGAGATGGTCTCTCTCACACTAGCACTGTGGTAGCACAAGAATAGGAATAAATACTTGTATACACACAGCTTCTGGATCTAGCTTCGAGACAGTTTCCCAGTCTGTAAGGGCATCTCCTGCAGCTAAACAACAGCTAAAACAATTCACTCCTCCCCATTCAGTTCACCTCTTCAGAGGTCACCTGCTCATCCCTACCCCACCCCGCCACGCACACAGACTCACCACATCTCACAGAGCAGGTGTATATTGCACAACCTAAATGGCACCATTAAAATGCAGATGCTATTATGACAAACCTGATCAGCAGTCCTCTCATCTAGCCATTATTTTGTCCTTCCCAGACCCTTTGCCTAAGGGTGAGTGATTACTTCTCTTTTCCTAGAGGCATGAAGCATGTTGATAAATGCAAAGTAATGCACATTGGAAAACATAATCCAACTATACATATAAAATGGTGAGGTCCAAATTAGCTGTTACCACACAAGAAAGAGATCTTGGAGTCACCATGGATAGTTCTCTGAAAACATCCACTCAATGTGCAGCGGTAGTCAAAAAACCTAACAGAATGTTGGGAATCATTAAGAAATGGATAGATAATAAGACAGAAAATAGCATCTTGCCTCTGTATAAATCCATGGTATGCTCACATCTTGAATACTGCGTGCAGCTGTGGTCACCCATTTAAAAAAAGATATATTGGAATTGGAAAAGGACAACAAAAATGATTAGGGGTATGGAATGACTACCATATGAGGAGAGATTAATAAGACTGGGACTTTTCAGCTTGGAAAAGAGATGACTAACGGGGGAGGGGTATGATTAAGGTCTATAAAGTCATGACTGGTGTGGAGAAAATAAGGAAGTGTTGTTTACTCTTTCTCATAACACAAGAACTAGGGGCCACCAAATGAAATTAATAGGCAGCAGGTTTAAAACAAAAGGAAGTATTTCTTCACACAAAACACAGTCAACCTGTGGAACTCCTTGCCAGAGGATGTTGTGAAGGCCAAGACTATAACAGGATTCAAAAAAGAAAGGTCCATCAATGGCTATTAGCCAGGATTGGCAGGGATGGTGCCGCTAGTCTCTGTTTTCCAGAAGCTGGGAATGGGTGACAGGATGGATCACTTGATGATTACCTGTTTTGTTCATTCCCTCTAGGTCACCCAGCATTGGCCACTGTCGTAAGACAGGATACTGGACTAGATGGACCTTTGGTCTGACCCCAGTATGGCCGTTCTTATGACATTAAGCAACAATCCCAGTCCCAATCAGGCTTGGTAATATGGGCTGCGTCCCCACAACTGTATCAAAACACCATCAATGGCATTATTTAAGTTTAAGGTTGCAAGGACACCCCCCCCCCATCATCTACTTTGACCTGTATATCACAGGTCACCCACACCACCCCAACACCTGCGCAAACACACTAAACCCAACAACTGAAATGAGACAAAGTATTACAGCCCATGGGAGACTACACTATTATGTGCCATAGGCAGAGAGTAGGAGCGACTGAAGTGCACCATTGCCTGAGGCTCCCTGTAAGATATACCCAGAGAATCCTGGCAAGTGACCTGTACCCACTTGCTGCAAAGGAAGGCAAAAACAAACAAACAAAAAAACAACCCCTCCGCCCCCAAGGTCACTGCCAATCTGACCAAGGGGGAAATTCCTTCCTGACCCCACATATGGTGATATGTGAGCAAGAACCAGACAGGGAAGCACCAGGAGAGAGAATGCTCAGTGCCACGTCAGAGCCTTGGCCCTCCCTGTCCAATGTCCCTTCTCCAGCTATAGCCATTGCATGCTTCAGAGGATTTTAAAAATAGAAGATATAGGGGAGGGAGAATCCCTTCCTGACCTCGGCAAGTGGCCGGCTGAAATCCTGAAGCAAGGGTTTTTAGGAACATAAAACAAACTGGAAGTGAGCCCCAGGGCTGTTGAGTCCTGTCCCCTGCCAACAGGTTTTCTGCCTCTGAGAGAACAGCCACTTACTAAGTCAGAACAATCTTCAGGGTATTTGATTTTATAATACAAAGCAAAATAAGTGTATTTCCCCTGCTCTTATAACACAAAACAGCTGAACCATTTTAGCCTAAATTTCCAAAATACATCCTCTTCTGGGGTGGGGTGGAACCAAGAAAAGTTTACTTCTAAGGGACTATTTTGTTTGTAGAATTGAACACAGGAATTTATCACAAAATTTGCCTTCTCATAGCCTTAGCATTGACCCCAGCTCAGTTAATATGTATTTTTATTTATTCCTATTAACACAGACTGCATAAAAACAGTTTAGCTTGTCAAGGAGACGGAGGGGGGGGGGGACAAGGGGTAGGAGACTTTAAGGTCTGGAAGCAGTTTATTTTAAGCATAAGAAAGTTGCATGATTCAGTATTTCCATGGTGCATTTAGGCTTTATCTACACTAAGGGCTTATCTCCATGTACAGTGATACAGCTGCATCTGTAGAACTTTAGTGAAGACACTCCTATGCTGACGGGAGAGCTTCTCCCATCAGCATAGTTAATCTACCTCCCGAGAGGCGGTAGCTATGTTGGCGGGAGAAGCTCTCCCATCAACACTGCACTGTCTGCACGGGGGGTTAGGTCCGTATAACTATGTCGCTCAGGGGACGGATTTTTCACACCCTTGAACAACGTAGTTATACTGATATAGGTCTGCAGTGTAAATCTGGCCTAAGGAAGTGCAACAGTATCTCACATGTTCAGCTGCAAATGCTAGCATACAGTTGCTGTGCCTCACCTAGAGAATTTTATTAGGTACAGCTAAGTAACTCCGTCTGGCACCTTTAAATCCTAGTCTAGACCAATCTTCATTTTGAAACCTGGACCAAGCCATATCAATGTATCAAACTTGTTAGAACTGTAGCAGAATCCAAACAATTCAGTTGCAAACCCAGTTTTCATTTATGCCTGCCCAGCCACCAGCCTCTGCTAAAATCAAACTGTTTTTAATTTTAACTGCCTTATACAGTACTATAAGCTATCGGGGTGACCCATGACCTTGCCATGATGGTGCATTAAAGTCAGTGCTCCTTCTGCAGCCAGTCAGACAACATTCTGAACAAGATGAGAATACTTCAGTACATTGGGGATCCCTGAATCAACTGGTTGATGAGTTGGTGATTACTTGTAGCATGGTTACAGTTTCTAGGAAGGAAATATAAATTAAAATTACAGGATGCCCTGTTCTCATTTTGAAAGGAAGGCTCAGTAGGCACCTTATGATTCAAGGCCAAGTATTTCTGGTAGCTATATAATCATAGGATGAGATCACTACAAAACGCGACTGACTGCTCTGAGAAAGACAGCCCTGAGATCTATAATGTTTACACCTATCATACAGAGAAGAGCAGCTGAAACAAGTTGGCTGATCATCATGAGGGAGGTTGGTGTGCATTTAAAATCTAAACTATAGGAATACAATCTATGCTTGACCCCTCTGCCCACTGATTGAAAACTAGGGAGATCCCTTTTAAAAGAGACGGCTTTTAAAAGCTGTTCACAGCAAGTGGCTCACTGTTGGAGCCACTCCATCTCTGAATAAGAAAAATCATCCTTAGCTTTAGACATTACACAGAATTAGAATTCACGATATTCTCTGAATTGCTGTTCTCTCATGGACTGCAGGCAGCGGTACAGGAAATACCAATTCCATTAGCACTTTGGGGGCCAGCTACCCAAAACTAATCAGCACCCAGGAGCTCTTACTAACTCAGGGGGAGTTAGTGGGTGCAGAGCGCTTTTTTAAAATTGGAGTATTGATTTGGTGCCTGAATGGGAGAAGAGCACTTTTGAAAATCTGGCCCATATAACATTTTTAACACACGCATCTTAATGCACTTTACAAAAAGGGGTATTGTTATCTCCACTTCTTCACAGAGGGGTCATAAAGGACAGAGAGGTGAGGTGACTTACCCTACTCTGCAGGTCAGTGGCAGAGCTCGGCCTAGGTCCTAGCTCTGATTCCCATGCTCTATCCACCAGGTCACACGAGCTGTCAAACCTGAAATAGAACACACAAGGCATTGGCCATGGTGTCGTTTGTTAGAAGGCAGCTCTGGGCAGGATTACAGAGGCCCACATTTGGAGAATCCTATGCCAAGACTTTCTTTTCTGTAGACTGCAGCAGAATATTTCAGTCCTGGGAGAGACATTATGTATTAGCTTTGATTCCAACTTACATAGATTCCATCGACTGAGTCTTAAAGGCTACAGGGATGACACAAGCAAAGAGAACCAATACTGACACAGCAAAAAACACCTTTACCTGTCTGCTATACAATAGCAGATCCAATTAGACAAGGGAATATTTTCCCTGTTGGGACCTGCCGCTGGGAAAAAGCTGATCCTGTGAAATTCCTTACCTGCCCTCTTTTTAGAGCAATAATATATTTAAATTAAAGACACTAGAATGGCAGAGAATAGCCACCTACCTCCGCCTTTATCCAACCAGCCATAGGTCAGAGTCCACAATCATTCTCCCTTAGAAAGTGATTATCACACATCAGTAATGATAAACTGGCTTCTGAGGGAACATCTACACTACACTTTGGGGTGAGCCTCCCAGCCTGGGTCTATAGACTTAGGCTAATGGGGCTCACACTAGCACTCTGTAAACAGTCGTATAGCCAGTTCTTTAGAGTGATAGCACGCTCTCCTCCAGGAAACTCACTCAGTGTCCTGCCCCGCGGCTCTCTCTCCAACATGCCCTCTCTGGAGAAAACCTAGCTGTTTCAGGAGGAAGCTGTCTGCTTTTCATCCCAGCAGAACTGTCTGGGCCAACACATAATCTGCCCTTGTGCCTTCTGTCTCCCCTTACCCTTGTAAACCAGCTTTCTCTGCTGTAGAATAAGCCATTCCTCAAGCATTTGACTGGGCCACCCTCCTCCCAGTATTGTCCAGGAGTAATCTTTCCCCCAGACTCACCTGTCCCAGAGGAATCGCCATATCACAAGCCTCTTCTTGTTAAACCCTTGGCTACTGTCCTCCAGAATGGTTTGCTAAATCTTTGACTAGGACAAATATAACAAAAAGTACTTCGCACAACACACAGTCAACCTGTGGAACTCATTGCCAGGGGATGTTGTGAGGGCTAAATTTATAACTGGGCTAAAAATCAATTAGACAAGTTCATGGAGGATAGATCCATCAATGGCTATTAACCAAGATGATCTGGGATGCAACCCTATGCTCTTGGTGTCCCTAAACCTCAAATTGCAAGAAGCTGGGACTGGATGACAGCGGATGGATCACTGGAAATTACCCTGTTCTGTTTATTACCTCTGAAGCATCTGGCACTGGCTGCTGCCAGAAGACAGGATACTGGCTAGATGGCCCACTAGTCTAACATAGTATGGTGTTTTTATGTTCTTAGGACTAGCCCATCACCACTGCAGACTTGGAGGGGCACCTTTTGAATCAATATTCTTGACATTTGAACTACAGTTACTATCTTAAAACAAAAAATCTTTGTGTATAGTCTACTTTCACAAAACCCAAGCTGGGAAGCAGTGGCTAACTCCCTCCTTTAAATCAAGTAGATCTTTCATGGCAGTCGCCTGAGGAAAGCTCACCTCCCAGGACTCCATCACATGTCCATACGAGCTAAGTGACAGCACATTGAAATATATTTCACAGTCAGAAGTACAAACCCGTTCCAAACTTCCCTGGTGTTTAAAGGGGTTTTATACTGTATGGGAGAAGTTTATTCCTTTGCTCTAAGGACTGCACTTCTACTATTGCTAAATAGAGGGTGTTAGTCTCCAGAGTTGTCAGGTCAGCACCTGACACCAACATTAAATCCACACACATTGAGGGGAAAAACATTGAACAACTTTACAGGTGAAAGTCCGTAAAATGAAGGGAAGGAAACTATTGCACTCTATTGCTGGTCACTACAGTGCGGTTTACTGTTTAACCAATGTCCTCGCACAGAAAAAATGTGGCAATTTGTTTCTTCCTCCCCTTCGCTTCCCTTTCCCCACCCCCACTCCCCAAAAGAAAGAGAAAGTTCAGCTAACAGATGCAGCTGGTGAGAGATTCTCTGAATGTTTGTGAATTATCTAGTGTTTTTATTGATGTAAACCTGACCTTTTACATTAGTCAAAGCTCACTGACCGTCTTGAATATATTGAATACAAAGGTACAGCCATTCCCAACTTATACAGATTTTCTGGTACCAGGATTGAGACAGCTAGTGTTTGTGATCATTTAGAACAGTTCTATTGAGAACTGTAGCCCTTACATTTGCCTTAAAATTGTTATAATCCTGTGAGGAAAATCCTCAGGAGTTTAAATTTCTTCTTGGAAATCCTCTGCCCCATAACTTTTGCACTTGCTCAGCAAGGAATTAAGAATAACAAAAAGCAATAGCAATTCTTCTGAGGAGTGCAAAACAGCAATGCTTTGTGCTCCCCAAGCTGGCTCTGCAGAGAGTTTAGCACAAAAAGCACTGCTCCCCGGTACCACGTATATTGACATCAGTTAATGATGCTGGTGCTTGAGCAAACATTTCTTGGCCTCAAAAATCACTTTTGAAGATGAAGTTGTTTTCTGTGACAGTACTGTGAGTCAGCTGATCGTTGGCATCTGGGAACGAATAATTTACATTTATATAGCTCTGGTCATCCCAAAGGAACCACACTCCCTTTGCAAGCATGATAAACTGTATACTCTGTATGTGTGGGTTTGTGGAATAATGTCTTGCATAATAATATTTTCCACTCTGTTTAGCACACCTTGAATTCAAGCATCTCCCAGCTCTTTACAAATAATAATTAAGTCTCACAACTGCCTGTGTGGTGGGTAAATATCATTCTCATTTTACAGATTGAGAAGCGGAGGCATTGACAGGTTCATGACTTGGCGACAAGTACACAACTGTTACTCTGTAGTATAGCCAGAGCACCTGACTCCCAGCCCCGTGATCTAAACACTACATAATGCTTCTCAGAACTGAACCTGCTAGAGGATTTAGACAGGCAGAATGTAATTACTCAGACTGGAATCTGGCCAAGACACCAGAAATAACAACCCTTTGCTTGTGAGATTGCCACAGTCTTTAATGACTGCACATGATTAGGACCACAGGTGATCAATCAGTCTTACAGCTCATTGGACAAACAGCACCTCCATAAGTTCAGCAACCCATTGCACCATGCAATGGCATTTGGCTCAGCATTGACACAAAGAGAAAATAGCCACTGAGTCATCAAATGCAATTTCTGCAGAACTCTGGGTTTTCCTTGGAGATCCCGCATCTGCACATTGACCAGCTTATCCTGGAAGGTCTGATGAGATCAGAGCCCCGCTAGAATAGCAAAAGCTGGTGATTGCTAAAATCAGGAGGAAAAAAGCTATCTCCCAGAGAATGAGGAACATCTGGAATCAAGATGCAATAAACAAAACTGTACAGTCCTTGAGGATGTATTCCTAGTCTGGAGTGATGAGCCATAAATGGCTGTTCTCCAAAGAATCCTTTCCCCAAGGCCACATAATACAAGGCAGAAACTGCAGTGCAGGTTTACATCATGAGATGCCCTGTTACAATCATTGTGGAGAGGAGGGGTTTCAAAGAGGACTTGTTTGTCTGTCTTTACCTGACTTACAGCCCTCCTCTTTCTCTCGCCAACTGGCAAATAAACAATCCTCTGGCATAGTTATTCCAATTATAATTGGCCAGTTGCGCCATCAGGCGGCAGCACATCCTGTCCCAGAGCCAGGGAAGGTGTAGACCCCTGCAGGATTCCAGAAAATGGGGCCATCAATTTAGAGCCTGTTTCAAAGCCCTTTAAAGTCTATGGAAAGACTTTAACTGACTTCAGTGGGAGCTATATCAGGCCCTTTTATTGCTAGAGAGAAATGAAACTGACATGCTTCACCTTTCAGTACATCCCTTATTCAAAGGTACTACAGTAACACAGCTCCAAGCACTGCAGACTGTAATACTGAAACTGAAGCCTTAGGGGCTATTACTCCAGAACACGGCAAGTAACTTTTGTGCCAGGCATTAAGGATGTTCAAGTACTTGGTAGTACCAGAGAGCACGTGAGTGATGTAAGTGAATAATACAGCATATTTATCCTTACCCCTTGTATCTTTAGCTGCAGTCTTTGATCCCCCATCCCAATGGGGGAGGATTTAAAATCCTTATATTTTAAACAGATAGGGAGGCCAAATGTCTGGTCCAAGATCCCATAGGGCCTTGTCTAAAGCCCACTGCCTGCCATTGACTTCACTGCGTTTTGCATACGGCCCAGAGTGGGATGAGCACTGCACATCCACCAATGTGATATATGCCATCATGTGCCAGCAATGCCCCTCTGCCATGTACATTGGTCAAACTGGACAGTCCCTATGTAAAAGAATAAATGGACACAAATCAGATGTCAAGAATTATAACATTCATAAACCAGTCAGAGAACACTTCAATCTCTCTGGTCACGCGATTACAGACATGAAAGTTGCTATATTACAACAAAAAAACTTCAAATCCAGACTCCAGCGAGAAACTGTTGAATTGGAATTCATTTGCAAATTGGATACAATTAACTTAGGCTTGAATAGAGACTGGGAGTGGCTAAGTCATTATGCAAGGTAACCTATTTCCCCTTGTTTTTACCTCCCCCCCCCCCCGACGTTCTTGTTAAACCCTGGATTTGTGCTGGAAATGGCCCACCTTGATTATCATACACAGTGATCACTTTAGATAAGCTATTACCAGCAGGAGAGTGGGGTGGGAGGAGGTATTTTTTTATGCTTTGTGTGTACATAAAAAGATCTTCTACACTTTCCACAGTATGCATCCGATGAAGTGAGCTGTAGCTCACGAAAGCTTATGCTCAAATAAATTGGTTAGTCTCTAAGGTGCCACAAGTACTCCTTTTCTTTTTACTCATGTATTCCTGGCTCCCAGTTCCATGCGCATATCCCTAAGCCAGGCTACCTGACAGGTGAAACAAATGCAGAGTGGAGACAGCCACCACCTCTTTCTGTTAGTGAGTCATTGCCTCTCTCTCCCTTGCCTTCTTCTGCCTCAGCTCATAAGAAGCCACCTGGTATCACCATGGACCAGCCTGCCCTCTGCTGGCTTGAACAGTTTCAGGGGGTGAAACTGAAGGAAGGTGCTTTCATTGATGAAAAGCCTAGTTGTCAAGAGACTTGGGAGAAAGCAGCAGCTCTGATCATTGAGTGATGGATAACTCCTTGCAGCCAAGGGATTGTTTAGGATAACATTATATCGGAGGCAGGGAGCCTGTGGGGGTCAGGGGTGACAGGGTAGGGATATAGTAGGGAGCAGGGTCAGAGGAGAGAGAGAGAGAAGAAAATAGTGGCAAACCCAGAAAAACCGAAGGAGGAAGGCCGTATCAATCTTGTACTGCAAAGTTTCAGCATGGACTAATGTCCCAAAGATATCCTTTGTTTTAGTCCCCAACTGAGTCCATGCCATGTGTCCCTTTGCTGCTTTTTCCCCTGCACCCAGTGACCCTTAATGGCTACATAGTGGCTACAAACTCCTCTAGACCAGCAGCACCAGAACTCTTGTGTGCCTCAGTGTGAGGACCGGAGGGTAGCATGATGAACCAAGAGGGCCATGTGATTTGATCCATATAGAAAGCAGAGGTTTGGCTCCTCCATCCCTCTTATGCCTCCCGTGCAGCCACATTTCCGAAAGTGGATACTGGTTTGGGGCGATTCAGGCTCTGGGTGTTCAATGTAACATCCCCTTGGGCCTGACTTTCAGAAGTTCACAGCACCCACAGCTGCCATGCATTGAAATCAGAGCTGTGGGGGCCAAGCTTATCTGAAAATCAAGCCCAAAACTTTAAAGATGGGCACCCAAAATCAATGGCTACTTTTGAAAATGTTGGCCCTATGTCACAGACAAGCTCAGCTGCCCCTTCAGCATCTGACGCAGGAGCATGCAACCAAAAACGAAATGCATGTTCCAGGCCTATTTGAGTTGCATCCTCCACAATAGCTCCCATCAACAGAGCATCCGCCTCCTGCTAGCAAAATGTCCAGCAATCCCACTCACGCCTGCCTGCTCACAGACCAGTTGCATTTTGGTTGAGTTCTTGAGCTAGTGTTTTGTTTGTAAATGAGCATGGGGGAGATGGCAGCATTATGGAAGTAACTACTATTTCTCCATCTGGGGCACCTCCAGCCATTAATTTATAGGGTGAGGATATAATGATCCAGTATATTAAGTGTAGGTTATTTTTTTTTTTATTTATTGTCAACTCTGAAAGACCCCAATTAGGGGAGAAATCTTGGCTCCATTGAAGTCAATGGCAAAAGTCCCATTAACGTCAATGGGGCTAGGATTTCCCTCTATAGTCCCTATTGTACTAAGCATTATACCAACAACTACTGCAAAGTTTGTTCCTACTTCAGAGAGCTCAAAATCTAATACTGACACTTCATGAGGTGAAGCAAACATAAGATTCGTTTTAATTTTTAATGTTTAGAGGGAGACCATCTTGTTCCCTTGCAAATAATATGAATAGGTATCCTGAAGCACTGTGCTGCTTCTCTGCAGAGTGCAGCTGCCCAGATATTCCTGAGCCCCCACAGCCCTCCTTTAAGTAGCAAAAATGTTTAAATGCCTGGATTACGAAAGAAAAAGGATTCTTCGCAGAAAGCCATAGCAAGGGGAGAAGTCATTTGCAAAAGCAGAACCCCCTCTCAGCGTTTCAGTGCTGTTCTTTATGGTCGCTGGAGATCTCATACTAAGTAAACAAAAGATAGTAACATTCCAACCCAAACCACCATTAGGGAGGAAAAGACTAAAAGGACTCTTTGAAGACTATTTTCTCAAGGAGCCTCGTTAGCGCAGTAGGTAGCGCGTCAGTCTCATAATCTGAAGGTCGTGAGTTCGATCCTCACACGGGGCAGCCTGAGTTTTTTCCTTTCCTGGCTGTTACATTCGTTATGCAGCGAGTGCGATCAAGAGCTTTTGCACTGTCGGGAGGAAGGACATGAGACCAGCCATGCAGCGGCCCTAACGCCCTGCTTTCCAAGCAGCCAACAGGCCCTGCAGAGACTGTTGCAAAGGGGGGCGGGGGCGGCAGGATCCGGACACGGGAACCAGGAGGCGCTGGTGAAATCCAGTGCAGAGGGAGCCGGGTTTTCCGCACCCCAGAGCACCCTAATTACACCGAGAGAAGTTTATAGTGTAAACCAGGACTCAACAGTCAGGGGAGGAGGCAGACAGCTCCCGCCCCGCAACGCGGGTGGACAGAGCTAGCTGCTGGCTTGCAGGGTGAGCCGCAAAAGTGGGGCGATGCAACCAGCCAGGGCGCAGAGCAGTCGCGGGCCCCGGCTGCGGCTGGGGGCTGGCACCCTGGGGTGATACGGAAGTTCCCCTGAGTTCTGCACCCTGCTACAGAGGGGCAGAGCAGAGCTTGCAGAAGTCAGCAGGGGTGTTTGGCTCCTGGCCCTAGCGGCAGGGGGAAGCTCCAGGGGCACAGGCCCCCCAAGGCTGTCCTTGCTCAGGGCCACGCCTGTCCTTCCTTGCTGCTGCAGGGCTTATTACTCAGCGCCCGGGCTTATATTTATGATCAAATGTGGCAAGGAAACTTTCAAACGGAATCCGGTGGGCTTCCCTGTGACCCGAGTTACACCCCCACCACGTGAGAGGGTCCAGGTCCATAACAAGTTGCGGTGGGGGAGGTTTAGGTTGGATATTCGGAAAAACTTTTTCACTCGGAGGGTGGTGAAACACTGGAATGCGTTGCCTAGGGAGGTGGTAGAATCTCCTTCCTTAGAGGTTTTTAAAGTCAGGCTTGACAAAGCCCTGGCTGGGATGATTTAACTGGGAATTGGTCCTGCTTCGAGCAGGGGGTTGGACCAGATGACCTTCAGGGGTCCCTTCCAACCCTGATAGTCTATGATTCTAACAGCTGGGGCGGGCTCTCGCAGACACCGGGGGAGAGGCCGGGGCCAGCGGGGTCTGCGTTGGGCCGGGTCTCGCAGCCCCCGGGGGGAGAGGGGCCGGGGCCGGGTCTCGCAGCCCCCCGGGGGAGAGGCCGGGGCGGGCCGGGTCTCGCAGCCCCCGGGGGGAGAGGGGCCGGGGCCGGGTCTCGCAGCCCCCCGGGGGAGAGGCCGGGTCTGCGTTAGCCCTGGGCCGGGTCTCGCAGCCCCCGGGGGGAGAGGGGCCGGGGCCGGGTCTCGCAGCCCCCGGGGGAGAGGCCAGGGCGGGCCGGGTCTGCGTTAGCCCTGGGCCGGGTCTCGCAGCCCCCGGGGGGAGAGGGGCCGGGGCCGGGTCTCGCAGCCCCCCGGGGGAGAGGTCGGGGCGGGCCGGGTCTGCGTTGGGCCGGGTCTCGCAGAGCCCGGGGGGAGAGGGGCCGGGTCTCGCAGCCCCCCGGGGGAGAGGCCGGGGCGGGCCGGGTCTGCGTTGGGCCGGGTCTCGCAGCCCCCGGGGGGAGAGGGGCCGGGGCCGGGTCTCGCAGCCCCCCGGGGGAGAGGCCGGGTCTGCGTTAGCCCTGGGCCGGGTCTCGCAGCCCCCGGGGGAGAGGCCGGGGCGGGCCGGGTCTGCGTTAGCCCTGGGCCGGGTCTCGCAGCCCCCGGGGGGGAGAGGGGCCGGGTCCGGGTCTCGCAGCCCCCCGGGGGAGAGGTCGGGGCGGGCCGGGTCTGCGTTGGGCCGGGTCTCGCAGAGCCCGGGGGGAGAGGGGCTGGGGCCGGGTCTCGCAGCCCCCCGGGGGAGAGGCCGGGGCGGGCCGGGTCTGCGTTGGGCCGGGTCTCGCAGCCCCCGGGGGGAGAGGGGCCGGGGCCGGGTCTCGCAGCCCCCCGGGGGAGAGGCCGGGTCTGCGTTAGCCCTGGACCGGGTCTCGCAGCCCCCGGGGGGAGAGGGGCCGGGGCCGGGTCTCGCAGCCCCCGGGGGAGAGGCCGGGGCGGGCCGGGTCTGCGTTAGCCCTGGGCCGGGTCTCGCAGCCCCCGGGGGGAGAGGGGCCGGGGCCGGGTCTCGCAGCCCCCCGGGGGAGAGGCCGGGGCGGGCCGGGTCTGCGTTGGGCCGGGTCTCGCAGCCCCCCGGGGGGAGAGGCCGGGTCTGCGTTAGCCCTGGGCCGGGTCTCGCAGCCCCCGGGGGGGAGAGGGGCCGGGGCCGGGGCCGGGTCTCGCAGCCCCCGGGGGAGAGGCCGGGGCGGGCCGGGTCTGCGTTAGCCCTGGGCCGGGTCTCGCAGCCCCCGGGGGGAGAGGCCGGGTCTGCGTTAGCCCTGGGCCGGGTCTCGCAGCCCCCGGGGGGAGAGGGGCCGGGGCCGGGTCTCGCAGCCCCCCGGGGGAGAGGTCGGGGCGGGCCGGGTCTGCGTTGGGCCGGGTCTCGCAGAGCCCGGGGGGAGAGGGGCCGGGGCCGGGTCTCGCAGCCCCCCGGGGGAGAGGCCGGGGCGGGCCAGGTCTGCGTTGGGCCGGGTCTCGCAGCCCCCGGGGGGAGAGGGGCCGGGGCCGGGTCTCGCAGCCCCCCGGGGGAGAGGCCGGGTCTGCGTTAGCCCTGGGCCGGGTCTCGCAGCCCCCGGGGGGAGAGGGGCCGGGTCTCGCAGCCCCCGGGGGGAGAGGCCGGGTCTGCGTTAGCCCTGGGCCGGGTCTCGCAGCCCCCGGGGGGAGAGGGGCCGGGGCCGGGTCTCGCAGCCCCCCGGGGGAGAGGCCGGGTCTGCGTTAGCCCTGGGCCGGGTCTCGCAGCCCCCGGGGGGAGAGGGGCCGGGGCCGGGTCTCGCAGCCCCCGGGGGGAGAGGCCGGGTCTGCGTTAGCCCTGGGCCGGGTCTCGCAGCCCCCCGGGGGAGAGGCCGGGGCGGGCCGGGTCTGCGTTGGGCCGGGTCTCGCAGCCCCCGGGGGGAGAGGGGCCGGGGCCGGGGCCGGGTCTCGCAGCCCCCGGGGGGAGAGGGGCCGGGGCCGGGTCTGCGTTAGCCCTGGGGCGGCTCTCGCAGCCCCCGGGGGGAGAGGGGCCGGGGCCGGGTCTCGCAGCGCCCCGGGGGAGAGGCCGGGGCGGGCCGGGTCTGCGTTGGGCCGGGTCTCGCAGCCCCCGGGGGGAGAGGCCGGGGCGGGCCGGGTCTGCGTTGGGCCGGGTCTCGCAGCCCCCGGGGGGAGAGGGGCCGGGGCCGGGTCTCGCAGACCCCAGCCGGGCAACGGGGACTGCGTTTGAACGAGGGGGCGCGGCCTGCCGCTCGCTGGGCGTGGTCGCTGGTTGTGGGCGTGTCATGCGGCGAGGGGGCGTGGTGAATGTGACGGCCGGGTTGGAGACAGTTAGTAGGCGCGGCGAAAGTGACAGCGGGCGTGGTTACGTCTGTAAGGGGCGTGTCGCCGTCTTGTGGCGCGCCGAGGTCAGCTCCCCAGCGCGGGTGGCGATTGGCTGAGCCCGCTGGCGGGCGGGCCCTGCGCGTGCGGGCCGCGGCCGGCGGCCGCCCTCCGCCAGTCGCCGGCCGGTCATGGCGGTGTGCGCGCGGCTGTGTGGGGTGGGGCCGTCGCGGGGCTGCCGGCGGCGCGGGGCGCAGCGGGAGCAGCGGCGGGAGGGCCCGGCCGACAGCGAGCCCGACACGGACGCCGAGGAGGAGCGGATCGAGGGAGCCCGGCTGGGACAAGGGCAGGCTCCGGACCCGGCCGCCCGGGCCCCGCTCTCCCTGCTGGAGCTGCCCCCCGAGCTCCTGGTGCAGATCTTCGGCTCCCTGCCCGGCACCGACCTGCCCAGCCTGGCCCGGGTCTGCAGCGCCTTCCGCCGCATCCTCCGCACCGACACGATCTGGCGGCGGCGCTGCCGGGAAGGTACCGCCTGGGGCCGCCGGGTGGTACATGGGCCAGACGCGGGGAGGGGGCGCGGGGGGCGAGGGGTCCCCATGGGGGCGCTGGATGGGCCAGACCCGGGGCGGGGGCGCTGGGGGCGAGGGGTCCCCATGGGGGCGCTGGATGGGCCAGACGCGGGGAGGGGGCGCGGGGGGCGAGGGGTCCCCATGGGGGCGCTGGATGGGCCAGACGCGGGGAGGGGGTGCGGGGGGCGAGGGGTCCCCATGGGGGCGCTGGATGGGCCAGACGCGGGGAGGGGGTGCGGGGGGCGAGGGGTTCCCATGGGGGCGCTGGATGGGCCAGACGCGGGGAGGGGGCGCGGGGGGCGAGGGGTTCCCATGGGGGCGCTGGATGGGCCAGACGCGGGGAGGGGGCGCTGGGGGCGAGGGGTTCCCATGGGGGCGCTGGATGGGCCAGACCCGGGGCGGGGGCGCTGGGGGCAAGGGGTTCCCATGGGGGCGCTGGATGGGCCAGACCTGGGGAGGGGGCGTGGGGAGCGAGGGGTCCCCATGGGGGCGCTGGATGGGCCAGACGCGGGGAGGGGGCGCTGGGGGCGAGGGGTTCCCATGGGGGCGCTGGATGGGCCAGACCCGGGGCGGGGGCGCTGGGGGCAAGGGGTTCCCATGGGGGCGCTGGATGGGCCAGACCCGGGGCGGGGGCGCTGGGGGCGAGGGGTTCCCATGGGGGCACTGGATGGGCCAGACCCGGGGTGGGGGCGAGGGGTCCCCATGGGGCTGACTCTGCAGGTGTGAGGCTCTGGAAAGGCCCACCGGGACAGGGAAACATGGGGGGAAGGTGGTCTCTGGGGGTAGACAGCTGAGGAAGGTAGGGGCCTGTGGGTAAAGTAGGGGCATCCTGGGATATAGTGTGTAGGGGGAGGTGGGGTGCTGACACTAGTTGCCTGGCCTGGGTTAGGGACCCCTGTGTGTGTAGTTGGGTGGGTGCCAGCCCTGTAGCAAGGAGAATGGTACTAGCTTTCTGGTTGGTGCTGGTGAGTGGGTCAGTCTGGGTGCCAACCCTCCCATCTTCCTAGGGAACCTCCCTACCACATCCCCTGTAGAGACACCCTGCTGCATATTCAGTGACATGTCCATCTTCAGAGCCCCAGTCCCGTCCTACCAAAATGTAATGCATGCTTTTTACTCCTTGCCCTTTGCTTTGCAGGCACCCCACTGCCTGTCCCCCCGTCTGCTAACCCAGTTGCCCTGACACCCTCCAAATTGCCTAACTTGCTTCTGCTTCTCCCAGCTTGGTACCCATCGCATCTCTTGCTATGTGGTGCATTTGCAGCCAGCTATGATGTCATAGATATATCTTCGCAAAAAGAAAAGGAGTACTTGTGGCACCTTAGAGACTAGCCAATTTATTTGAGCATAAGCTTTCATGAGCTACAGCTCACTTCATCGGATACAGACTAACACGGTTGTCACTCTGAAACCTGTAGATATATATTAACATTTTGGATATGCCAGCGAGTGCATCTAGTTGGAGTGTCTGAGCACGCTAGGCAGCTGCACTCTGTGTCATCAAACAGAAAGGTAGTGCTCAGATGCATTAAGGATAGCATCCATGGCTGCAGGGGATGGATGGTTCCTTATCTGCACTTGAGGGCAGCTGAGGGTGCTTGTCAGAACTGATGAAAACCCATGGATCACACAAAGCAGTGAAGACTGTTCCCAAGAAGTTATAAGCTGTTTTTTCAGCCTAACATGTTCCAGGGATATAATATTTTGTGGGGAGAAGGGGGGGGAAAAACGTACTATCCACTTTTTAGTTGTCGTTATAAGAGTGGGCAAGAAGAATCTATACCTGTATTGGTAAATTTCACACACAGATTTCTTCTAGGTCATAAGGGTTTGGTTTTTGTGGGTTGTGGCCTTGGCAAAGTTCTCACATATGAGTATAACTGGTATTCGTTTTATACAATGCCATTTACTCTTTCTTAAAATACAAAGAGACACTCGATAATAATATTAAAAGAAACCAGATTTAAAATTGATACAAGGAAGTATATTTATTTACACAACTCATAAAAGATCTGGGAATCTCACTTTCAGTATGTATCATTGAGACCAAGAACTTATCATTCAAAGGAAAATGAGACTACTATGTATGATAAGAGCATTCACAGTTGCATTAGACAGGATTGAAAACTTTTGTGTATAACAACCCCTCCCTTCAGGGCATAAACCAAACAGTAACTGGCAAGGTGTAGAAAGAAACTACTTCTACCAACACATTAGTATTACATAACTGTCCATTACAGTTCCTTGTATTCTCTTAAGCATCTGGTATCAGAGATAAGGTGGTGAATTAGATCGACCCCCTAGTCCAATCCACTGGAGCACTTCCTATACCAAAAGCATGCACGGTGCTTTAGACAGGTAAGAGTCAGTCTCCTCCTGAGGAGTTCATGAAGTTCTCACAGCACTGTAACTGCGACCTTAGGAATTAGACTTTAAACTCTTCTTTCAGGAAATCCAGTTATGGTTTCCCCAGAAACTGTAATTTGGCCCTGTTCATGTGCTGTATCTATCATTTTGTGTTGCTGTATATAATGTCAATTATTTCATCTTTGGTAGATGTAATGTGGCTATTACCAATGGTGTGGGAACTGTAATCTTGAATTTTCAGACTGCACAAGTATAAAATCTCATTGATAACTTTGTGTTAGGGTCATTACTTCACCATCTCCTGGTCTCTTCTTAGTAGTACCATTGCATATATTCAAGTAATGCTCTCCTTGTATATGAGAATATACATTCAAATAAACACACGCTCTGGGTTTAATTGAATTCCTGATCGTAGGAATAAATCAGCTGCTTGGAATTGTGTGGAGTTCCATGCAGTGTTGTAGCCATGTTGGACTCGTGTCCGTATATGTGTATCTGGAACTCTGCGTCTTCGCATGTTGTCTCCATGTAGTAGTGAGTATTAGGTTGCATGACTTTCAAACATCGAAAAGGGAAGACGGTCCTAGTTAGGTGTGATCTATAAAAATAAGCATCAGTTTGGGCTGAGACCTAGCCTATGACAGTTTAGGCAGAAAAGTATAATTTTGGTGAAATTATAAGGGCCTAGAAATAGAGCAAAGGGTGAATTCAATTCAATAACATGCTCCTATTCCTAACAGTAACACATTAACTCTGAAGCCATTGAGCACATCACGGATCTGTACTTCCTGATTAGTTATGCAAGTCTGCCTTCTTGGTTGCTTGTGTGGTTCTCACTTGTGCATGCACAAGCGCCCAACTAAACAAGGGACAGGTGGTTGTGCGAGTGCTTTTAACATTCTCTCTGCTAAGAGATGCTGAATACTGCAGTGCTACATACTTGTCTTTTTTTACCCTTAATTTTTGTGCATATCTGCTTTTGTCATGAGATCACTGCTGTGGATCAAGGGTTATAAACAGCCCTAACTTTGTAGCCATAGTCTATAATTAAAAATGTAAATCAGCCCTCCCAACCAAATGAGTTTTTTGACACCTTGGTTTAGTGCGATTGCAGGCAGACTCAATTTTATTGCAGTCACTGGAGCAGTAGTTTGAGTAGGGGGATCCTCCCCTTCAGGCTACACACAATTGCTTTTGGCTGTGGCTCTGAAATTGGAGAATGACCGTGGGGAAACATGAGCTAGTTTTGCAATGTTTGTAGCCAGCTACTTTTGGGATGATGCCCTTTTATCATTGTGACTGTTCGGGATAAACTGTTTCTCTGACCTGCTTGTTTGGCAAGTGGAGTGTTGCAATCACTTTCCCATGCACTTTGGCTTTTGACTTGACTTTCCTTGATTAACCCATGACCATATATGCTTGTAGTTTAAGTGGTCACTAGTTTTATATTGAAATAACACACCACATCAGGTCACCTGTCTAGGAAATTTCACTGGTGGATCATAGTAACCAGATCTAGAATTCACAAATTAAAATACTCTAACGTTTTGTTTTTGTTGAAACGGGGTTGGGGAGAAAATATAAATTGTTAAATAGTCATCATGGGGCAGGCTTTGTGTTACATTTATCACCTGTAGATTAGTCTGCTGTAGATCTCAGAACACTTTACAAAGGTGGGTATCTGTTCTACAGATGTGGAAGCTGAGTCGTATGGGGGGGTGGAAGAGTGGGGGAGTGATCTAGAGCTGTGAATAGAAGCCAGGTCTCCCCATTCCCAGTGCAAAATGTTTTCCACTGACCCCCCTCTGATTGCGTACTGAATAACGTGTCTGGCCTTGCCATGGTTTGTGCATCCATGCTAGACCTACAGCCACTTCTCAGCACCTTATCATATACAGTCTTTCAGGCTGCTAATGTTGTGCTTATGTAGGCATGGAATTAAAAGACTTAGTTGCTAGTAACAATTAGCCTTAATGTGGCATAAAAGTGGAGAATGAAGTTTGGTGTCCTTGGTTCTTTAGGTTCACAAATATTTTTTTGTGTAAAGACATTACCTTACCTGCCCCACTGCCTATTTCCTTGCGCGCTACTAAAGACTTGCTTGAAAAGCACTTCCAAACCCTTCATGACTTTTCAGGAGGGTAGTGGTAATACCTGCTGCAATTCCAATCCTTTACTATAGGAAAAATTTAGTTGTAGGAAGAGTAGAGAACATAAGGTGCAGAAAGGGATATAATCGGGGGGAGGAGAAGTGCAAACAGAAAATTGCAGAATAAGATGTGCCATGATCTGTTATAGAAGAGCAGGTAGAGTGAAACCAGGAAGGGAGGAGAGCATTATCTGAAAGCAAAAGATATAGTATGGTTCACTTACAAATGTGTAAACTAGGAGGCTGACAATGTTATGCTTAAGTGCAGGCCATAATAAACAGTGCACTGTTTAATACTTCAAATTCCACAGGGCATGGCAGTGCTGGTATATTTGCCATGCGTTGAGTAAATCTTCCGAGTCCTGTTAACATAAGAGAACAACCTTCCCAGCTAGTAGAATGAGAATTTCATAATCAAGTTCTATCCTTCCTTTTGAAGCAGGATTATGAGCAGTTACTCTCTGTGGTTGTGAATTTCCATCCATATTAACGCTTTAGAACATTTTCAATATTTAATTTCCTTGATGAACTGGCGCGTTGAGAATTTCTCTTTAAAAGAGCCTTACTTGCAGCGAAGCAGGATTTTCTGGAAACCTCCCATTTGATTGTCAGGGAAAGCAAAACAGTATTTTTTTTTCTGTAGCTGAATTGCAGCATTACATAGCTCTTATCTTAGTTTAACCTCCCCTTTATCTTTTCTAGCATCAAGAATAAATAGTGTTGTCCATGCACTGGCAAGCTTTCTTGGATTTAATAATTGTTGGGATTTGGATGTGGGAGTGGTAGGGGAGTTTGGTCTTCACAATCTGTAATTTCATACCTTTCATCACCATGACAGCCCTTGAAGAAAAAACTTAAGTGTTCTATCCATCCACAGTTAAGCAAAGCCAGTATGGGCTTTTGGTTGTAGTTTAGATCACTGAGGAGAGCAGGATCATGACTTATAGGAATTTCACCAGCTAAGATTACATTCTTGCTAGCAAACAAGATGAAATTATTGCAGGATTTGTGTGGCTAATGTCAAATGGCAATGAAAATTAATCACACTGGAATTGTTTTTTGGAAGTTGCTAATGTTTGAGAAGACGCTGACTCTTTTGGGAAAGATCCAGTTAAACCCAAACTGTGAAACTTGTAAAATACACCAGACCTAGTGATAGTTCTGCTTTTAGGTAGTCTGTCTCCTGCTATTTGACAAGACCACTTGTTAGAAACCATTGGATGATTTTTTCCAATTTACGTCGTGATTTCTGTGCATGACAATCAGTGATTTCACGAATTCAGACTGGATTAGCACCTCTTAGATACTACGATGAGGAGCATTTGAGAATTTTGAGGCATCAGGAGCAGGTAACCTGATGAGGAAGAGAGAATGTTATCACACAAATATCCTGACCTAATAAAGAATAAAACAGAAAAATGTCATCTGGGCAGAGTTGTCTTGTGATGATTTGGGGAACCTATGTAGAATTTAGGAATTCTGATTAAGTTATTACTGGGGTTCATGGAAAGGGCGAGTTTAAGCTGTAGGGATAGTCTGAGGGGTCAGCACTGGTTCTGAGGGCTGGGCAGGGGGCCATGTGATTACAGTTGTTGTGGGGTGTGCCAAAGAGAAGATCCGCACCCTAAGAGTGCATCTAGAGACCTTACAACGGTGGCAGTACCTAGACTATGTTCAGACTCCAGGGGCTTAAAACACCCGCAGGATTCAGTGGTGGCATCCCCGCATAGCAATCTGGTGAGTGGCCAAAAGAGGCGCTCAGCTGGACCTGTGACATCCCTGCGTGGTTTTTTTCCCAATGCAGTCTGTGACTTCAGATGACAGTATCCAATTTAATCTAGCTGCATCACTTGCTGCAGAAAGTGTGCAGCTGACATTAGTGGCCCCCTTGCTGGCTTTGTAGGCAGGTGAAGTTCTTCTTTAGTATAAGAACCAACTGTTCTCCGAACTACAGGCTGTGTCAGTGTTGCTTCTCGCCTCTCCTGAAGGCCTGTAATTTCCTGAATCGCAGATCAGCTGCAAAAGCCTATTGCTTTTCACCTCTCCCTGATATTATTACCAAACAAGACACAGGCTAGCATTAAAAGCATTATAATGTCTGATAGAGTGGCGGGAGGGACGTGGGCTTGTTTGTGGGCTGGGTCCAAATTTCCAGCTTTGAATATAGCTTTGATTTCACAGATCTGCAAAATTGCTGCATACATTCAGTTGGCTCTAGCCCAGCACTAAATTGCTTGTTTTGTGCTAGGCTGGAAGTGCGTTCCTGGAAGCTTTGCTGTTTACTCACTAGCTAATTGTACTTCCTCCCCATCTCACATCCTAAACAACTAGGGCTTCGTCCTGCTCTTGCTGATGTCAGTGGCAAGCTCCCACTGACATCAGTTGAAGTTTTTACGGAGGGGAATCTGTGTTTTTCCCTCTTGTCCCCTTCCTGTCTTTATTCAACTCGCTTCTCATAGCAAGAGATTGTTCACATTCATTTCTACAGTAACCCAAGTCATCCTTAGAAAACACGTGTGTGTCTTGTGGGTGTTCTGTCAAGCTACATTGCATACCCTAGCCAAACATATATGTACATAGAGCATATATATAGTAAGAGCATGATTGAGTTGAGCCGGGCGGATGTCTGCTTTCTCTCATTTGGCCTATATTGAAATCGGAGTACAGAGCAAGTTATTAGGAATAGATACCAGTAACAGGCAGCAATAGTTAATCATAAATTCAAGGAAGCTTGATCGACACTGTCCCTTGTGTGAGGGTGGGTTTCAGATCAGATGGCTTCTCTGGGGTTCTTTAAGGACAAACTTGATATCAGATATCTAGCAGATGCAGGGAGCTATCAGGTGCTTTAATCTTCTGCTAAAGGAAGCTGATGTCTGATTTTTCAGAGGTGCATTTGAGGTTTTCAGTGTGTGGATTTTCCCTGCTGAGGACTGATTTGCTTTTGGCACTAAGCTCTATTTTTGTTGCTGTTTGATACGTTTTTCCCTCTTCTCTTGGTGTTACAGGATTTCTTTCATTGAATTATTTGCTGGTACTTGTCTGCTATATTTTTAAGAATTAAAGTTTAATGCTTGCCTTCTGAACCTGGACTGAAGTCTCTCATTTCGTGCTTTAAAGTTGCTTTTAAAATTTTGAAAAGGCTTTTAAGATCTCTGCATCACTAATAGAATGCATTGAAAACAAAACAGTCAAAGGCATCTGCAAAGAATGGACCAATTTCAGTCTGATTTGTTTGCAAGTGTAATTGTACATGCAGACACGTTACATTCTCTTAACAATTTGGGGTTATGAAACAGACTTATTCTTTTAAAATAATCTTAGTTATAGATCTTTCAGTACTCTGAAATGTGGCCATTTTCCGTGAGTCTTAATAAACAGTCTTGCTTGTAGGACAAATTAGTGGGAGTGAATAACACCTGGTTGCAATGATGGTTTGCTCTACTGACAGATTCCCAGTTTGGATGGGTCATTTTCCCCACTTCATTCTGCCACCGATTCTAGGTGTAAGTGCCCGTAATTTATCAGCAAGGAGTTGCCACAATAGATTGCAAGTAGCCATCACTTGTAAAATGTACTAGGGAATCTGAGAATCTAGTCTGGAAAGGAATGCCATCCAACTTTCCTCTGCTGCTTCTGAAGAACAGCAACAAGAATATTTGTTAACAAATACAGCAATTTGCAAGATTGTACTTTAAATAAAATACATTGGATTGAATTTAAAGCTGCCTAAATTCTTGCTGCAGTTGTAGGTATCCTGGAGCTCTGTGGACAGCCCAAACCTTTTCACACAATCACTCATTTTATTAGCTCTTAACTCCTTTCTGTCTGTCACTGCAGAGTATGGTGTCTGCGAGAACTTACGGAAACTGGAGATCACAGGAGTGTCCTGTCGAGATGTCTATGCCAAACGTAAGTGATGAAGTCAGTGCAGGTCTGTATACTCCTGTTCTTGTTTAGTTACATTTTTAAAAGTAAATTTGCACTGAATCTCTGTCCTGGGCATTTGAAACACAGACTCTGTATTTCGTGGCAGAGATTTCATTTCTAAAGCTGTAACGAGTCTGACTACCACAGCATTTTAATGCCAGACAGATAACAAGAATCGCTGTTGCCTCTCCATACCCCTTTGATTGGAAGAAACTACAGAGTCTGAGGGTTTCTGGAAATAGGTATTAGTTTGTGGCTAGTGTGTTTAGCAACTGGTAACCGCTCACCCAAATCTGAGGACAGTTTTTAATCTGTCAGTAGGATTGTAAAAGTATCTTCAGCTGTTTGGTTTGCCCCTTTCTGGCCCGTGGGTAACCTGTATTCATCAGAGCAGGCTTTATCTTTGTGTGGTCCTCTGAAACAATGTTTGACTCCCTTCCCCCAGTGTAAGCAACTTCTGTCCACCATAACTCCATTGTTATGTATAACTTCCGTAGGGGAAGGTCAGGGCAATGATTCTCTGTGGAACACCTATTGCAACTTGACACAGAGGGGAATGGGGAGGTTATCTGTTCCTTTACTCTCGTCACCCCGCCCCCTGCATTCCAAACCATCTTGTGCAGGAGAAGGAGGACCCGACTGTGCTGGGTCTGTACAGAAGTGCCAACACGTGTGTGACCCGTGGTGCTTGGGGCAGCCCTCAATGGAAATGCCAAGGTCAGGGCAGGCTGCAAAATGGAGAGCAGATATTCCCAAGACTGGTGGGTAACACTGAAATTAAACTCCCCAACCAGTCTCAAACTGTGCTTCTCATCCCCCACACTGGTTATCAAGAAGCAAAAAAGGAATCTCACAGCCCCCTTTATTGCATTCTGGCTCCCAATCAGCACCTAGGTCCAGTTCAGTGAGCAGTTACTTAAAATAACTCTGCTCACATATACAGAATGTTCTTTTGACCCCAAAGGGTCAGCCATGTTACCAGGTCAGTATAGGATTGGATCTTACCCAATATACCATGCTGCCAGCCAGTCCTTTAGTGTCCAAAACTAAAGGTTTATTATAAAGAAAGAGAGATGTTAAATGGTAAAACAGTCACATACATACAAAGACTTCAAAGTCCATATATCAGGTTCCTAGCAGTATTGGTGAGTTTGCTGGCTTGAAAGTCCTTCTGGAATACATCCACAGCTTGGATGGGTCATTCAGTCCTTTGTTCAGAGCTTCCGTTCGTAGCAAAGTTCCTCCAGAAGTAAGAAGTAGGATTGAAGACAAAATGGAGAAGAGCAGCTGCCTTTTACAGTCTTTTGCCATGTGGCCTGCACTTCCTTTGTTTGAAACACACGCTGCCCAGCACATGGCTTGAAAGCCTTAGGGTTCTGTCCATAGGCATGTCCCTGTGTGCCTTGCTGAGTCATAAGGTGTATCCGTCTTCTCTCAATGGATCAGTTGTACAGCTGATGGTCCTTAATGGGCCATCAAGCAGACTTGGCAGTGCTGATGCCAAACTGTCTGTGGGTGTCACCCAAAGCATAGCACAAGTTTGAAATACAGACAGACATATCTATAACTCAATACAAACACAAAAATGAGATTATCATATCTGGCAAATTATAATATTTTTTCAGATACCTTACATGGCCTACCTGGCATAACTCATTACAATTTTACAATATTGATACTCATAATGTCTCAAGTGTCCCCCAGATTCCATACAGCATCACAACTTGTTTCCAGGACACAACTCCAAATAAGCAGCTGCAGCCCATGCGTTATGATGAGTGTTGCCACTTGCATGTGAGTGCTTTACAGACACAAACTCCTTGGTCAGCACAAGGCCCCTGGGAGGTAGGTGAGTTTCATCCCCATTTTACGGGGGTGGGGAAGGAAGAGGCAGATTAGGGACTTGACCCTGAACTGGCATTTGAATATAGGAGTTCCCTACTTAACAAGATCAAGCTGCCTCTCATGCTAATGGGTCAGAAGCTACATTGGCTGTTTAACACAGGAGCTGGTTCAGCTGCAGATACCAGCTGGGAGAGTGCTTGTGACAATCCCAGCAGCAGCCTGGATGACACAAGCCCCACAGTAGTGAATTGATCTGTCCTTGCCACCAAAATCAAGGGACCCAGGCATTTCATGGGTCCCCAAGGCTGTTGCTGAATTAGTCTAGCAGGAGATGGAACAACCCAGAATCTTTTGGAAATCAGCAATGACAAACCATTGGCTCCAGTGGTTGGTCTGCAGTTCCATGGCCCTTTACAAGAAGCAGGGCTCAGCTTGTTAAAAATGAAAGCATTTGTCTTTGTACATCACCAGAGTGAGAGTCCTGAGTGCGCTTTGCTGGTCCCAGGATGTCTGGCTCCTTTCAAATGGACCTTGTGCTTTATCTGACTGTCAGAGGCAGTGGTGGCCTTGTGCATTTAACCTCGTGTTGGGAGCCAGGAATCCTGAATTCTGATCCAGGCTCTGAGACCATTGCAGTGTGGCCTTGACCCAAGTAACTTCACCTCCCCATGCTTCAGTTTCTCTATCTGTAAAATGGGAATGGTACCACTTACCTCCCTAGGAGGCCACACAGGGGAACTCGAAAGTGTGTAAGGAAACCTCAGTCATTTCAGACCCTTCTTTGCTGTGCAGTGTGGCTTTTCTCGTAGCCAGAATGGTGGTATAGTTACAAACTATCTATTAATCACGTACCTGATATGGTCCTGTTTTTGCAACTTTTCCCACTGATTCTTTACACTTCAAAGTGTAACCCGCACACCTTCTGGGTGTGGTGTTCTGTCCCATCTGGTGGCACTGAGACCACTTAAAGAGAGAGATAAAATGAGTCTGGCTCCACAGCCTTACCTAACAGCCAGTTGGCTTTTAGCTCATGCGGTAGAGGCTCATGCACTAAGCTCCAGAGGTTCCTGGTTCAATCCCGCCATTACGAAAGCACCTCTTAATATAGGTAACCTCATTAGTCTCCTTCCACTGGAATAGGTCCTTGGTGAGCATTTAGCTCTTTAGAACATAGTGTTTTACGCGGTAGAAAGCATGCTATAGACTCTATTCCATTTGTAAATAATCTCTTGCCACGCATCTGGCAATCTGAATCCTGACCTGTGCCATTTCTTCAGACTTCGGCAGAGTCAGAACACTTGTCAGCTCATTCTTCCTTTCCTGAACCTTACCCTGGTTGCAGGGATATGAAATCCTTGGCTTGCAATCAGTTTAGATTCAGCAAAAATCTCTGTTTACAAACCTACTGGTGCTTTCTTGCTCAGCTTTCCTGAAAGAATTGCCTGGTGCTGTGTCCTTGTTCTCTAGTGTCATGTAGAACTCTTTAGTTACAGCAAAATTTATTTGGAACTGTTGGCAGAATTCAGGCTTGAAGGTGCAAACAATGAATGTTTGTTCTATTCTACATGCTACGCTAAGACAATTGGGAACAAAGCCAAACCCAAGATCTTAGAGGGCATAATGAAACAGATGCTAGATGGTGTTTCGAAAACAATTAGCTGGATCGAAGAGTGAAAAGAGGAAAAAACCTTTGGTTGCTCTTGTCCTGCGTAGACTAAGATAAGCGCAGACTCCATTCAGAATTTGTTCGGTGACATCGATAACTTATGAGGGAATCATAAAATGTGCCGAATTCTTCTGAGTGTCTGATCTGGGCTGGGGGCTGAAGAAGTGCGCCTTAAATCAACAAGGGACTTGACCTCCCTGTCTGGTTGGTTCGGATTAACATTATGTGATGGTCAGAGGGGAATCAACTTCTCTGGTACTTACCCTGCTGTGTCTGTCCAGGTATAAATCCACGAGTGAAGTCGGGGCGTTTTATGAAAATCCTTCCCGACTACGAACACATGGAGTACAGAGATGTTTACACCTGCCGTACGTACCTCCCATTGGCAAACGCTTTCTGCACTGAACTCACACGAGGCGCTGCATGGCGTGTGAAGTTACTGCAAACCACTACTTCGGGGGCAGAATAAGGAGAGCTGTCACCCAGGCTTTCCCGTGATTTGGTTCTCATGTACTTTGTTCTGACCCTCTAAGATGACACCTTAGGTAGTTGTAACATAGGGACAATAGTATTCACCCCTCTGGTGAAGTGCTGGGGGTTAGGAGAGCATCCTATTCATGGTTTTCTGTGGTGGAAACTAACTAGGTATAGGTAGCAGATGCTCTCCAGGGCAGTGGGCTTGGGTGTATGGTGGAGATAACACATTCCAGCTTGCCATTAGGGGAAGGAGGAGCGCTGCTTGCATTGCTCTTGAGGCCAATTCCATCCAGCCCCAGAAATGACACTAACAGACTCTAGATCAGCGTTTCTCAACCTATTTACCATTGTGGGTCGCATCCAATACTACCTTTCTGGCCCTGAGGATGTCACATGGGCCACTGCTTTGTGCTGACTGGTCCGCAAGCCGAGAAACCACTTCCCTAGATAGGCAAAGCTAGGAACATGGGTGTTACCGGTTAGCTTTTTCTTGGGTGTGAGCAGATATGTCCCCTTTATTCATCTCCCTGGATGAGTCTAAGTGTTGTCAGTTCTGAAACTTTCCCATAGATTTCTCTGAACTGTAGTCCCCCTCTCTCTGATATGTAGGTGGGAGATCACTGGACTTGGCAGCCCAGGTATCACTGCTGGAGGCATGTTGTTTACAGAGGGGAATTCCTTCTTGCTCCCTCCCCCCAATAAAATTAAAAAACACTCTGGACTTCAGGATTTTTATTTAAACCTAACAAAGGGAAGTTTCATAAGAACGGTCATACTGGGTCAGACAATGACACTGTCTAGCTCAGTGTCCTGTCTTTGGACAGTGCCCAGTGCCAGATGCTTCAGCGGGAATGACTGGAACAGGGCAATTATTGAGTGATCCATCCTCAGCTTTTGGCAGTCAGAGGTTTAGGGACTCAGAGCATGGGTTTGCATCCCAGATCATCTTGGCTAATAGCCACTGATAGACCTATCCTCCTCCTGTAGGGAGAGCTCCTGAAATGTAACCTTGATAGAATGTGAACTCTGCCAGTGTGTGAATGAGCACTGGGGGTCTCTGCTTATGTACACCCTGAAAATCTGAACCTGTTTAGGAATCAAAATTTATGCTAGAAAGCTCCATGATTCTGTTACTTATGGGACCTTTAAACTCAAGTTTCCTTGGGTGCATGTAGCTTACTGAAAATAAAGAGTTACCCTGGAGTAATCAGCTATGGTTCGCTCACAGGCAATACATTCGGGATCACCTTTACCTTGGTGTCTTCTAGTGCAGCCTGCAGTCCAAACGTGACCCCAAGTTCTGTGCTGTAGTTAGGCTTGGAAAAGTTAGTGTTTTATTGGTAAACTATCTACCATACACACGCAAACGAATGAAAAATATTTCCAATGATGCTGATAAGAAATTTACAGCCAGGCAAAGTAAGAGAAAAGGCTGCTTGAGAATTTTAGTTTGACTGAAGGATATTTACTCTCTGTATAGTTTTGACATGTGATGTTGACGTTTTGTGTGTTAACTTTGTGTAGCTTTTTGAATCTCAACATCTGTTGTCATTAAATAAAGATTGTCCGACCCTTCCCATAATTTCTGGTGACTGTGAAAATTTAACTCAATGAAAAATGCTTAAAACCCAAAATTTTGCACGGCTGTGAAAATTTAAACAGATGAAAAATAAAAAGAAGCTTAAAAATATTGATCACAGTCAAAATTGTAAAAAAGACAAACAAAAAACCAAAACTAACCACTCTTTCCCCCCCCCCCCCGGGGTGTTTTGCCAAGCCTAGTCAGTCTATGGCCACCTTTGCTTTTAATGGAGAGAGTGTTCTGATACCATGGTGAGGGATGCGGTATAAGAACCTGAATAGATCTACAGAGACTGTAGACTCCTGCTTGCCATACTCAGACTTGATCTGAATGATGTGATTTATGTCACTTTATCCAAATCAGGTGCCATCCTTGTGCTATTGGAAAACTACAAATTCAGCCTTTATTGTTGCAAAATATGAGAGTCCCAGTACCGTCCTCTGCTCTGTTAGCACACTTCCCAGTATGCCAGAATACCTTTCCATGCTCTGCGCTGCAAACAGCTCTAAAGAGAGCAGGTTTCCATAGCATTTCAGAGCCTGTGATGTACTCTCCAATGGAGCATCTATGCCCAACAAACTGTCCTTTCTCCATGAGTAAACATAACTCTCACCACGATTAATGTATCAAGGGAAGAATAGCAAGGCCCAAGAGTCTAATGCTCTGGGTCTGGAACATGGTGGGACTTTGATCTGATGAATGAACTTGAGTGAGAGAAACCAGTTTTGCTTTGTCCTTGGGGGTATGTATAAAGCCACCTCTGCTGTTGATCTGGGGATGATAGCATGGTTATTTTGCAGAGGAGGGTAATGCAGGATGGAGATACTAACTCACTGGTGCTTGGGAGTGCGGTTTCATGGCATGTGCTAACGTGGTGTGGATGCTATGGACTCACCTGCACTAAAGTCTTAAAGGCGGCCATTGCGTTTCAGCCAGCCAAAGAGGGTTTGAAGCAGCCCTGGAACTGATGACTTCAGCGTGAACTAGGATGAGTGAAGTAGCCTGGCAAAGCAGTGACCATTTCATAACAGGAACCTGTGGCGATATCATGTCTGAGTTGGACCTTCTGATGCACCCACCAGCCCAGTTCTCCACCTGGAAGGAAATGAAACGGGGACGCCAAGCTGCCCAGCAGGAATCAGAATAGCTTTACTGATTTAGTGAATAACTGATATAGCGAGTGTGTCGTTTTCAGCAGCTCTGAAGTTGTGTTTCAGGCTGTTTCCCCAATGGTGAACTTCTTGGTTGTCCCCCCCACCCTCCCAAATGACCACCGTCTGATCCCTGTTTCCTCTGCGGATGAGCCTTAAAGAATCGCAGACACAGCTGTGATGGGTCATTGATTTAGCTTCCTTTCATTTGTTCCCCTCCCCTCACTCTGGAGATTGCAGATTTCACTGAAAACTCCAGTATTTGTGTTTAAAGTCACCAGGTGGTAGAAGCCGGATGCTGGTGATGAGAGAATATTTAGTTAATGTTCATGGCATCTGAAGTGTTCCCCATCCCCTTCTGAAGAATATCTCCAGGGCTATCACAGCATCTCTGTGCTGTTCTCTCTCTGGGAATAGCTATCCTGCTTTAAACTCACACTCCAGCTCACTTCACAAGAGCACCCCTGTGTAGACAAGCCCTCTGTTGCAGACATTGCCACAGTTGATGCTTATTGGCCGCCCCTTGTTGGCTGCTTGAATGAGCTGCTGAGACTGGAAACATCCATCACCCTACTAGAGGTAACCTCTCCTGACCAGGGGCAGCATGCATTGGAGCCAGAAAAGCTGAACCTGGCTCAGGACCACCAGAAGGAAATCCCTACACAGATCCCCTTGATGGGGAAAGGGGCCTATAGCCCAAAGGGACCCCTTCTTAGGGAGCATCTCTATCTTCCCCCACCTCTTTGGAGGCACAAAGAGAGGAGGGGAGCCCATTGGAAAGGAGAGAGGTGTGGTGCTTCCATCCAGAATCAGGAGAGATCTGGCAGGGTCATCCCTAATCTCCCCCATTTGTGGGTATCAGAGCTGTAACTAACCAGGTCTTGACTGCAGGGAATTCACCTGCTGGGCTGCCTGAGGCTTGGGCACTGCAGCGCTGCTCACAGTCTGAAATGAAGCCATCACGGGTAAGAAGCCCAAAGGTTAGCATTTTCCTGGAGAAAATACAAAGCCGCCCCCCCATCGCCCCCCAAGATGCAGACCATCCGCTATCCACCTGAGACACTTTGCCTGCCTCCAAAGGGGGTTGTTAGCAAGTTCCAGGGAGGGGGTGGGGAGACTGCAGTTAGTTTTCAATGCTGCTCAGGTTGCAGGGTCTGTCTGGCAACAGTCTATTCCCATTCAGCTGATCAGGGAGTTTTCTGGCTCTGAACAGCTGTTAAAAAGCCGTTCACATTACTGGCGAGAGGAGGGCATCTAAGCCTCTGACTGCTCAGTTAGATTTGCCTGCCATTGGAAGGCTGAACAGATTTGAATCAAAGTTCAAGGGTGATTGTGTCAGACTCACTGATCTGGATGTTGCTGTGAGTCAGCCACTTTCCCTAAGCAAACATGGCCTTCCTTGAACTAATCTGGAGCTGGCTGATTACCCAGAAACCAAGTCTATGAACCTTGTTCAGTACAAGTCTTTCCTCTTTTGAACAGGCACTTTCTTATACTTAAAAGTCTGGCATTAAGACAAGACTCTCATCTGGAGCATTAGCCCTGAAGATGGTTCTAATGGAAGAGCTTTTCTTCCTCCAGTTCAGCGCTGTCTGCGTTCAACAGCTTAACGTCAGGTTTTCAGTTATAATCTTAAAAGCCACTGGCGTTTATCAGCTGTGTACACAAACCAGGTGGAGGAGGCAGGTATCAGTGAGTGGGGTTTCTTGTGTATTAAATGGTATGTGCATAGTAACTGCACTTAGACGATTTTAAATCTGATCCACTTTGTATCCTTCATGCAGTTTGCTATTAGAGTTTGACTCCATGGGCTGAGTGAAATTGGGCCAATCATTCCTATTTCTTATTTCTCCTGTTGCTTTTCCAGTTCTTCCTGAGCATGGGGCTGTTTGGCACTTAACAGCCCTCGGCAGTGTCCTTGATCCCAAATACACCTCTTTGCTGTGGCATTTAAATAATGAAAATATTCCTGTGTAGTGCTTTACAATTACTTTTTAACACATCCACTTTGGGCTTAAACTCTTCCAGTAACAGGATTCGCTCCAGCTCAGTCTGGCCTAGTTAAATTAAAAATTTCCGGTCTGAATTTGTCTAGCTTCAACTTCCAGCTGTTGGATCGTGTTAGACCTTTCTCTGCTCGGCTGAAGAGCACATTATAAAATATTTGTTTTCCATGTAGATACTTACAGATCAAGTCATCCCTTAACCTTCTCTTTGTTAAACTACATAGGTTGAGCTCCTTGGGTCTATCACTATCAGGCAGGTTTTCTAATCCCTTAATCATTCTTATGGCTCTTCTCTGAACCCTCTCCAGTTTATCAACATCCTTCAATTGTGAACACCAGAACTTTACGCAGGATTCCAGCTGTGGCCATACCAGTGCCAAATACAGAGGTACAATAACCTCTCTACTCCTATGATGACATGGTTACTTGTGATGGAGAGGGCTCGACGTGGTGACCCAGGAGGTCCCTTCCAGTCCTATGTCCTTTGTTCATGTAAATGTACTCTCATATTATGGGTCAGCTGATGCTTATGTTTAGAATCTGAGATGAACAGCCTCTGTATTCTCCACGGAAGGCAGGCATATGGTGTAGTGGACACCTTCAGTTCCTTATGACTCCTGTCTGCAGCAGGCTGTATGTGTCAGTGTTCAAAGAATCACCTGTGTTTGCAGTTTGTGGAAAACTTTCCTACTTCTGCCCCCTTTTTCCATAGGATTTAAATCTTAACTAGCTCCGAGAAGGGGATCCAAAGTACAAGATATGGTACAGTACACAAGGCTTGGGAGCAGCTTTGAGGAAACGTTGAAATGCAGTAACCTATTGAGATTTCTTCAAGGTCTTCTGTATGTGTCAAATCTGTAATGACACCTGGTCATCGGATGCTGCGCTCAGGAGCTATGTGACGTGTGTGCTGCCAGTTGCCACCTTAGTGGTTGAATCTGACGAGGATCAGGTACTTAAGTGGAGGCATGGGGGTGCGTCTGTCTGGTAGGACAAGAAGGGGATGGTCTCTTAAAGCAAACACTGTTTGCTTTCCCTGCTCCCCCCTACTTGTATGTTCTGGATCCCCCCCGCATTCGCAGCTTTATGAAATCGGAGCTGTCTGGTGTCGAGAGCATCTTACTTGTGGTCAGGGAAGTGGATAGCCTGCACTTGTAGGCTCCAAGCAGAGCATGTGATGCCTATCGACAGATCTCAATGAGAGGATTTTCTGATGGAAAGTTATTCGCCAGTTGGGTCCTTGGATCGCTGCCTTTGTAAATCCTTTAAAAGCTAGCTCTTACCGCTGCTCCCAGCTGGGCGTGAAGCTGTGCAGGAGAATAGTGTGCGTTTGCAGTAGGCTTCATGTGACAGCTTTTTGAAAGTCTTCAGAATTGGCCCCTCTCCCTGGGTTTGGGAGAACTGGGATTCTCTCTCCCAACCCCAGTAAGGACCCTGTTTGAGGGGGTGTCAGTCGACAACCTGTGCAGTTTTATGGCAGCCTCCTCCTCTCCCCTCAAATCCCTCTTGCTGTGTTGTTTGTGAAATGTCTTGCTCTGTCTCCTATTCCCTAGTGCTGCACCGATACCGACTCATCTTGGGACTATGGCAGCCGGACATCGGGCCATATGGGGGACTGCTGAACGTGGTGGTGAGTACAGAGATGTGCTAGGTTTGTTGCATCAGCTTCTGGCAACAATTTCATACAAGCTCCTTTAAAACTTTTATGCTTCTGCCTTTGGCATAAGTTGGCGTTCACTGGGTTGCATTAGGAAGAGTTGGGTTAAGATGCTCCATATGCAGGTCACTTGGCTGCCTCATAGCCTCTTTGCCACAGTACGTGATACCTTTACCTGCAGAGTGACTAGTCCCTGAAGAGCAGTACATCAGACATAATGATACTGGCTGGGCCTGATCCAAAGCCACTGAATTCAATGGAAACGTTTCCACTGACTTCAGTGAGCTTTGTGTTAGGACCACAATGAGACCAAGTCTAGAGAAGCAGAAGAGCTGCTGAATGTCATTTGCCTCTCTGGATTTAGGATTATTGGGATTACTCTGAAAGGCTGAGGATAGAGGCTTGCCTGATGCCTTCTGATATCCTCTGCACCAAGGATCATGGATTGGCCAGTTTAACGTACTAAACCCATTGAGTTTGTTAACCTTTGAGCACAAGGCTCTCTTATAGAAATATGTGTTCCAGAGCGTTATATCAAGAGCATCTGGCTGCAGCAGTGTGACCGTACCAGAGTTCCACGGGGAGTGTACATGGGAAGGGCAGTTTCAGAGTGCTCTACCCTGTCTCTCGTTCATGGCTTCTGGCATTCCGATGTTTAGAGTCACCCCAAGCATGGCACTGCATTCCTGATCATCTTGGCTAATAGCCATCAATGGACCTAGTTGTATTTTTAACCCAGTTATGGTTTTTGCCATCACATCCCCTGGCAATGAGTTCCACTGGTTTAGTTGTTCAATACTGTTAGCTTGTGAAGAGAGACTGCAGTACTGATCTCTCCTTGGGTCTTCAGGAGAAATCTCCATTAAAGAATATTTGCTCTTCAAAGCCACTTTACCTTTGTGGGGTGAGGATTCAATGAGGTTTGCAGAAAGAAAGGCTGGCTCTTTTACGCGTCTTAGCAAGTGAAGGGGATCATTGCTTTCCTTACTGGCAGTGAGTAATAGCACACAACAATTCATCATCCAAAAGCCAGACATAATTATGGAGACTAGAAGTCCTCCCGGTAAGAGAATCACTGGCAGCATGAGCTCGTCACAAACCAATTAAAGCTTGACTAGCCTCAGCATAATCTCTCTCTCCAAAGCCCAATGCGTATCTGGCACCAAGCTGCTTGCAGTAATAGAAGTGAATGCTTATCCCATGAAACAAAGCCCTATAAAGGGTGATTCTTCCCCCTCACAGAGGCTGCACTGTGTCTGTTTGGGCTGGGATCTGGGCATCAGAAAGCAGCTGTCTAGCACTGGAAATGCATCCGATTGTTGAGAACAGCTCCTCAGTGTCCTGCGGGAGAACCACCTTGCTCCCTAACTGTAGAGGTTCTGGGGCTGAGGTAACAGCTGCTGCCCAATGAATGAAGGACGGGGGAGCATTGACTCCATTTGCTTCTCCCACCTCTTCGCAGGTAGATGGCTTGTTTATCATTGGCTGGATGTACTTGCCCCCTCATGACCCTCATGTGGATGACCCAATGAGGTTCAAGCCCCTTTTCCGGATTCACTTAATGGAGAGGAAAAGTGCGACTGTCGAGTGTATGTACGGCCACAAGGGGCCACACAATGGCCATATCCAGGTGAGCTCCAGCCTGTGCCTCCCTCCCCTCCCCACACACAGGTGAGTCTGGCTGCTTAACCTGGGCACCAGGCACTGAGGAAGAGTTTGTATTCCCTGGGCCTGTAAACAAAAGTACCCAGTGGTTGAGAATGTGACGTCACTACCGTGATGGGTCACGTGCAAGGCTTTTCTCTGTGCATCTGCTCAATTGGCTTTCCTTTAGTGACTGCAAGGGATTGTTTAGGCCAGTGGTTCTTAACCAGGGGTACGCATACCCCAGGGGATACTTCAACTTATCTAGTTTTACAAAAAGCTACCTAAAAAACACTAGCCAAGTCAGTGCAAACTAAAATTTCATTCAGATAATGACTTATTTATACTGCTCTACATACTATACACTGAAACGTAAGTACAATATTTACATTCCAATTGATTTATAATTATATCATAAAAATGAGAAAGTCGGCAATACTGTGCTATGACACTTTTTTTTTGCATTTTTATGGCTGATTTTGTAAGCAAGTTTTTAAGTGTAGTTTTTAAGTGAGGTGAAACTTGGGGGTACACAAGACAAATCAGAATCCTGAAAGGGGCACAGTAGTCTGAAAAAGTTGAGAACCACTGATTTAGGCCATCTCTTGATCAGTTCTGATCTCTAGGCTGATAGCACATTGAGCTCTTGCTTTCAGTTGGTGCCCCTGCATTGGAGAGGATGGATCAGCCAGCGTGGGGGCACCAGTTATAAAGTATGGTGGGGGAGTCAAGGGAAGGAGTGTATATAAATGGTCCCATGCACTGATGTGTCCAAGTGACCTGTCATCCCGTGTAGGGGCCTTGGGGAGGGTACTTGGGATAAGCCATGGGGTAGGTGGGATGTTTAAGGAACAAATTCGAGGGAGATTCTGCTCCTTGAAACAAGGGGCTTAAATGTGGAAGGCAGCTTGACATTGGGTATCTCCCTTGGAATGATGCCAACTCGCTCCCTTTCCTCAGAGCATGGAGCTGCTGCATCGAGTGCTTCAGCCTTTGTCTCCATTATCTCTAGCCATCACCTGTGGAGTCCCACTGTTTCATCAGTGCAGCCTGGAGGGGTTGGCAAACTGCGTAAATCTTGCCATCCAGTTGTCCCATTAGGATTCTGTTTGACGCAGCCTTTGTTACGTTGCTACATCCATCTGCTGCTAACTTGAGCTCTCCTCCCCAATAACTGCAGATCGTAAAGAAGGACGAGTTCTCCACGAAGTGCAACCAGACAGATCACCATCGGATGTCAGGAGGAAGGCAAGAGGTAACAGCGTCCCTTCCAGCCTGGCCAGAAAGAGTCTGTCACTTGCCTAGCCATCTAAATACACTGGGATTAACTGTGTTCGTGAGGCTCAGCAGGGTGTGATGTTACTGTCAGGTCCCAAATCTTTGTGATCTGGATGGTCATGATGGGAGCTGGGATACGACTCCTAAGGCGCCCACTTGTGTGTAATTTTACAGGTATTGGGGAAAAAAACAAAGCTGGCTGATCAGTGGCAATTTCTGTCCTTGGGGCTTTTCTAATGGATAGAAATAACTTGTGGTTTGAATTTGCCCTTGGTAAAACTTGTAGCAGACCAAATTTATCCTCCTCCTGCTGTTGCAAGGAGACCGTCAGGTACGGGCTGCACTTGGCCCTTGGGCTGCCCTTTGAAAATCATCACATGCATATTTGTGTTGTGTATTGCACGATCCAAAGGAACCTCTTCTGCTACTGGGTAAGGCTTGGCTTCACACTCCAGTTCAGCGGACCAGCTCAGTACTCAGACTATACAGCCACCTTGTGGGGAGACCTCTGTAATACTGGAGCACTATTGGTTGCTTTGCCGCACCATATGTGCTGCAATAGCCAAACACAACGGCGTGCGAGAAGGACCGTTTCTGTCTGTGTGCCAAGGTTACAAGACAATGAGCAATCCTCAGCTCCCCGCTCGCTTCTCAGCATGTGGCAAGATTTGGACCACAGTGTCCTTGTTCTTCCTATGCCATGTCAGACCCTTCGGGTTGCGGTTCGGCGGCCCAGTCTGGAATAATGCAAGCAGCCTTCACGTTCTTCACAGCTCTCACAGGGTGCCGAGACCTGTGTGAAGTTAGGCCTGTCACAAACAGGCACGATATTAAATATCAGTCATGCTTGCGTGCCTTGTTTTCTTGTAATTATGGTAAGAGCTGCTCCTTTTACTGCCTGTCTGCTGAGATGAGGGATTAAAACCTTGGTTAGCAGTGCAGGAGTAATATAATTAAATACAGCAGCTCTGCCTGTCAAGAGGAGAAAGCAGATGTGTCATGAGAGAGCTTCTCTGTTAACTGCTGCACAGTGTAGGGATGCTCATTGCTGAGAAGTTCAGTTAGGAGTCCATCTAGCTAAAATCTGACTCTGAGTTTTCATACTTGAAACTGTTCCATCTGTGAAGCTAAAAAACCAACCTTTCCCCCCAGTGATTTACTGGTAGAGGACTGATGTATTGCAGAGGTAAGATTTTGGTCAGTTCCATAGCAGATGAATAATGTGCATACAGTCCTTTGGAAACAGTGTGTTGGGTAAGTGTGAGAGAGAGCGTAGTAACTGGTGGTTCTGTATTTAGAAGGTAAAGAATGCAGGTTCAGAAGATCGCTTGAGAGGCTGATATCTTCAGTAGGGATGCTGTTGTCATGAAATTGTAACTCACTTTAAAGTAGTAGCTTTTCAGAGATTGCTTAGAGCTGCTGTTGAGACAGGTTTCCCAGAGCCTGGGATTTAGGAGCACAAATTCTACAAGTCAATGGAATTTTATTTTCCTCAATCTTCTAGTGTTTTTGAGTCTTCCTCCTTTCTGATGATCAATACATCATGTAGCATGATCCAGGGGATGGGGTCAGGACCGAGACAACAAGGACTTGGGTCCCATTCCCAGTCTGACAAGTCACTTCCACTCTGTGCTCCAGTTTCTTTGTCATTCACATGGGGGTAGTGGTCCTGCTCCCCTTTCATGAAGGGCCGTGAGGGTGGGGGATGAGAAGGACTGTATAAAGTAGTAGGTATTTTTGTTTCCATAACCAGCTGGGCGCATGGGCTTTTTCCTCGCTGACCATCTACATGAATTTTGTTGCAAGGCCAAGAGTGATGCTGTGCAGCTAAGGCACCGTCCCAATTATAAATTGTCTGCGAGTGGCTCATTGGTTTTACATGTCTCTCCTCTGTGTGCGCGCTGCAGGAATTCCGGACGTGGCTGAGGGAAGAATGGGGCCGGACTCTGGAGGATATCTTCCATGAGCACATGCAAGAGCTCATCTTGATGAAGTTCATCTACACCAGCCAATACGAGTAAGGAGACCCAGCTCTTTCCTAAATATCGGGGTTAGGGGCACCTGAACTTGGCCCAGTTCACTGCTGTATTGTTGGATTGGTCTTCCTGGTTAACTGATAACCTTGTTGCAACACATGTGAGTGGATCTTTTCCCTTCCACAGGCTCCTGTTTTAGGGGCCTCTGCTGTGTTTGTAGAGAGGATGGTATTTTCTGCACAGACAATGAATGTATGTAATAGTCTTCATCTGGTCCATCATCTGGATTATGATAGTACCCCAGGACCTTAATTTGGATTGGGCCCTGTTTCACTGAGCCCTGTACAAACACATGGTAAGACAGTTCCTTACTGTAAGCGTAGTGAAAGATAAGATGCAGCAGGGGGACACAGTGATAGGCCATACGGTTACTTGGAATAGCTGTGTGCCCAGTAGATGGCTTTGGGTCATTTGATTTTGTGTGATCTTAAAATTGTACAAGCCTTCCCACCACAGCAAGGTGCAGTCCCCAGCACAGGATTCTGTGAGTGGCTTAGGAAGACGCTCATTAAAACGCCAAGCAAAGAGATCTCCTTTGTGATTGAGGACCTGAATGTGAAAGTTGGAGCTGTAAGCTCTCATAAAGAAGTAGTGGGAAACAGTGGTCTGGGTTTATAAAAGGAGAGAGGAAGGGGTTTAGTTGAATTCTGCTGCTGTAATCAGTTGGTCCTTACAAACACCGTCTTCACCCAACACCCTAGATGTTATGCATGTGGATGTCACCTGACAGTATGGCTAGGAACCAAATTGACTTGGTAACAATGCAGCAATAAAGGAGATTGAGTGTTTGTCTCAGGGAGCTCTTGATGCTGACTACCAGAGGACACTGGGTGCATAAAGTTTCCAGAGATCCCCTGGGTCTGGGATCTACGTACTAGTTCACCACAGTGTTGTGTAAGGTCTCTACTGAAAGCCTGTGTCACACTGGTCGTCATTGTCATTGCAAAATGTATGTACAGATAATATGTAAGGGGTGTGTGTACGCATATGCTGGAAATCATCTTTATAAAGTCTGTGAGTTGGGGCCAGCCACCAGAAGTGGTAAACAAGTCTCTTTCAGGCAGAAGTTTCTGTCTACATGTAAATTGAGTATTGTATACTTCATTGTGAAGTATTTACAGGGGATATTTACACTCTGAGCGAAATGCTAATCAAGTGATTGCAAAGTCTCCAGGGGAAATTACAGATAGGAAAACACAAGCAGGTTTATTCTGCTTGCAAGTGAAAACAATGGATTTTTCGGACTATAACTGCAGCTACAGAGACTCAATCTGCATCTTTCACCTAGGAGGTAAGTTGACAGTGGGTTTATTTCATTAAAAAGGATCACAGCCAGGAGAAACTCTGGGAGAAGAATTTGGGTAAGATAGATTTAATTAGTGTGACATCCTGCTCAGGACATCCAGGGCTGTGAACCACTTGTTACCCCTCTTCCTCAGCAAGTGAGAGCTTTGCTGCCACTAAGCTGTATCAGCTTCTTGACACACATGTCTGTCTGCCTTGCCAGCAAACTCTTCAAGATGCTGCTTGCCTTGCAGGTAACAATGTGAGTTCCCCCAGAGATGTCTCTGCAGTGTTCAGACCCTCTTGCTGGACATGTGGAAATTATTAGATTTGCTGCCTCCAAAGAGACCGAGCACATCAGCCTGTTAGGTCAGTCTGAAGACTCACACTTCACTTTAATACACAGCACTGAGAGGGTTTTGTAATAAAACAAGAGTAAGTTTAACAACAAAGGACAGAGATCTAAGTGATACTAAGCAAGAGAAAGAGAGGTATGGTTACAGACGAAACAAAATAAAGCACGCTTTCTAGTGACTAAAGCTTAATCGTAGCAAGGTTCAGTCTTGGCCTAAGCAGTTTTCTTACTCACATCAAGTTACCAGCATCTCCAACCCTCCAGGGCAGGGGGAGTCACTGTTCACAGAATAAAATGGTGCTGTTCCCCAAGTGATAGAGAACTCGGATGTCTAATTGCTCCCTTTATATTACCCATAGTCTGTGCCTCAAGAGCCAGGAAGTTGTCCTGGGGTGCAGACTTTGTCCTCTGGTGTTCTTACTAAACTGCTGCTTGTTGGCTTTGTTTATTGGATATGGAAAGAAACTTCCATTGTCCTTTGCCTCCCAAAGGCATTTTAAGAATATATTTCCAGCTCCCATACGTTACTCTTAATGCACTACCCATACATACATCACACAATGATTTCTGTGACCAGTGGGTCGCCAGTGTATGGGTGGTATCTTACATGACACCTTTTAGACATGCTGCAACTTCAACGTGTTGAGTGTAATGAGTATGTCAGGCCTGATATGAGTTACACTACAGTGGGCCCTCTGCCAGTGGCTCTTAAGGTCACGGTTAGACAGCAGGGCATCTTGTGAGTTAAGTTTAGGCTCTAGTATGCAAGTTATGATTGTGTTTTATATGTAACCCTTTCTTTCCAGTACATTTGAATCTCTGTTCTTTGTTAAACTTGCTTTAGCTGCCAACAAATCTAAGTGCAAATCTAAGCAGAGCTGAGTTCTGTAGTGTATCTGGTAAGCTGAGGTGTCCTGGTTCTTTTGGGAACAGAGGATCTGAGAATTCTGTAAATGTCCAGTGCATCAAGGGTGGGGCACTGCAGTGAGATGCCTGGAGGACTTGAGGGTTGGTGTATGCCTCTCGTTGACCTGTGAAGAGAGAATAGTGCCTGCGGAGACCTGGAGGGCAGTGCTTGTGTTGTCAGAGGCTGATGGTGTTGGAACTGACCCACAGCAGGCACAGACAAGGGGAGGTGGAAGCAAGGTGCCTCACAGCCCTGGAAACCCCTGGGAAGCATCATGGTCTAATGGATAAAGACTTTCCTGAGTGCACACCGTGTGGGTCAGGCAGTCAGCTGTTAGCCTCAAACATAAAATGAAAACTTGAAAGATAAGATGTTTGGCAGGTCTACTACGTTTGGATCTGTCCAGAATCAACAAAAACTATGGGACTTCTGTCCAGAACAGGTTTGAGGCAATAGTACAGGAGAAAGAGGAGAACACCCCAAACTCACTTTGGAATAAAATGAAAACTCCTGCTCAAAGCTGCCAAAGCACATATTCTGAAAAGTCAGCATTGGATCGCAGCGTGGCTGACAGAGATGATGATGATTGAGCTGGCAGAATAACAATGTAGAGTGAAAAAGAATGGCTTGGAGACTGAAAAACGAAGGTGCGAGTACAAAGAACTGAGCCTACACCTCCAAAAGCAGATTAGATGAGACGAGCAAATGCAGAAGGGCAAAATGCACAGAGGTTGAGAGCCAAAAAGAGGAAACAAAAGGTATGTTTAGAGTGGTTAGACTTACAAAAATTTTCCCTGTCAGCAGACACAATAAGAGATCATGATGGTGGAACCCTCACTGAAGGTGATGTTATCAAATGTCAGTGGAGATGATATTGTGCAAATCTGTATCCTTCCTTAGAGCCACTCTGTAATACAGAGAGTATGGAGGTGGAGCCATCGATCCTGGAAAAACAAATCGTGCATGCTATTGTGAAAGCGAAGCCAAGGAAAGCACCATGGGTAGATAGTGTACCAGCAAAACTGTTGAAGTGATTGGTGACTGCGTTATTGATCTTGTGGTAAATTTGCAGTGCTGTGTGGATGACTAGAAATTGGCTGGACAAAAGGAATCCAATCTTTCTGTCCTTACCAAAAAAAGATTACATAAGTGTAATAAGAATAGTATCATCTTGTTGTCGCACACAAGCCAAGTTTTGCTCTAGATAATCCAGGATTGCACAAAGCAAAGGATAAAAGCAGAACTTCCCTCACAACAGGATGATTTCAGAGAGGGATGAGGCATGCATGATCAAATTGTGAACATCTGTTGCGTCATTGAAAAATGCAGGAAGTATAATCTCCCACTAATCGTGTTTCATTGATGACTCAAAAGTGTTAATACCCTCTGACCTGACTATTCTCGGAGGATTCCAACAGACGTGGGGATTCCAAAGCATCTCGTTGAACTCATTGCAAGTCTCTACTGTCAACAGCAGACCAGAGTGCGAACAGCAGCGGGTGATAGCAACTGGTTTTACACTGGACGGGGTGAGAGTCAAGTATGTGTTTTCTGTCCCCAAGCATGTGTACACAACTTGCTATGAGATAAGCCTTGGGAGGTTTTGACAAAGTGGATGGAGCTGAGATTCCCATTGGTAGACACCTCTTAACCAACCTCAGATAGGTGATGAGACAATGCTCTTTGCTACAACCACTGAGGGAATGCAAGGAATGTTGGAGTCTGTTTTTAATATACACTATCCCTGAATGAGGTGAAAATGAAATGCATGCACCTTGATGTGATTAACAAAAATGGAATGCACGTGGACAGCACGATTAAGTCAAGTTGTAGAGCCACTAGATGAATTAAACTATCTGGGATCATAAATATTCAATCGAGAAGGCTGTTCCAACGAAATCAGAAGACAACGAGGACCAGCTTGTCAGCAATGGCCTCCCTTACAAAAGTTTGGAAAAACCATGGTGTCTCAATATACAAAGGTTGAACTGGTGAAAAGCTTAATTTTCTCGATAGCGACCTATGATTGTGAATCATAGGAAACTGATGTTGCTGACAAGAAGAAAATGGAAGCTTTTGAGATGTGGTGCTGGCGAAGACTCTTGCAGATCTTCTGGATGGAAAACACAAATGTCTGTTAGAAATACTATTGGAGAGAAGCTGCCCCTTCTCTTCGAAATCAACAGGCCCAAACTTATGTACTTGGGTTGTATCAGGCATGGAGATTAAAATAACCCTGAAAAACTGATCATGGAAGGAATGGTTATGGGTCGTCGTAGGGGACAACCAGTGAGGAGATAGAGAGGATGTGCAGCAGCTGTTGAGTGTTCAAAGCTAGCAATGGTTTGAGAAGGCTTCCAAAAGGTCTGCTCTGATGTCACCAATGTTCAGACATGAATAAATGTATCTTACTGAATTTTAAAATGATGTGAATATCAATGATCCCTGCAGGCCATCTGCTGATTATATATTTTAGCACAAAATATGCTTTATACTGCGCTAAACACAAATTACACAGTGCCAGCTTCTGGGAACGTACCAACTAGCAGTAAATGTCATTTTCAAAGCTATCAGAAGTTAATTGCTTCAACAGATATTTAAATAGGCTCCACTCACCTTGGGTTCCTCTGGTGCTGCCAGAAATAGGGGTGGGTTGACATGCTGTAGCTTAGGTACAAGTACAGCCTTTGCAGATTGATAGATCTCTTAGCCAAACGGACTCTTTGGAGGTGGGGAAGGGGGGTTGGGAGAGGTGGGGTAGGTGGATGTGTGCTATACAAAATCTTGAGTGCTTTTAAAATACCAGAAAGTGAAGATCTTGCCCCTTTTTTTAACAGACCTCTTTAGAAGATCCAAGGCAGGCAAGGGGAGTGGAGGGTAGCCTAAGTTCTTGGCGAAGAATCAATATCGCATTGTTTTCTTGTAAATGGCCTGACCAGCTTCTGTTCTGCAGCAACTGCTTGACGTACCGACGCATCTACCTGCCTCCTAGCAGCGCTGATGACCTCTTAAAGCCGGGTCTCTTCAAGGGAACTTATGGGAGCCATGGCCTGGAGATTGTCATGCTGAGTTTTCATGGGAAGAAAGCCAAAGGGACTAAAATAACTGTGAGTGTTTTTTTTTTTCTCTCTCCTGAGCTCCCTGACGGGTTCCAACTGCCTTGAAATCAGGGTAGTAAACTACAGCCTTTCTTTCTTTCTCTTGTTTCAGGGATCTGTGTGATAGAGGTGATTGTCTGGGGTAGGGAGGGATGATGCAATGGTTAGGGAACAAGACTAGGATCTGGGAGACCTGGGTTCCGTTACCTGCTTGGCCCTGTGTGACCTTGGACAAGTCACTAAGGCCCAGATTTGGGCTCCTAGCTTCCGTTGACTTTGCTGGGGTTTAGAGGTCTGGGTATTACACTGACTTGTGCCTCAGTTTCCTATCTGTAAAATGGGGATAATAGCACCGGGATGCTGTGAGAATAAAGCGCTCAATACTATGGTGACTGGGGTCAGATAAGTAACTTAGAGAAGGGTATAATAACTTTGTCACAGCAGAACCAACTTACCTAGGGAATTGGTGGGAATAAATTCATTGTTATGTAGAAGAACGTACAATTTCCTGGGGGCGGGAGGGGGGAGACACTCGTTAGCCTGGCTGTTCTTTGCCTTTGGGGAAATGCCATCTAGGCAAATAGTCCCAATGCTAGGGTTTTCCAGAATGCTGGGCTACTATCTGTCCTGTCTTCTGCCTGCGCAGCAGCGAAATCCTACCATGCAGAGCTTCTGCTGGCCTGTGAAATGCTTTTGAATCCAAGACGCCTTCCTCCCACCCCCAGTCCATTCTGTGGGAACATCTGGTTATGTGCTTCTCGGAGCAGATTACCTGTAACTGAGATTTCCCCCGCCCCTCACAGACACTAGCAGCCATCCCTTTCAACCTTGCAGGCCCACCCTGACACGTCACTCGGTTTGTCCCATCTCTTCTGATAAAGTCTCCACATACAGGCTGGGCCTTGGTGCCATATCCCAGGTGCAGGGGTGTTGCAGGCAGGTCCAGGGCCATGTGCTGCTGGGATTTGGGTGGGACCTTTTAATTGACAAGCAGGGGGCGCTGTTGTGGAACTGGGCATTGCCAGGGTGGAGGAAACTTGCTGGCCAGCTGCAGGGGTACCAGTGTCTGAGCTTTTGGCATGAGCTCTGTTCCGTGGTGTCCTGAAGCGTGGTTTCTGTTCCTTGCTGCAGGGAGATCCCAATATCCCAGCTGGCCAGCAGACGGTGGAGATCGACCTGGCGCACCCCATCCAGCTCCCTGACATCGAGAACCTGCGCAACTTCAATGAGCTCTCCCGCATCGTCCTGGAGGTGCAGGAGCAGGTGCGCCGGGAGCAGCAGCAGCAGCAGGAGGAGGAGGAAGGGCAGGGCGAAGGGGAGGGCCGCTCCCGACAGGGCGACTCGCAGCAAGCGGAGCAGCCTGTGCAGAGGGATGACGCTGGGGCTGAGGGGACAGAGGCTGCGGGGGCAGCAGCAGCCCAGGAGTCGGCACCAACCTCACAACCCTTTGTGCTGCCTGTGGGAGTCATATCGAGGAACGAGGATTATCCCCGGACCTGCCGGATGTGGTAAATGAATGTGGTTAATCGGCCTTTCCCACACACCCTGCCCCCACGCAAGCAACTGAGACCTGCTCAGAAAGAGGCCCAGTTATTAGCACTGCTCCCTCGTTGCCCCTCCCCTGCCCAGACAGGACATCCAGCGTGCACCCCAGGGGAAAATATAGGGGTGAAAACCCCCCAGAGCCTTTCTGCATTGATACCCAAAGCATGATGCCCCCTGCCTCAGCACTCAGTCTGAGCTTACCATCTCTTATCAGTACTCCAGCCTCTATGGCTCCATCTAGTGCAATCTCCTTTGCTCCTTTTACCTCCTGGCAGATAGCAAGCGGGGACAGGAGGGTTGTCTCTATCTCACCTCCCCTGCAGATCCTGCCCCAATCGTGCCATAGGGCATAATCCTTCCCGTATTTTACCTTTATTGCTCTGTTTCTCCATGAGCCACTTGCCCCTTTTCTCCCTGTTCCTCAGGATCCTCCCTAGCTGGGTCCTTCCTACCTGTGCATCACACTTGTCTCCCAAGACCATGGGAATGTGCTGCCCTTTCCCTCGGACTCTGCTTCAGGGCTTGTGCGCTTTGAGCCGAATCCTGCAAGGTGCTCAGCACCCTCAATGAATGGGATCTGTGGGGATGCAGAGCAGCTTGCAGCATGATTTATTTTTAGATAGTGAGGGTGCTGTCTTCAGTGAGGCACCTTGCTAAGTGAAGGGGTGGGGGGAAAGAGTCTGGATCCAAACAGAAATGATCCTCAGCCAAACATCTGTGCTAACTAACTTGCAGCGGGTCATTCCAGGAATCCCCAAAGGCCGGATTCCAAACAAGAAGCAACGCGCTGTTCAGATGTGCCCTTCTCACTGCATGCGAAGGGCTTTGCACTGAACTTTACCCACCTTTCCTCCACAGCCAGGATGTGGCCTGGTTACGCAGGTCTCATGCCCCCAGCCTATCAGCCTTTGTTTAGTCTGGTTTGATCCTTGAAACTGAAGTCAAATCCTCGTGTGTATAGCTGCAGGGATGTTAGGTTAGCTTCCATGTACCGATCCTTAGCTTAGTCAGATACTGTAGCTGCACTTAAAGGAGCAGGTGAGTGTTTGTAGCATTGTTCTCATGCTTGTGAAGATGGAGGCAATGGCCCTTCATGCTTCAGGGCGTGAACTGATTGCTTCAAAGTCAGCAGATAAAACTCCCCCTTTGTGCAGCATGGCACATCTACTCAGGTGCATTCTGGGGTCGTTTGATTTTCCTCTGAACCATCAGGTCCTAGCCGCTGGTGGCTGGTCTAGATGGACCTCACGTTTGCTCTGGTACAGTAAATTCATCTGAAGCTGCCACAATGATGCAGTTCATGTTGTTGTTTTTCCTGCTTCTCTCCCTCTCTGTAGTTTCTATGGCACGGGGCTCATTGCCGGACATGGCTTCACCAGCCCTGAGCGAACGCCAGGCATCTTCATTCTCTTCGACGACGATCGTTTTGGGTTCATCTGGCTGGAGCTGAAATCCTTCAGCCTCTACAGCAGGATCAAGGTCTCTTTCCAGAATGCCGCAGCACCGTCCCGAGAGGCCTTCGATGAAATGCTCAGAAACATTCAGTCGATGACGACTTGACAGGCGGCCCCTGGTGGACAGAGGAGGGATTGTGAAGAAGGCTTCTGCTCTCTCCTGCCAAGGACAGAACCCTTGCCTGTGGTACCTCTGAACAAAAGCATGCACTTTTCAATAAGACCTTTTTGCCAAAGTCTACACATCCCTGTTAGAATATAAACAGAATCCCACACTGCTCCCTGGCAGTACTTTCTATATAGCCTGCGACACAGCTCTGCATAGTGAGAGGGAACCTACACAGGAGGGAAATGAGCATGCTTGCATTTTTAAAAGAATGTATCAGAGCAAAATTCCTTAGAGGCCAATGTTGAGGAACGTGTAAATCGATATAGCGGACGTGCTATATACGTGCTCTCTGCTCTAGCCATTGGCACATCCCTGCGGAAGGCAAACCCTTCAGTGAAGTGTCGTGTTAAATCTTTCCTGCAACCGGCCCAATCTAACCATTTGAAGACTTGATCACCACCCAAAAACCCCACACCCCCACCTGCAAATTACCTGCCAATTTATTGCGTGGCTCAAAAATGACTAATGTGTGTTTCGCCCCCTCCAGGGCCCTTCCTTATAATGCAGCCTTGATGGAAAAACCTGAGGTAGCTCTGCACTTGGTTTGGGAATCAAAGTGGGATTCAACAGTAAGAGAAGGGATTTCCACTGCAAACAGCTCCACAGGTACCCTCGTGCTTCCTCCCAGAGCTCGCTGCCCACATGGCCCTCTTGGACTCTAGTCTGATTCTGACTAGAGGCCAAGGGGGAATCATAGCTCCCTTTATAGGGCCCCAGTATGGAACTCCAAACAAAACCAGTTCAGATTGGAGGAGAGTCTTCTGCAGTTTTAACTCATTTTAAGTGGCTCTTTTTAAAGACTTTTAAAGTTCTCGTTTTAAAGAACTAAAAATCCTCTAAATATGATGAATTTCTGACTGTCACCTCTGCACGCTCTCTGGATGGCAGCCGCTGTGAAATGTGATTTCTGGCTAGGCCAGTGCCGGTGATGTGTTGTTTCCCCCTGGGCAATGTAAAGGAAGCAGTTAGGAATTCCATGGTGCTGTGGTTCATTCTGGTGCCTCTCAGCGGCTTTACTGACACTTCACTGGGAACGTTTTGTTTATTTTTCAGTGGCCCCTGTCGACTTCTGTCTCTCATGGCTTCCCCTGTCCCCATACTGCAGGGTTCTTGTATTCTTTCCCCTACCTAACACGGATTTCTCTTCTAGTGACACCCCTCACTCCTATGTTGTCCCAAATCACAATCACTGCTGCTATCTCAGGAAGCTTTTGCTCTTAATTTCCTGTAGCTACTCTTAACATAGCTATCTGAGCTCTGCTGGAAGGTGCAGGTAGGTGGGAAGGAGTCCAGAATTCCAACCACCATCTCCTACCTGGCAGTGTTCTGCTTCGAAAGCAAAGGAGCTGCTTGCCTCAGAGACCCGTTAAAGTGACTGGTAGCTGACTGTAAGTCAGGCAGCAGGTAACTGTGCAGCAGAAGGATTATGGTTTGAGCCCCATCTCTCTCATCCACAGATCAAAAGTTTTCCAGACACTTTTGTTCTCTTCAGTCTTGGGTAGAAAGAGATGCAGGAATCCGCAACTGAATGAAGAAGGAGTAGAGGTATAACATATCAAGGGAACTGCCTTCCTTTTCCAGTTTCCTCCATCTCTTTGCCTTGAGCCTGGGATCAGGGGCTGGGAGAACCGCAGCTGTGAGGCAGCTGATGGATAACTGTGCATTTTAACGTGTCTCCTGCTATTGATCACTTGTCAGCTATTATAGAAGCGATCTCCCCAACAGCTTCTTTTGGGGCAGATTGTGGGAGCGGGGATATAAGGGACGCAAATTTTACTTGGAGTCAAGCCTTTCTTTTTTCCCAATCCCTTTTGGAGAGGAGGAAGACTGTTAAAGATTGCGTCTTTCAACCCCCATCAGAGCGTCTCCATCTGTGGGACGACTCCTTGTCTTGCAAGTTCTCCCCCTTTCCACCTCTGACCTTCCAGACCTCCGTTTGTAAGCAGGAATACATGCGCAATGGGGTGGGATGATTTTGTGCTGCTTTTGTGGGAGAGACTAGCTGATTGGCTGATTTCACTGATAACAGGAAACTTATTCCCTCCTGTTGCAGTTTTGTTGCTGCTTCTCCGACTTCAGCCTTCACATCATTCCCTTCCTGAGCTGCACATGAACAGTGGTGTCCCTCAGTGGCTCAGAACAGCAGGTTGTGTCACTCATGGGACTAATCCCTGTTGTATCAAGTTGCATGAATCTATGTGGATCAGAGAGAAATTCTGGGCACTTCTCCTTGCCTTCCTACTCAATTGTCCCTAGCGTGAACCATACCGAGGCACACATCAGAGTGAGAGGGCCTCTGGAATGTTAGTAGTGTTTGTCTGGATAACCTATACAAACGAGGCAGGCTCAGTGTAGCTTGAGGGGCTATGCCTCTTTCTACCCCAGCAGGAGGGAGAATTAGCTTTCGTCCCACACCATTGCTAAGGCTGTGGAATGCTGGCAGGGTGTTTATTTCTCTGGTCATTGGTGTGTGGGCACAGGCTAAAACCAGCTTCTCAACCTTAGTTCTGAATTTCCTTTGTGTCCTTCACACCAGACGCTCAGAGCTGCACCTGTGCAAATGCACAAGCAAAAAGAAGCACTGGCTATTGTAGGTGCAGTTGTGCAGGCTAATTAGGTGTCTGCAGGTGTGAGTTTGAGCAGCCATTTTCAGGTCTAATTTCTAAGGCAAAAATGTGTCCATAACTGCCCTAATTTACATATGGAAATCAAAAATCTGGCCCTTAACAGACTCTCCTGAATTGTTTCCACAGTAGCACTTAAAAATGAACCTGCATTTAATACAATATGGGCACTTGACCTGAGAGACTCGTGACTCCTTTGGAGTTGTTCCATCAAACATAGACCCTTATATTGACTCGGTAGCCGATCTCAGAGTAGAACCAATCCCTCGTGTGTTATGTACCCAGTTGGGGGAATGTGTAAAGAGAATGTGTACACCAAGATTTATTAGAATGATGTTATGGGTCGTGATTGCCACTTAGACTGCCCCGTATTTAAGTCTGGCTGCGGAGTTGGGGCAGGGGGAACCCTGCTTTTGTAACCTGTGGCCCCAGGACATCATGCCGTGGAAGATGGGGGGGGGCTGTTCACAAATATAGTCTTGATGCTTGTGTTCGAGTCCTCTTGTTATGCTGTCGGCACTTGCCCAGCAGCGTCTGATCTCCAGACTGGCGCAGTGCCCCCCTTAGAGCGTGTGTCTGCGTAATATTTTAATGGCAGCTTTCGAGTTCTTCCATGGATGCCCTTTGAACTCGAGATGTGCTTGGCACGGTAGCCAGCTCCGCACCCAGGGAGAGGGCTATGCAGAGACTGCTCTGCCCTTTTAGAAGCTCCTTTCTTTTATAGGGTGCCCGACTAACTTCAGTGTCGGAACATACCTGGCCGAACTGCTGGCACATCGTGGTTTTCATTCTCTTGCTGGAGAGACAGTGACTGGAATCCGGGCTCATGCCAAAAAAAGCCCTTCAAGCTTGTGACATTTCAGAGGCGAATTCCCTTTGATCTGGCCCTGTGTGAATGGAAAGTTGGCGGAGGTCTGAAGCCATGGCAATTGGTACTTCACCTCTGGGGAGCAGTGGCCTCCCAGGCTACAGTCTGTGTAGGGGCCTTTGGACCAAGGTGTACCCGTGTTTTTCACGGAAAGGTAGAAGAAAGAAAAGGTGCCATGAAGAGTTTGACACAGCCGTTTTCAGAGTCAGGCTGCAGAAGGGCAGAGAGAGAGAGGAGGGGCACTTCGAAGGCGTAAGCTACACGAAAACATCAGCAGGTTCAGTGGGGCAGTCTCATTGGTGGGGTGGTAATTTTAAGCGGTGTCTTGCCAGTCACGGAGGGGTCTGGCCATGGACCTAGCGCCTACTCCCATGACAGCGTACACAAGTGATCGTGTCAGAGGTCTAGTCTGGCTGCACTGATTCCTGCAGGCTGTAACATGCCCTGGAGGGCGAGATTTTATATCCTGTCCCCGGCCAGCTTCCTGAGTCCTACTGGCAACATAGCCAGTGACTAATCAAGGATTTTTTTTTCCCCTCTGGAGAACGCCAGTTACTGCAGATGGGGCCCAGCAAGACCCTCTGCATTACTGTGAAATCGTAAAGCTGTGGATAGGGTTGATCCCTGACAACGGGTTTTTACAACAACTGGAAAACAGCGTCACTCCTGGCGGGGGAAGCCTCTGGCTTGGCATCGTCTCCCGAGCATTACGGTGCTTGCGTCCTAGCAAAGGTGTGCTGACGCTCGCACTAGACCGGTCACTTGCGGATGGAGGATGGTCTGTTGTGCCCCTGAAAACTGGGGTGTGAAACCCCTGTTTAAAAGTATTTAAATGGTGGCATAACCGCTCTGTACTGTACAGCAGCTTGAAAAACTTACTGGTCTCTCCACCTGAACTGATCACTGGCGGTGGGGGGATAGATAGTCTTACTCCGAGCTCTCCTCCCGTTCAGGAGGCCCCTTGCTTTTCGTCCAGGTCGAGATGATATTTTACCCTGCATTAACGGGACTCTGCACTAGTCTAGTCCCGCCAAGCCAATGGTCTCCAAGTATTTTACCAAAAGCAAAGGGCTGCTGCTGCAAGCCCTCTGTGCTCATGGGGGGACCGATCCAAAGCCCATTGGAGTCGATGGAAAGACTCCCCAATGACATCAGTGGGTTTTGGCTCATGCCCAGAATGCTTGCAGGATCGGGCCCTCTCTGAGTGGCTCCAGATGCCTCTGCCAGCCCTCTGCTTGGCCCATGGGGAGCCTGTAGAAAAGCAGGGTCGGCTGTTGTGGCTGGTAGCACAGGAGAACTTCTCAGGGGTGTCTGAATCTGCGGCGGGGGAAGTAAGCATGTTCCAAGTTTGTACAGTGCCTAGCACAGTGGGGTCCTGCTCCGTGACTGGGGCTCCTAGATACTGTGATAATGCCAATAATCACCTGTGCTACAGTGGCATAGTGAAAGCTGGAGTGCGGAAGCGTCTGGTTGTGGGAAGGGTTTTCTCTAATCAGCAGCGTTGCGCAGCATAAGTGCACTTCAAGCGTGTGGAATCCTGTCACTTGGTATTGGGAGGTTGATGGGCCTCTCTTGTGGGTTAGTTGAAGAATTGTCATTGGGTGGGGGGTGGTACAGTGTTTCCAGGCGCTGTGTTCCTCTGGGGTGAAGGCACTTGTCCTTGGGAGGAGCAGTTGCTTACAAGGGAGGGGTCTGCGTGTCTGAGCTGGCCCAAGATGAGGAGCCATGTGGTGGAGTTTGCATCTTCTACGGTGCGACAGAGTTCCCACCTTTCTGGGGGCATCTCTGTTTCCCAGTGTTCGTGCACTGTCCTGTGAGTGGTGCTTGAAGGGAAACACCTGTTAGAGGAGGCTGAGATGGAGACTTAAGGCACCCTGTGTCTCTTCTGTGACAATGTAAAGCCTTTGGGGAAAGTGCTCTGTGTGCAGACAGGAAATAGACTCTGACTGGTCAGTCTGTTGGTCTAGGAATGCTCTGCTGGCAATAGCGCCGAGGAATACATAAACCAAACCCCTGCAATCTGCACTGCAACCTGACCTAGCAGCTACTGGACAAACCGTGGCTCAGCATCCTCTAACAGGTGTTTCCATGGAAGCACACTCAGGATAGTGCATGAACATTAGGAATCAGAGATGCCCATGAAGCAGCTGGAAACTCTGTCACACCCTTGGAGACTTTCCTGAATGTGGGTTTATTTCTAGCTCAATATCACATCCAAGAAACTTCATAGAACCTGTAACGACGAGTAAGATGTCCATGTGTTGGGCTGGAATTCTTTTTAGCTGTAAACTGCTGTGACCCAACAGGACTCTGCACTGGTACAGAAGGTTTTTGGCAGTCCAGATAGACTTGTAAAGTTCTGTTTACTTAGGGAGAATGCAAATGTGTAGCTTTGGGTATCCACTTTCCCCTGCAGTTGCTGTCTGTTTTGAACAGTGTGGCTGCAGCAATTCTGGCACGAGGTATCAAGGGAAGAGATGCAGCTCCTTAGGAAATGATAGGGGAAAGGAGGTAACTTCTACAGAAGACGTGCTGTGGAGAAGCAAACAGCTGGAGAAAAATGAAACAGGCTCAATTTTTACTTTACTGGATGACTCTTAATTTAAGGAGCATTTTTTTTTATTTTTATTTAAAACTAATCACTGAGCATAATGCAAGTGCTGGCTTCATGTGTTGAAATGGGGCTGTTTGATCTCAGATTGCTAGCTTAGAAGATAATATATAATTTTGTGTGTGTAGATGGCTACTCACATGGCCAAACTTCTTTCATTGTGTCCAGCTGCCACAGGATTGCATGTTGGTATTTGTGGTCCCAGGCAGACAAGCAGTGGAACGTACTTGAGCTCAATCTGAAGAATGAGGTAACTTATGTAAATGTGAGTGCAACTGGTTTTTGTGTGTGTGTGCTAAATTAAAATGTGTAATTATGTATGGGGTTTTTTGTTTGGGCTGCACTCTAATTTTCAATCTTGACAAAAAAGCACTTAAGTTAGTTGTGTTCATTTGCTTTATCAAAGCAATATGCCCTTTGTTGGTTGATTTTTTTTTCTGCCCCCCCTTCCTTCCCCTAGATATTCCTGTGTGTATCCTTCATTAACAATTTCATGTGGCACAGACTACAGTCTCCAACTGGCCTTTCAGAGTACGGTTCATATCTGGTGTCAATACCATTGTTGTCCTAAGTGTTTGTAAAGTGCCATGTGCATCCTATGACACAATATAAGTAACACGCCAGCTATTTGCCTTCTACAAATGGTAGCAGAGAGAGGAAAGGTGAACTTTCTTTCTGAAATGCTGCTTGATCCTCCCTTTCTGGCACTTAAACCTCTTATGCTACAAACATTAACATGAAAAATCAGAACTGTAGTTTAAACAATGCACCTGTCCCAGTTTGTGTCCTTTTGTGGGGGTGGAGGGGGATTTTTTGCCTCTGCTTGTATTTGGTTTGGGGAGGAAAAGGATTGTTCTGCAAAAGACAGCAGTGATTTTGCAGTGCTTGCCCGCTGCATCCCAGGTGTCGGATAGAAAGCTGTGTGAACAAAGTGAGTGTGTGTGTGTGTGACTTTTACACCTATCATGATTACCCAAGGAGCCTTTTCCAATTTAAAAAATAAAAACAAAAATTTTGTGAACTTAGTCTTGTCTGTTTTTTCCATAGAAATGTGGCTGTTACACCTTCAGCACATTTAAAGGTCTGAAAGTTGTTACCCCAACGTGTCCGTTTCCCCTGGGCTCAGATGAGGGATGAAAGAGTTGATGCAAGGAGATCTGTAAAATTTGTTTAGTGCCTAAACTTTCAGGAGTGACTACTGATTTTGTGGGTGCCTAGTTTGAGAGACCTTTTTAAAGGCACCTGATTTTCAGAGGATAGGTTATATCAGCGCTTTGAATGCGGCCTGATTTTCAAAAGGTGTCTTAAAGCATCCAAAACTCTTGAAAATGTAAGTCTGCGGTATGTATTTTGGTTTGGTATTGAAATTCGCTCTTTAGAAAGCGCTTCAAAATGGTAAAACTTATAGGAGTGTAAACATGGACCTCTGTCTTGTTAAGGGCATACTGTGGGGGCTATAGCACTATAATATAAAGGGTGAGACTAGCATACTATTTAACTGCTGACATTTCCCCTTAACTGCTCTAAAATCCACATACCTACTCAAACTTTTATGTTAAAATTTGCTTTGCCTCACTGGGAGTTATGGTGGGATTTCTGGTTCAAATTTGGGCTCATTTGAGTGAAGAGTACCAAGTTACCATCCCCTTACGTTTCACATCATCAACCTTTTTACCATTCTGTGTCTTTTTGCACCTACTGGGGCACAAACAAGGCTTCGGATCCTTGCCACACTGATATCATCCACTCAGGTTTGATCTCAGCTGGTTTCCAGACCCTACCACTCTTTTGGGGAAGCAACATTTTCAATGTTATTCAGGACAAAAGTGGAATCTCCAGTGGGGCCAAGCTGATGTATGAATCATTTTGCTCGTCTGCAGCGGGACAGGAGCTCCGCCGCAAGCCAGAATGTTGGCAGGTAGCTTGAGGTCAGAGTAAATGGCTTAAGGTGCCAGGCTGTGGCCCTTGAACCTGAGCGACGCTCATATACAGTTCAAATCCTGCCTGGGGCAGCTTTCTGAGCACATGTTGTGCACACAGGTTACACTCTGCAGGGCCTTCTTTGGGGAGTTTTGCCACAAGAGCAAAGCTTCTGGTTTAACGGACGATCCTTCAAAGCACTCTAGCATAGCTAAAAGTGATGCAAGTCTGGGGTCATTTGATCCAGGGGTTCCTCAGCTACAGGGTGCCCAATAAGGAACTATTTAATTTTCAAATGGCTCTAAAATCAATGTGCACAGGGGAAATTGTCTTGAAAACTGGTATGCAACAACAAGGGCAGGACAGAGTTTGTGGCAGAAATGTTGGGTCATTTGGTCAAAGGGTGACTTCAATACAGTCTCCCAACAATGAGTTGCTCATTATTTTCTGATACTTAAACTATTTTTGGTGCAGAGCTACGGAAAATCTGATCCTCTGGCCCTCATGAAATTGTCATGAACTGCCCCTGCAATCACCTACTGATCGACCAGTTTGGAAGTATTTCAAATTATGGCACTCTAAGAAGTTTAGCACCTCTGTTTAGACAGTTCTCCTCTGGAAACTGTTGTTTTCTCGTAGTCCTTGGTGACTGACTCACTGATTAGTGTATTCACATGGTATCTTAGAGAAACAAGCACTGCCCTTGAATAGAAGGGCCATGAGTTCAGATTCTCTCCTCTAGAGTTGTGCCTTTCTCTTGGTGTCTGGGGCCACCATGGAAGTCCCTCGGAAATAGTGAATGGTGTACACTCCCAATGCCATCCCCCCCATCCTGTCCTGGGCAGTGCTGTTCCGGATATTTAGCCAGGATGAGTCCTGGCCATGATCAATCAGTTCTCCACCCCTGAAATGTTTTCTGAATGGTTGCAAAGTCTAGGCTGCAATGTGGCTCCTGCTCTCCCAGCCCCAGAAAGTATGATAAACCCCCAAGGTGGGGTGGGGAGTGAAGGGGGTGGGACGAAGTTCCATCTATGTGTATTGCCGAAAGGAGACACTTCTCACAGGGGCTAGTGCAGATATTCCAGATTTCATCAGGCGGTTCTTTGATTTTAACTGGCCTCCTTCTAGAGAGACCCCCTCAGTGGGACCTGAACGTGCCCTGGGCCTGCAGCCTCTCCACTTGAGTAATAGAAGTAAGTGGTGGTATCTCCCAAACACCAGCCACTTGTGACACCAAAACGAGCCATTCCTTGCTGTGCCCCTCCCTTCTCCTTCCTTGCCACGAGGAATGGACTAGTGATCCTCACTGGACATCTGATTTGCTGCTACTTTGAGAGGATGGACCAGCTCACGCTGCTCAGAGGTTGGGGCTGGTGCTGGGGGAGCTACAGACAGACACGCACAGCCTGCCCCCCTGAGCCAGCTGCCCAAGAATGGAGAATATGGCTTTGGTTCAGGCATGAACTTCCAGAACAGACGGGTTCCTTTGGTCAGACCTGGCAACCCCTCAAGGTCCTTTCCAGGCCTACATTTCTGTGATGTATGTTTTTTTTCTGACTGTCAAAGGTATAAAAGCTCTTGGAGATGTGATTTATTACTGACCATTATCATGAAAGAAAAAGGTCCCTCGTGTGTACAGTTGTAAATGTGGTAACTATAAGGAGGGACCAAAGTGTTCAGCTTTTTCTGTGAGAAGGTGATTGCTATCAACACAAAAGCATTCCACATGAGGTTAGTGCCTGCTTTTACTGTTTCTCAACTGTTTCCTCCCAAAGCATTAGACCTCTATGGGCAGCCAACTGCATTGTTTGGGCTGGTTCTTTCTGTTTGTCTCATCTCTGTCAGGCAAATTCTTTGTTTCTTTCTGAAGCCCACAATTCAAGAAGGATGTTGGTTGATTGGAGAGGGTTCAAAGACGAGCCACTGGAATTAAAGGATTAGAAAACATGCCTTCTAGTGCTAACCTAAAATTGTTGAGCTCACTGAGCCTCACAAAGAGAAGAGTAAGGGGTGATTTGATCAGTCTTTAAGTATCAGCATGGGGAACAAGTATTTAATAATGGGGTCTTCAATCTAGCAGAGAAAGGTCTAACACCATCCAATGGCTGGAAATTGAAGTGAGACAAATTCAGACTGGAAATGAGGTGTAATTTTTTACCAGTGAGGGTAATTAACCATTGGAACGATTTACCAAGGGTTGTGGTGGATTCTCCATCACTGACCATTTTTAAATAAAGATGGGATGAGTTTTCTAAAAGATCTGCTTTGGGAATTGTTTTGGGGACATTCTCTGCCCTGTGCTACACAGGGGGTCAGGGTGGATGATCAGAATGGTCCCTTCTGGCCTTGGGATCTATGAACTCTGAGCCTGAGCCTGGACCTCTTCTTCATGGAGCAGGCCCAGAGGCATCAGTTGGAGCAGCTGAGTAAGGCTGGCAGGAGTGGGGCTCTTTGTCTTCTGAATACACCATTTATAAGTCCCAGTGTGAGCTAGCTAGGTTGACCAGATGTCCCAATTTTATAGGGACAGTCCTGATTTTTGGGTCTTTCTCACATAGCACCTATTATGCCCCCCACCTCCTGTCCCAATTTTTGACACTTGCTATCTGGTCAGCCTAGAGCTACCCAGAATTCTGGCCAGGGTGAATGATTCAGGTACCTAGGGCAGACACAGACAGCGGCAGCATTTCCTCTCCCAGAGATTTTTACCGGAACAAGACTGAAAATGGGGAATTTGTTCCTGCTCTGAGGCATGACACGTCTTCTCCGACCTGTTTTAAGGGCCATGGGGAGGTTTCATCCACACAATGCAAAAAGCCCCCTAGCTTTTGCAGTGGGTTGGTTCTGGATGTAAGCACAGCAGATCTGGGCTGTGAAAGCACCAGAATCCACAAGAGCAAGTTAGAAAATGGGGGGAACATTTTAAAAAAAACCTCTATGAAAATGACAGCAAAGCCTGAGGATTCGCCGCCCCTTGGGGGATGGCGCTCACTGAGCTGTTCCCCTCCTGGGTTTCAATGACTTCCACCAGGGCTCATGAAGAGCTTTGAAGACAAGGAATCGAGGTCCGTGAACTTCGTGTTTTTTCATTGCTCTGCCCCAGGGGTTGTTAGCGTCTTTCCTCTGTGTTAGCAATGGGGGAAGAAAAACCATGTGCAGCTTGAGGGATGCTTTCAACCCAGAGATACACAAGCCCAAGCAAGCTCTTGATCCAGCTCCTGAGACAGAGCGTTCCCTGGAAGCAAACTAGACCTAGTGGAAGAGGTGGAGAGGCTGGCAGAGTGGAGGCAGAAGAAGGGGCGTCCAAAAGAGAAACTGCCTCCGTTACGTGTCGTCATCCTCTTTGGCAGAACGCAACTTGCGCTCAACTTCTTGGAGATACAGGTGGAAACAGGTCACCGTTCCCAGGATCGACTGTGCCTCGAAAAGGGTCTCGTTCCTTGAGAAATGAAAAGGCAAGTGTGTGTGAACGTGGTTGTGAAAATGAGGCACTGCGAGTACTGTCTATAATCAAAGACAGTGCAAACAGGTGCGGTACGCGTTCTCCCTACACCGCTCAGCCCTAATTCTCAGAACTCTGCCATTCCAGCCTGGGGCTCCCCACACCGCTCTGCTGATGTCTCATCCCTGACCTACAGCAACCCCTGCTAATCCAGTCACGGGCCCTCCATGCAGCTCTGCTGATGCGCTGCCGTTCTAACCTGCAGGACCGTCCCCCTGCTACTGCAGATATGTCCCTCCCCTACAGCTTTGTCAGTGCGCCGTAATCCTGACTGACTGCACCCCCTGATAGTGCAGTTCTGGGCTCCCCTGAACAGCTGTGCTTTTGCACTTCAAGCCTGACCTGCAGTATTGCATTCTGTGGGAGTCTGTCCCTTTTCTGAGCATGACCAAGAATCCCTCTCTATAACAGAATCAGGCCTTAGGGCTGCGTGTTCTCACTGTTCAGAAAATCCCCATAAATCTGCTTCTATCTGTGTACAGCAGAACCCCGTTTATCCGATGTAACTGGGACCCTGTGCCAGATTGGATAATCAAAAATTCAGATAATCTGGAGAATGGGCCCTCTAGCGGCCACAGATCATTCCCTTCTGGCCCTGTGTGCTGTTTGTTCAGATAATGGAGGGGTCAGATAAATGGGGTTCTACCAGAGGTGCCGGAATGGGGAGTGGGGGAGAGAAGGGGCCATGGCCTCCTAAGCCCTCCTACTTTTTATGGGCCATAAGGGCAAGCGACAAGGGGGAGTGGGTGGAGAGGAGCAAGCGGGAGCAGTCGTGGGGGGGGAGAGGAGGCACGCAAGGGGCGAAGGGGCGGTGTGGGGGTGAGGCTGTGGGGGTGGTGCAGCGCAGGGGACACGGCCATGGTTCAAGTGCCTGTGGGGGCCCCCCCCCACGTTTAGGGCGCTTCCACTGCTCTTGGGTTCTACCAGGGGTACTGGAACAATTTTTAGGGTGGGGGTGCTGATGATGGAAACCATGTATTTGTTGTTTGTTATTAGTACTTCAAGCCAGGGGGTGCAGCAGCATCCCTAGTTTCAGCATCACTGGGTTCTACTGTATTTGGTTTTCGTGGGCTTTTTGTTTTGCCTCAGTGACAAAATAATATGAAATATGATCTTTCCAGGATATTTCTACCATGCAGGGACTAAAGTACAATGAGAAAATGAGATCTCGTGGCATTTCAACCCAATAATTAACTCTCTGAGGCAGGGGTAGTCAATTATTTTTTGTCAAGGCCCAAATTTATTGGTCAAGGTATACTCGAGGTCCAGACTCCAGAGAAAATAATGATTAAAAAACCAGTAATGATAAGTAAATAAGATTTTGGGGCCCATTCAAAAGCATCTGGGTGGTCCGGACTTGGCCCTCAGGCTGCCTATTGACTACCCCCTGGCATTAAAAAGCCAGTTGAAAAACAAAAATGTAAATTATAAGATAAAAAGCCCTTGTTCTCTGGCTTGCCAATGGCTCTACTAGGGCTTGAGGACCAACTGCCTTTTTGTTACTTGTGTAAATCCAAAGTGAATTCATTGATGTTAATGTAGTTAGTTCAAATTTAATCCTGTGTAACGGAGTAAGAAGTTGACCTTGGAACACTTCCAGAGGCAGCTGTTGCAATAATTGCGCAGATAAACCAGCAGGGGGCGCTCTGAGATCAGGCCAGCCAGCTCCCTTCTGGCAGCAAAAACCTCCAGGTTCTTTGTGGGGCAGGGTAGACAGGGATCTTGAGTTGGCTTCTGAGCCCAAGTTGACCCACGTGGCAGCTGTGCTGTTCCCCAGGCTACTCCGGTCTGTCTCAAAGCCCCGATTTCAGAGCCACCTTGCTGAATGTCATTCCAGAATCGACCCTGACAAAGGCCGATATCCTCAACAACTGGCTTTTGCAGACTCCCTGTGCTCTAGCTGCAACAACAGGTGCTCCAAGACTGAGGCCCACAGCATGAATTCAGTGCTTCTGGGAGCATAGCATGCTGGGCTGGTGCAGGAAGCCGTGCCACAGGGACCTAGAGCTTTCCGCCTACGAGAGAGCGCACTACTTGTGATGAGGCTTATGAAACAATGCAATCAGGACTCTGCCCGTGCCTGTGTACTGAGCATTATTATACCATTAGCTAACGTGTTACAAAACACTAGATCGCAGTAAGTGTCTGAGCATGCAGCGTGTAAACTAAATATTTCTAGGAGCCTAAGCAGACTCCGACGGAGCAGGGTGCTCAAGCTGCGCCGTCTCCCCAACCAACCTGCCTCCTGACTGATAATGAATCAAGCTACATGGACATCTGCTATCAGTGTTGTATTTTTACCATTTCTAGGTGCTGTGCACGTGTGTGTTCTCCAAGGTTGCCCAGAGGTTTTGGCAGGCTTGGGGCAAAATCTGGAACTGAGCCCCGCCCCCTGCCTTCCAAAAATATTACCGTGGAGACAAGTTTAAGAATGCTCACAAGTAGCATGAAACCAAGGGTGAAAACCACTAAGGGGAGGACCTGTGGGTGGGTGTCTTTTGGAGAACAAGCCCACCCCACACTCATCCTGCAGTAGTGGCTTCTGTCCCAGGGGGCTGGGCCCAGCTCCCTGCTCTGATCACACTAAGCCTGTGGTCCAGTGTTCTCCCCTATTTCTCCCAAGCTAGACAGGGCAATCTGGTTTAGATTTTCTTTCTAAATTCATCTCCGCCTGATCTTTCTCTTCCTCTGGCCTTCCCCTCTTTCCTCCTCCTCCTCCTCCTCCTCTCCGTATAACTTTTCTTTGTGGCTTGCCTGGCCTCTCCTTCCCCCATCCCCAACTTCTCATCTTTTCTGCATCACTTTCCTGCATCACCACCCATAGTCCAGGGAGTGGAGACAGTCTTGACGGCTCATGGTTGGGCAAGTTTGCACCTCTTCCCACTGCAAACACACCCTTTCCTAGTGACTCAGTGTGACCTTTCAATCTGATCCTTTCCCCTTAATACCCTAGTTATGCATGAAGCTTTCTCTTGCATCAGCCTGTTTACTTGCCTCAGGTGATTTACCCAACTCCAGTTCATAAGGTATTAGGGCTACATTGCAATGTCTTATCTTATCTGTCTCTCTTAGACTCACTTAATCCATGATGTAGGAGCAAAATCTCTGTTCTTTAGAGCTGGGCTGCTCAGCCCCATTCCTGCTGGTGCTAATTTAAAACAAATTAGGGTGGGACTGAGGTCAAGTGAAGCTCTAGAGTGCCCCGGGTGGTTGAGAGGCTTGATTTAAGAGCTCAGGAAACCACTTGAATGAATGAGACTGAGATTTAATTTCTTGTGATTATGGAGGGAGAGATCTTTGTCATTATTTCTATATATTTCGGAGGGTCCCCTTTGTTTCCTTTAGTCGCTTTTGTTCTTGTCTCTTAAGGGCTCAAGCCTAGATAACACGTTTGTTCCCCACATGCATCATATCTTGGATGATATTTTTTTTAGTCGTGGGCAAAAGTGCCAAGTTGGCCCTGTTTCCTATCACACATCACGTGGCAGCTGAACGTAAACATTAAATCCATATTGCTGTTTTTTCCCCCCACACTGGAAAATGCTGCAGTGTGTATGTGCCACGTAGATGGAAAAGATTTGTGCAATGTATTATTTGTTAGGAGCTGGTCCTGCACAGAATAAATTAAAGAGAGCACCTGTAAAAGACAGACACAGATAAGACGCAGAGAGACTCGGGGAAGGTGGTTGACTTACAATTTAGAAAGGCAGTGCAGTCAATGGACAGCTGGCTCGGGGCGCTGGAGATGTGGATCCTATTCTTGTTGTCTCGATAACCTGCTGTAACACCATGAGCGAGAAAGGTGCTTCACCTTTGTGCCTTGGTTTCCCCTCACCCTTTGTCTCCTCTAGTTAGATTGTAAGCTCCTCTGGGCGGAGAGTGTTTCTTACTATCATAGGAACCCCTATTTTATGAACTAATTGCAGAGTGAGGAGTTCATACAGTTGAATATCTCAGAATGACAGTAGTTGCGGTGCATATGTTGCATTGCATCACTTTCTTCTTGTCCTTCCTTCAACCCACTGCAAAGTGATTTCCAATGCAGTGAACGCATTGGAATGTAAAGAGGTGTCGACTTCTTCTTCATGCACATCACTTTTGTTAGGTGATCTCCACTCTGGAAAAATGGTTCACTTACCTGTTTGCACATAAAATTGAAGTTCTACTGTGTATATTTGTAGAATCCATTGGTGTCAACTGGCAAAGACCTTGCTGTTCTTTACAAACAGTGCCTGTCTCAGACCTGACAAACTCCTGACACCTAATGCACAGCTTTTGTGGTAGTCATCCATAAAGGGTAGCATGTGAGGTCACTACTGAAAGCTTGTAACTTAGCAATACTCATAATCATTGTGAGATGTGTGTATGGGTAATATTTAAGGAATAATGTAACTACAGTGAAAATTATGCCCTTATGGTTTGGAGTCATCAGGGAATTGTATGTCTCGGTGCCAGCCCCTCCCTGATTAGCCAATAATATAATGTCTTGCTCAGTGGTCCACCTTTGCACCCACCCAGACCAGTCAGTGGAAAACCAGCAAAGAAAAACTATAAATGTTGAAACCACTTGGAAGTGAAACGGAAAGACAGGACAGCGAGGGGAGCGCCCGATCCATGAATAAAGACATGAGACTGATTCAGTATATCACAGCATGGAGAAAAGAAAAGGAGTACTTGTGGCACCTTAGAGACTAACCAATTTATTTGAGCATAAGCTTTCGTGAGCTACAGCTCACTTCATCGGATGCATACTGTGGAAACTGCAGAAGACCACAGTATGCATCCGATGAAGTGAGCTGTAGCTCACGAAAGCTTATGCTCAAATAAATTGGTTAGTCTCTAAGGTGCCACAAGTACTCCTTTTCTTTTTGCGAATACAAACTAACGCGGCTGTTACTCTGAAGCATGGAGAAAGACACTCTGCATTCATTCATTGAGGAGGTACCTGGATGGGTGGGATGCTTCATGAACAACTGGTGTCCTGGCTCCTTGGGGCTACCAGGTGCTGCAAAAGATTGAATTTGGGGGGTGAGAATCCACTTTATTAGCTCAGAAAGGTAACTATTATTAAGTGTAGGCCCTAATTTGCATTGAATTACTTTGTTTGGAATGTAACGATTTGTTTCCGTCACTCACGCTTGTTCTGATTTGAATCTCTGCTCTTTCTTAAATACATTTTGTTTTGTTTTACTATCATTGAACTTGGGCACTGTGCGCGATCCAGGAGTGGTGGGCTAAGGTGAAACTGGTAAACTGCGGGGGACTGCTTCTTTGGGAACAAGAGGAGGTGGGATTTCTGTGGGTATCCAGTGATCAGGAGTTGGACACCAGAGGGGCATTCTTTTTGAAGGGACTTGAGAGCTGGGGCGCATCTATTGTCAAGCTGCAAGGCAGGGATGGCATAGCCCAGAGGAGAGTGTTTGAAGAGGTGGATGGGCTGGTTGAATTAGGGAGCTAACGACGAGCTGGTACAGGCCAGCCTCCCTCATGTTGAAGGCAGCTGGTAACAAGGTGACTCACACTTCTGGGTATTCCAAGAAGTGTCATACCTAGGTTACTGTTTGGGTTAGTACACAGGCCAGTTACGGGGGTGGATATTTTTTTTTTAATGCCATGGGTGGGGTGGTAGACATCAATTCTTGGGCAATTCCATTTTACAGCTTTCCATTTTACGGCCAGAAAATGAGTGTCAGACTCTGACCAGCAGGATGGAATTACAGGATTATAGACACAGGCTTAGTCTAATCTTTCCTGCATGTGCAATATATTTATTATTGCACTCCTAAAATACAGAGCATGCTATGTGGTAGAGACCTTAAGCAAGACGAATGTGCCTAGGGCTGTATGCTGAATTGCTTCATCGCCATTTCTGTTGGCTTATAAACATCAAAACCCATACTGGTAAATCAAAACAGGAGCTGTGGGATCTGCCTTTAGCTCTCTCTACAAACTGCCAATGTAGAGGATTCAGAAAATGGGGCGGGTTGAGCACTGCTGTACATATCTTCTGCAGACTTAGTCTTAAGGTTTACCAATTCAAAGGAGAAATGATATAATCAAATGTATCCAGCTGCATAGAGAGAGCAAGCTGACTAAACCAGAATAGCTTTCACAGGAGTAAAACTGCACGAATACGTCACGCTATGTTCAAGACTTTAAATGGACAGTGGAAGGTAATTTAGCTCTAAAATGTAGCTGATATAAGAGCTCTTACAAAATCTAATTACCAAAAATGTTTCCATGAAATGTTTTTTGGTGGTTTAGATTTCCCCCAGGGTGCTTGCAACCCAAACATTACACTGAGCTATTAGACCACCGGATCCAGAAGGTGAAACTGACATCTATTTTTAGTGTCCAAGATGAATGCAGTAGGAAGAGTAGTGCCCTACCCCCCTTTGGGAGATGGTGGGACAGTAAATTAGATATTTATTTACATAGTGCCCCATAGGCATGCATCCTGCTTTTCTTTTTTTTAAAGACAAGTTTGCAATCTACACAAAAAAATGGTGGTTTCAATAAAAATCTAATCATCTCAGGTATTATTAATGATGGGTAAGGAACTTTAGTTCTCTGCTTTTTAATCAGCCAGCCATCCCTTAATTAAAATAGTGCACCTTTAGAAAAAAGTTTACTACACAGAGAAGAAGAAATTCTAGGGACCACATCTGCGATCCCCCAATGAACAAGTTGTCAGGCTGAACTCTCAGAACGCTGCTCTCTCTAAGCACAGGGACCAACTAGAAAAGCCTGGGTTTGTTTGGAAAAGCAAGAAGCACTTTTCTGAGCAGAATCAGCTAAAGAAGTTCTTAATAAATTCAATAAAGCTCAGAACAACCTGTTCCTAGTTCTCCAGTGCCCATGGCCTTTGCTTATCTCACTTTAAAAGCTACGGCAAGGTCTTCTGAATTACAGAAAAGAGGAGGGAGCGTGGCATGTTGATCTTACTTCACCTGAATCTAGATTTTCAATAAACCAGTGAAGCTAAACTCTATAACTGAGCAGGGGAAGGCCTGTAACATTGCAGCACAGGCCCCAACCAGGGAGACAGGGGAAGGGGGTGTGGATAAAGTTACAGCAGGGAGCTGAGCGGGGAGACCAGCGTTTGTAATCAGTGGGGGTCGGATGTGGGGGCAGAGAGGGGAGGGAAGCAGGGCAGTACTGTAGTGCTGCAGGGCAGGAGGGGAGCCCCTGGGGCACTGCAGGGCAGGGCTGAGATGGGGTCGGGGGAGCCTGTGGGGCGGGGGTGGGTTGGGGGCGGTGCACCCTGCGCAGGGGGACGGCAGGCGGCGCCGGCCGAGCTCGTCTGGGGGCAGGCCAGGGAAGCCGAAGCCCCGCCCCCATGGGGAAGCCCCGCCCCCCCAGCTGGGCGCGCCCCCCGCCCCGCCCATCTCACGTGGCGGCAGGTTCGCCGCCTGCTGCCCCGGGCTCGGAGTCTGCGCGGTGCTGGCGCTGCGAGCGGGGCGCGGAGGCCGGGCCCAGGCGGCTGCGCGGGTGAGTGAGTGGGGGGGGGCGCAGGGACCTCGGGGGCGCTGTGCACTGGGGGGGGGGAGCCCGGGGCGCTGTGCACGGGGGGAGGTACGGGAGGGCGCTGTGCACGGGGGGGGCGCTGTGCACGGGGGGGTACGGGGGGGGTGCTGTGCATAGTGGGGAGCCCGGGGCGCTGTGCACGGGGGGGGCGGGGGAGCCCGGGGCGCTGTGCACGGGGGGAGGTACGGGGGGGGCGCTGTGCATAGTGGGGAGCCCGGGGCGCTGTGCACGGGGGGAGGTACGGGGGGGGCGCTGTGCATAGTGGGGAGCCCGGGGCGCTGTGCACGGGGGGAGGTACGGGGGGGGCGCTGTGCATAGTGGGGAGCCCGGGGCGCTGTGCACGGGGGGAGGTACGGGGGGGGCGCTGTGCATAGTGGGGAGCCCGGGGCGCTGTGCACGGGGGGAGGTACGGGGGGGGCGCTGTGCACAGTGGGGAGCCCGGAGTGCTGTGCACGGGAGGGGCGGGGGAGCCCGGGGCGCTGTGCACGGGGGGGGCGCTGTGCACGGGGGGAGGTACGGGGGGGCGCTGTGCACGGGGGGGGCGGGGGAGCCCGGGGCGCTGTGCACGGGGGGAGGTACGGGGGGGGTGCTGTGCACAGTGGGGAGCCCGGAGTGCTGTGCACGGGAGGGGCGGGGGAGCCCGGGGCGCTGTGCATGGGGGGGGCGCTGTGCACAGGGGGAGGTACGGGGGGTGCTGTGCACAGTGGGGAGCCTGGGGCGCTGTGCACGGGAGGGGCGGGGGAGCCCGGGGCGCTGTGCATGGCGGGGGGCGCTGTGCACGGGGGGAGGTATGGGGGGGTGCTGTGCATGGGGGAGCCCGGGGCGCTGTGCACGGGGGGGGGCGCTGTGCACGGGGGGAGATATGGGGGGGGTGCTGTGCACAGTGGGGAGCCCGGGGTGCTGTGCACGGGAGGGGCGGGGGAGCCCGGGGCGCTGTGCATGGGGGGGGGCGCTGTGCACAGGGGGAGGTACGGGGGGGTGCTGTGCACAGTGGGGAGCCTGGGGCGCTGTGCACGGGGGGGCAGGGGAGCCCGGGGTGCTGTGCACGGGGGGGAGCTGTGCACGGGGGGGGGCGGCAGCGGGCTGTGGGGAGGATTTTCAGGGGTCCCCCCCCGGGCAGGCACCTTGGACACCGGTGTCAGGGTGTGTGCCGGGCCCCGGCAGTGGGAGCCCTTTGCACGATGCCGGTGGCTGTGCAGTGGCTCTCCGGTGACTGCATCATGCGAGAGGGAGGTGATGGGCAGGGGACCCCGGGGGTCTGGGCGGGGTGGTTGGGCGCTTGTGCCCCCTCATCCCCACGGGGCAGACGGGAGCTGTAGGAGGCGTGTCCCGGGGGGAGGTGGGGGTGTGGCCCCCTTGTCCCTGCTCTGGAATGACTTGCGGGGAGGTGGGGAGGCAGGATGGGTTCGGGCAGGGCCCACTTGCAGTTGGAACCAGAGACGTGTGTAGCTTCCAGTCCCTTGCGGCTGGGGAGAGCGGGGCACTGGGTGCAGGTGACATGCCCTGTAGCTGTCTAGGCAAACCTTAGGAAAGCAGGAGCTGGACCTTGTGGGTCTCTGCATTTCTTCCCACTTCTCCACCCGGTTAGCTGCGCTGGAGGTGACTGTCCCCTGGAACGGAGGTGGGGGTCTAACATGGCATAGAATATTACAGAGCCCAATGGAAACGGGTGCTGCTCATAGCTAGACGCTTCCGTTACAGAGAGAGGTTTCTTCCTGGGTAGCAAGCCACAGAAAGTGGGTTTCCCCAGTGACTACCAGCACTAAAGCAATTGAATGGTGGGTACAAGTGCTGAATCCAAACGAGGTTTGAATGCAAGGTCGGTGTACCCTTAGGGGGTGTTTGCGTGGCAGCTAGGGGTGACTCTCCCAGCCCAGACGGACAGACTTGCACCAGTAGGGCTTGAGCCAGTGCGCTAAAAATAGTGTGGGCCTCGTGGCTCCAGTGGAGACTCTGGCTAGTTCACTTGAGCTCCGATCCCGGCAGTTGGGTGGGCTTGAGAGCCCACGCTGCCACATCCACATTGCTCGTTTTAGCATGTTCACTTGCGTCTCAGTTGGGTTCTGTCTTCCCACCCTGAGAGCCGCAATCCCAGTTGCAATGTAGACACACCTTTAGCTGTGTGCTCTCTTCTAGGGGGGACTTGCATGTGGTTTCCTCATATGAATCAGTGCTTGATTTGATACAGTAAAGTCCACTGTGCCACTGGATCTTCATGTAATAGACCCAGACTGGAGGCAGATTCATATTTAAGAGTGTCATAAAAATAAAGGGAAGGGTAACCACCTTTCTGTATACAGTGCTATAAAAATCCCTCCTGGCCAGAGGCAAAACCCTTTCACTTGTAAAGGGTTAAGAAGCTAAGATAACCTCGTTGGCACCTGACCAAAATGACCAATGAGGAGACAAGATACTTTCAAATTGGGAGTGGGGGGTGGGGGGGAAAAAAGGGTTTGTCTGTCCACTTGATGCTTTTGCCAGGAACAGATCAGGAATGCAGTCTCAGAACTTCTGTTAGTTAGTAAGTAATCTAGCCAGAAATGCGTTAGATTTCGTTTTGTTTAATGGCTGGTAAAATAAGCTGTGCTGAATGGAATGTATATTCCTGTTTTTGTGTCTTTTTGTAACTTAAGGTTTTGCCTAGAGGGATTCTCTATGGTTTGAAGCTGACTGCCCTGTAAGGTATTTACCATCCTGATTTTACAGAGGTGACTCTCTTACCTTTTCTTTAATTAAAATTCTTCTTTTAAGAACCTGATTGATTTTTCATTGTTCTTAAGATCCAAGGGTTTGGGTCTGTGTTCACCTGTACAAATTGGTGAGGATTTTTATCAAGCCTTCTCCAGGAAAGGGGGTTAGGGCTTGGGGGGATATTTTGCAGGAAGACGTCTCCAGGTGGTCTCTTTCCCTTTTCTTTGTTTAATACGCTTGGTGGTGGCAGCATAGGGTTCAAGGACAAGGCAAAGTTTATACCTTGGGAAAGTTTTTAACCTAAGCTGGTAAGAATAAGCTTAGGGGGTCTTTCATGCAGGTCCCCACATCTGTACCCTAGAGTTCAGAGTGGGGAAGGAACCTTGACCAAGAGTTTCCAGGTTTAGCACAGTGAAATTCAATTTATTTTTAGCTAAGAAGCTTTCTAAAAAAATAAATTAGCCATAACTAGCCTTTTGGCACCGCACAACTGTGGCTTTGTTTTCACAAAGACCTTTCATTCCTAATTACTCTTAATTCCTACAAAGTGCCTCTGACTGTCCAGATGATCGGATCTTCTCTCTGTTAGTTCCATGCTCTGACAACTTTCTGTAGGCGGCGGTAAAGGGAGGATCCCAGACGCTACAACTTGTAGTTCTTAGATATTTAGTAGTAGCAAAAAAAATCAATTGTGCGATTAAACAATAATAGAATACCATTTAAATATTTTTTGATGTTTTCTACATTTTCAAGTATATTGATTTCAGTTACAACACAGAATGCAAAGTTTACAGTGCTCACTTTATATTTGTTTTTGATTACAAATATTTGCACTGTAAAAAACAAAAGAAATAGTATATTTCAATTCAGCTCATACAAGTACTGTAGTGCAATCTTTGTAATGAAAGTTGAACTTACAAATGTAGAATTATGTACAAAAATAACTGCATTCAAAAATAAAACAGTGTAAAACTTTAGAACCTAGAAGTCCACTCAGTCCTACTTCAGTCAATCACTCAGACAAACAAACTGTGTTCCAATTTGCAGGAGATGATGCTGCCAGCTTCGTGTTTACAATATCACCTGAAAGTGAGAACAGGTGTTCTTATGGGACTGTTGTAGCCGGTGTTGCAAGGTATTTATGTGCCAGATATGCTAAAGCTTCATATGTCCCTTCATGCTTCAGCCACCATTCCAGGATACATGCGTCCATGCTGATGACGGGTTCCGCTCGATAACAAAACAGAGTGGACTGATGCATGTTCATCATCTGAGTCAGATGCCACCAACAGAAGGTTGATTTTCTTTTTTGGTGGTTCTGGTTCTGTAGTTTCCGCATTGGAGTGTTGCTCTTTTTAGAGTTCTGAAAGCACGCTCCACACCTCGTCCCTCTCAGATTTTGGAAGGCACTTCAGATTCTTAAACCTTGGGTCGAGTGCTGTATCTATCCTTAGAAATCTCACCTTGGTACCTTCTTTGCATTTTGTCAAATCTGCTGTGAAAGTGTTCTTAAAATGAACATGTGCTGAGTCATCATCTGAGACTGCTGTAACATGAAATTTATGGCAGAATGCGGGTAAAACAGAACAGGAGACACACAATTCTCCCCCAAGGAGTTCAGTCACAAATTTAGTGCATAATTTTTTTTAACAAGCATCATCAGTATGGAACCATGTCCTCTGGAATGGTGGCCGAAACATGAAGGGGCATATGAATGTTTAGCATATCTGGTATGTAAATACCTTACAACGCCAGCTACAACAGTGCCATGTGAACACCTTTTCTCACTTTCAGGTGACATTGTAAATAAGCAGGCAGCATTATCTCCCATCAATGTAAACAAACTTGTTTGTCGTAGCAATTGGCTGAACGAGAAGTAGGACTGAGTGGACTTGTAGGCTCTAAAGTTTTCCGTTGTTTTGTTTTTGAGTGCAATTACATAGCAAAAAAATCTACATTTGTAATTTACACTTTCATGATAAAGAGATTGCACAACAGTACTTGTATGAGGTGAATTGAAAAATAGTATTTTTATTACAGTGCAAATATTTGTAATAAAAAAATATAAAGTGAGCACTGTTCACTTTGTATTCTGTGTTGTAATAGAAATCAATATATTTTAAAATGTTGAAAAACATCCAAAATATTTAATAAATTTCAGTTGGTATTCTGTTTAACAGTGCGATTAATTGCAATTCATTTTTTTAATTGCAGTTAATTTTTTTTTAGTTAATTCTGTGAGTTAACTGCGATTAATCTACTACCCTAATATTTAGCAGTAATCTGGGGCTAAGTGCTTTTTTTATGACACTTTTATACTGGAAAAAGCCCTAGTGTAGATGCAAATATACTGGCAAAACTGCAGTTTTATTGGTATGGTGTGTTTCACTTGGAGGGCGGGGGTGTGGGGAATCTGGAATAAGTGATACGAGCAAAAATGCAAAAACACCCACACTAGGTAATGCTTTGCTGATACACTATGCCAGATTCCTATGCTGGCAAAGCACTCCTAGTGTAGACATAGCTTTAGTTTTCTTGGGTAATTGGTATAAGCTATACCAGGAAGAGCACTTTTTTGTGGTGATGTTTTTTTTGTGTGTGTGTGTGTCCCCTTCCAGGTCTAAGCTACATCTACACTCGGAGGGGCTTTCTGGTTGGCTAGAGTGGCAAAACTTAAGTGTAGACTAGGCCTAAATTTTGCGGAAATGACTTCAGGAGAAGCTGTCATGTTAGTCTTGTAACTTGCAGTTTTTTTAAAATAGTGTAATACGTGCCAGCGATGCTGCGGTTGAACTGATAGGTCGTTCTGCAGCTGCTGTGAGTGTGGACTGGAAATGGGGAGGGAGCGTTGGTTGGAAAGTTTGCCTGCTCTTCAGGGTTGAATTTTGTGGAAGTGTTCTGGAGGGGCGGGAAGAGGAGTACAGTTTGTGCTGGGTGGGAAAGAGAGAGAAGGGGTGGATTTAGGCTCCACAGCTGTTAGGGACTGATGCATGTTGGTGGTTCTTTTATTTTACGGTTCCCCCAGAAGTACCGATCAGAATTGGGGACCCATTCTGCTAAGTGTTGTCCTCAGAAAGAAACAGGGCTTCTGCTCTAGAGAATTTAATATCTTAAGCCTTGGCACTGCAATCTGAGATATCCCTGAATGCCTGTACTGAGGTCTGTTGACTCCGCTGGGACTCAGTGCAGGTGTATGGGTTTCCCCCGTAGAACACCTTGCAGGATCAAGCCCTAAGGCATGATGTACAGTAACAAATACTTCCTTCTCAGCTTGGTTAAGCCTTTACTTGGAAGTGGCTAAGGGAGACTGAGATGGGCAAATTGCAAATTAGTTGAATGTTCTTAAGCTCTGGAATGCTGACCTGAAAGTGCCGTGCCTTGCCCTGCAGTGGTGTCACAAGACAGTTCTATTGTGACTTGTGCTTTCACAGGGCCAGGGGGAATGTCTCTGAAATAGACCTGTCATGTGGATTTTAGATACATACAGTTACAACTGTACAGACATGCTATTTGCACATACTGTGCTGTATAATTAGAGTAACAGGAGTTATCTGAAAAAATACAATGATGTTTCATTAATGTTTCTGACATCAGGATATTGCTGTTTATTTGACTTCATTTCGCAACTGTTTATCTGTGTATGGTCAGAATAATTTAGACACTGTGACGTTCCCCTGGTGTTATCTGGACCAGTGGTCTGCTAGGCATCTCCAATCCTTGACTCTGGGAGCCAGCCTTGGCCTGCTCTGCTGTGAGAACCCCCACTCCTGGGCTGTTCACGCACAGCCTCTGGCATGTAAGCTGTTTGGATTATGCTACCGAATGACACAGGCCAATATCTCCAGTCCCAGACACAACCGTAGGAACCTCCGTCTTGCAGAGTCCAGTTATGCTCGCAGGACGCTGCAAGCTTATATGAGTTCGTCAGTTTAACAAAGAAATTGATATGCACCAGGCTTGTTATCCCAAGGGGAGTCTCTGACACGCTTCAAACCAAATGCACTGCTTCAGGTAGAATAAACAAATGTATTAACTACAAAAGATAGATTTTAAGTGATTATAAGTCAAAGCACAAGTAGTCGGATTTGGTCAAATGAAATGAAAGCAAAACTCATTCTAAGCTGATCTTAACACTTTCAGTGCCCTTACAAACTTAGATGCTTCTCACCAAAGGTTGGTTAGTTGCCCTTCAGTCAGGCTCTCCCCTTTGATCAGCACTTCAGTCGCTTGGTGGTGGTGTCTGTAGATGGAGGTGGAAGAGAGAGGAAGAGCATGGCAAAGTCTTTCCCTTTTATCATGTTCTTTCTTCCCTCTTGGCTTTGCCCCCCCCCCCTTCAGTGTCAGGTGAACATTACCTCATTGTAGTCCCTGAGTGACCAAGGGAAGGTGGGGAGGAAGGGATGACTCAAGAGTCCAACAGATCCTTTGTTGCTGGCTAGGCCAGTGTCCTCTGTTCCTGTGAGGCTGGGCTGGCTTTGTCCCATACGTGCCCTGACCAGGTGTGAACTGCCCCTCTGCTCTTGGAGAGTTTTTACCCGGTCTTGTGTTAAGCCGTGAGGACACATTTTCAGCCTCATAACTATATACATGAAATTACAGCCTATAACATTATTATAACAACAATGCTCAGTGCATCATGAGCCTTCCAAAGACACCTGACGTGACAAACTTTTGCATTGGATACCACACAGTCATATTGTAAGGATGAACATGGGGGTGCAGGATGTTCTCCCGAGATACAGTGTGTCACAGACACTTAGACTGATGTTGTTTGAAGTGTATTGAGGTTGTTTTTATAAAACATCTCACAGGATGAGTGCTTATGGAAATGAGGTCCCTGCTGTTGGCTTCGGACAAGTATAACATGGGCAGGAGCTATGCAAGTCTTCATCTCTCTCTGCAGATGCACCTCAGTCCCCACTTGTTGTATCTCTGCAATTCTGGTCTTTGATTTCAATAATGGCTAATCCTTACGGAAGCTGGGTGCCTCCTCTCAGGTGATCGGCACTTTCAGCTCCTACTGAATCTATATGGGAGCCAAGGGAACTTATCACCTTGCAGTATGGTAGAGCGGAGGACTGAAAGCTTAATTCTCCTGGGAATCCTTAGGTTGCTGGTTCAGCTCTGGATTGAAGGAACTGGCTTTGCGGGAGGGATAGCTCAGTGGTTTGAGCATTGGCCTGCTAAACCCAGGGTTGTGAGTTCAATCCTTGAGGGCGCCATTTAGGGATCTGGTGCAAAAATTGGGGATTTGTCCTGCTTTGAGCAGGGGGTTGGACTAGGTGATCTCCTGAGGTCCCTTCCAACCCTGATATTCTATGATTCTGTGGGACCCCACAGCTCTGCCAATGCACTTCAATCCTGCCCTGCAGCACTCTTGTTGTTCTCGTCTTTGGGCAGTCTCTCTTGAACACTTAGTTGTGTGGGCGAATTTCACCTTTTTCTAAGTGACGGGAACATAGAAACATCTTCTTCTGAAGTGTTCTCAGCCCCCCCGCAAAAAAAAAGTCACTTTCCCAAATTATTTAGAAAATTGTTGCCTGTTTGAAATTGTGATGATAAAACAATTCTTCCTGCCGAGTTTGTTTGTGAGAGTTTGACAAATCTGGAAGGAAATGCTCTTTGGAAAGATTGCTACCTTTGCTGCTGGGCCAAGTGGTTTTCAAATATTAAATCTGAGTGCCGCAGCATGGTTCATTAGAGACAAGGGCATTAATAATAGATTGTTAAAATGAGTAAAGCAGGAGTGCAGCTAGGGTGTTTTTTTTTTCCCCTAAGAGAAGTGTAGTCGCTTTGGAGGTACTAATCTGAAGAAAAGCAATTCCTTTTGGCTTCTGTTTTAGTTGTTTATACACATTGCTGCATCCTTTCTCTTATTTCCCTCTACTGAAAGGTCCTTTGCTTCATGCTGAGCCCAGTACTTTATCAATTCTCTGCTAATAGACCACTGGTTGTCCCCAACAGTGATTGGGGCACCCTTGTGCTGGATGATGTGAAATGACACCATAGACCAAGGGTGGCCAAACTTATTGGCCCTCTGAGCCACACACGACGATCTTCAGAAGTTGGAGAGCTGGAGTGTGCCTGCCGGGACTCGGGGCTTCAGCTGTGTAAGGTGCGTCTGTCGGGGCTGAAGCCCTGAGACCTCCTTCCCCGCTAGGCAGAAGCCAGTGGCGACGTGTGTGGGGTGGGGGGGCGGGTACCCCTCGCCCAGATTTCTGCCGGGGTTTGCTGGCCCCGCTCAGTCACATGGTGCCGCAGGGCCGCTTCCCTGCATGACAGCAAACAGTTGGGAGCTACAGGGAGGCCCACTGCTTTTGCTGTTGCCTCTCCCCTTGGAGCTAAAGCAGCAGCCCCTCCCTTCAGCTCCCAGCTAACACCTGCGAGTTACAGGGAGGGGCCACTGAGGATAAGAGGGGGGGCATGACTCAAACGGTGGGGGAGCTTTAAATCAACCCCCCCAGCAGGCACCAGTCATCTCTGGCAGAAGCCCCCTAGCCTCATCACTCCACTGCAGGATAGAAGCCCTGAGCTTTCCCCCGCAGTCTGGTAGGTGGAGGATGGAGGGGGAGCCCCCCAAGCTGTACTTCAACTGCAAAAGAGCCACGAGCAGCGGTTTGGCCACCCCTGTGATAGAGGGTTGCCGTCCCAAAGAGGTTACGCTCTAAATCAGGGACAGGCAAACGTTTTGGCCTGAGGGCCACATTGGGTTTCGGAAATTGTATGGAGGGCCGGTTAGGGGAGGCTGGGCCTGTGTCCCCACCCCTCCTTGCGTCTCGCCCCCTGACGGCCGCACCCCTCCGCGGGACCACTGCCCCATCCATCTTCCCCCCCCGCTCACGGAACTCCTGCCCCCCGCTGCCCCATCCAACCCTCCTCTCCTTCCTGACCCCCCCTCCCCCCCCGGGACCACTGCCCCCATTCAACCCCCCTGTTCCACACCCTCTGACCGCCCCGACCCCATTCACACCCCTGACCACCACCTTGAACTCCCCTGCCCTCTATCCAACCCTACCTGCCCCCTTACCGTGCAGCACAGAGCACCGGTGGCCAGAGTGTTGCCCAGCTGCCCAGAGCATTGCACTGGTGCAGTGTAGTAAATCGCTCTCTGTAACTGCTACCAGTAGCACCTTCCTACACGGAGCAGTTTAATATACTACACCGGCAGCATGGAGTGCTGAGGCTGCGGGGGGAGAGGCCGGGGGCTAGCCTCCCAGGCCAGGAGCTCAGGGGCCGGGCAGGAGGCGGATGTGGCCCACGGGCCATAGTTTGCCCACCTCTGCTCTAAATAGATGGGACGGGCAAAGATTGGCAGGGCAAAGTAGGGGGGGCAGAAAGTGGTGAAGTGGCTTGCCCGTTGTCTCGCGGTAGGTGGCTGGCAGCTGGGAATACAACGCAGGTTACTCAAATCCTAGCCTTGTGCCCTCGCCACTGGGCAGTATGCCCCTCATCTTTTTAATTCCTAACAAACCTATTTGATGGTGGGCATGGCATGCTCATAAAGATGCATTTGGTCCACTGTCTGGTTTAAACTCCCTTGCAGCCAATGGAGCTTACCCTAGGGATGAATGTGGCCTTGTTAATTTGGAAATGTTATTTAATCGGGCATGTGAAGCTTTAAAGCAAGATCCCGAGTCTTGTTTTTGAAAGCCAATTGTGTCATGCAGGGAAAGGGAAGCTTTAAATCGTGCAGGGTGCGGTGTATCAGCAAGCTTATTTTCAAATAAATTTGTTAGTCTCTAAGGTGCCAAAAGTACTCCTTTTCTTAATGCCTATTGCATATCTCCCCCAGAAGAAGGAAGTGACAGGAATGCCAGCACCAGATCTTGTTGAAGAGAAGTGAGAGATTTGCTGAAGAAAAACTGGTTTGTTCTTGTAGCAGTATAGTGGTTTGGCCAGTCAGGTTTCACGCTGTGCAAAATCTTGCATGACATGGTTTCTTTTTTCTTGTCTATGAAACCAACAGAGAGACCTGTCAGAGTAATTCTGCTGGGCTGACATTGCTACAGATGCCAAGGGACAGGCAAATTAAATTGTTTACCAAGATTTTTCTTCCTCTTCCTCAAAGTAAATACTTTAAAACCAAGTGACATTGCTAGCCTGTTTGGCAGCTCTGGAATCTGAATTCGTTTCCTCCTGCACAGAACAGATGCAGCAAGGACAGTGCAAACCTCCCTCAGGCTGCCCCTTCAACCTGAACTTGAATAATTCACTTTCCATGCCAGGAATGGTGTTGATGGCAATACTGGCATTTGTGACAGCGACTTCTGTGTTGAATCCCACCAATTTATATCTCCCAGGCCAGCAAATAGCCATTAGATGGTAAAGACTTTTTAACTGGTACTAACCTAGTTTGCATTTGAACTTGTGATGGATAGTGGAAAGGTTACCAGACCCCTCAATATAAGACTAATAAAAGTCTCGGAGGTTGAAGGATGTGCGGGTTAAGATGTTTTGCTATTCGAATACACATAGTCTGACCGTAAGCATGTAACCCAGTTTGACTGTCTGTTACCTTGGCCTGTAATTTGCAGCATTGCTGTTCCTGTGCAGAGACTGGAGCTTTCCTTCGATACAGAAACCGCATCAAATTATGTTCTTTGGATTAGGTTTGCATGCCCTGAGGCATTGCTGATAGAGAGAGAGAGAGGTTTTCATCAGGTTAATTCCCACCCCCTTATTGCAGGGAAACAGATTGATATCAAACCGTTATAAAATTTATTTAAAAAATACATTATACGCAAGAGCTGTGACGCTTGAATTAAAAAAAGAAAAGATAAGTGTAGGCGCTTGGAGTAGCAGCTTTGTTAATTCCCCCCCACCCCCGTGAGTTGTCACTGGCTCAAATCCTAGCCTAGTAACTAGACCATCCAATGGTTGGAATGCATTGTTGCAGCCTGTCACCCTTTGAATGAGATCAGCACTCCCAGCAGGACTGAAAAGTAACTGTGGCAGCCCATCTAGAGCTGCAGGGCAAATTTAAGAACAGAGGAGGCGGGTATGTAAGTAAGATGCAGTAGCAAGCTCTGCCGAGCAAGCCTCATCCAACCTTTCGCCAGCTAATGGTGGTTATCGCGTTTTCTTCTGTGCCTTTGCACCGTTGGACGTTTCTTGCTGTTTGCGCTGCAGGAAAAAAACAACCCTCTGTTTGTTAGAACAAAACCTTTCCGGACCAAGACCAGGTGGGTCCTTGGCTCCTGATCGTGAATCCGCAGCTTGCCTTGTGTTGAAAGCATTAAAGATCACTAACTGTCAGAGAAATAAAGTTCCCATTGTTTCACTGGATAATTTCTTCTGAAAGCCCTGCGCTGGAGGCTGTGCAGAGATTAGTCTGTAGACCTTGCATCTGCTGCATTGTCCGTTAATGCTCCGCCTAAAGATGCAGGTTTGCCACAGCACAGTCAAGCTAGTGGAATTCTGAGCTATCCTGGAGCATTGCAAATTGGTTGATGTGGTTAGTATTTGTTTAGTGCTAGCAGCTTGCTGGATAGGCCCGTCACAAATATTGATCGTCCCTGTCCCCAAAGAGCTTCTAAAACGTGTACCCATTCTGCCATCACACGGGAGTCACGGGCAGAGTCTTCCAAGTTCAAAACTGGTAGCCTAGCCACTGGTCCATAATGCGGTTAGCCCTGGCTGCAGTTCTGCAGGGGGGCTAATCATACAGCATTAGTTACTTCTCTGCAATAGCTGGGACGTTCATTGCAAGTTAACTGCAATTTGCAATGTGTCACTGATCAAGCAATGAAAAAAGCAGGAAATGCATCATACATTCACTTTGTTGTTTTTCACAGTTGTATTTTGAGTTATTCATGGTGCTCTGTTGTTCAAGGTTAGCTGGGAAGCAAAAGTGATCCCTGTAAACTGTTTATGTGGAGGGGTTATTGGTGTGTAGACTTTTAAACGTACGCAGATGAATTGCAGATGACACCATGTGCTGCACACAATCTGCTGGCTGTCCTCCGAGATGGGCAGTTCAGTAGACAGGACAAATAACCCTTGTGAACTGCCGGAAGAGGCTAAAGGTTCAGAGAAAGTTGTGCAAAGAGGTGTTTGATACTTACGGGAGTTGGGTTACCTGGAATGAAAACTGCAATGGAAATCTCTTGCTGAGGATATTTCAGTAGGTTCCAGTCCTCCAGGCCACTCCACAGATTTCTGCCCACGTACAAAGCAGCTTGCCAGGATCAGACCTTAGCATGGAACAATGCATATGGGGGAAGAGGGAATATAAAGGTTCCAGTGAAGAGTTGATTACAGTATATAAGTACCTTCATTGAAAGAAGATACCAGGTACTAAACTAAAGGGATGTTTAATCTAGCAGAGAAGGGCAGAACAAGAATCAATGGCATGAAGTCAGCCAAATTCAAATTAGAAATTAGGTCCAGTTTTTTAGCAGGGAGGGTGATAGACCAAGGGAACAAACTAGCAAGGGAGGTGGTGAATTTTCCATCTCTTGGTGTCTTCAGACCAAGATCTGGATGTCTTTCTGGAAGATACACTTTAGCCCAACACAGATTATTGGGCTCGGTACAGTCCATGAAAGGGTGTGCTTTTGTCTGTTTCCCGGAGCTTCAGGGATGTGCATGTGCAATGTTCTTTTGATGACCATCATTCCTGTGGTTAGACTGTGTGCAGCTGAACGCAATCAAGTCTGGGGAGGAATTCCACTACAGGGGTCCACTCGCAGAGGCTGTGCTCCAGGTATCTGGTGGTCTACACCTGGATCTCTGCTCTCCACAGGATTGTCCCAAAGGTGTATGGTGGTTGGGGAGGTTGAGAGAGTCTTTGAATAGCCAGGTCCCATTGTAAGGACTTAACAGGGTAGGACCAGTTGTAGTGTATTTGTATGGCACTAACGCTTAGAAGCCTGGCCATGGGCCAGGCACCCTTTGTGCTAGGTGCTGTACAAACACAGAACAAAAATTCCCTGCCCTAAAGAGCTTACTGTCTCATTAACAAGGATTCGAAGGCCAAGCCATTGAGTTCATTTCTGAAGCAAGCAGGGAGTCAGGGGTGTGTCACTGAGGGCGGGTATGAAGCGTTTGCATTGGCCCGTCATTGCTTCCGCGCTCTCCAGTGACTTCAGCTGCTCTGTGATGGCTGCACGCTGAAAGAGGTTTGCAGTACTCTTATCTGGAGGTAATGAGACACTGGATCATGGTGCCTCAGTCCTCTCATCTGAGACAGTCTCCTGCCAGTTGGAGATGCAAGAAAGCCTGCAACAGTTTGCATGTACACGTGTAGTGAGGAGTTCATCGTGACCCCGACAGTCATTGATCCAGTGCCTGCCGTCGGTGTGGTTAAAGCATTGGCAAGTTCCCCTTCTTGCTAACATAGACTTCAGGCAGCAAAGCCAGGAGCAAAGCCAGCTGATCGTGATTCATGTGAACTTCACACTTACAGAAAGTGTCAGGCTGGTGAGAAGAGGTGAACAGAATTAGCAAAGATGTAACCTTGTGCGTGTAGAGAAAGCAACCCTTCTGCCCTGAATGCACCACTGGGATCTTGCCGAGTTCTTTTTAGCATCTGTCTGAGCTGCTGCATTCTATGGAGTCATCAGCTGTTCTCTTCTGTTAATGAGCTGAGCAGTGTCTGTTAATAGGCATCCCTCTCCTGTGGCATTTGCTCTTTTCTCTTTGTTGAGTGAGTTGCCTCTTTATAGCTAAAAAGAAAAGGAGTATTTGTGGCACCTTAGAGACTAACCAATTTATTTGAGCATAAGCTTTCCTTCATCGGATGCTGATCTTTATCTTTATAGCTGATTGTAAAAGTAACAGCCTATAAACTCTGGCGAAGGTTAGATCTTTCCCATTGTGTGGAGGTTATTCGTTTCAGGGACATGTGTTTGACCAGTATAGTATGAAATCATTCTGTAACATTGATGTTACGGTAGCATCCACTGACCCCAGTTGGGATGGAGGACTCTTTGGGCTTGGTGCTGTGTGAATACACCAGTAGATATGGACTGTGACCCAGAGAGCCTGCAAGCCAAAAACATATGTGCAGGGAGGGAACACTTGAAGGAAGGAGAAAGAGAACTGCTTTCATTTGCATGGCAGGAAGTGACCTATTTCCTCCTGGAGCACAAGTGATAACTCCACCAAAGCCAAACATTCCTTGCAGTGGCATTTGTCTGTGTGATATCATGCATGCCTGGCCGCCAAAAGGTACGTGAATTTTTGTGGTGAAGAGCTGTTAAAAGATGGAACTATTTGGCTTCATCACAACAGAATTAATACAGCGGATATGAACTTCAGACCAACAAAATTACTATATAAAAGAAGGTAACTTTTCCTGTCTTGTCACTCTGATCTGATCCTTTTTTCACTTTAAGTCTAGGGCATTTATACCATGCTCATCATTGTGGGCTTACAAAAGCTACTGTAATGAGGATCTCTGTCTTCTCTCCCTTCAGTCCCTCCATTGTGGGATTGTTTGTCTTGTGGTAGGAAGGCTAGAAAGGGAGTTTTTGCCTTTTGCTTGACAGTGGCTAGATTCATGATCATTCCGATCCCCCAGGAAAGAGAATTCTGCGCTCGTTGGGCTAGCTGATGACAGAGCTCTCTCCAACCTCACCCTTGAGGTTGACTGTTTCTTAGGCACTGAGTGTTGGAGACTGCATAGAGCGCACTGTGGTGGGTCTCTGACAGCTTCCATAAGACAGATGTGGAGGGAGATGGTGCTTGTGGGGGTGTCGAGAGGCTGTCGTGTTTAGACAGCTCAAGTCAGCCCCACCGTGTGCTTGGAAGATGAGAACTGAACCCAGTGTTCAGCAGGGAGCCAAAGTAATGAGCAAAGGACTGGGGTGTGCATTTGCCAACCTGTGTTAATAGCAGGGTGGCAGCTCTGTTTTGAATCAAGTGTTGAGCTATTTCTGAGTCAGTTTTCTCTTCCCAGATACAGTGTGCTGCTGTCACTGAGTCTAAAGATCACAGATGCTCATATCACTGTGGCCAAGTGTGAATTCGACAATCCAGGGCACAGTCTGATTGTCATCTGAATTGCGCTGCTGTTAAAAGACCCCTGGCATATCTCCCAAGGAGAGATCGCCCTTCTGGGGTTCTCTTTGTTCTGATAAAGCCTGTCATGTCTCTCCTTTGCCCATGGCCCTGATTAGGTGTGTTCGGCAGCTGCTGCTCAGTATGTGGCCTTTACTCACGTTCTGTCCTGGCCTGCAGCTCCTCTTTGCATCGCAACCTGCTGAGATTTGACCGGGGAATGCTCGCCTCAGAAACTGCAAACGCTTTCCAGTCTAGGTGTCAGAGTAGCAGCCGTGTTAGTCTATATTCGCAAAAAGAAAAGGAGTACTTGTGGCACCTTAGAGACTCACCAATTTATCTGAGCATAAGCTTTCGTGAGCTGCAGCTCACTTCATCGGAAGCGTACTGTGGAAAATACAGATAATGTTTTTATACACACAGACCATGAAAAAATGGGTGTTTATCACTACAAAAGGTTTTCTCACTCCCCACCCCACTCTCCTGCTGGTAATAGCTTATCTAAAGTGATCACTCTCCTTACAATGTGTATGATAATCAAGGTGGGCCATTTCCAGCACAAATCCAGGTGGTGATAAACAAATCCTTTTGTAGTGATAAACACCCATTTTTTCATGGTCTGTGTGTATAAAACCATCTTCTGTATTTTCCACCGTATGCATCCGATGAAGTGAGCTGTAGCTCACGAAAGCTTATGCTCAAATAAATTGGTTAGTCTCTAAGGTGCCACGAGTACTCCTTTTCTTTTTCCAATCTAGGAGGCCCTTCTCCCAGTAATGGACAAGGGAACAACATAGTTCTATAATGATCCTTTGTCAGCTATTGCCTGGTTTAACCTCCATGGACAGGAGTCCACCCAAGGTATATACAGGTCATGCAAACTCAGGGCCGGATTAACTTTTTGTGGGCCCTGCGCCAAATATATTTGTGGGCTCCCATTGGGGAAATGGGGCATGTGATGGGGGGTGGTCCGCAGAGCGAGGGGCCGGCTGGCGGCAATGAGGCACAGCACAGTGGGAGTGGCCCCACTCAGCCCAGCCCAAGGGCACTGTTTACAAACCCACAACTGCTAGACGCACACTGGCCTGCCCAGCCCTGATCTGCCAGCGTGCCCCTTCCACATTGTCACCCTGCCCTTATGCCCAGCGTTCCCTCACCAGAGACTTCCCCTGCAGATCCCTATGCCCAGTGCCCACGGACCTGCTATGCCCAGCACCCCCCAGCCCAGAGACCCCTCTCGCTGACCTCCCACCACAACTGCACAGCACCCTGCACACCATACCCCCTGCCCAGCTTCCCCAGCCACAGATCCCCCTACTGTCCAGTACCCCCTTCACAGTCCCACCATCACAGCTGTACAGTGCCCCATATTCCTGAGGGAATTCTGCATCAAATTCTGTGCATAATATTTTAAAATTCTGCCTTTTTTTTTTTTTTTTTTTACAATAAGTAAATGTGAACGCTCCACCATGGCAGTGGGGAGTACAGGCCACTGGCTGAATGGAAGTGGGAGAATATCCTGCAGCCTCCCCCGCCCTCTTGGGGCAGGGACTTGGCAGTGAGGCTGAACCTGACCCTGATACAGCACAAGGGCCATGCCTGCCACAGAAACACCCTGGGGCCCTGCCCCTTTTGCACCAGGCACACCAGATGTGGGCAGGGAGGGTCAACCTGGCAGCAGGATCCAAGTGCAGAGGGACTTAGTGTGGGGGGATCCGGAAGGGGGGTAAGAGGGTTCTGTGTGGGGCAATCTGGGTGCAGGCAGCTCAGTGGGGGATCTGGATGGAAAGGGAGGTTCCAGGTGCAGGGGTAATGGAAGTCTGCAGGGGGGACCAAGTGAAAGTGGTTGGAACTCAGCGGGGTTGGGGGGAGGAGGATCGGTGCAGGGGAGGTGGGATTCATTTGGGTTGGAGTCTAGGTGGTTGGGACTCAGTGGGGAGGGTGTCTGGGGGGGCTCATTGGGGTGGTACAGATGCAGGGGAGGTGGGGCATGTCAGGGTGAGGGTTTGATGGACCTGCTTAACAGGGGAGCCCCAGCTGCTGCCAAGGGATCTGCATGCTGGTCCCCCTAACCCCTTCTCTTCCCCTTCCCCTCTGCTCCATCTCCTCCCCATCCCACCCCCTTCCTTCTCCCCTGTCCCCGCTTCCCCTGTCCCCTTCTCTTCCCCGTCCCATCCCCCTTCCCCTCTCCATCCCTGTCCCTTCTTTCCCCACAGCGGGCACTCACTGTTATACAGTAACTCCACACTTAACGTCCTCTTGCTTAACGTTGTTTCAATCTTACGTCCCTGCTCCATTACAGAACATGCTCCATTTAAAGTTGTGCAATGCTTCGGTATAATGTCGTTCGGCTGCCTGCTTTGTTCACAGCTGGCAGCTCCCCTACACTCCCCCACGTCCTCCCCAGTGCCTCCCCCCCCCCCCCCGCTGGCAGACCCTGCAGATCAGTGTACTCCCGCTTCTCCCCCCGCCTCCTGCCCACAGCAATCAGCTGGCTTGCGGCGTTCACGAGGGAGGAGCGAGGACATGGCGTGCAGGCTCCCCCTCTTTCCCCTGCCTCCTGCCCACAGCAATCAGCTGGCTTGCAGCGTTCAGGAGGGAGGAGCCAGGACGTGGCGCGCAGGCTCCCCCTCCCTCTCCTGCCTCCTGAACGCCGCAAGCCAGTTGATTGCCGCGGGCAGAAGACAGGGGAGGGATGGGGAGCCTGCGCACTGCATCCTCGCTCCTCCCACATCCTCCTGCTCCCTGAACGTTGCAAGCCAGCTGATTGCCGTGGGCAGGAGGGAGGGGGCAGGAACGAGGACGTGGAGTGTGGAGTAAAAGGGGGGGAAGAAGAGGTGGGTTAAGGGTGGGGGTTTGGGGGAAGGGGTGGAGTGGGCGGGCTGAAGGTTGAGCCCCCCCCCCCCGGTGCTTGCAGAGTAGGGGAAGCTGCTGCTCCTGCTGCGCAATGTGCTTCGAGCCTACAGGACCTTCAGCCGCCTTGCCTGCCTCATTGTCTCCAGGGCCAAAGGGCTGCGCCTGTGTGGGGTGAGGCGGGGGCCCCTCCCAACCATAGCACTGGACTGTATGGCAACAACCCTTTGTCCCTGGACCTAACCCCCCCGCCCCATTTACATTCATTCTTATGGGGAAATTGGATTCGCTTAACATCATTTCACTTGACGTCGCATTTTTCAGGAACAGAACTACAGCGTTAAGTGAGGAGTTCCTGGAGAAAAAGAAGGATGGCCCCCAGCACTAGGACCCAGAGGGTGGTGTCCGGCTGCAGTCCAGGGAGCTGGGCAGCACCTTCTCTTTTCAGCCAGGCTGTGCAGCTCTGCGTTCACAGAAATTGGGGCGTGGGAGTGGCATGTGACCTTGCACCCCATGTGGCCCCCACCCCTTGCCTCTATTGGGGGACAGTGCCCCCCAAACTATGCCATGAACATTCCCAATCACACCCCCCCCCCCGTTCCTCCTTCACTTTCTGCAGGGAAGCAAAGAACGCTGCAGGAGGGGGACCTGGGCTGTTTTCATTCCCCCTGGGGCCCAAGAGTACCTCACACAGACCCCCACTGCCCAGCGCCACCCCCAGAGACCCACTGCCCCCGCCCTGCCTGCCCCCAGCCACGCTCACCGGCCTGCTGGGCGGGGGCTATTGGCCTTGTCTGGGCTGAGCCAGCATCATAGCTGGGGCCGGTCGGGGATCAGAGTGGGAGGGATCTGCCCAGGCTGGGCTTCCTCAAACCCCCTTGCCTGGGGCCCAGATGAGCCCACCAAGCCTCCATGCTGGCCGAGAATGACCCGGCCCCTGCACTGGTCCTGGGCGGCTCAGCCCCGGGAGGTGGCGGGCGGAGTAAGACCGCCCAGAGCCATGCTGGGGAGTGGGGCAGGCAGACCCTGGTGGGACGTGACCCCCCCGAGAGCCCCCCAGCCCAGCTGGCGGAGGAGCGAGTGGGCGGAGGAGATGGGACAGGACGGGGCAGGGATACCTGGGGTGGCCGGACAGCCGAGAGGAGCACTGGGGAGGGGCTGGAGAGGAGCCAGCCTGCGGTGGCCCCTGGGCTGGCAGTGCAAGTGAAGTGCAGCGCCTGGCCGACTGACGGGCCCCTGTGGCACATTGTAAACCCAGTACTGTGTGCACTTATCCTGATTTCCATGGAGGACCGATCTTTTTAGTCTCTATCAGGTCCCATCTAGTCCATTCCTTGGCCAGGGCGGGGTAGTTCCCCACAAGATCTTTTCTAATGCTTTGTCCAGCCCAATTTTAAGTCTGGCGTTTCCATCACTTCCCTTGGGAGACTGCTCAGTAGCCAGGCAGACGTCATGCCATGGCTATTTGATGGTCTGCCTCCGTGGTCCCCAGCTTTTCTGTTGCTGTAGCATATTCGTGTTCCCAGAAAAGTGTGGCGGGCGCTGGACGACCAGCTATGGCGGCGGGTTGCCTGGCGGCCGTGCTCCTCGGCGGCGGGTTGTTCGCCAGAAGCGCACCCTTCTCAGTAGGCAGGCGCACATAAATGCCCCGGTGGGTGCCATGGCACCCGCGGGCACCATGTTGGGGCCACTGGTCTACCTAGTTCCCAATGGGCTGGTGGCCACTCCCTCCTCTATTTGTGCCCTGCCTAGGTCCTATGCTCATAGAGACCCTGGCTTTACACAGTCTTGGCTCAGGAGAGGTGAATGTAGCTGCTTCCAGAGCCGGCCATTCACCCAAGAGGAGGAGGTTGCAGGAATTATACAAAGTTTCCATTTTCTCCTTCCCTTTCCGGCTACTACCTCTGCAGCGTTCCCAGCCCCCTGCCAGTCCTAGGGCAATAAGGGACCTGAATTCAGATCCCCCTGCGTTAGACTCTTAGACTCCACTGCAGTCAGAGAGTCATGGCATGGCTGTGGGTCAGCTGACTCAGGCTCGCAGGGCTCAAAATTGTTGCATGAGATGTGTCCTTGAAGCTGCTTTTTATTTAATCCAAGATGACTGGTGCATTTCTGGTGGACCAGGGTGAAACTAGATTCTGGTCTTTGACTTGCCTCAGCTGACAGGGCCAGTGGTAAAGTTTGTATCTCTGCCCGTAGCTCCAGGGTGGGTCTTTTAAAAGCATATCCTCAGTAAAAACTCAATCCTGCAAAGTGGTGAGTATGCTCATCTCCCATTGACTTCTGGAGGAGTTGTTCTCTGTGTTTTGTAGCACCAGACCCTGTCTTCTGGGCATTGCTTAGCGGTTAATTACTTACCTCAGATTAAAAGGTGTGTTTTTTTTTTTTTTAAATGAATCCTGTGAGCAAAGACTGTTCAGTCCCATTGTTATTAAACATGAAATTGCCCTTGCTTCATTGTTAATCTGATAAAATGTTCCTTGACGATTCCCATCCCTCAGGCTAGGCAGCTGATTGACAGCAGAGCTCCTTGCTTCCAGCGTCCCTGCCTGCCTTCGTCTGGCATGTAAAACAAGCCAGAGAACGTTTAGGAAAAACCCTGAAACAGAAGCCCTGTTACATTCAAAACTAGACGTTAGTGGGATAAATAGTAGCCGTTCTGAACGGCTGGGGTGAATGCTGGCTTTCGCTAGATCAACGCTTTAAAAGTGAGGCTCTAAGGTCCACAATTAGGTCGGGAAGTAAATGGCTTGATTTTCAAAAGGGTTGAGCTCTTGGCATCATTCACAGGAGTCAGTGAGTCCCTAGCACCTCTGAAAATTTCAGTTCATAAAAACGTGCAATGCAATCCTTCTGAAAACACCATCAGACTTTTTAACCAGTGATTCAAGTTTTTAAGGGAGGACATTTTAAAAGCACAGATGCAAAGCAGTGCCTTTCCTTTGCTCGTCATAGTTTCGTTTATGAGTATGGAAAGAATCTTACACACCCCTACCCCTGTACTTCAGGCGGGGCAGTTCAAAAATAAACAGCCCAATCTATTTACGTTTCAGTTTCAGTTTCTGATTGTCCTGTGCACAGGGCCCTAGGGTAGGGGTTTCCGAGTCTGCAGGAAGATGTTCAAATTGGAACAGCGAACTCTGGATTTTTTAGGAACTGAAGGAGAACATTTGAATCGTGCTAGGTTTTGTAAAATCGTTCTGAGGTTCAAGCCCTTGATCTTTGTGAATGAACTTTGTGCCCAGAAAAATGAAGAAATAATTGCACTGATTCTAGACAGTCCTGGGTTGGGTGGGTATTGTGTAAGCTTAACTGATGGCCATTATGGAGATGCATCTGGGGCTGTCTGAAGGCAGAGGTGCATGGCCGAGATCAGGGTTTTTCAACCTTTTTCTTTCTGAGTGGGGCCCCCCCCCCATGCTATAAAAACTCCATAGCCCACTTGTACCACAACAATTGTTTTTCTCCAGATAAAATTGACAGCTGGCATTAAGGGTAGGATCCAGGGCAATTGCCCCGGGGCCCACGCCACAGGGGGCACCACAAAACTAATTTGCTCAGGCTTCAGCCCCAGGTGCTGGAGCTCAGGGCCCCAGGCTGCAGTTCTGCATGGTGGGGCTTCAGCTTTCTGCCCTGGGCCCTAGCGAGTCTTAACACCAGCTGTGCTTGGTGGACCCCCCTCAAACCAGCTCGCGGCCCCCCCAGGGGGCCTTGGACCCCTGGTTGAGAACCACTGGTCTAGATGGATGGTTGATCTCACCCAGTGTGGCAGTTTCTTTGGTTTTGACCTGCAGCACTTACCTGGTCCTTCCAGGCTTCCTAGCCTACTGGCTTTGCCAGTGCTCTTCAGTCCTGCCCTTCAGCCTCCCCTTCTGCTTTGGTCCTGGTCTTCTCATGACCTTCAGTCTTAACTTGCATTCCCCCACTGGTGACCTGGACTACTTCTGAGCATGTACCCTACTTGCCTCAAATTGTACAATGCTTCTGTAGTTTGGCTGAACAGAGACCGGGTTAGTGCCACCTATCTCATTTTTGCTTTTGTGTATGTTGTCGTTGTGATCTAAACAGGAGTTGAGTCCAGGATGTAATACACTGGAGAGGCAGTGTCGTCTTGGGGTTGAAGATATGAGACCTGGGTCCCAGTCCAAGCTCCGTCACTGACTCATCATGTGACCTTGGACAAGTCATTTCAACTCTCTGCTTCCCTTTCCACCTTTATAAAAGAGAGGTAGTTCCAAGCCATTTTTGTAAAGCATTTTAAGAATGTCCAAGTGCAGCATTACATTATTGATCCATTGCCTGCGCCTAATTAGTAGTGTGTCGCTTTTTGGTATTAAGTCCGACTTCCTTGTTTTGCTTTCGTGTTTTGGCCAAAAAAGCCCAAAACAAAACAACTCCTTACTGAATAAAAAGGGACTGAAATGAGCAAAAGTAACTTGCTTAATAATTTTCAGAAATGTCTTCGTATTTATGGAAGGAAAAGGGATTTTTTCCTTGCAGTCTGTGCACAGAGATTGCTTAAGGTAATAGTAAATTAAATTCCCTTTTCTACATATTTATATGCCATGTACTGTAACTCATGAAGAAGAGCTTAATTTTTGTGTGGTTTAGCTTTACAGATGTAGAAGTTCTCTACCCCAAGGAGCCCAGCATACTAACCCACTGATAGATTCTGCTCCTACCATCTGCTTCTGTCATATAACAGCTAGGTAATGATGCAAGGCCTGATATTTTTCATAGGTGCTGAGCACCCACAACCCCCATTGAAATTATAGATGCTCACCACTTCTGAAAATCAGGTCCTTGACACCACTGTCATATACGACCTAGCCTGTCTCTCTCCATTTTAATGTGCCTGTTAGAGGGTTTAGCCCCTAGCACTATATTATTTGGAAGAATAGCATTAGTGCCATAGTGTAGACCACTGTTTCTCAGCCTTTTCAGGTGGCAACCCTTTCTGTAAGTACAATGTTTGTCATCCTCTTACATTTACTTTAAGAGTAAAAAATGTTATCAATATTAACAGTGATATGCCTGTATAATTTATTTGCACGTGTGTTTGGAGAGGTTGACTGAGAATACTTGACCTTGAAAGGTCAGGGTGTACAGGGAGTGAGTCTCTTTGCTTTAGCGTGTAATAAAATCCTTGCAAACCCTCCCCGCTCCCCCCATCTTATGTGACCCTTCATCCCCGAGTGTTGCATCCCTCTGGTTAAGAAATAGTGGGTTAAACCAGTGGCTCTCAACCTCTCCAGATTACTGTGTCCCTTTCAGGAGTCTGATTTGTCTCACGTACCCCCAAGTCTCACCTCACTTAACGACTTGCTTACAAAATCAGATATAAAAATGCCACAGCAAACTATGAGTGAAAAATGGCTGACTTTCTCATTTTTCCATATAATTATAAAATAAAACAATTGGACTATAAATATTGTACTTACATTTCAGTGTATAGAGCAGTATAAACAAGTCATTGTCTGTAGGAAATTTTTCTTTGTACTGACTTTGCATGTGCTTTTTATGTAGCCTGTTGTAAAACTAGGCAAATATCTCGATGAGTTGATGGACCCCCTGGAAGACCTCTGCGTACCCCACAGGGGTACCCGTACCCCTGGTTGAGAGCCACTGGGTTAGACAATCTGAGGGTATTTCCCCTTGCTGTGGCCATGTTTTCCTGCCTTCATAATATTAAGTGATAAAGTGTGATTAATAATACTTTATATAGCACCCTTCATTCAAGGAACTCGGAGGATCTTTACAAGCCGTACTTAAACCTCATACTCACCTACCCCTCTGGAGAGTTATATTTAAGTGAGGCTTTTTTTGACAGTTGAAAGGCTAAGATACAGCATCTACAGACCTCATTTAATGTCTTTGTAACCAATGGAGTGAGACCTGTCTCTGTGACAAGCAGCACTAAGATAAGGATAAGTTGTCACTTGCCAGTGCAACCCTTACGCTTTAGCACACAGCTACTCCATGCATTTAATTAGGCAGTTAGCTGCCTGCTTTTCCTAGGTATCTCTTTGACAGGCAGGGCCATCTCAGCTGTCAAAGTTTCATATGGATCAAAGTTGGCTTCATTTCTTTCCCTGAATTTGCTGTCGATGCCCAGTAACGAAATCTCATTGCACATTTGCTGCATGGTCTGCTGCCTATCAGAGACACAAGTTGAGTGAAGTATTATCTTGTACTGGACCAGCTTCTGTTGGTGAGAGAGAGAGATCTGTGTGTGCCTCAAACGCTTGTCTCTCTCTCTCTCTCCCTCCAACAGGAGCTGTTCCAATAAAAGATACGGCTACGACTGCACTGCATATCCCTGTCTAAAGCTTTCAGAGGGAAGCTCCTTATTGCTAAGGAGCTATTGATACTACTTAGATTGCTTCAAAGAAAGCTTTGTTGAGAAACAGCCCTGCTAATATTTCCTAGTTCCTGCATTTCTCTGCCGTTGTGATGTCACTGAGACCCCACACATGGAAACCAGGTTTGTTGCTCCATACCCCACTTGTGCCCCACTTGCTGCTTTTGCCTCCTGACGCCATAATTTTGATTGTGGCATCATTTGCTTCCACAGCAAAAGAGAATTAATTACACCCCCATGCTCTCCTAGAGTAGAAACACTTACATCCCTTGCTTTTATCCTTTTTTTTTTTTTTGTATTGTGGTAGCACTGCAGGGAAGGCCAGTCGTGGGCCAGGAACTCATTGTGCTAGATGCTGTACAAACGCAGAACAGAAAGATCGTTCCTGCCCCAAAAAGCTTCTAGTCTTGTCATTTCAGCACTGCCGGAAAGTTGTCAGCATGCACTCTGGGGTCAAGCACATTGATATATACAAGCTTATCTGCTCTTCTCAGGCACCTGGAATACTTGTAGCAAAAACAGGGATGAATTAAGGATGGTGGGAGATCCTTGTTAAACAGTCTGCAGTGACTCTCGACCGTGGGTTCCAACCTCAGGGCAGACTGTCAAGAAACAGGGCACCATCTCCCAACTGGTTGTGTGGTCTAGACTTAGATTTCAGCAACCAAGTATCAAATGTGAACTCCTCAAGCCTTAACATGGAGTCACAGACGGTCCCCTTGGGCACTCCAGTCTATCTTGCCACCCAGGCAAGCTTGCCTTGGCGATACATTGTCCCTTACACCGAAAACCACACCAAGATTCAGGTCACTCCCAGTCCCAAAGGACCAGTCACTTTCCCCAGGAAATTGTACCTTAGATCTCTCACCAAAGACAACACTTGTAGCCAGTCTGTAATAAACTAACTAAAGATTCATTAAGTAGGAAAAAGAAGTGAGTTATTTACAAGGTTAAAGCAGGTAAACCTATCCACAAAAATGAGCTACAGTCTTAGGTTCCAAAAGTGTAATAGCTGCTATGATACGCAAGCTCTGTGTGCCCTTTAGAGCTAGCTAAAGCCAAGCAGCTTGGGGATCCCTTGCTTATGCTTAAAATTTTGCCCTCGCCGAATTCCAAGCGGCCCAGTGATGATGATTTCTCCTTGACGGGAATTTTTATTCCCTTCCTTTTGAGTTCAAACTGTGATGGGACGAGCTTTTGTGCACGTCCCCTCTTCATGGTGTGGGGAAAGCGATCAAAGTCTTCTGCCAACTGATGTTCCACGGTGGCTTGTCTGATGTGTGTAGGCCTTGTTTTGTTGGCCGGAAGATGACATCTCTTGTCGTAAACTAGTATTTCACACTTGGTAATGCTTCTCTCCTGACTGGGCGGGGCGTTTTCCAGTTTCAGAGCAAACACTGAAATCTTACCTTATAATGTAAGATACAGATATTGTAAGATAACGCATGCAGGAATTTACAAGCATTTCATAAAGTCTAAACATTCAACACATTCTTGTAAACTTAACATCTGTTCTAACAATGCTAACACACGGGGAGCCAGACTGCTTTCTAGCTGAGCATTTGTCAGTCTTCAGTGAGCCCTAAGAGCCTTGGCATAAGCTGGCACCTGGTCTGCCAGCGTCACGATCCTATCCCAAGCTTTCTCGTTTGTTACATTCTCTTCCCCCTTCCCACCTCACTGTCCTGACTTTCATTCAAGTTGAAGCGTCTGAGTCCATTAGCAAATGGAACAGCTTCTGGGAGAGGTAACTGATATGTTAGTGCAAGGAAGAGACAGAAGAGCAGCTTTTGTGTTTCTCCTGATTTTAATTATTGCCACAGACTTCCAAGATGTGCTGAATTCTTAGCACTGAGATGCATCTTTCCAACTCAGTTAGCCTGGGCAATTGGTTTTGGGCTGTGGGAATGGCTGCTGTTGACTTGGATGAAGGCAGTTTACAGATTCTGCATGTTGCAAATAGAGAGGAAGGTAATGTTGATGTACAAAAAAGCAACCTAGATAGAGGAATTGATGTGATCTGATTTACAATGTAAATGCAACATGTGATGAGTGTCTTAAATTTGGCAGCTGATTAAAATCATGAGTACGTTGTTGTGTTAGACGACATCTAAGCAAGTTTGCGTACGTGTACCAAAATGTGTTATGAATGGGATTAGCCATTTCCCACTTGTTTAGTATAACTTTTGCACTCTGCAGATTGTGTGGAGGCTGATGGTAAATGTAACGCTTTCATCCTAACTTGATTAAGGCGGATGAGTCACTTGCTGATCTTTTCATGCATGCTGTATGACAGCTGTCCATAATAGAGAAAAACCTTTGGTAATGGGGGAAGTTCTCCTTTGTAAAGCAGTTAATATTACAAGAATACTAGCACTTGAATAAATATGTGCGCTTTCTATGTATCATTCTGTGTGTGCGTGTGTGTATGTAACTTTTCTTTGCAAAGGCTGGAGGTGGTTTTGCATAGTTGACTATCTAGCATGAGCCTAGGGATGCTGGAACAACTTGTATAGTGGGGGGTGCTGAGAGCCATTGAACCAAACTGTAAACCCTGGATAGGATGGAAACCACTTCCAGTTTGGGGGTGAGGTAGCACCCCTAGTTCCAGCACTGAGCCATGAGCCTGGTTTTCAAACAGTTAGGGTGCACACAATGCATGCCCAATACCTAACTTGTGTGTGCAATTACACATCAGTCTGGTAGTTGTGTGCACAACGGACAGCAGTCTGGGGGCAGAGATCTCAGGGTAGAAGAATGAAAATCTTGAAAGGGCTGAGAATCCCAGAGAGAGAGGAATTTGCCATGATAAAAGGAAGAACAACTAGGAGTACATTTAAGACAAGGGAAATTTACAAACTATCAAGAAGAGCTTCCTTGGTGGTGAGATCTATTAGTTTGTGGGCTAACCTCCCATGAGAAGTGATGGAAGCTCCATTGCTTGGCACATTTTAAAATTATTCCAGACTCTGGTCAGGACATACAGTCGAGAAGAAGGTTGCACTGACGGAACAATGCACTAGGTGGGATCTAATTTAGGTCACATACAAACATCTTTTGTATTACTCTTGGTGTCCATGTATCACATCATTCTCATTTCAAACCCCACGAACCCGCAGTGCAAGACACCGTAGTCGGCTGGCAAGATAATGCAATTGACTGTCATGCATGGCAACATTTCTGTAACACCTTCTTCCAAGAATCTGTGGGCTTTAACGATTTTAATTAATGCCTCCACAAATCCCTCTGGTACAGGGAAGTGCTGTTACCCCACTTAAAAGATGTCAAAACAGCAATAGAAGGAAGCTAAGCTAATGGACTTTCCTAAGGCCTCACAGTGAGTCTATGTAACCAGGGACATTTGGTGAGGGAGATGCCAGCTTAATTCCGCAGACATACTTTGGATTAGGAGAGTTTTCTGGAGGGATATGGTGGAACAATGGCATATCTTGATTATTTTTTTTAAGAGTGCCCCTCCTGACTGGCAGTGTAATCACATTGTAACACACTATTGCAATGGGTGTTTATGTATGTTTGCATATAGCCTGGGAGGTGTTAAATTGGCATCTGGAATACCATAGGGACGGGCACATTAGAGAGCAATGGATCTGATGATTGCTTTCCAATGTGGAGTCAGGGCTTGTCATCTCCAGTGGGTTTTAATCCATAAGGGTGGTACTGCCAAATATTTTGTTTCCTTTAAAACTCTCCATGAAGTGGAATGTGTAGACAGATGAACACGTTCCTTTCTCTTCTAAAAAAGTCTCCTGGACTTTAGGGTGAGTATAATTTGGTGCTTAACTTGATGCTGTCACTTTACAAAATTATGTATGGAGCAGTCAATGAGCCCAAGTTGAGCCAAGGGTCCTGCAGTGATGCAGCAGCCAGCATGTGCAGGTTCTCAGCATTATGTTCGGATGCCATTGGTGTGTTCAGCCCTGTGCAGATTTGGAGCTGTCCAGGGCCCTTGCCACTTAAGGGTTATCTGTGCTAAAACCAAACCACACCTGCAAACAACTGGGTTCAGAACTCAGAGCAGCTCCACTTCGGTGTAGCTAGACTTTGGAGACGTGCTGGGGTCAGTCCAGGCAACATGGGCTTTTTCAGCTAAGGCCCGTTTTTCAGTCCTTTATTGAAGCACTCAATCGTTCACTGTCGAGCCGGGTGAAATATTGAGCAGAGGGGGGGTATGGATTTTACAAAATCCAGTGATACAGACTCCTGGGTATTTTGCCCTCTTGTATCGCTTGCAGTTTATTGCAACAGGAGTTTGTGTCACATCTTTCACTTGGCAATCCTGATGTTTCATGGGGCAGGCTGTCCCGAAGCCTCTCTCACCTTGCAGTGAGGCAGCGTGTAATATGCTTCTCATTCTGCTAGGGGGCATGTGACCTAAATTAGCAGTGCTTAGGGTAACTTTTATGGAAGAGGTCCTGTGCAAATCCCCTGCTAGCTGCCTCCTGTGCAACTGAAGTGCATCTAGCTGTTCTGGCTGCTCTTAATCAGTTCCTCCTCTTTCTCTCTTGCCCTGTGTTCTCGAACCAGCTTTGGAAGATGTGAACTTGGCCATTGAAAGCAGACTTGGATCATGCCTATTCTTGGAACTCTTCCTTGCTGTCACTGTACAAAAAACATAGGTTGCTTATTGAGTATGACAGACTAAACCCACCCCCAGAATCTTCATTAGCGAGCAGCCTTTAGAGGCAACAAAACGAAGTGTAAAATATACGCTTGAATCTGTTTGAATGCTGAGGACTCTCTTGTTCTGCTGTCAAAAGCACAGTTGTAGCAGAGGGGGACTTTCTTCTCTTCTTCTCCTTATGTATTAATTGTGAACACACAGAAAAACAAACTAACTTAACCACTGTATTGTTGGCCCTGGAAACTGGAGCCTTCCGTGAACCCCCTAAAATGTGTGCGCATAGCCGATGGCAGCCGTGCAAGCTTCCTCATGCAGTGTACTGTGACGTGCCTCAATCTTATGCATGGGATGACCAGCTCTAATGATGATGTCTCCAGGCCCATGCAAATGGTTGTGCTCTTCGTTGAGTTGCGAGTGAAGGTGCCCGGTGGTGGTGGTGATGTGTGAGATTTGCCCATTGGGCAATGAATTTAGATGACTAATTCATTTCACAAAGTCCTCTGGCCGGCCATTGACCAGCAAATGATGTCTAGTTATTACTAACGCAGGCTGTATTTGAATGAATCACCTAGAGGTGATCAGCTCCATTACTTAGCTCATTACCAGTCCCATTTGGAGGGCTCTTCATCTCCTAGATGGTTGAGTTGGAAGGGTCTTCTATGGTTATCCAGTTGTGTCCAATTCCATGGAGTAGGCTCAAATGCTGCACTAATCCCACCAGGACTCATTAGGACAGTGCCATAATTGTTTGAGTTTAGAGTTTAGGAAAAGCTTGTCTGTCATGGCTCATTGCGCCTTGTTGTGACTTCTTGATGGCTTGTCTTGCGCCTAACTGAAAAGGACTTTCACTGCAGAATTGCACCTTGCCACTGGTGACCACCTGAGATCTTCTACACCTAGCCTGATCGGGCTGGGCTGGTACTTGGATGGGAGACTCGGGAAGAGGAGCTGGTTCATTCTCTAGGTGTCACTGTTCTCTCGGCGCTCTGATGCCTGGGCTGCTGCTGCTGTTTTGGAGGCATCATCAAAGCCGAAGTCCTGTACGCTGGCTGGAGCTGAAGTCCCCAGGGTCTTTTTTGGCAAGAACTGGGGGTTATCCCCAGTGCCCTTGACCAAATTTCAATGTGGGTAAATACAGACTGTCAATCTACCTCCTTCCTAATGCTTTCAATCAAAGTACCCTTCATTTCCGGCCTGAAAACACTCATGGAGTGTTCTTGTGTGCTATGAAACTGCTGTAATGTTCTACCCTGGAAGTGGCTGCAAGGGATTCCTATGTGTATAGTTTGTTCAGTAACTTTGGACTGACAGGCACTGTGAACCTTGAATTTTCTTTGCATGGTGCAGCCTATTTAATAGCAGAAAAGTAGCTGATCCTCTTATGGAAATAAGACAATGAAGATGACGCGACTCTGCAAGATGCTGCAAAGGGCCTGAGGGGCACTCTTCCTGTGACTGTTTTTTTGTTTTTTTTTTTTTTTTTTAGCAGGAAGGGTGTACAAGTTGAAACAAGCCTGGAATAAAAAATACATCTTGGTTTTTATCTGAAGATATCATAGGTCCATGTTGTTCCTTCCGAGGACGTTCAGTATGAAATTAGTGTTCCTTCCATTGTCTAGTTCCTTCTGGCACATCCAGCAATGCTGGGGAATTGGAATGTTAGCTGTACTGTCTCACAGAATCACATCTTAGTTTCTGCAATCTGGCATTTTTCTCTTTTGCTACCTGCCCCCTTCCTGAGCCTACTTCAGGGTTTGGGGAGGAGGCGGGGGAAGAAAACATTACCAGAAATAATCTCCCACATGCCCCAGTGAGTTTATAGTTGCCGGGGCTGTCAGATATTGAGTAATCCTCTGGATTCAAATACACCGCGGATTAGCAAAAGGCGGGTAAGTCTGTTTTGTTTTCCATGCAGTTGTTTTCAAGGTAAGGCTTAACGTGAGAAGGAATTGGGAGGGGAACTTCTGGCTGCAAATATATTTCTGTAACTCGCTATGGAATCTCTTCTATCTCTGTACTAATAACCAAGCTTGATACACAGTAGAGATGGACAGCTCAGGTTCGTCACCTGTTCCTGCAGGTATGCATGGGACATTAGGTTGACTGGGCTGTTGGCTCTTTATTTCCTTTTTGGAAGAAACTAATGATTTTAGGGATGAAATGTCAAAGTTGCGGGGGTGGGGGGGAGAAGCGATTGAAATACCATTGTTCCTTCTGCTCCTGGCTGGTGGCTCTGCAGTGTCATAGAGAGAGAACACAGATGAATTGATGTGTGCACTGATACAGTGCCTTGAACATGAATAGCAGTTCACAGAACAAATAAGACATGGGGCCAGTCTCTGATCTGTGTGACTCTGATGCAAATCTGGGGTCACTCGATTTAAGTTACTGTGGATTTACAGCAGCAGAACTGAGATTAAACTGGGATCTGCTATCTGGGCATCAAATATCTTACAATGGAAGTTAAGACCTGAAAACAAGTGATCACAGACAAAAGTGGGATGAGCGTGGTGGGGGGAAGGGGTGTAACTAAGATAAGGTGTGGTTGCATAGCTTTGTTATATAAAAGCTTTGCGTTTGGATAATTTTTTTAAATGGTCTTTGCAATGGACAAGTTAATGATCATTTTAATCAGTGGAAAGTAGTAAATTACTGACACATTTGGTTTTCTGCTCGGAACTACTGGCCACGTTCGCGTGTGTGATATTTCTTTTTTAAAAAGCATTTTAGGGTGGAAAAATGTATCTCTGGATCGGTAACTTCAAGCCCCATGCTGCACCATGTACAGCAGCAAGGTGCCTTTTAAAACCATGCATTAGAGGGGTGTCTGAGCTCTCAGAACAGAGGTTCCCTGATGCTGGAGTTCGATGCACAGGGTTACTGAAAAGTACTGGAAAGCCTTCTAGAGGATCGTGTTTGCTGTGATGTGGAGCTGGGTGGCAGTGAGAGGCCCTCCATCATGAGAGTGATGCTAACTGCAGTGCTGAATGCCCTCTACTTCAAGGATGAGGCTTTGGCAGAAGGTGTATTAAACAGGGCTGTGGCCTTTTGAAGTGCTTCCATGACAGCTGCCATCTTGTTTGACACCGGGAGCCACCACAGCTGAAAGCAGGAGTGTCTACCGCTTGAGCGGAAGAGCCCAGAGGCTGTACCAGACTGGCATTCTCCGTGGATCAGATACAGAGAGGGGGAAGTATAAGGTGCCCTAACAAGTGGCTTACATACATCGGTGTGTATGTAAGATCCTGGGCTTGATGCTGAGTCCTCTCTCCCTCCTCGAGGCTAAGCTCTGGGACAGCTGAGAGCAGCCATGCTGAGCAGGCTGCTAAGGGAGCAATGCGCTTTAAAGCACAGCTGGTTGCTGAGGATCTGTAGGAAATTTCTAAGGAAATCTAACTTGACCAACAGGGCCTAGGCGTGTCTCCCCCGGTGATTTTGATCAAATGTATGTACAGCTCATGAACAATTCTCCCACCGGATCCCTTGGTTGAGTGGACAGTCCGTTGGCCTTTAGATCTGGGATTCGGCATAGTGTCCTGTCCAGTTCCTGTGAGATGGGGGTTGGGACTTGTGCTGCTTTCGCTCCCTACCTCTTGGGAGACTTGAAGAATTTTACTCTAGAAGGAGGAGTTACAAATGTCCCAGCTGCTCCCGTGTTGGGATTCATCTGCCAGGGCTGGGGTGGAGGAATACGTGCTGTCCTCAGTCTCTGGCTGCCCTGGGAGAAGAATGGTACTGCTTTACACACAGGCACAGCGAGCATGATTTTACTCTCAGTGAGGACAGGGCTCGAGATGGCTCTCCAAGCGCGAGGACGGAACTCGTCAGTGCTACATGGTTCGCTGCCCTCGATTGGGTCGTGTTTGTGTCGCCCTCTAGTGGCTGCAGCTCTAATTAGTACAAAGTCCTAATCCTGTGGCGAGAGAAGAGGTTCTCCCTTGTAACAGGAGCTGGTGGTAGAGCGGGGCTTTTGCGGAGATCTGTGAAGTCAGTTCAGTAGCTATGTTTATTGCTTGCTAGTGACCACAAAACTCTGAGTAGCTGCTGTACTGTCCTGTGGGAGTAGAGAGCAAAGAATACCAATAGAAAGAGAAGGAAGATGCTAGAATAAAAAATGGAAGTGAAGGGGCTAGTTAAGTGGTGCTTCATCAGTAAAGCCTCCCTGATGTCCTGCTTCTTTATAAATACAATAAAACAGGCTCCTAGATGGTGCAGTGTCGCTTCTGTCAGATGCAGGGTTTGCTCCGTTGCAGAGATTCTCAGCCTTCTCCTTTCTAGGGCCCCTTCCCTGCTGCATGGGGTAGGAAGGGCAGAGTGGTCGCATATCCCTGCTGTGGAAAGAAGTGAGCTGTAGCTCGCGAAAGCTCATGCTCAAATAAATTGGTTAGTCTCTAAGGTGCCACAAGTACTCCTTTTCTTTTTGCGAATACAGACTAACACGGCTGTTACTCTGAAATCTGCACCCATTGTTTCTACAGGGGGCTGGGAAGAGTGGTGATTTTTTTTCAAAGAAAAAACTCAACATTTCAAACTCTGGATGTGCCGTTTCTGCCCTTTTCAAGGGTCCCACGCTCTCACTTGCTCTTTTGAATCCACATTTCCACCTCCACCCCCCCCCGCCCCCCCCCCGCTCCCCACAGGGAGGTGCAAGTGCTGTAGAGGGAACAATAAAACCCTCTGTCTGCTAACCTCTCACTTTAGTGCTTTGCGGAGGATGGTGGGGTGGGTTCCCGGCTTGTTAGTGACGCACAATTCACATAGCCCCTTGCTGGGGGTGGGGGAATGCTTTCAGACCCCTTGACGTCCCCCTATTTACTGCTTTGATGGAATTAAAATGTCAAACCTTTTGGTAACTCTGGGACGTGCTGCTCGTTCTCTGCTCAGAAAACGGCATTATAAAAGAAATCCCTCGGCGTTTGACCTTTAAGTGAAAGAGAGAAATTATTAGCTGAGTCAGTGAATATGTTGTGTGCCACTTGCTAATTGGAAGGCAGGGGGTGGGGAAACTGACAAGAGCCTATCATGATCAACAGGGTGTGCACGCGTGTGGCTGATATGGAGACGGATGCACGAGGATTCACAGACACGCAGCTCTGGAGGCTGCTGAATTGCTTTGCGCACTGCGCTGAGCATCTACCCCTTGCTGTTGGATTGTTCCCTCCCCCCCCCCTCAACAGCTGCCTAGAGTTGGACGTTTCTCCCTGTCTCCTCTTCTTCATTTTCCTGAAGTGGATCACCAGGCAAGTGGCAAAGCAGGTAATTTATGACCCGCGGTAGTTACAGTAATTGCATTGCTTTCAAACGAGATCACCAGAGAGCCAGACAGATTTATTTTAACTTTGCTAAACTTAAAGATGCATGAAATGCTTTATTCATAGTTGGACTGTCTGTCTGGTTTAAGGGTTGGCATGCTGTCCATCAGTACACCATCTAAGCCCAGCATGCGAGATGATGCCCTATAAGTATATTGGTTCGGTTCTCAGACTCCTGAGTGGAAGAGGTAAACCGCTGCTGATTCTGACTAGTGTAGCTTGGCTAGTTTTGCAGAGAGGCAATGCCCCTGCTTTGTGTTTTGCTCTCTTTAAGGTTTGCTGGTGGGGAGTTTAGTTGCATTGTTGTCTGGAGTGTGCTGTGCTTGGGAACAGAAACCCACTGAAGTGAACCCTGTCAAAATTGCACACCGGTTCCCTCTCTCCCCCACCCCCGCCCCGTCCCTGTTCTTCTCCACCCACCCCATGCACCTTCCTTCCTCTTTGAGCTGACATGCAATGAGTGCTGGGCAGGCCTGGGGAAAGGAGATGGGGGGGGGGGTGTATGGGGGGGCGGGATTAGGTGCATATGAGCTCCTGAGAGAGGGATTGCAGCTTCAAGATTATCCATGGTGTTCCACTGCTTGTTCCCAAGTCCCCGTTGCTCCTGTGAAGTCAGATAAGAGCCTCTCTGAGCGCTAATAACCTGTCACTGAACAAGCAGAACAGCCCAGGGAACAAAGGCGCTTTGAGACTTATTCACCACAGGTAAAATCTAAGTGAGGTGATAAGGAAGGGAAATGACTGAGTGCCAAAGCAGGGGCAGCCTCTGCCTTAGAGCCTGGCGCATGGGGGACAGTCTGGAACTGTAGAGATCTTGGTTTTCATCTGAGAAGCGCAGCATTTGCAGATTGGTCTGAATTATTTGGTTCAGGGTATGTGTGAGATTTTCCTCTGTTCTCTTTCCACTGGGGATCCCCCTTGCAAAACACCCTTGTCCCTTTAAAATCTTCTCATTGTACTAATGCAGTGGGCTGCAGATGGCTGGATTGCACTCCCTTCAAACCCCACTGGTGCAGTCTGGAGCAGTCAATTACAGCTTCTCTCTTTCTCCTCTTCCTGGCTGAGAGGTACTTTTGTGCACGGACAGGCCAGGCGTGGGAAACTCATGATCTGAAATCTTATCCCGAGGCACTGGCAGAATTGTGCTTCAGTGACATGCTTCCAGCTTTGCTGATCAGCTTCTTGGAGTAATATCCCAGTAACTCAATAAAAGGCTGGAGGCAGCCGTTCAAATTAGTCAATGTCTGAGCTTACTTCTGAGAGCTCAAGTGCGTTAAAAGCTTGTTAAAAATATTTTCATTTAAGGGGCTGCAGCTATTAAAGCTATTAAAGTAGCTGGGTCATCAAATGGCTTAGCGAGGTCAACCTGGGCTCCTGTCTCTCCCTCCCCTGGCGTCTGATATCTGGTGTTGACATAACGGAAATGATGCGGTTGGGGTGCACAAGAAAAGCAAGAGACTTGCAGAATTGCAGGATAGCTCCCTTCTTTAAAAAATCAAATCTGCTTTAATTTTCAAGGTTGAATTAGCCATGTCTTTAAAAGAAAAGGGGTGGACTGGGTCACCCTTAAAAAGGAAATGAATAGAGTTTAGTTTACAGTGAACAGTAATTAGTCTGCCCGGGCCTCAGTTTCCCCATCTGTGAAATGGAGACAATGATATTGTGACCTTCTTTGTGAAGTGCTTTGGGGTCTACTCATGGAAAGTGCGAGATAAGAGCTCGGAATTCTTACTGCTGTTGCCACTTCCCCTTTTGCATGCCAATGGTGAGCTGGATTGCCAATGTCTTCCTGCACTTCCCAGGCCTGTGAAATATCAAAATAGCATCTTCCTGCAGGCGTACTAGCATAGTTATGAAATAGTGACGGGTTCTGTAATTTTTAAACATTGTTTGAAAAATTATTTGGTGTTTTGTATGTAGATTATATTATGTAGGTACATTTATTTAAACAGTTGCTTTCAGGTTCGGTTCAGCCCCAAAGGTTTGAGGGAAGGGTTTTATGAAACCTTCATCATTTTATTTATTTTTTTTACTTAAAAAAAAAATTGCTTCCACTGGAGTTAAGGATCTCTGTAGTGTCTGCAACCCAAGCATTGCAGCCATATGTTGGTAGTGGGGAAATAGACCAAAAAAACAAACCGGAATTGATTGAATTTCTATTTTATTGTCTGAGAGCAAGCGTCAGCAAACAGCATTAATAGTGACAAGTAAGTTAGCATATGAAGCCTTCCAGTTTTAATGATTTAGAGGGCTGTTGGTGACATAGACAAGGTTATTGGGGCGTTGGGCCAAATTCTGTGGGCTCACACCAGTATAAACCTGCAGGAGCCAATGGAGTTACTCCAGATTTACACTGGTGTACAAGCAGAATTTGGTCCCCAGTGTTGAGCCTGATCACATCCCTTAAACGTTTCCCTTTCTAGCTTAGACGGGGATATAGCTCATCACGGCAGAAAGACTAAATATGTGTCTTTTAATGGCTACTAGGGCCTGCGACTGATTGGTGACGGACGGTTGATTTCCTTTGCAATTCAGAGAGTTTTACTTGTCAGAAGTAAATGATGGCAGGTCATTGACATAATTGGCTCTTGCCTCTGTGTCTCAGGCTCTGTTTGTTCCTCCCTTTACCCTAAGGGGTGCAATTACTTGCAATGAGGGTGTGATGCAGGAAAGGAAGAGGGGTTGATGGGATGCAGGAGGAATGAGGCAGGGTAGTTCTGATGCAGCTGGGCGAGATGCTCTACTGTCTTTTCTGCAACTATTTAGGCTGTCTCTGATCTGTGGAGACTATATGGGCATAGCTATGTTGGCATAAGCTCATAGAGGAGACAGTCTGGAATGGAGGAAGGGGCTTTCCTATCTCTGTAGGAACACCACCTCCCCAAAGGACTGTGGCTACATCCGTAGAAGCATTTTTCCATCGACACAGCTGTGTCTGCACTCGGGGTTAGGTCAGCATAACTGTACCAGTCAGGGGTGTACATCCTTTTTCACATCCCTGACCAATGTAGCTTTGTTGACCTAACTCTTCAGTGTAGACCAGGCCTTAGCTTCTGACAGGGTCTATCTTCCTGCTTTCATTGGGCTTTGCTGGGAGGTGAATGGTTGGAGTTGGGGGTACTGTAAGTCACACAGGAGGCTGCAGGAGTGTTAGGTATGTGCAGAACTGTTTCTCAAATTATTAAAATGTGTGTTCAGTAGATTTGGAATGAAAATTAGGGGGAGGGATAGCTCAGTGGTTTGAGCATTGGCCTGCTAAACCCAGAGTTGTGAGTTCAATCCTTGAGGGGGCCATTTAGGGATCTGGGGCAAAAATTGGGGATTGGTCCTGCTTTGAGCGGGGGGTTGGACTAGGTGACCTCCTGAGGTCCCTTCCAACTCTGATATTCTATGATTCGATTACGTGGGGAAGGGGAGAGTGCCTGTGGAGAAAGGAATTCAGTTTAATGTCTCTCTGATTTATTCACAGATGGTGCTAATGAGAGCAAGAGTGAAAGGAAATGTTGGGTCTCCTGGAGATGATCTACCCATTTGGGGAAGTCGCACGGGGACCTTTTAGGCCATGTCTACACTACAACAGCCCCATTCTGGTGCTGCGGTAGTGCAGCAGTGTAGATGCTGCTGTGTTGATGAAGTTAATTCGTCTCTCCAAGAGGCAGTAGCTAGGTTGACAGAATGGTGCTTCTGTTGACCTAGCCGTGTCTAAACCAGGGGGTTGAGCGACCTAACTACGGCGCTCAGGGAGCGAAGTAGCTAGGTCTAATCTGATTTTTAAATGTAGACCAGGGTTTAAATGGATTGTGAACCTTTTATGTCCCTCTCTCCTGGCTTTGCCTGCATGTCAGCATCGTGCACGAAGACTTGCTTTGCCCCACAGAGTTAGATGATATCATTACTAGAGGGTGGCACGCTTTGTTGCTTCTGTTGGTTGGACCCATTGCACACACCTGGGGCTCCTTGAATCCCTCCCTTCCTCACCCTCCTCTGAAGCTCCCTGGACACCACCTCTAATCCCCCTCTGTCAGGGACTCCCTGCAACCCCCCACCTTCTTCCTCCTGCAAGGAGCTCAGTGTGCCTCCTCTCCTATGTAGCAGGATCTCTGGGTACCCCCATGGAGCAAGCTCTGTGTCCCCCATGTCCTTCTCCCCCAATACCATTGTCTCCCACTGAACCTCCATGCCAAGAGCTCTCTGTGCCCCCTTGTTCCCCCTTCCCATCCCTTCCCTGGGCCTCCTGTTTCCTTCTTCCCTACCATGGCAAGGGTTCTGCATCCCCGTCCCCCATACCCTGGTCTCCCATTTCTCCACTGTATGAGGGCTCTGTGTGCCCCCCTTGCCCCACCATTCTTCTTTCTTTTCTGTCTGTCTTTCTGGGAGGTAGGTCATTTAGGGTGTCAACATGTTAAACTGTGTCCTGGGAAGCGCGCCAGGCTGGAATGGCGCCATCAACCGGTTCTTTGATCTGTAGATGGTTGTAGACCTGGTTGAAACTACTGAGCCTGCTAACCGAATGCCAGGAGCTCCATGTGTCCCTCATTTCCCCCTTGCCAGTTTTCTGATTTTCACCAATTTTCCTCGCCTAGAACGTTCCTTGAAATTTTGGAACTTTGGAAATTTCGGGTGCAGAGTTCCGTCCAAAAGTTATTGTGTTACAGGCAGAGAAATGCGGCCAGGCGTAAGACGTCCCTTTGTGCGGCCCTTTATTCTGTGGGTATGTCTATGCTGCAGCTGCACCATTGCCAGGTGGATGCTTCCTACAATGACACGAGCGGTTTTTCCATCATCACAGGTAATCTGGCTTTCCAAGAAGCGGTAACTAGGTCGACAGAAGGAGTCCATTGACCCAGCCATCTCTATGCGAGGAGTTAGGTCGACCTAACTGTGGTGCTCAGTGTGAAATTTTTCACACCCCCAAGCGACTTAGCTAGATAGACCTAAGTTTTAGGTAGAGAATCAGGCCTTAAACTGTTCGTGTTCTCCTCTTGCCTGATCCGGCAGCGAGTCCTGCGGCATGGCGATCCCCTCCAGAGGGAATTGCTCCGATTCTAGGATTCAGATGTCGCTGCCGGGTCCAGTAGGAGGGGAAGGCGTGTTTCAAGGGAGAAAGCTGGCCCGAGCCAATCTTCGTAACCAGCAACGAGAGTACATAAAATCAGTGGCACAGCGTGGATTGCCCTCCCGTGAAGCAAGTAAATGTCCCCGTTTTACAATTTGGAAACTGAGGCACAGGGAGGCGACGCGTCGGTGGCAGAGTTGGTGGTAGAACCCAGGCTGCTCGTCCATGCTTTGAGTCTGCTTAGACAATGCTTTTTAATACCAGGGACCGGCTTGCTGCCTTCCTAATCTGTGTCAGGGAGAGCTCAGAGATCGGCGCCAGGGCGTGGAGAAACACTGCACTAGGCCACGCTGCCCCTTTCTGTGCTCAGACACACCTCTCCAGTCCGTGCTGAAAACTTGCAACAGAGTGATTCAGAGTTCTGCCGGGGCTGAATAGGCTTGGCCTGATGGTGCGCTATGTTTTCCTTGTTTGCACGCCTACCGCAGTTGTTAGCGCAGTTGCAGGAATTGCCCTCATGAGGGCATGCACGTTTTTGCATGCGCTCAATGCTGAAAACCCCTGCGTATTGAGCATCTGCTTGCTATCCGCTGTAAACTGGAGAAGCTAGTGTTTCTCGTCTCGTAGAGGCAAAGTGAGGAGCGCTGCAGATATCTGAAGGAATATTACTTGCCAGGAGATTGCCAGCTGGCTGCATCAGTGGTTGGGGAGAGCATGGGTCCAAGCTGGTCTTGTGGCTGCTTTGTGTGCGAAGAAAGCAGCGACAGGTTGCTTCATTTTAATTCCAGCTTTTAATAGCCTCTGGCTTCAGGGCTGGAATGTGGTCTCCATGGAGCTTGCAGGTGTGAGTGTGGGTTCCAGTGTCATAATTATGCAAATTGCACCCGCACAGAAGGGATGACTCAAGTTTATAATTCCAGTGATAAGAAGGGACACTGGTGGGCGGGGTCAAGTGGCCTTTTAAACAAACGCAGATGGGGAGCAAAAGCAGCTGCTTTAATCGCAGATGCTAATTGTGATGAGACGGGAGCAGTTTTCTCTCTTGTCTGATGCTGGGGCCTCTCGCTGTAGTGGGGTTTGACAATTCTGCAGCTGGGCTGCGTTAATCTGCCTAGTAATCTTTCACAAGTTCCCTGCCTCGCGCCGACCTGTAGCACAGTGTGTGTTTCAGGTTCCAGGGCAATGAAGCATCCAGTGCCCTGCTCTGCTCTTTGTATTTCCATTGTAGTGCCAGAGCTCTTCAGAATAATATACTCTGAGCTGCTGCAACGTCTTTATGTGAGGATCGCAAAATGCTGTGGTAAGCCGCGAGCGAGGTACAGAAGTGTTGTCTTGCATCTTCAAAAGCAATCCTTGAAGCCGAGAGAATTCGGGTTAGTGCACACCAGCCCTGACTTGGGCACAAGGGTCAAGGCTGTGTACAGACCATAATTTCTCTTGAATATTTGGGCTTTTTATCCTCATTTTACAGACAGCTAAAACGCAGCACAGAGAATAAGGGATTTGTCCCAAAGTTGCAGAACGAGTTGTTGGCAGAGTTGGGAGTGGAACCCAGGAGTCCTGATTCTCCATCGCATACAATAGTGGGTTTACAAAATTCAGGGCTTCACAAAGGGACTTCTGCTGTCACTGATGCATATTAACATGGATCTGCTGTTTGCTTTGACTCAGTATCCAACAGGGACCTGAAGAAATTCCTAGCGGGGGGAGAGATCAATGGCTAGGAAAGCACCACCGGCAAGTTGCTGAGAGGTGCAGACCACTCTCTCTGGGCCCACTGGCTGCAAGGAGGGTCTTACACCTGAAGTTATCTTCTGCTTGTAGATGCCTGAGTTGGCTGTGTGTGCTGCTAGGCCTAAAGCCTCTAACCCAGTTCTGGAGAGGCTTAATCCATTTACCTGAGGGCTGCAGGAAAAAAACCTCCTCAATGTCGTTCTTCAATCTACCCTGTGCAAAGGGCCTGCATGCGGCCTGTTCACCATTTAAGACTGTGGCTGTCAATGATAAGTGGTGCATAGGCCTGGTGCTGACCTGTGTGCAAGCCAGGTATGAAGGCTCTTGTTGAGCGTGAAGGTCATGTTGGTGATTGTTTTATTTCCTTACTCAGAATCTTGCAGTGGGTGTTGGTCCTCCCAGGAGACCCACTTCTCTGCCGCCAACGCTTGTTGTGCAGGATTTCCTTTGGCTTTCTCATGTGTTACCTGATGTCCATGATCTGTGTGACCTTGGCAGGGTGACTTGGTTTCCTCTCTATGCAATCTAAACAGTTCAGTCCCGGATGTTAAACCCAGTCGTCTCTAGCTGGGCTAAAACTCATCCTTTTTTAAGGTTGTGTTCTGTCCTACGCGGATCAGACCAAGCTGATGTAACTAAATTGAACACCCTTGTTAAACTCCTTTTTTATTTAATCTGCGGAGACTGAGCCTTGGGTTCCATTTTATAATTGATGTATTGGCCAAGAAGCCTTGACCTTTAACTTTTTAAAAATGGATTGTGCTGTTTTTGTAAATGAGTTTCTAAGCTGCACTTCCTTCCATTGAGGGGGAAAAGGATAATTAAAAGGAACTTAATCTCCTGGTTGCTAGCATTACCATGGCATCTGCATCACTTTCCTCTCTAATCCTGCTCCTCCAACGGTTTTCCAGCCAGTGGTTTTAAATCTTGGTTTCTTTGTCTTCCTGCTGGGCTAGTGAATGAGCTTGTTTTTGTTCAGTTCCCTTTTCTCTTTCGTTATAACATTAAAGTTGGTTCTGTACCTCATGAATGACTCAGTCTTCATTTGGGGTACTGGGCTGTGTCCTGCTCATTTGCATATGCAGGCCCAGAATTCTCCTCCCGCTCACGGCTGTCGCAGAGCGATTCAATCACAATCTGTAAAGTTTCAAGGTGGGTAATTCCGTCTCGTGTCGCTGCGGGAGTGAAAGTGTCTGACTGCAAAGGCCATGTCAGAAAAGGCCATGTCTACGTTGGAAAAGTATGTGCTGAGCACAGGATTGGGAGCCGGGAAATTCCAAGTCGCCATCATGCTCCAGCCCATCCAAAGTGAAACTTATAAAATTACCTTCTGGCCTGTTGCTCTGATTTAAGCACTGTGCTCTTTGAACCCATCCACTTGCTCATTCCCTTTGCCTGCCACTCAAGGATCTGCACAGCTCTGCCTGGGCTGGATTCAGATCTGCTTTCCCACTGCATCTCCCTGCCTCTGCTTCCCCCCCCCCCCCCCCCAAGCAATGATACCAGCCTCAAGGCCTCCTTTGTTTCTTTCCCAGCTCTCTTCTCTGTGCATCCCTGCATTGAACCACTAGCCGTGGGAAGTCATTCCAACTCCAGCGTGCCTGCCTCCACCCTGTTCTCTGTCAGATCCTCCTAGAGTGACTCTCCTCTCTGTGGCCCACACTGCCAAACCCTTCGTCAGTTAAATGTAATGTTCTATCTTAACCCCTTCTTCTGGGTCACCCAGTACATCTGACCTTCTCCGTGTCTGTTAGACTCTACTTTGCCGGGGACAAAGCCTGTTGCTGTTTGTATTGCAGTAGCACCTAGGGGACCCCCACTCATGGAGCAAGACCCCATTGTGCTAGGCACTGTACAGAGAAACCTACCTTTGTTTGTATCTTTTGGTACCAACTCCAGCATAAGGCACTTGGCAAACGTTGTGCATTTGAGAGCTGGCAATACTTTCATCTCGCGAAATGCACAGGGTTATTGCAACACCTGTATTTATACCATTACTGCCATGCATTACACTGTACTGCACCCTCTTCCCCCGAGCTGCGGTGTTGGATCAACAAAAGTCTTATTACGAGCTGCTGCTGAGAGCTGGGGTATATTTCATGTCACTCTTGATTAGGAAATCCACAGGTGGTGGCAGCTTTTCTTCATTCTTCGATGCAATTTCCTCTCCAGCAGTGTACCAGTAGACAAATGGATGCGTCAGACCTAGCATTGGCCTTTCGGAAATTTCATCATCGCTAAAGAGCTGTCAGGCATTCTTCTGGCTTTCTGTGCTCTCAACAACCAAGGTTTACTTGGTCAACTCTGATCTTAACGTTCTGATGCCAGCAAAGCAATTGATCAGTAGCGTAGGCCTTGTTAGAACGGATATAAAAGCTCCCACTCGTATCCAATTCTGGATGAGATGTTTGAATAAAACACAAGTTTTACAGGGGTAGTGGGTGAAATTCTATGGCCTGTGATATAGAGGAGGTTAGACTAGATGATTTAATGGTGCTTTCTGGCCTTACACTCTACGAATCTGTGAAGTCTAAGTCTGCTTCCCTGGTCTGTCTTCACTTGGATTCTTTTCAAGCGCTCTCTGCTCCCAAAGCCTGCCTTACAGGGTAACTCAATACCGTTCTTCTCCCGTGGCTTTATTGCAATATCCCCTCTCTAGATTTTACTAGCTTCTAAAGGGAGCAGATTCTCCTCTGGCTATATTGTTTTCTGCCTGCAGATGGGAGGCAGCCAGAAGTTTTAATTGCATGGTGGCTTGGAGCAGTAGAAGTTTTAATGTTAGCCCTTGTTAGGGAGGGGAATGGTATGACCTGAATTAAACAGCTTTGATGCCCTTTGTCAAGGTTCCTTCCCCACTCTGAACTCTAGGGTACAGATGTGGGGACCAGCATGAAAGACCCCCTAAACTTATTCTTACCAGCTTAGGTTAAACACTGCCACGACCAAAGTGTCTAACAATAATGACTGGGGAAGTGCCCCCTTGGAAATGCACTACACCCCCTTTCCTGGGGAAGGCTTGATTAAAAAATCCTCACCAATTTGCACAGGTGAACACAGACCCAAACCCTTGGATCTTAAGAACAATGAACAGAAATCAGGTTCTTAGAAGAATTATTTTAATTAAAGAAAAAGTAAAAGAATCACCTCTGTAAAATCAGGATGGTAAACACCTTACAGGGTAATCGGATTCAAAACATAGAGAATCCCTCTAGGCAAAACCTTAAGTTACAAAAAGACACAAAAACAGGAATCTACATTCCATTCAGCACAACTTATTTTATCAGCCATTTAAACAAAACAGAATCTAACACATATCTAACTAGATTGCTTACTAACTCTTTACAGGAGTTCTGACCTGCATTCCTGCTCTGGTCCCGGCAAAAGCATCACATAAGCGGAGAGAGTCCTTTGTTTCCCCACCCGTCCAGCTTTGAAAGTATCTTGTCTCCTCATTGGTCATTTTGGTCAGGTGCTAGCGAGGTTATTTTAGCTTCTTAACCCTTTACAGGTGAAAGGGTTTTTCCTCTGGCCAGGAGGGATTTAAAGGTGTTTACCCTTCCCTTTATATTTATGACACCCTTTTAGAAGGAGAAGGATCCCTGGTATTAGATGTTGGGATGAAATTTGGTTCACGTCCCAGGGTTCATGTGCTGTTCTTTGTCTTTAAAATGGTGTGGGGGGGAATTGTATCGTACACCAGAATTAGCACCGCTGTTGCAATCTTGGCAGAGGGGTCACTAGTGGTGGATACTGAGCTACCTGCTTACCTTAGCGATGGTCCTTCCAGGGGATGGGGGAGGCCCCCTATCACGTGGAGACAGTAGCACTGCATCTGCTTGCCCAGTAGCTATGCTGGGAAAAGTAGAATCCACAGAAGAAGGCCCTGCATCTTCTCCTCTCCCATACACCTTACGCTGGCCTTGCAGCTAGTGTGTGCCATTGACCCTGTTGGGGGAGCCAGGTGTAATCTCGCTCCCCAGGGCGTGTTCAGCTCTAGAGAATATGAGGGTCTGGTTGCTAGTCACTGATTCACATATGGACTGGAATCTGGACTGGGGCTCATGGGGGAAGGAGTGCTGGAAACTGAAATGGAGAAACAGCACACTGGACAGCTCCAGTGGCTTGCTTTTCATTGGCCCCCTGGATGTGGTGTTGTCTGAGATGACCCTTAAAGACGGGCAGGCTATATCTGTGGTTAGCTGGGCACGTAAAGGTTGAGCTAACTTATCCCTCTTGGTTTAAAAGGCCACCACTGGTCAGACTTAGCCTGATTAATGGAACTAGGCCATTCGCAACCCTTAAGGTTGGCATCAGTGTATTTAAAAGTACATCGTTCCTCTTGGAATGTGTTTAAGCAGCCTGGTGCTCCTGGTACTCCTGCCCTGGCGCAATGCTCCAAAGGGAGTATAATTGTCCAGTAAATGACCACAGCCTGTCTCTTTCCATTGCCCAAGCTGAGAGGGGCAAAAAGATAAACTGCATCAACGATAAAAAGTCATTCCACTTCCATTGTTTTTACTGTTTTGATAATTGAGGTGATTAAGGTAGCAAAGGCAGTTTAAAAAAAAAAGTGGTTAAGACAGTGAGGGTACCTTTAAACTAGAAATGGATGAATGTCAATGCTGCATCTTCCCTGTTAACTTTAATTTATATAGTAAGGGGTTAAGATGCAACTTCCATTAGCCCACTAACAGCGGTTAGGTCAGGCCCACCATGCACTGCTGCATTGCAAAGTCATCAACCTGAACCTGAAAAGCACTTGGAAAAGATTCCCATTTCCTTTCCCCTTCAGGATACTCTAATGATAAAGCAGACTCTGTTTTAGAATGTCAGCTGGGATTAGAAAATCCTCTTATGTGGTGAAACCCACAGACCCAAGACAGCTGAATTTAAGTCGGCTCCAGCCAACTATTTCTCTGCTGCTGCTGTTTCACTCTTGGGTTTTCAGTGGGAAGAAGCTGATTAGCGTATGTATTCCAATTTTCCTCTGCCTCTGAGGAGGCAGATGTACTCCTGGGTGTTAGCTTGATCCCCAAGCAGGTTTGCAGCCAGCTATATGTTCCGCTGACCTTGTTCGGCTAGTGGAACTGTAATTTTTTTGTTTAGAAAGCAGCCCTGAAATTGCAGTACCTAACAGATATGATAAACTCCAAGAATCTATTTCATAATCCTGTAAATGAACCAATTGGGAAGTCCCTTTCCATTTCAGTTCACTACTAAACTCAGAATGGGAATCATAATCCAGTTGAAAAGAACCATGTGCCTCTGAATCCACAGGCTTTGCTGTTCCCAGATGTATTTTGGAAGTTGTGGAACGTGTCTGATTTGATCTAAATTTTCCCATGGAATTATTGGTGATGGGGGGAAGGAGGGAAACATACCCTAAAGGTAGGAGCAGGGAAATAGAAGACAAGACTCTTGACTTCGATTCCTGGCTCTGCCACTGACTTTCAGTGCGTCATAGAAGCAAGTTCATTCACTTCTCTTTGCCTCTGTTTTCGTCTGTGGAGCTGGTGTGGTTTCCTGCATTATGCGGGTGCTAAGGTTTAATTCGTGTTTGTAAAGTCCTTCAAGATCCTACAATGAAAGTGCTGAGCAGTGCTAGGAAGGGACCTTTCCTGAGTGTTTGGGCTGGTCTGTTTTTTCAAAACATGATTTAGGCACAAACTCAGAGCAGCTAGAAATGTAGAAAAACTTCTTTTGTTGCTGAATGACATTTTATGAAAGAACAGTATAGTCAGATACCCAGTGAGCCATTAAAAATCTTTATTGGCTTTCTGTGGGCAGGTACCTTTCTGAGCCTACTCCCAGAGACTGCAAGCCATTTACGGTAGAAATTCACCCCGTCCTCCACAAGTTTGTTTTTCTTAATGCACAGTTTTAACAATATTCAGCTCAAACCTTTTTTCCCCGGCTTCTTTCCCGGCTTGATTGCTCCCATGGATCCTCCCTTAGGACTGCCCAGCCCAGCCCACACACTAGATCCTTTCTCCCCAGAGGGTCACTTCCACTTCTATGTCCAGGCAGGGGAACAAGCCACCTTGCCTCAGTTGATTCAGCAGATTCCAACTTAGCTCATTCACTGGAGATAACATTAACGCCATCTGACAGTAGGTGTGTGGAAGTATGTTCTAGACCAGGAGTGGGCAATAATTTTCACAGGGGGGGCCATTCCACCAATTTTGGTAAGTTGTCACGGGCTGCACATTTCTATTGTATTAATGGAGGGGTGCAGGGTCTGGGAGGGAGTTTGGGTACAGGAGGAAGCTCCGGGCTGGTGCAAAGTGTTGGGGTGCAGGTGAGGGGTGTGGGCTTTGGGGGGAGTTTGGTGCAGGCTGGGGCTCCGGGCTGGGGCAGGGGATTCGGGGGGCGAAGCGCAGGTTCTGGCTGGGAGGCGTTTACCGCAGGCGGCTCCCTGCTGGTGGCACAGCAGGGCTCAGGGAAGCTTCCTGCCTGCTGTGGCCCCATGCAGCTCCTGGAAGCAGCTGCGGCCGGCTGCTGCTGGGACGTCTCTGTATGCCCTTTGGGGGAGGGGGGCAGCAGGTCTCTGTGCGCTGCCCGTGTCTGCAAGCACCGGCCGCGCAGCAAACCAGCCAAAGGGAGCTGTGAGGACGGTGCTGGGAGCGGTGGCAGTGTGCAGAACCCCCACCCCCCGCCAGGGGTGCACAGAGACATGCCAGCGGCAGCTGGCCACTTCTAGGAGCGACGTAGGCAGGCAGCCTGCCTGAGCGCCCCACTGCACTGAGGGACTTTTAGCAGCCTGAAGATCACGAGGGGGCAGCCAAAGAGCCTGGTGGGCTGGACAGAAATGTTCGACAGGCCAGATGCGGCCTGAGGACTGTGTTTTGCCCACCCCTGTTCTAGACGAGTGTTTGTTAGCCTGTTACAGTGTTTTGCAGGAAAACTTGAATTAGATGTAGTGTGTTGCACTAGATGATCCGTTCGGTTCTTTATAGGCCTGACTTCTCCCAGGGAGAAGCCTGGCACTGCCCAGGGTACCATCATAGGACCTTTATCCTGCTGAGAAGCAGATAATGATGTCTAATGTAGTGAGATTTTGTATTAACCAGTTCTGAGGAAAGTGTTCTATATAGCTGTTTGTTACAGGGAGCTGTTTAAGAGGAGAGTCCTGCTATTCTGTGTGTGAGTGCGCGTGAGAGTGGGAGTGTGCGAGTGTGAGTGATGAATGGCACGGGGACAGTGCTAGGCTACTGGTTGTGCATTTCCAGCCATGTGGTATGAACCTTTTCAGTGGTTTAAAGCTGAACAGTGTCAAAATGAGGGATCTTTGATCTTTTTTACTTAATGCTCAGCTTCCCAAACCTTGACTATCTCTGTCCCTAAGCTGTACTTGCTCAATGCTAGGAATCTTTGCATATCTTTCCGATCTGCATCGTACAGGATTGATAGGACTCCGAGTGCAGGCTGGTGCAGAAGACCCTATTCATAGATTCATAGATATTTAGGTCAGAAGGGACCATTATGATCATCTAGTCCAACCTCCGGCACAACACAGGCCACAGAATAGTCTGTCTGAGAATAATTGTGCTGAGATTGAAAAGTGCTCTTAATGTGTAGCTGTCGTGTTCCAGGAAGTGCAGCTAAATGGGAGCAAAACAGAGTTGGATGGATGTTTTTAAAAACCTAAATAAATAGCTGTGATCTTCCTTTTCTAACCTCATCCTAATTAAGCAGCTACCTCTCTAAGAGGCCATGTCTCAGTCTTGCATGTATACTGAATAAAATTTGGTTTCATCTTTGGCTCTGCGTTCTGCAATGCATTTTTGTTGATCTTTTGCATGGAGGTTTCCTACATATTAAATTGAATTAGTGAGTTATTGGCTTTCATTGAGTGGCCCAATGCCCATCTGTTTTTACTGGGGGAGAGATGCTGTTGCTCTCCAAGAGCTTTTATTCCATTAAAGATTGAAATAAAAAGCATATTTTTAAAAAAGAGCATAATATCCTAGCTCAGTGGCTGAATATGATTACTCTGGACACACACGTTTGCAAATCTTGTTTTCAGAATTCAGTCTTTCCCCAGAACAGTTGATGCTGTTAACACCCTACTGCAGAACTTCTACCTGGATTCTGCACTTGATTGTAGGTCTTTTCAGTCATTAGCTCCTGAAGGGGGGGAAACTGACCCTTGAACTCTGCTTTTGGTGGGTATCGAGCAATTTTGGCTGCACTCCTGCTCATTGAACATCAGGCCCCTTTCAGGGGTCTCAAGCTGGGCACCCAAAATCAGTAGTCGCTTCTGAAACTCTTGACCCAGTGTCTTTGGAAATGGGCAGATGAGGTCTGGAAAGCCTACGGAATGTGTGCCGGGCGAGCGGAGTTAACCTGTGAATAGGGTATATTTGCTTCTCCCAGTACAGGAAAGTGGATCTCCAAAGTTAAACAACCTTTTGTGGAGTGGGGGATGTCTCTCAACTGAACGCTGCCCTTGCTTGTGGTATGAGATGCTGTGCATGTCGGAGGGAAAAGAGCCTGGCTTTATTCATGGCCAGGTTGCCTTGTCAGTTTAATTCCTAGTGTGCCATTCTGGGGAATAGAAATCTAATAAAACAAAGCAAATTGCAGCCTTTAGATTGTCCTTTGTGTTACGCTGGGCTACCTCCTGTGTCCTTTTTGGTGGGAATGTTTGCATGTGACTTGGGGGGGGGGGCAAATTAAAAACAGCCAGTTTTGATAATGTGACCTGAGCATGTAAAAATATGGCACATCTCTGTGGGGAGAGACGGGCATAAGTCACAGAACTCAAGTGCGACGCTTGGGGCCGTTTAGAGTTTGGATCCTGGGGCCTGTCTCTAGTTCATGTGTTACATGCTCCAAGCCTGTTAAAATACAGCCTGGGATTGTGTGGAACAGCCCACGGTAAACGAAGTGCTCAATGGCGTGACTAGAACTCGGGCTCTGCACCGCTATGCGGAAAGGCCAGGTCTGGGTCCGCGGCTCGCTCCCGGCGTCTCTGAGGCTGGTGGAGAGACCTTGTGTGTGTCCGATGATGATCCGCCTGTTGGAGCAGCGCTGTCCCAGCTCAGAGGAGAGCCGGCTGTAGCCGCTTTTGTCGAAGCAGGTGGGGAGCTGTCCTGGGTTTGGGGCAGACCATTAAAGCAGAGGAATTGGGTGCGGGGGACAACCATCTTGGTGGCTCGAGCAGCTGCTGTCTGATGTCCCCTGAAACAGCAGCACTTTGAAGGTGCTTATTATTGGTGATTGCAGCTGGCCATGCAATTAGCAGATTACTGGGTGTAGCTGCTGAGCAGCTGGTGTAGCTGAATGGGTGGGACCAAAGGCTCTCTGTGTACAGAGTGGTGTTTATAATGGGCAGGTAGCCAGTTTCTTCCCCCATAGCCTGTCTCTTGTGCTTTTGGCTGGGGCTTCTTGGATGGGTCTGTGCGCCCAAGAAACAGAAATTCTCTCCTCCCCAGTGTTTTTTTTGTTGCTCCTGATTTAATAGCAACAGTGTGTACACAGATGGATCCTATTAGTCCCCAATTGCCCTGCCTCCCCTACTGGGAGGCAGGGCAATTGAAAACTTACCTCTGGAGTCCTCTCTCTCTTTTGGTTTATGTCCACACTGTAAAAAAGGTGCGTTTTTTCACTAGGGTTAGGTAGCGTGGATTAAAATAACAGTGAAGATGTGACAACTCGGCTTTTAACTCAGGTTAGCAACTCAAATTCAACCCCAGGCTAGTCTATAGGCTTGAGCTCAAGCTGCTAATCCAAGTTAAAAGCTAATTTGCTGCCGTGTCTGCACTGCTATGTTAACCTGAGTTAAGAACGCCCCCGTCTTGCAGTGTAGACATGCCGGTATATTGAGGGCAGGGCTGGGGATTGAATCAGGGAAGTGTTCGGGTGTGTAGAATGGGGCAGGTAGGAGGAGGGAATGCGTCATGGGGGGCAGAGAGGAATCCCCTTCTGTGTGGGGAGCCTTTAGGAGGAACCTAACCAATGTGGACAGGAGTGTCCGCGCTGGAGGTGATTGGAGTTAGTTGGTGGCCTCGATGACGGGAGCCCATTAAGAATGGAGGGCAGGAGATGGCGCCGTCTGCTCATTGTACTGCTCTCACTCATGAAGATGTCCTGCATGCCAAAAGAGAACCCCACATCTGGAAGCTTTCTCCTCGGCCGATGAGATGAGACGCGTGGCCAAGGTGGTGGCCTGCTGTGTTGGGTTAATGACGGAAAGGGAGAGGCAGCCATCTTTGAGCCAGGAATTGATCACGATGATCAGATTGACGTTACTCATTGGCAAAGAGGTATGAGAATCTTTCCTCCACCCCTGGAGCTTTAAAAGAAGAAGTCCCTGTCCTTCCCAGTTAAGGAATGGGATGCGACAGGGGCTGATCGGCAGGAAAAGGGATTCACCTAAAGGCTGTCTCTCCCACCGCCTGGAGACGGGACCCTCTGGGGATGGGATGCCAGCAAGCGGTTTTCCCTTTCCTCTGCAGCAGAAGGCAGATCAGAGAAGGACCCAAGCCCAGCCAATAGGTAGGAGTCCCCACTCCACACTCCTGCTGGCAATAAGCTAAAACACATCACAGCAGTTCGGTAAAAAATGGCTCTGCTGTTTTGGGAGACGACAACGTTTAATGGCGGCGTTTTTCCTGTGTAACTCCGGGTGACAAGGTGGGCAGACCTGGCCCCATGGGGAGGGTCAGGCAGTTAGTTGTGTCATTGGGAATGTGGTGCCCTCCCTCCCCCACATTTGCAAGAGAGTCTGGGCTTTGGCCCGTGACCTTGCTGGTGCATCATCAGTGCTCTTAATACATTGGCTCTTCACACAGGTGCTTCTGCCGAGTGGGAAGCATTTAGCAGTTACTGGGAGTGGCACTAATGCATTATATGGCACCTGCTCGCCAGAGTTAGCTGGTCCCTGAAAAACACAGCAAGGAAGACTCGGTGAGAGTCCCTACATATTTAATGGCAAGTTCTTCTTGCTACTGGAACTTCATTAGAGTTTATATCAACATGACAGAGAGGAAGGATGGTCCCAGTGTTTAGGGTGCTAGCCTGGGGCTCCAGAGTCCCAGGCTGTTCAATTCCATGCTCTTGCCACAGACTCTCTGTGTGACCTTGGGCAAGTCACTTAGCTCCTCTGTGCCTATTTTCCATCTGTGCAAGGAGGCTAATAGCACTGCCTTGCCTCAGAGAGGTGTGTGAGGATAAATGCGTTCAAGTTTGTGAGCTGTAATGGGGACCGTATAAGTACCTCAGACAGACATCTCCCAAGAGGTCTTGCAGTAGCTGCCAACTAATCACAGATGCTAACGCTACTTACTGTAATTTGTTTTATTTATACGTGCCAGACCCGACTTTAGAGACTGTTAAAAGGGTAGATCCCTGCCCCTGGGGCCCGATGTGGGGGGAATGGCGCAGATGTACGCCCCCTTGTTGTTGTTTGCAGGGTTGTTGTAGCTGTGTCGGTCCCAGGATATTAGATAGTCGGTTCCATGACAGCTTTCAAACTCCACAGAGCTCATCTTAGAGGAGAGGAAAGTGATCAGGAACAGTCAGCATGGATTCACCAAGGGCAAGTCATGCCTGACTAATCTAATTGCCTTCTATGATGAGATAACTGGCTCTGTGGATGAGGGGAAAGCGGTGGACGTGTTGTTCCTTTAATTTAGCAAAGCTTTTGACACGGTCTCCCACAGTATTCTTGCCAGTAAGTTAAAGAAGTATGGGCTGAATGAGTGGACGATAAGGTGGGTAGAAAGTTGGCTAGATTGTTGGGCTCAACGGGTAGTGATCAATGGCTCCATGTGTAGGTGGCAGCCAGTATCAAAGGGAGTGCACCAAGGGTCGGTCCTGGGGCCGGTTTTGTTCAATATATTCATAAATGATCTGGAGGATGGTGTGGATTGCACCCTCAGCAAGTTTGCAGATGACACTAAACTGGGAGGAGAGATAGATACGCTGGAGGGTAGGGATAGGATACAGAGGGCCCTAGCCAAATTAGAGGATTGGGCCAAAAGAAATCCGGTGAGGTTCAACAAGGGCAAGGGCAGAGTCCTGCACTTAGGACGGAAGAATCCCATGCACCACTACAGACTAGGGACCGAATGGCTCAGCAGCAGTTCTGCAGAAAAGGACCTAGGGATTACAGGGGACAAGAAGCTGGATATGAGTCAACAGTGTCGTTGTTGCCAAGAAGGTCAATGGCATTTTGGGATGTATAAGTAGGGGCATTGCCAGCAGATTGAGGGATGTGATCGTTCCCCTCTGTTCAACCTTGGTGAGGCCTCATCTGGAGTACTGTGTCCAGTTTTGGGCCCCACACTACAAGAAGGATGTGCAAAAATTGGAAAGAGTCCAGCGGAGGGCAACAAAAATGATTCGGGGACTGGAACGCATGACGTATGAGGAGAGGCTAAGGGAACTGGGATTGTTTAGTCTGCAGAAGAGAAGAATGAGGGGGGATTTGATAGCTGCTTTCAACTACCTGAAAGGGGGTTCCAAAGAGGATGGCTCTAGACTGTTCTCAGTGGTAGCAGATGACAGAACAAGGAGTAATGGTCTCAAGTTGCAGTGGGGGAGGTTTAGGTTGGATATTAGGAAAAACTTTTTCACTAGGAGGGTGGTGAAGCACTGGAATGCGTTATCTAGGGAGATGGTGGAATCTCCTTCCTTAGAAGTTTTTAAGGTCAGGCTTGGCAAAGCCCTGGCTGGGATGATTTAGTTGGGGATTGATCCTGCTTTGAGCAGGGGGTTGGACTAGATGACCTCCTGAGGTCCCTTTCAACCCTGATATTCTATGATTCTATGATCTTGGGGTCTGGGCTCTAACATAGTGCGGCATGCTCCCCTCTCCCCTTAGGGTCTCTGTACCACACTTGAGAGGGTGCTTCACAGCATGGGAAGACAGACGCTGGCTCTGCTCGAGCAAGCAAACTAAAAAATAGCAGTGTGTTCAGGGTGGTTTGGGCTAGCTGCCCGAGGACATATCCAGGGGATTGGGAGGGATTGCTGCCATGGCCACACCACTATTTTCAGGGCTAGCACCTGTCTGTCTACCTGGGCTCGGCAGCACGCTCCCAGCTGCTGTGCACGCATACCTTGAGGGACTAGTTTGGGACCAGCTGTTCACGTCTGCTCCAGCCTTTGAACTGAGGAGCCTGGTTCTTTAGTTCTGGCAGTAGTGGCTCATGTGTTTAGATCCTGAGATCCAAGGTTTGATCCTCATTGCCGGTGACCCATCCAAGAGCATCGCCTTACCTATGCGTGCTGGAGACTTTAGGTTGAGATTTTCAAAGACAACCATTTATTTTAACAGGGGTTGCGTGGCTAAATCCTCTCGTTACCTTCTGGGAAAATATCTCATAATTATATATATTATAATTATAGCAAAAGCTGAGGTTCTGGCATACAAAACTCATCCCCCAGGGGAAAGTACCATCTTGTTCAACCAGCCCAGTCCAACTCTGGTTTTACTAATCTAAATTAGGTGGATGCAGCAAGTAATACTGATAAACAAAGGCGATGAGAAGCACAATGTGGTAAGGCCAGGGTTAAAACGGTGAAAGAGTGTGATGTGTGCTCCAGTTGTGCGCCTGGATCCACTAGTTCCTACCCCGAGGAGAACAATTGTGACACCAACATGCCATTTGCCATCACGTCATTCACTCTGCTTGTGTGTTATACCCCAGTCCCCTAGCTGCTTCTGTCTTGTCTATTTCAATTGTAAACGATTGTTCAATTGTTCAGGGCAGGGATTGGGATTGTCTGGTAGTTTGGGTCTGTACAGTGCCTAGCACAGTGGGGGACCCATTCTTGGTTGGTTCTTAGTTGCTACCCACAATACACAGGATTAGTAACAACAGTACTTTTAAAAATAAATGCTTTTACTCTCGGGGTTGGCGGGCATTGGGGATATGTGTGTCTGGACTGAGGCCGGCATGCAGGGATTTCTGTGATTGCCTTTTCTAGCTCTGCACGTGGTCCGCGCAGTGTTGCGCATGATGTATATCAAGGTGGTTGGGTCGTACTTGCTTCTGTTGATCTGGGTTGTGGGGCCTGTCTCTCTCGCTGCTGCAGCTTTTCTGTTTGTACTTGGTTTGCTTGTCAGAACGCATTCTCTGCTGTCTGTTTCTCTCCTTTGGGTCAAACTAGCTCCTTGGGAATGAAGCTGCTACTTTGTCTCTGATGCGGAAGGTCTGTCTGCAGGGCAATCCTTCGCTTGGTGCATTGCTGGGAACAAGCTCTGCTTAGTCCATTCAGCATCCACTGTCTGATGGAGTTTTAGAGAGAGTATGTGCATACGTGCCCAGTTTGGGAGGGGAGCGAGAGCCCGAGACCAACACTTTGAAGAGGGGAGACTGTAGAGTTTTTCAGATCTCAGACCCTGGTAGAGCTTTGTCTCCCTCATTTTTCAGGGGGGATTCCTTGTGTCTCTGCAATAGGGGGGTGATGGCAGGTTGGCTGTGTGGTTCATCCATCTCTAGGAAGGCATAACATGGCCCTGCTTTCTCCCTGGCTCTCCAAGGAAGGGTTGAGGCCTCTGCGATGTTTCTGCCATCAGGAGGGATTCTCCCCTCACCTATCGTCTTTCTAAGGGGCCATTACTCCTTACTGCTCCTTAAGGGTTTGCTCCAATGCCTGCTGCAGTCAGTGGGAAGACAATCCCAAGAGTTGGTGAGAGTTGGATTGACAAGGAGTTTCAGGGAGAAATGTGGAGAGGTGCCACGCACTCGTATCCCAAAACAAATGCTCCAGGAGGCTTAGGCCTTGTCTACAGAAGAAGGTTGCACCAGTTTAACCTAAGGTGTGAATTTACACTGATTCAGTTGAACCGGTTCAAACCCCTGTGTAGATGTGCACTCGTTTGGGCTTGAAAGTGAATTTTTCCAGGTCAGCGTAAATCAACTGGGAACAGGTGAAGCTAAACTGAAATAAGCCACTCTTGAACCAAAACAGGAATGTCCATATCAGCTGCACCAGTTTAACTAAATTGGTTTAAAAACTGATTTTAAATTGAACCAGTGCCACATTCCTGTATAGACAAGAATTCAGTCTCAGTTGGTTCACTGGTAAAGCTTGTGTTGCTCAGATTAGGATTATCTCCCCCCCACTGCCCCCATGCAGTGACGCCTGCTGGTAGAGTGTGGAACTGCGACAAGCAGGGTATGTCTGAGCTCCTGAGGCCTTATACAGGAGCTGCCCTTACCCAGGAGGAGCACTCCTCACTGTCTCTTTAGAATGAAAAGCAAAGTGCTGTGTGGCCAGCACATCCGCCCCTCCCCAGAAGTGTTACGAAGAGACGGGAGCTATCTAAGACGCTCCTTCCCACCTTGGCCTTAGATTTCAGTGAGAGGCTTTTCCCAGCCTGCTAAGAGGGACAGGCACTGATCAGCCCAGCCCCGTTTAGGTTAGATGAGGGCTCCATTCCTCACAGGACAGGTACTGGTTGGCTGTAATAGCCTTTGCTGCTGCCTGAACGGTCTTCCCCAGAGCCCCCTGCCCATCAGAATTAGCTGTGACCCCTTGGGTCCGAGAATTAAAGGTGAGTGAGTCAGCCTGGGTGGTAAGTAAAAGCCTGTTTTCCCCCCTCCCCTGGTCCTGTGACAGAAATCGATGGCAGATGGAGAGGTGTGCAGGCCAGATGCAGAACTGGGAATGAGCACCCTACTGAATTCAGCTCTGACACTGACTCACTGTCCAGCCTCGGGCATGTCAAATGACCTCTTTGTGCCTTGGTTTCACTGGCTGGAAGCAGGGATTAGAATACCTGCTGCAGAGCTGAGGACTGGTTCAATGTCTGCGAAACGCCATGAAGATCAAAGGCAACCCGGCTTGTATCAGTCAGTGCTAAAAATTAACCTTATGTTGATAAATCTGTACGTGAAGTTGATCATTCAGACCCTGTTCCTGTGTGTCTGAAGCAGGCACAGATTCTGTCACTGACCCGAATTCACCAGTGAAAGCCTGTGTCCCAGTCAAGGACTTGTTTTCCTTTTCCCAACACTGTCAGTCTGTGCTGCACACTGAGACGTGAGTTACTCAGTATTCTTTCCCGATCCCCGTGTACCACCACAGAGGTCAGTGTGTCCTTCCCCGGCTCCCTTCTGGCACTTGTGCCATGCCTGGTTTCACTCAGCTGCGTTGTTATCCTTAGCAAATCAAAATTAGTGACTTGTTTCCTGGGCTCATCAAAAGAAGGTCTGGGCTTGTATGGTGCTGAGCTCTCCTGGCTCTCAGACGAGTCAATGGGAACCATTGGTACTGAGCACCTCCCAGGATCAGACCCCCACCCTGCTCTAAATACAGTTCTGAGAAAGCTAATGGAGAGTAAAATCTGCCGACTTTGCTATTATGCCATGTAGTTGTCGTTCCCAGGGTAGTAGAGAGAGAAGATAGGAGGGGTCATATGTTTTATTGCAGTGGTTCTCAACCTTTTCGTGCTCAGGATCCCTTTGTAAACATTTGTGGCCTGTTGCAACCCAATAAACGGTCTGGGAGTGGAGGCCGTGGTGAGGCCACACCTGGAGTATTGTGGCCAGTTTTGGTCCCCCCACTACAGAAGGAATGTGGACAAATTGGAGAGAGTCCAGCGGAGGGCAACGAAAATGATTAGGGGGCTGGGGCACATGACTTAGGAGGAGAGGCTGAGGGAAGTGGGGTTGTTTATTCTGCAGAAGAGAAAAGTGAGGGGGGATCTGATAGCAGCCTTCGGCTATCTGAAGGGGGGTTCCAGAGAGGCTGGAGCTTGGCTGTTCTCAGTGGTGGCAGATGAGAGAACAAGGAGCAATGGTCTCAAGTTGCAGTGGGGGAGGTCTCGGTTGGATATTAGGAAACACTATTTCACTAGGAGGGTGGTGAAGCACTGGAATGGGTTACCTAGGGAGGCGGTAGACTCTCCATCCTTAGAGTCCCGGCTTGACAAAGCCCTGGCTGAGATGATTTAGTTGGTGTTGGTCCTGCTTTGAGCAGGGGGTTGGACTAGATGACCTCCTGAGGTCCCTTCCAACCCTGATATTCTATGATTCAGCGCATACAGCAACGCAGCAAAAAGCCAGCGGTGCCTGAGCTAATTAAATTAACAGGCGAAATGGGCGAATTCGGGGAAAAGCTGCAACTGCCCGATAGGTGGGTTGGTTGGTTTGTTTAGATGTCATTAATAAATGCTGCAAAGCCAGCACCGGTGCCAGTCAGTCTCCCTGTCCTGCTAGTAACCACTGTTGGTGGAGGAGAGTGGGAATTGGCTGAATAAGTGTCAGTCACTGGGAGGATAAAGAGGGATGGAAGGTTCTGGGCCTGCTGCTGCTCTGGCTGGGGCTGTCATGACCCCATCGAGTGGCTCCATGATGCCAATTCCCTGGGCTGTCCTTTCAGTGGTGGTTGTATCTTGCCTTTCAGACGCCTTCTGATAGCCTGGAACCTTGAGGGGACTTACCAGCTCTAGCCGGCTTATCCTAGGAGCGTCTTTGACACACTGTGCTGCAGATGGCCTCGAAATCTCACTGATGGGCGAAAGGGAAATCGAGTCACAGTAAAGCAGCCTCCCGCCCTGGTACCTGCCCCCTGCACACCCGCTCTACAAGCCATGGAGGCCACTGACGTTCCGGTGGGGAACCTCATTGACTTTGATTCCGAGCCCCCTGCCTCCGTCCCCGCTGAGTCCCCTCCCTTGCCCCCTCAACCCTCCAGTGGCAATGGGTTACTGGAGGACCTGGGGGACCCGGCGGCTGTAGGAGAGGAGAGTGACACCACGGAGTCGGCCGACAGTGAGAACGACATGGGGGATTCGCCCAGCCATCACAGCTGGAACAACTACCGCCGCTCCTCGTCCATTGAGTCCTTCTCGTCCAACCAGAGCACGGAGTCAGCCAAGGACGAGGTGATGGTGGAGCGCCGGGAGTTCATGAGGCAGTACGTGGAGAAGATCTTCAGTGGAGGGTGAGTGAGCCAGGCCTGGTGTGGGTTGTCCTCTGCAGAGGTGCATGCTGGGATGGGGCAGGATGGAAGGAGCCAGACCTGGTGGGGATTGCCCTGTGCAGAGGTGCATGCTGGAAAGGTGTGGGGAATAACGAAGCTGCCCCCTCCTCCAGAGGAACTTTCACTGACATGACTTTTCTCTGTTCACCCTTTTTCAAAGCTTAAATTCTCCCCCCTTCTGCATTTGGCAAATGTAGATTTTTTCCCCTCCACACAGTGTTAGAGGAACTAGAGACTGGGATTCAGGAGGCCAAGATCAACTTACTCCTGCTTCTGCCACTGACTCCCCCTGTGACCTGGGGCAAGTCCCTTTCCTTCTCTGTACCTCCGTTTCATCGTTCTGTAAAATGGGATAGTTCCTTATCTCACGAGTGGGGATGAGAGGTTGAGGCTAAATTCACTCATGCTTGTAAAGCGCTTGAAGACCCTCCGATGGAAAGGGCGGTAGCCATACAGAGGGAGATCAGGTTGTGAAAGTTCCCGTCCTCCTTCCAACAGGGCTGAAATTAACCAGACTTATTGTTTCCCCTCCTTGCCCTCACGTGCTGGCCTTTTTCTGTGCTGCATGGCCTAGGGGTGCATGCCCTCACGCCTTTGACATCGTGTCATGCCGTACACTGGAGCCGCTGAGGCATCGAGTGTGTCCCCCGCGTGCAGCTCTTCCTCAGACGGTGATGCCTGGAATGGCACGTCCCCCTCTGATTGCCTGCCCGCGGTGCTGACTTACTGCGGGCACGGCTGCCAGATTCAATCACTCTACTTAGCCTGGTGTAGGATCCGGGAGTGAAGGGGGTTGGCAGAGAGGAATGGGGGGAGCTTTCTGCATCTAGTTATGATGGGTCTGTGTCTGAAGCTGGAGGGGCTGTGTACCGCACTCCATTCTCGCCCTGCTGCAGATCTCCGCGCTGCCCAGGCTCTGATATAGGCTTTCTCGCTAATCTAAATGTCAGGGGATACAACGCACGTGGGGGTCTGTTTGCTGTTTGTCAGCGACAGATGCCTCTGGCCCTTTGATCCCGACAGCAAGGCGTACTTGTTTCGGTCTGTGTAATATTCCGGTTCAGCGCATCCAGTGTGATTGAGCAGATCGTCTGGTGGGAAGCAATAGGCAGAGCTAATTGTTTTGCTCGGGTGATTCAGTCGTTGCTGTGGAATTTCTGCTCTGGAAATCAGCACTCGGTTCCTTCCTTCATCTTGAGAGCAAAAGAGCAGTTCGAAACAGGGAAAGGGAACAGGGCAGCCTGTCAGCACAGCCATAAAGCAGCCCAACTGGGAGGTTACCACACCTGGGGATTGCGCTGGATGCGGTGTGCTTGGTAACAAGAGACTGCCAAAGCAGCTTTGCTGAACCGCTGAGTTGGATGCAGGCTGGAAGGGAGAGCGAGGTGTTGCTGCAGGGCAGCTGGAAGGATTCAGAGCACAGCTAGGGGGCTGTCTGGGACAAAATGCTTCTTGGACAGGGGATTGAAGCTGCCGGAGGGGTCGGGGTGGCAGATGGAGCCTCTTCCATCGTGTCAATTGTACAGGAGAAACTGGCCCAGTTCCTGCATCCCTCTGGGCTGGGGAGGTAGTGTTCAGTGCGGATAAATCCTGAAAGGTATATGGGACCAGGGCATTTGGGGTCCAGACTGTAGGGGGTCACAGAGGCCTGTCCTTTCTATCTGATGCTCCCCGAAGGTGGTAGGTAATGAAGTGGCTGAAGGGAGCATTTTATTATTTGTTTACGTTACTGTAGCATCTAGCAGCCCCAATCCTAGACCAGGCCCCATTGTGCTAGGTGCTGTACAAACACAGGACAAAAAGGCAGTGTCTACACTAGAGACCTTACAGCGGCACAGCTGTACTGATGGGGCTGTGCCACTGTAAGGCTTCCTGTGTAGCCGCTCTGTGCCGACAGGGGAGAGCTCTCCCGTCTGCATAGTTAAACCACCTCCCTACATAGCCCTGTCCACACCAGCACTTCTGTCGGTCGGGGGGTGTTTTTTCACACTCCTGAACGATATACGTTTTACTGACAAAAGGGCTAGTGTAGCCATAGCTTAAGACAAGAGACAGCAGATGGATGCAAGAGGCAGACTGGGGGCAGATGCAAGGTGCCAGGAGGACAATACTGGTCAGAAGCAGTGATTGGGGCACTGCGACTGCCGAAACATTGTCAAGTTTTTTTGGAAGAGCCAAATGTCCTGGAGAGATCAGAGTTAGTGGGGATTAGAGTTTTCTTCAGGCCCACTGGTGCAGGAGATGCCATCCAGCCTCTCGTCATAGAAATGTGGGGCTGAAAGGGATATTGAGCGGTCTAATGCAACCCCTGCCCTGAGGCAGGACCTAGACTCTCCCTGGCAGGGGTTTGTCCAACCTGTTCTTAAAAACCCCCAATGACAGGGATTCCTCAACGTCCCTTGGAGAGCCATTCCAGAGGTTAACTATGCAGACAGGAAAAACGTTCTGCCTGATATCCAATTTTAGGCCCTAGCAAAGTTACTTAAGCTCCCAGGCTCGTCTTTTGAAGATGTTGTGCAGGTTTCCTTTGGGGATGAGGACAGTGAGGTCAGATACGGAGTGCATACCCGCCCACAAAACACCTTTCGAGATCCCTAGGTCCTGCGCATGCCTGTCACATGCACTGGACCTCATCTAGTGGACTAAATGCCCCAATAACATTTATGTGGGTTAAGTTAAATAATCACTACACACTTGAACGACCTCTCACAACAACAGATGATAAGACAAAAACACTCTATCACCTGTGGGTGAGCACTTTCCAGAAAACGGTCACTCCATGTCTGACCTCTCAGTCCTTGTCCTCAAAGGAAACCTGCTTTGCTAGACACTAAAAATCATGGTCCTAAAAAGACACTGGGTTTATGGCTTATTGCAACAATCGATAACCCATTAATCCTCCCCCCCCCCCCTTTTTTTAGTCCCGTGACTGCAGAACCACTGCACCTTGAATGGTCTTTGACAATGTGTGAACTACTTACGCTAACCAATCTGTTCCACCTTGTATTAACTGGGACGCTAGGACTACCTTTCCTAGACCTGAAGAAGAGCTCTGTGGAGCTCGGAAGCTTGTGTCTTCCACCAACAGAAGTTGGTCTCTCTCCTTGCAGAGACGTCCCAGATCCAAGCTGAGAACTGTCTCTCTGTCTCAAATGGAAACTGACCAGAATTTTTAGTATTGATGTCATGAATCTTTCTTCATTTCCCCAATACCCAGGGGCTCCTGGGAGCGCATATGCCTGGGGAATATAAACTCCAATTTGGACCGGATTTAACATGATTGTCTTGCTGGTGTTTAGGGGCTAGGCCCATTGCAGCAAGCAGTGGCAGTAACTGTGCCCTAGAAGCTGTTTAGTGGCGAGGGACATTGACCCCTTTGCCTGTTTAACCAAAGCTTGAGGCTGCATCTGGCACACCCAGCTCACTTCTGTAGTGTCGACAAAATTTAAGAGTGATGGGAGCTCTGGAAGGTTTGAGTCCTTGTGACAGGGTGCTGGGCAAAGGGTTGCAGATTCAGCCCTCTGTCATGCCTGCTCCTTGTTAGGTGAACAAATGAGAGTGGTCTTGAGATAACCTGCCCTAACTGGGGAGGCGGAGGCAGCTGCTACCTTAGCTAATTAGCCTGGGGCTGCATAAAAGTCTGAGGGGAAGGAAGCCAGAGGAGAGCAGCAGGAAAGAGAAAAGGCAGAGAATGGAAGCAGGGAGGTAGCTCTCTCCTCCCGCGTGCCTGCAGACGGTGAAGGGTTACTTGTACGTGGTGAAACAGTGGTGGGAACGAGCCTGAGAATAAAGTGCATCAATCATTACTAAACCCAGGGTCTCAGAGTGACTTTGTGAACCTAGCAGGGGCAGAATCCATCAGAGGAGTGAAGTTCTGGAACAGCCTTCCAAGGGAAGCAGTGGGGGAAAAGACCTATCTGGCTTCAAGATTAAACTCAATAAGTTTATGGAGGAGATGGTATGATGGGATAGCCTCATTTTGGCAATTAATTGATCTTTAACTATTCATGGTAAATAGGCCCAATGGCCTGTGATGGGATGTTAGATGGTGTGAGATCTGAGTTACTACAGAGAATTCTTTCCTGGGTATCTGGCTGGTGAATCTTGCCCATATGCTCAGGGCTCAGCTGATCGCCATATTTGGGGTCGGGAAGGAATTTTCCTCCAGGGCAGATTGGAAGAGGTTCTTGGGGTTTTTCGCCTTCCTCTGCAGCATGGGACACCAGTTACTTGCTGGAGGATTCTCTGCACCTTGAAGTCTTTAAACCATGATTTGAGGACTTCAGTAGCTCAGACATAGGTGAGAGGTTTATTGCAGGAGTGGGTGGGTGAGATTCGGTGGCCTGCATTGTGCAGAAGGTCCGACTAGATGATCATAATGGTCCCTTTTGACCTTAATGTCTATGAGTCTGAGTCTACAGTCCAGTTAAAACTCTCTAGGTAGCACTTGGCAATGGAGGTTGGGCACATTGCCCTTCCTGAGGGTAGAAACTCTAAATGTGCAGTCAGTCTATTTCCAGCTAGCGTGCAGGTCAGTTACCACCTTGCACTCTCACTCACGTCCGCGCTACCCTGAGGTTCCAGCAAACCAGTAGACTCCTGCAGCACTGGTCAATGCACTAGTCTCCCCAGGCACTGTGTGTGTGAAGAGTGCAAACCGGGAGGCCGAAAGAGCAGGCGTTCCTCGTCCCTGCGATGCAGGGAGAAGCTCCCTTTCTGTTTCCGGTGAGGGTTTTGCCCTAGCTGAGTTGCTGAGTGAATAGCTCTTGAGAGCAGAGCTCTTGGTTCACTTTCAAAAGGTTCCTGGCCAGTCTGAGCACTCGACACAGGAGAAAACCCACTTGGCTGCCTCTGTGCTGGCTATCCTTTTCACTAAGAAACACGCTTTCTTGGCACTGGAGAAGCCCCTGAGATCTGTAATGTTTCTATCTCATTTACAAGTGCTATTGCATGGGGACTGCAATGCTGCATCATCCAAACCCAGAGCAGAAACCTCGGCTCCTCATAGTCCCAGTGACTTTGTTTGCTTTGGGTTTTTTTTAAAACTAAATTAAAACTGTTCGCCAAAGAGGCCCCAATTAAAATGCATCACACTCCCACTCAGCAGTGCTGCTTTGCCCACTCCCCTCTTCCGTGCAGCCATCTCGGTTCCAAACACCGAGAGACGCTGGTGTTGGTTATCCCCTGCCTGATATTCATGAACAGCTTACTCCCTATGCTTCAGCCACTGTATTGCGCGGGGGTGTCTCGCCTCTTACTTCCACCACAGAGCACTTTATACACTGCTTATGGTGTGTAAAGAAATTCTGGTACCTCTCTCAGCCCTTCCCTGGCTAAGGAAGGTGACGTGCCCATCTGAAATGATTTAGGAGTTGTCCAAGAGCTCTTGGCCAGACAGCATGTGTTGCTACTCCTGTAAAATGCCACGTTCTGCCTCTGATGCTATATTAATAGTCGTGGTGTCTTTCAGCAGGTAGACCAATAAGTGTAATACTCACACGATACCTCCTTTCCCTGCATTGGTGAGAAATATTCATCCCCCGCTCGTGTCTTGTCATTAATCCGTACTGCCAGTGTAACCTCCTTGGACTGTATCTTTACCATGTATTTGTACATTGTTTAGCAAAAGTCAATAATTGGGACCTCTAGGGGTTACTGCAAGATAAATGTGTGACTCCGGGTATGTCTACACTGCAGTGTAAGCCCAGGGTTAGTGGGACTTGAGGCAGCTGGCCTGTGTTAGGGAACCCTGGGCTTGAACATTGACGTTGGATTTTAACCCTACATTTTTTCTAATCCGTGCTCGAACCTAGGGCTCTGGTGTCCACACTGACGTGCGCAGACCTTAGTTAAAGTAACCATGTCTGAGTCCCTAGCCACCGAAATATGGCCGCCCTAGCCCTCGGACGTGGTGCACTGTGGGAAGACTTTACTGCCCGCCCTGCATGTTACCAGGAAGCAGCAGAAGGCTCGATGGGTTTGCTCTGCATTGCAAACCCAGGCGGCTCTCTGGCAGCATGCTTGCAGATTGGTGATCAGAAGAGAACGGGTCGATGCCAGCCTGAGCTGCTGCCATGTGCAAAGCACGGGGGGTGGCTTCCGTTTTCAATAGAGTGCATTGCAGATTGTTGGGATAGAGAGGACTATGAATCTGTCCCATGGAATTGTGGGATACTTCCGGCTGACTCCCAGGACCGGAGTCAAGCGGGGCTAAGTCTACACTGCAAAGCAATAGGGCTCGGACCCTGGGTCCCGGCTTAACTCGAGCTCGGACCCTCCAGCCTCGCAGCGTCCTGGGACCCTGCGTCTGAGCCCTGAGTTAGCGCAATTGCGGCATAGTCTCAAGGGGGATTAGATTTAAGCTTGGGCTCATGTTGCAGTATAGACATACCCTTGGTGATTTGTGATATACTGAACAAAAAAATTGCCCTCTCCCTTCCCCCCCCCCCGGCGTATTGCGTCTATTAGTGAAGACCAGGAGCAGAATGGAGAGGCCAGGAAGCAGCCTGAGCAGCAGGTTTGTGCATGACAATACAGATGTGTTCTGTACATGTAGCCCCGGTGATACAGCTGTGTCATTGATTGATTGTGTCCTTGATAGAACTCGTGGATCCTTTCCCGCAAGGGTCTGCTCCTGGCTCTCCGAATACCTCTGCTTTTTTCACAGGCTACAGGGATTTTCTGAGCAGCTCAGCATGGGAAGGGAATTTAAAGTGTGTTTGGTTTTTTTTGTCTGTTCCAGGGAGGACCTGGACCAAGAAGAGAAGGCCAAGTTTGGGGAGCTGTGCAGTGGAGAGAACGGAAAAGGCAGGGAGTGGTTTGCAAGATATGTCAGTGCTCAGGTGAGCAGGGGAGAACAGCTGCCGGATGCTAACTCCTCTGTGTCAAAGCAGTTGAGGGTGCCTGGCTCTGGTGATGGGGACAGTTGGTGCAGGAGGGTGGGTCTCCTGGACATCTGTTAGAACAGCATAGTGGTGTGTTTGGAGAATGGGCCTAATCTCAGTGGGGAGAGCTGGGGGCAAAGAGATGTATGTTTTGAATTGCATTAAAAATGCGACTGTATCAATCACTGGGCAGTGGAATGTTAGAGAGAAGCCGTCAGTTTCATTTAAAAAAAAAAAATCAAAATAACTCATCAAAACCCCACAGCTCCTAAGTGAAGTTCCACGCCGTCAAACCAGTGTCCCAGCCCCACTGTGGCGAATTCTCTGGGAGCGCTCACATCAGTTCTTCGGAGCTTGCGCTTTCAGTAGCAACGGAGAGGAAGCAGCGCTAAGACTGATGTGTGTCGGCTTCGTTTGTCTTTGCAGCGCTGTAACTCCAAGTGCGTCTCGGAGCAGACTTTCTATCGGCTGGTGCAGTCCTTCGCGGTGGTGCTGTTCGAGTAAGTAATGGCAGATATCAAAGCGGGGTTGATTTTCCTTTTTCACAACTGAGCCCTCTTGTAATCTGCTCACCGAGCCATCAGAGGGACGCTTTGCTTCCATGCCACCTAGTTCCAGGAGACCAGCCTCAGCTAAGTACAAAGTCAGCAACCGGTGCTAACTGAATCGCTGTCTGTCCCCAGTTGAACTGCAGAGCAGCGTCTCTGGAAGCACCTTTTGAGCCAGCTGTATTGCACCAAAATTGCTTTGAGGGCCATGTGTCAGTTGGCAGCATCTCCAGTGTGAATGCACGGTGCTGCTTGGAAGCAGTGTGTCTGATTTAGTGTAAAGCAGTGGGGGGAGCTGGTCCTTGGTCGGTAGGAGGATTTAGAGAAGGTAATGCTGGGGTGGGTGGGGCTCTGAGCAGATGGGATGCAGTCAGTCTGACATTTCCCAAATGGAATCTACAGTAAGGGGATGGTGAGTATGGTTAAGCGGACGCTATGGCAGAGGTGGCCTGGTACCAAAACATCTAGTATCTCTGGGTATCTGGCAGTTCTGCTATGCTGCTATAGATGTGGCTGCTAATTCCCTTTGTCTCTCTTCCCCCACCCATTTTAGGTGTCACCAGATGGATGACTTTGGTCCTGCCAAAAATCTAATGACCATGTGTTTCACTTACTATCACATCGGTAAGCGGCTTGTGCACATGGGTGCCTTTCTCATTTTGGCTGAAGGAGCGGGGGACTTGAAATGACTTGCAGAATAAGTGTGAGGGTGGGTTGTTTGAACAGATGTGTATTCACTCGGAGGGGCACAGCTGGCTCTAGGATGACGTCCCTCATCCCAAGGGGAAACATCTGCTTGATTTGGGATTGGGAGGCGGTCACTGAGAATGGTATCTGCTGAATTTCCGAACTAAAGTTTAAGAAACTAAAGGTCAAAGTTTTCAAAATTAACTAGTGATTTGTGGGTAGCAAATTTGAGACACTTCAGCGGCTTGATTTTTCAGAGTGCGGGGGGCCTCAGGACCTCCTTAAAATCAGGCCTCCTTCCTGGGACTCTGGTTGGATGCCCAGAAACTGAGGCACCCCCAATCACTAGTCACTTCTGAAAATCTTGGTCTAAATCCAACGCACTGTTAAACAGAGAACTCTTCAGCCTTCGGAGCTATTTTCAACAGAAAATTGCATCCATTTAAAAAACAGGAGCTTCCTCGCTTCTCTCTCTCCTTGTCCGTGTTCCTCTGGCTGCGTGTGCTGCTCCTGACCCAAATGCCCAGCGCGGAGGTGGAATTGGCATCGCAGTCACTGGCATGAGCAGAGCGGTGTTTGGGAGCCTGGCGTTGTTATGGCATTGAGGGGTCTTCCCTCTCTTCCTGTGCATGACTGTCATTAATGCTACTGTGAGTTATGTGTATGCAGAGAGAGGGGAGCATGTTTCTCAGTGTATTGTGTGTGCTCCAGATGTCCCAGTCTGGCAGCTCACGGCTGCTTTTAAACCCCTTGGTGCTCACTGTCTTACCACAAATGCCCAAGGGGGGAGAAACCCCAGTGAGTCCTTGTCCATTCAACAGAAGAGATGTCATCTGGTGTTACAGCAGTGCTTGGCTGTTGGGACGCTGGGAGCCATGAGAGATAAATATTGAAACCTGGGTCTGCGGCACAAGCTTTCTCTACCCGCAGTAGAAGGGGAATCCGGCTGTTGTAAACATCTCTCCTTTATTATTAGAGGGTCCCCGTTCCTGTGTGTTTGGCCAGGAAACACACAGATTCTAAGGCCAGTGTCATCAGCTCAGCGCAGCGTGATGGGGTCATGGCAGTGCTGCACTATTGAGTTTGCTCCGTTTCAAAGTTTGTGAGCGCAGGTTAAAATGGACTCGTGAGGCTCAACGATTCCCCCTGTTAGGAATCCAGGCTCCTCTGATTCTGCTGAGCTTGGCGCTTTTCAAATAAGAAATCAATGTCCAGTGACAGCTTTTTTTTTTTCCCCCATGACTGGGGCCAGCTTCTTTTAATTGCTGAGTTTCTCTGTATCGCTGTTCATGTCCCTCTGCCAGCTAGAGAATACTATTAAACTGTCTTAGAGAGTGGAGATGGGCTCATGCGGCCTTGTAGCACAGTGAGATGGTGATTAGTTTGTCCTAAAGGAAATAGATGGGGAACCTATTGGGAGACCCTGAGCCATGTGGGGGCTGGAGAGTGAATGGCTTATCTCTGTGTGGAGAATGTGGAGGAGAGGGGAAATGGCATTCATAAACTATCCGGTGGGTTGCTGGAAAGAATGTTCCTCTAGATCAGTGGTTCTCAACGAGGGGTACATGTACCCCTGGGGGCATGCAGACGTCTTCCAGGGGGCACATCAACTCATCTAGATATTTGCCTAGCTTTACAACAGGCTACCTAAAAAGCATTAGTGAAGTCAGCACAAACTAAAATTTCATACAGACAAAGACTTGTTTATACTGCTCTATATACTATATCAGCAGTTCTCCAACTGTGGGCGAGTTCGTTTTAATGGGGTCGCCAGGGCCGGTGTTAAACTCGCTGGGGCCCAGGGCAGAAAGCCAAAAGCCCAAGTCCCACCACTCAGGGCTGAAGCCCAAGATTTTACGTGTGGTGGAACTTGGGGGTACGCAAGACAAATCAGACTCCTGAAAGGGGCACAGTCATTTGGAACCACTGCGCTAGATCTCAGATCAGTGACGTCCCAGCACCCCCAGAGCCTCCGCTGCAAATCGAGCGGCTGTTCCCCCTTTGACTGTTCTTGCGGCAGCCAAGAGAATCTCTCTGCTCTCTAGCTATGAGGATGCCAAACCCCTCGGCCGTCTGTCTTTCACCACCTGTTGGTTCAGGAGATGCTAGCCATCATGCACACGCTGTTGGCTTTAAAGCGAAGGATGCATCCCAGCGAGGCGGAGATGCTGACATGGGGGATTTGCCTTGTTGGTTTAGTCTCCATGTGGCTAAAAACTGGGCATCTTTGTCTCCTTTCTGGGAGTAAGGACTTGAGGTGCTTGTAGCTAACACTGTGCACCCACCTTTGCAGTAGGGGGCAGCCTAGATTTGGTTCTCCTGGGATCCCTTAAAAGAGCCATTTCTAGAAACCTCCCGTTTCTCCTGTAGGTAAAGCCCAGGTGCTGCCCACAGAGGCGAAGGAGAAGCCCATGGGGAGTATCGACTCGTACCTGAAGTCCGCAAACAGCTGGCTGGCTGAGAAAAAAGACATTGCAGAGCGACTCTTGAAGAACACGTCAGCGAAGACTGAGAATGTGAGGGGCTTCTTCGGGGGGCTGGAAACCAAGCTCAAGGGACCCATGGGCAAAAAAAGCGAGTGAGTTTTGCTGCATCAGTGCTCAAACGCCCTGTGTAGGGGGCGGGTGCCGTGGGCTGGACAAACAGGCCGTGCCAACCGCATGGCTGTCAGCCAGACGCATGCGCGTGCTATCTGGGATAGGACAGGCGACCTCCTGCCCGGAAAGCAGGTGCCTCTACTCAGCTGGCTAAAGGAGGACCTCAGTTACCTGTCAGGGCTTTATCTTCCCTCTACCGTGTTCACCCAGCTTGCAGTCACTAGAGCCTGAGACAGACACATGGATAGGTATGCTTCCATCCAGCACAAGGACCCTAGGTCTGTGAGAGCTCTTAATTCAGGCTCCCCAGTTGTAGCTCTTAACATTACGTGGGCTTCTCTGGAGTGAGACCTGGATGTCTGTCCTTATCTGCGTGCTGAGACAGGTGGGCTCTGGAGATGGATTTCTTTGGGTGTAGCGCAGTGGTTCGCAAACTGCTCTGTGGACCATCAACAGCCCAGAGAAGAACGTGCCAGTGTGCGGAAGAGATTTGGCAGGCCACGTGCTGTGCCTCAGTTCCAGCCCGTAAAGTTCCTTAAACTACAAATGCACTAAACGCCAGCGAGGTGATGTTTGACCACCAATGGGAGCGGAGGAAGGAGGCCCATGTGATCACGAATAGGCATGCAGGCGTCCCCACGACACCCTCTCCATTTAGATGTGACTCCCTCAGTGTGGGGAGGGATAGCTCAGTGGTTTGAGCATTGGCCTGCTAAACACAGGGTTGTGAGTTCAATCCTTGAGGGGGCCATTTAGGGATGTGGGCCAAAAATTGGGGATTGGTGCTGCTTTGAGCAGGGGGTTGGACTAGATGACCTCTTGAGGTCCCTTCCAACCCTGATATTCTATAATTCTATGAAAGTGTGAGAACGCCCAACACGGAGAGAAGGGTAACAACCTTCCAGGAGCTTTCTGACTGATTGCCCCAACTCTGCAAGGGTGGTGATGCCAGAGTGTTCTCCAATGGTTAGTCATGGGACCGGAAGTCAGGAGAGCTGGATTGCATTCCTGGCTCTGCCACAGACTCCCTGGGTGACCTTGGGCAAACCAGCCTCCCTGTGTCTTGGTTTTCCATTCTGCAGAATGGGGATAATATGCTTGCCTACTTCAGAGAGGCAAGTGGGGCTGCAAAGCACTGGGAGACATTCTGGGGAAATAGCCTGCTTGGGCATGAAGTTACTGGGAGAAACTCTCCCAAGGGCTCCAGCGTACATTGGCCATGGCTAGCACCTCTCAGTCAGCCTCTTGTCTCACCACTGAGTCTCGTCCCAGTGGCTGTGATGGGGGAGGTGGATGCCAGCAGGCTGAATGGGTTAGTTATGTGGGCTGATAGGAGGGGGAGCTGGCTGCAGTAGGGCATCGGTTTCTGAGAGGGCGGAGCTGACTGGCACGGTTTCTTTGCTGTAGGGAGGGGGAAGACAAACCGAAGGAGAAGCTGCGGAAGACAGGTAAGCAGCGCGGCCGCAAACCAATGGCTTTAGCAAAGGGATCCCCAGGATCTTAGGGTGGGGCGCAGACACGGTGTGAAATCCCCTGGCACAGCCAGCGTCATGTAAAGTGACTGGGAGAGTGAAATTGCCATGGGGAATGACTGACAACTTCTCAGTGCGGTTTGCAGAGGCACTTCAGGAAGCTGCAGAGAAACCAGAGGAAGTTTTTCCAATCCATTGTTCAGCGCAGTAGCATCTCCCGTTCCGCAGTAGCATCCTTTGGATGCTGAATGTAATCTGCACACACGCAGCGTGGTGCTTTGTGGTGGTGAATGTAACCTGCACACGCACACAGTGTGGTGTGTCCCCATATAGAGGTTTGAGTTTGTTACTGCCCCTGAGCTAATGGACCTGCTCCTTTTGCTCAAGTAGCAGCCATGAGGTTGAAAAACAAAGACCGTTTGGGATGGTCTGAGTGGATTTTTTTTTCCTTGATACCTCGGGGTGACTGCTTGGGGGGGTGGGGTGAGTAGCTGAGCAGTACGAAGTTTGTGTTCGTACAGCTCAGCCGCCTCACAGCCTTGGTGTGCAACTCTGCTTCCCGACAGTTTCCTTGTACAGCCCCGAGGAGGAGGAAGAGGAGAAGAAGGGAGAGAAGATCTATTTATATATGCATCTGAAGCAGCAGCCTATCTGGTAAAGACTGGTTATCCACCTTCAGCTGGAGCGCTGTGCCTGGTACTTCTGAGTCAGCTGGCATGAGCATCCACTTGCACAGCACCAGCAGTATGAGGGGGAACCCAGGCCCTGTGCTGGTCCTGCTATGCTGGCTGAGTGACATGCTGCCGTTCCCCATAACTCAGCCATGTGCCTGATCCAAGTATTCTACTCTTCACGCATGCAAAGTTGACTTTGCCTTTCCCCTACCCCCCAAACAATGAGATCTGTCAACGCAGCCACTGACCAAAACCCCCCAAAACCAGGAATTAACAGCTCAGTAAAGCTGACTTCTCTTTGCAGCATGCTGTGTGCATAGAAGCCAAAGGCTGAATCTGTGTAGAAGGCACTTTGGCAGGACCCCGCGTACTAATGCCCCGCGGTCGCTCAGAGGTGCGCTGGGGTGGCGGTCGTGTTCTCCCATGCAACACGCGGTCTCCAATGCCTTCTCCCTGTTTTTTAGGCACACCCTGAGATTTTGGAATGCAGCCTTTTTCGATGCTGTCCATTGTGAGAGGAGGAAGAGATCTCCCACCACCAGGTAGGGCGTGAACATTAAATCCTGGCTGCCCTTGGCAAGGGAGAGCTGGAAGGCAGGGGGAAAACTGCCCATGCTTCACTCTCAAACTCCCCAGCCCCACCAACAGTGGAGATGACAGGTTAGACCCTTCCCGCTGCAGCTGTTTGCTGAGAAGTCCACCCAGCGGATAGCTGTTTAAATCCTGCTGCACTGCAAAGGCAGTTGCCATGGCTAATGCTAGAAATTAACTGCATGAAGGTCCGAGGTGCTTGGAATCCCGGGTGGAGCATTAGGGGGGAGGAGTACAGTGAAAAGAGCCTGCCCCCTCCTCCAGGCATTCTCTCTGAAGGCCCTGTCTCTGCACTTGGCACAGAGCATAGAGGGGCTTGGTTACCATAGGCTTAGATGGGTTCAGCTGTGCAGTTCCCATGGCTGTTACAGAGGCCATGTGCCTTTGGGACAGGAGAAATCCATTGAAATCATCTCTCCAAAACAGCTATGTTTGTATAGCAAATAGATCATGATCAGTCTCCTTTTACTTACCTGCCAAGACCTGAACCCAAAGTCCTGCTTTCGCCCTGCCACTGTTGACTTGATCTCCCGAAACAGAAGCAGATTGCAGGGAAATGCTCTGCCTTACGTGTTTGATTACAAGACTGCTATGGAAGTAGAACCCTGAGCTTGAGTCTAGGCAGCTAAGCCAAGGAAATAATACATTTTCCAGTGTTCTTTTTGAATACAGACACATGTGTAATTTAAGTCTAAACATTTATCCTGTTGAGGATTTGGGATCTCAGAGGTTTTCTTGTTTTTAATTGCTTTTAAAGGGACACAGTCGCAGAGCTTGGGTCCAAAATCTAGTGAGGTTTTTTTGACTGTTTTATTTACTTTTTTAAATGCAAGTCTTACGAGAGCTGTGTTAATAGAGACCTTTCAGGGAAATGATAAAATTATATGGGAGGTTTCGTTGCTAGGATTGCAAAATCCTCTGTAGTGTTGGGAAAGGGCAATGGCAGCATGGTACAGGCAGAGGAGAAGTAGAAATGAAATCGACTCAGAAGAGAAGTGAAATTCGCCTTTCAAGTTACTCAATTAAATGTTGAAATAAGCTTCATAAATGGTGAGGAATCAATTTATTTTTTAAAATTCTCTCTGACTTAGTCTTCTGAAATGTTGCTTATAACAGAAGGTGGGGTCACTTACTTTAAAAGAAATTTTTTTTAACCTGACAATGTCCCTTTAAGAAAGATAGCATGGCGATGTGCATAAGGCACTGGATTGGGAGTCCGGAGACCTGGCTTCTGTTCCTGCTCTTCCACTGACTCAGTGTGTGACCTTGGGTGAAGCAGGTCTTTGCCACAATTTCCATACCTCTGAAACGGGGACAATGCTTCCTTACCTTTGTAGAGTGCTTTGAGATCTGTGGTTGAAAAATGCCAAGTGTTGCAATCAAGGACTCAGCTACTTACCAGATATGAAGTGCCCTGATGGACTGGAAAAGACTGGCATGTTTTCAGTACTTTTTAAACACAGACCAATGAAAGATCCTACTGAACATTAATACAACTTGCATTTATGAAGCATGAAATTAGCAGCAGCGAATGTCTCGCAAGGTCATGTGCCTTTGGCAGCTGCTCTGTGATGAGAATGCCTTTCTGAGCTAACCGGATGGCTGATTTTCCTTGTCGGCAAAAACAAAACATATATGTAATTCATACGTTTTCTGAGCTGTGGCCAGGGGTATTGCAAATATTGTTGAGGTTTTGAAAAGCTGCAGCGTCTCATGTGGCACCTCTGGGAAGGTAGGAAAGGCCAGCAGCGTAATGTGAGCCTTTGCAGGGCTTGCCGAATGAAAATATAAATCCTAGCAGGGAAAGCAGATTTTAAATGAGCAGCGTCCTGCAACTCACTTTGGGACACTGTAAAAATATCAGATTCAGTGGCTTACCTTTTAGCTTTAATTAAAGGACAGTCCGAAATCAACAGAAAGCATCGCTGTGGTTTTGTTGTAGCAGCTCCAAGGAAGGCCAAGGGGAAGCCCTCTAGACTCAGAGTAACATTCTGCGTTGGTTTGAGCCCTTCTGTATCAATATCCCTTCGTTCAAATCTGGTACCCAGCGGGTGATTGGCCATGGTAGAGTCCAGTATCTACAAAAGGGGCTTTGAGTATCCCAGCTAGACCCAAGGATGTTATTCACAAAGGCATTTCTGGATCTTCATCCGTGGCTGCTTGTGCAACAAGCTGACCTGTAAGGCTAAACCTTACTGAGTTTGACAAACTATGGTCGCGCTGGCTTGAGGGGCGGTAGCTCGGGAATCTAAGCCTCAGGCTGGCAATTCCAAGATTCCCCCTGGAACTGCAGTTTCAACTCTTGTTTCAGCTCCTCATTCTTTCATGGCACCTGTACAGTGAGGGCTGTGCTGATTGGGAGTGAGACCTTAACCCCCTGTGTCCCTGCCCCACAGGCAGGATGCTAATTCATGGGAGAGGAATGGTTTGTCCTACTGTCTTAGCTCAAATGGCCCCTACTGGTACATCTCCCCATGCTGTTATGCAGCATGCTGTGCCCACCCCAGAGCTGCATGCGTTTCTCTGGCGCACGCGTCTAGTTTGCAAAGCGTTTACCCTTCCTGAGGGATGAAGGGCTCAGGCTACTGTAGAAGTCAAACGTTAAGAAATGGACACAGTATTTTAGTGACTGACCTTTGTCAGAAGGCAACTGGAAGGTGGGCCATAAACTCTGCTCCCAGTCAGTCAGTGCCTGGGTACTGTGGGGTGTTTTCATGTGTGCTGTCACTGGTACCTACAGACAGACAGACACAAACACACACACCCCCTACTTCCCTTCCCTTCTGTTGTGGGGAGGGATATAAGTTGCACTCTTGATATGTATGGCACCAAGGCTTTTTGTGGCGTCATTAAGCCTCAAACTGGGCTAATTCCCGCTACAGCTTTGTAGCATTCTGTTCACTACTATCTCGCTCCCCCCCGCGCACAACTCTGGTGAAGGGTCTCCAGGGTTTCAGCAGCTCTGCAGGGATGTGTGCTTTCTAGCATGGGCTAGGGCGTCATTCAGAGACTCCTATGGGGTATGAGAAAGCAGGGTACATTGCCAACTCGGGGTAAGGCAGGAATGACTTAGCCTAATTTGTGGTATTGGTTAGAGACTGTCCAAGACATAAGTGATAGCGTGAAGGCCCTTTTTCTAGTACTCAAGCCAAAATTGAGCCCTGACGTTTGTAGGTGCGGTACTTGATGGGAATGCATTACACCTGCTTACACCAGAGGTGCATTTGACACTCATTCCTGTTTGTAGGCAGGAATCCAGAGGTAATGGATTGAATCTTGAGTCTAAATCTCCTTGGAAACTCTTCTCTGCTGTGCTTAGTCATCTTACTTTGTCCCCATAGTTTTTTTTTAAAAGCGGTTGCTTCTCAGCAGTCCTTGTTAATTTTCCCCCAGTGAAGAGGTCATCCCTCTATTGGAATTAACTTAGTAACCACTTGGGAGACCCAGCTCTTCATTCTTACTGCTCTGTAAATGCTATGCTAAACTCTGCTACCGAAACTTTGCTGTAAGGAACCTTTTAGTGTTACAGACATCTCCTGGGGACTGAGATTCCCCTGGTGAACATAAGCAGCTTTGGGATGCTGTAAACATACCCTATGGTTATAGCTCTGGGCAGTAGTTTTGTCACTGAAAACTTCAAGATAAGTCCTAGGCTGATCAAAGAAAATTCCCAAATCAGACAGACAGCAGGATAAAGTTATTTCCTCTCCATTAGTGACTTAGGAGAATGTTAAACATCATCTATGAGGCATAAACATATTTCAATCAGCAGGTCCAGATAACTTCACCCCAGAGTCCTAAAAGAGTTGGCTGAGGAGATTTTTCTGGGCTGTTTATGTTAGATTTTTAATAAACATTGCAATATCAGGGAAATTCCAAAAGATTGAGAGAATACTAATGTTCTGGCAGTATTCAAAAAGGGCAAGCACGAAGACCCAGGTCAGGCCAATTAACCTGGTATCCAAAATAATGTAAAAGTTGATATGGAATTGAATTAAAGGATAGGAATATAATTAATGCGAGTCAGCAGGCTTTCATGGGAAATAGATCTTGTCAAACAAACCTGATTTAATTCTTTGAGATTATCAAATTTATCAAATTTGGTTGATAAAGATTACTGCGTAGATAATAATACATTTAGGCTTTTGTAAGGCGTTTGATGTGGTACTGCATGCTATTCTGATTAATAAATTAGCACTATAGAATATCAATGAAGCGCACATTAAATAGTTTAAGAACTGACTGACAGATCTCATAAACCAGCGGTCAGCGATGAATCATTGAGAAGGTGTGTTTCTAGTGGGATTCCTCAGGCAGCGGTACTAGGCTTGACACTATTCAACGTTTTTATCAATGATCTAGCAGTAAATATCCAATTGCTTTCGATAAAATTTTCAGATGACAGAAAGATTGGCAAATAAGATGAGGAGAGGGAAGTTATACAGAGAGATCTGGATCGGTCGGTAAACTGGACCCATTCAAGCAAAGTGTGTTTTAATACAGCCAAATGCAAAGTCAAGGAATGAGGGCCAGACCTGCGGAATGGGCGAGTGTATCCCAGAAAGCAGTGACTCGGAAAAGGGTTTCTGGGTCAGAGTGGACAAGCACTGAACAGGAGTTCCCAGTGCAAGGCTCTGGCCAAAAGGGCTGGTGCTATCCATGAGTGTATAAACAGGGGAGTAGCTCTGGGGATGTGATTTTATCTCTGTATCTGGCACTGATGAGACCGATGCTGGAACGCTGCACACAATTGTGATCACATTTTAAAAAAGATGTTGAAAAAATTGGAGAGGGTGCAGAGAACCGTTTCAAAAAGGAATCAACGGCTGAAGAAAAAGCCTTGCCATAAGAGACTTCGAGGTCAGTCTGTCTAGCTGATCACAAAGAAGATTGAAAGATGACTTGATGACAGCGTATAAATGCTTTCCTGGGTGCCAAAGGGCTCATTAACCCAGTAGAGAAAGGCCTAAGGAAGCTGCAGCCAGACCAATGCAAAATGGGAATTAGGCACAAATTTTTAACAGTGAGGGTGATTTTACTATGGGAACAAACTACCAAGGGAAGTGATGGTTTCTGCATCTCTGGGTGTCTTCCAGTGAACAGTGGATACCTTTCCGGAGGGTAAGCTTTAGCCAAATGCAAGTTGTTTGGTAGAACACAAGCATAACTGGGTGAAATTGAATAGCCTGCGATATGAGCAGATCAGGCTAGGTGATCCTTGTCCTGTCTTGTCTGGTCTTAAAATTTATGAATCCATGAATATAGTTAAAATATAAAAGCTGACAAGCCGGGTTTTCTTCTTTTCAAAAAGAAAAGAATTCATTTGAGATCCAAACCCCCCAACAGGTGAACTCTGCAGACGTGCAGCAGTCTGAGCATTGCACGTGAGTTTCTGGTCTTGGAAAAGAATATTGTATGTTCCTAAATTGGATCCCATTCTCTATCCAGGCACTTCTGTAGTTGACTGTGAACATGCTGCAGATGTGCAGTTGGCTGATGAACACCATGCAAAAACAAGTGGTTGCCAGGATCACATTGCACATGGCCACAGTTTCCAAAATTTAGCATGCAAACTGCTGAGACACCTTGGTCCTGGCAGGGCTCGGAGACAGCCAGATCTGCTCATCGCAGCCCTTCAGACAGGGACGGCACAGTCTCTGCAACTAAAATAAAACCACTGCAAGTCCTTTTAAGTTAGGAATCAGGGGGCGAAGCAACAGGCTTGGTTCCGGCTCTGCCTGCTCCATGTGGATGCAAGGTAAGGTGGCATGCAGACGTGGCACTCACTGCTTCATAGAGAGGACTGAGATGAAAATAGGGTGAATTACCTCTGAATGGCACAAGAAGAGATTCACCAGCAGCTTCTTATCATAGCTACCAGTGATTGATACCATCAGAATACCGGTTCTAGGAACCTGCAGTGTCTTCCAGCTGTGATCATTAATGCAGGAGCGTGTACCTATTTCAGGGTTTCTCCTACGGGATTGAATGCCTCCAGCATCTCACATGTGCAATGGATTGTAAAGGGAATCGTGACACAGTGAGGCTGCAGCTTCCTTTCATATAATTGTGATGGAGGATTGAATCTGAGCAATCAAAGCAGGCCGTGGCCATCTGTCCTTTTACCAGGAACTATGGAGGGGCCTCATGCAAAAGTCACATGCAGATGTAAAACCCCTTCAGGATTTACAGCCCGCCTGGCCTGGCCTGTGGTGTGGGTGTCTGTTTCTAAAGATCTCTGTGCTTTAAAGATCATAGCTGCATTTCCGTAGGCACTACGAAATTCATCTTATTACACCTTGGGCTCTTCATTCTCAAAGCATTTTACAAACATTAATCTTTGCAGATGCCTGGGAGGCAGACAAGCATTCTCATCCCCATGGTACAGGTTGGGACACTGAGGTGGAGGGAAGTGATTGTGTCAGGGACGGGATTAGAACCTGCAAGCTCCTGGCTCCCAGTCCAGTGCTCAGACCAAGACTCTCACCACGTTATATAGTTCCTTGTAAGGTTTCCAGTGCATAACATGAAAAGGGCTTAAACTAGTCCATTGCATTAGCAACAGTGTCGGTGCCTCAGTTAAGGTTTGGCTCGGCAAAGAAAAGGCGCGATCTTGATGTCGTTCATTTTCTCAGGCATTGGTTCAGACTGGGTTCTGGTCTCCTGGTTACTCCCTAGGGTCTGGCCTACTCTGACGTCCTGACTGAGGGCGTGTCTATACGTGCAGCTGGGGTTGCAATTCTCAGCTTGAGGAGATAAACTCACACTAGCTCTCCCAAGCTACCGTGCTAAAAATAGAAGGTAGCCATGGCAGCATGAGCAATGGGATGGTTTTGCCACCGCAAGTACGTGCCCATCAGAGACCCTAGGTATGTACTCGAGCCGGCTAGCTCATCCCGCAGCTCGTGCCGCTGCAACTCCACACATCCGGATAGCATGAGTATGTCTCCTCCAGCTGGGAATCACGCTTCCGCTTCCAAGTGTAGACGTACCCTGCAGCAGACTCTCGTTGAAGCTGATGGGAGTTTGTCTGAGTTAAGGACCTTGGCGTTTGGCCCTTGGGGATTTAAGGTGAGGAGAAAAACATCTTCTGTCCAGAGACTGGTCCCTTTCGGTGTTCGACTCCAAAGACTTGCTTTATAGATGGGAGCTTCCCTTTGAACTGTTCACCTGCTCTGGAGATGCAGTCTTGGAGGTGAGAGATCATTGAGTGTGCACAGCAGTCACTGATCCCCTCTGACCAGGCTAGAAAGACACACTGGGTCCCTGCAGTGAGACACTTTCCCCTGACCTTCCTTTTCTTAAAGGCCTCCAGGGGATAGTCTGCTTTTGTGAACGCCTTTTCTCACCAGGCTGGATTTGTATCTCTCAGTTCGCAGCCCTCTGGGGGAGGAAAACCCCTAAAGCAACAACTGCCTAAAGTCCTTCCCCAGGGCGGCTGGGGGCATGTAGCAGGAATGTTTGGTTTCATGCTTGGTAATTGCTTTGGAAGAACAGGAGCAGAGTTGAGATAACCGGGAAGGCGATTTTCCTGCAAGGGGGAAAGAAAAATAACAAAAATCCTTTTTTCTTCTCTCTGCCTATAATGACTTTTCTTTCTTTCATCTGTTCTTCTCTTTTTCTCCATCCATATATCTTGCATGATCTTTAACATGTAACCTTTGTTGACCCTGTTTCTGCTGCCACTCCAGAGGGAACACTGGAGAGGAAGAGGAAAAGAGGTGTGTCTGTCCGCATTACTTTGTTGCATTTTTACAGTAGCATTGACTCGCTTCAGGTCCAAACTTTGCCACCATGGTAAAATGTCACGGGTGCAGGTTGGGCTCAGAAATGCCACCTGTTCCAATGAGAAATGGGCACAAATTCAGATCTGGCTCTACCTGCAGGAAACGGGGACCGGGCTAGCAGTGAGACTAAAAGAAAACTGTCTGGAAACAATTATATGCAGAATCCTCAGATGTGGTAGATTTTAAAACAAAATTTAATCACAGGCCACTGCATTGGGGTGTCTCGGTAATGAACTAGGTCCGTGATGGATAGAGTTGATGGTTTGTACTTCTGTTCTCTTGTGCCATTTCATACACTGGCAACTGTGTGATGCTCCAGTTTCATGGGCAGTTTTTGGACACAAACTGAGTCTCCTAGCATAGACGGGGAATGTCATTCTATCCTCTCTTCCTTATTTTATTTTTTCCTTTGCTACTGACTCTGTGAAATGGTGTGGTCTGGTGAGCATTGCTTTTTTCGCGTTCAGTTCCTGATGCCTGTGCGGTTCTGAATCAAGGTATATTCGATCCCCTGCCTTAGTGCGTTTCCAACACTGCTGTTGCTTTCAGGTTGTGAAAATGTTTTGCTGGTTTGAAATCTTGCCTTTTTATTTATTTTATTTTTTCTTTAAATCGTGACTTATGGGGTTTTTTTTGTTTTATTTTTTAAAGTGCCCATTAGGGGAAGCTAGCAAGTTGCACTGAGAGTTATGTTGTTGAGCTTTACAAGTTCAAGAAATGATCTACTGGGGATCAGAGTCAAGAACAGACTGGAATCTGGGGCTGGGGAGAGATTCTTTGATTTAAAAAGAAATTGTAGATCTTGATGTCTGATCCTGGAACAAATCGTTTTAAGTGACAACAAAAAAAGCCTACCTGAAAAAAAGACTATTTGGAGTTCATAGATAAGTTCTTGAAAGCGCAGCTAGTGTCTGTTAGGGGAAGGAAATCGACTCGATTTGTGTAAGCGGAGCACTGCTCAGATTAGTTGCCTATTGTGAAATTTACCCGTGCACAGGCCGAGATTAAATGGGACTTTACTGATGCACAGGGCCTTGTACATCTTATCTGCATGCAGAGTGGGGTGAACTTCAACCCTCGTACATCACAAATCACACTGCTGACCAGAATTGGACATGCACCTGCTGAGACCTGGAGTTCTCGGTAGTCCAACATCCTGAGCTTGCTGGTGCATTGCCCTGCTGAGGAGCTATAATATTCGAAGCTCATTTTGCAGAAATATCCTTTCCCTAGTACATTTTAAATAATATAGTCAAATCTCTAATCTACATGCCCTTCTAATAGGGATTAAGTGAAGAAACAAATGGATCTTTACAGTGGCCTTTTGTGCCAGTATAAAGATCCATGTACTTAAGTAGAGACATATTTTTTCCTTTGCAAACATGTTATTCCTAACCCTAGACCTAGAAGTATCATGAATCTCCCTTGGTCACTTTGATCTTGTTTTCTCTCAGCAAGAATATACGAGGAGGGCAGAAAAACCTAAATACGCTTCCTCTGTAACTGGGACAATGAGATCTGTCAAATTTTGCTTCCAGCGTTCAAAGCACCTTGCTGATTTTCTTTTCTGCCCACCCCCTGGCAGCCTTCAGATTTAGGTGCATATTTTGGTTGCTATCGTGAACCTGACCCTGACAGACTTTGTGCTTTTAAACATACACCTAAACATTCTAGTATGGCACAGAATTTGGCCACACAAACTCCACTGAAGCAGCTAAATCCCTTGCAGTTTATAGGCCCAATCTTGCAAAGCTGTCTCACAAGAAGTGAACATGTGAGGAAGGGCTTACTGGATTGGGCCCTACCTGGAAGCAGTCTGAGATAACTGGCTATTCACCAGTCCTAGCAGGAATCGACACTTGTTCTAGTTAGGGTGACCCAGTGGAATTTGCTGAAAAGATACCCAAGTGCCACCATCTATTTCCAATTGAAGCAGCACCTCCAACTCCAGGTAGGGTGCAGGAGAGTTAAATGTGCGGTGGACGTTTGTGTGCTGTTCCTTTTATTCTCCTTTTGTCTCTCCTCTGTTATTTCTTCTTCCTGTTCCTTTTTCCTTCCCTTTTCTTGATCCTCTTCTGAGCCTTGTATGTAACCCCACCGGACTTCTGTTTAGTGGAGGACTGTCTGAAACCCTGACCTCCGGGCTTCCCCATATGCATGTATTACATGAGTGTAATGAACATACCTAGAATGACTTGTGTCCTGGCATGATCGTGGCTTTGTGAAAGACCTACTTGTAAAACATCTGTATGGGGAGCCCCACAACCTCCTACTGTTGGTTAGTTTTGAATGCACACAGTAATCTTTCACAGCAATATGTGAGCGGGAGCATACAAAAACGGTGCTGGCTATGACCGAAGTACAATAGGCTGATTTGTATTTGATCAAACATGTCTAGATGGACTTGCACCTAGCTCCTGGGAATAATGTCACGTTCTCCAGTAATGAAATGCTCGGCAAGAACACAAATGCTGTGTGTATTCTAGGTAATTGCATCTGGCAATCCACTCAGTTTTTCTCTGAGCTTCTCACTAAGGAGAGAAGGGAGTGGATGCAGACTTGTTGGGTAAAGAGCTCAAAATACAGTCCAAAAGGTGCTGATCCACCAGTGCTGTTGGGTATCATCCCCCATGGCGCTTGCACTTCAAAGGAACATGCATCCGATGAAGTGAGCTGTAGCCCACGAAAGCTTATGCTCAAATAAATTGGTTAGTCTCTAAGGTGCCACAAGTCCTCCTGTTCTTTTTGCGGATACAGACTAACACGGCGGCTACTCTGAAACCTGTCATTATTTCAAGGCTTTGTCAGTTCCCCCAAATGGGACCCCAATTCAACACACGTAGATTGTTTTAAAGCTTTACTATTTTGAAGGTGAAGTTGCCAGAGACGAACTGAGACTGCATCATCTAGCTCAAAATATTCCTCGGCGAACGCGGGCTACATGGCTAGCGTTGCATACTGAGCCCTCGGTAATCCTCACGGGGAGGGCTCTTGCGTCTCATTTCAAACGCCCTCGAATCAAACTCCATTGATTTGTCAGCTCCCTTCTATCTGATGATTGCCGGTCCACAAAGCCTGTTGGACCTCGCCCGCAGTGGCCCGGTGTGACATGCCGTGCAGCCTGATCTGGAGTGCAGAGCGCAGCATCGTAAGCGAGGTAGTTGCCCAACTGAGTCGTGTGACTGCTGCCCATGGAAAAAGAGGCATAATCAATGCCTTTTCCCTTGTTTATTTTTTTGTTATCCAGGAGTCCAGATCTCTCTGCATCTTGTTTTTTGGGGGGGGATTGGGGGGAACCTTGACTGAGTCCTGCTCTAAGCCCCTGTCTGTACCACAGCAGCACAGCCACGGCACTGGAGTGTAGACGCTTCCTGCGTCCACAGAAGGGGTTTTTTCCAGCAGTGTAGTTAATCGACCTTCGCAAGGGGTGGTAGCAACACCAGCAACGGGGGCGAAGGCAAACTAGCTCTGACGCACAGGGCATGACATTTTTCACAGCCCTGAGCCATGTAGCTGAGTGGATCTAATTTTTAGATACGGACCCGGCCTAAACACAGATGTTACACCAAATTAACTGAATCCATGAAACCCCCCGCCCCCTTTAAACTAGCGCAGGCTTGAATGTAGACCAGGCCTGAGATGTGGGTGAATACTTTACCTTCGGGGCTCCTGCTTTCAGGGACTGCAGCTCCCAGACGGTAAACCCCCAGCACCCACCCCCTTCCCAGTAACAGTGGCATTAACGGCAGATTTCAGAGCTGCGTGCTGATGTGTCCCTCCTCTCAAGCTCACCCATTTGCCATCGGTGTAGGGACTCGTTTTCATGTACAATAAAGCAAGGTCGTGCAGATTTCCCTCGCAACTGCAGTAAATACCTACAGTATCTGCCAACTCCAGCTTAGGGGAGGGTTCAGCCGTTTGCCCAGAAGAGAGAGAGCAGGGCAAGGAGGCAAGTGTTCTGCACCTGTAATCTCCTCCAAGCTGCTGTGATCTATTCTTCATCTTCATCGGCTCCACAGTTCCTACAAGGGTCTCGGCAGCCCGCAGGGTTTGGATGGATGTGAGGGTGGGGAGGGAAGGCTGCACGGTGACTTCCCGCTATAAGATCTCTTCCTGTGGTTGCAGGGAGAAGTGGTGTCACATGACCCAGGAGGAGCGTGACGACAGCCTGCGGTTTAACGAGAACATCACTTTTGGGCAGCTTGGGTAAGGCACGCGCTAATTGACTGATAACGCCTGCATCTGGGTGGCTAGAAGGAGCCTGTCCATTGTCGTCATGGGAAAAATCTCAATAAAAATGGATGGGAACAGAGCTGCGAAGCTTGGATCGGGGCCCGAGCATTCAGGTTCAGGGCTTTGGGTCGGGTCTCTTTCTGATAATGAAGACCGGAAATTCAGTCTACCCGAGGGGATGAACAGACTGACGCCAAAGTGAAGGGGTTGCTGGGCTATTGGTGTTTCCTTCCTTGATTAAACCGCTTCAGTGGTGGAGCCGAATGCTCTCACTCCTGTACTGAGACTGTCCATTCATGGAAAACACTGTAGTGGTTTTTTTAAAATCTATATAAAGATACTCAGAACCAGGATTCTAGTGTCCAGGGTTTTCCAGCCCCTCTTCCTCATGTCTACTCCCTCCTAAGAGCAAACACGAGGATTCTCCAGCCTTGATAGGAAGAAATCCACTAAGTTCCTCTCGCCCGTGGCTCGGGCTGGGGTTGGAAGAACCCTCCCCTTTGCCCTTGTCGCTCTTGTCAGGTGGGGGCTGAAATGGGGGGTTTGCTTGATGGCTGCGGTGGGTGGGGGAAAGGAGGAGAGTTCAACAGACACCCCCAGATTGGTGGAGAAGGCGAGAGGCTCTTTGCAGCCATCAGGGGGTGTACGCTGGACTCTAGAGCAGGGGGTTTCACCTGTTCCAGACCAGGACCCTTGCCCCGTGTAGCAATACGGGAAGGGCAGGGAATGCCCAACCCCTCTCCCCCCGTGACTCCTGTTCCAACCCCTGGACTGTACGGGTGTCCGATCACAACACCACTGCCTTTCGGGGAGTCCCAGAGCTGAGTTCTGCGGTTGGGGCCGGCCCTGCTGGCTAATGTTGGGGAGTGGTGCAGTCCTGCTGGAGTTTCCCATGAGAGAAGGGAGGGGACTCTTTGCAGTGCCCGTGCCATGTGTCTCGCCTCTTCCCCAGCACCTTCACTCACAACATGTTGGCGTTTGGCCTGAGCAAGAAGCTCTGCAACGACTTCCTGAAGAAGCAGGCCGTGATCGGCAACCTGGATGAAGGTAGGGCAGGCCCGGGGGCTGTGCGCGGGAGCCCAGCACCACCTCCTGGAGGGAAGGGAACGTGGCTGGTGGGGAGGAGGTGGGGAAGTAATTGAATTCCAAGATGGCTTCCATTCCCAGCACTGGCTCCTCCTACTCTATGGCAAAGTCCAAATATTTCACCGTATTTTCACTGACGCTTTCTGAAATGCTTGGCACATTTCTTAATGTACCGGCTGGGTCCGATTCGGAGTGCAGCTCCGTTGGAGTCAATGGGACCAGGCCCCCAGATGGGGTCAACTGCTATAGCGCCAGTGAAGTTAATGGCCCCAGATTCCCTGCTGGTATGAACTGCTGCAGTTTCGTTGGAGTAAATAGGGCCAGATCCACAGCTGGTGCAAAGGGGCACGTTGCCGTTGATTTCAATGGGGTTGGAGCCCCAGCTGGGGTCTATTAATGTAGCTCGGGGCGATTACAGTGGAGAGATGCCACTTCACACCAGCTCCCAATCTAGCTGTGTGGATCATTGGTTTGTTTACAGTTCAAGACTCACGTGGGGGAACTCCCCATCCAGTAGTTTCTAAACCAAATAAAAAACAAAAATGTTGCTACCTTGCTAGTTGTGTCACTGCCTTGATTTATTTAAAGAGCCCCCAGAGCCCTTAGGACAGAATCTGCCCCACATGTGCGACCCACTCTCCCTCTCCTTTCATCTTATCAGAACGATAAACCCTGGCGTCACAAACGCATTTTCTCTTTGCATTGCAGAGCAAAACAAGCTGCTTAGTGATCACATTGAGCAAATGGCTGCCGAATAGCCATCTGGCCTGTGTCCGGCGTTTGGAGCGAGGCGGAGAGGCGCGGCAGTGGGTGTGGGTGCGGAGTGGGAGGACTCCTCCGAGACCACCCGCAACTGAAGATGGGCTACGTAAAACCACCGCAATAAACCTGCATGATTGTCAGCAAACCTTAGCGCTGCGCCGTGCAGCCCGTAGAAATAGGAGCTCAACAAAAGCAGCCCTTTTCAGATGCTCCGTCATCCCAGAGCCCCGTCACATTGTCCGAGTCGAATATTCCAAGAGGTGTTTTTTGTCTGTAAAATGGAGTAACTGCTCAAGATCCCTGTGTGTTTATGTGGGCTCGGGGGAAGGGCAGGATTGCTGTATCCCAGGCTCCAAGGAGGTGCCTTGCACTGGCCATGCTGCTGAAAACTGTTTCCTGATGTGACTGCTGCAGTAGCCAACAGCGGATGAGATCAAAAGATACTGTAGGCAGGGTGGGGGGTTGGGTGTAAAGGGAGGGAATAAAATGGTAGCACTATGGGCTTGTTACTTTAGAAGGTTGGTACCCAGTGGCTAATCCAGGTGAAAACAGGACTTTAAGGCCCCCAGCTCCGAGATCAAGAGCTGTGTCCTCCTTGTGGTGCGTCGTGCATTGAAAGTTTATCCACGACAGCTGCACCATGCCTTTTGCTCTGGCAGATTAGCAGCTGCTGCAATAGGAACCAGCCTTGAGATCAGAGCAATCTGTCCCATCTTCTGGTTTGACCTGCCGTTCTGCAGTGAGATGGGCTGATGCCCTTGCAGTTTGTACAGCCCTTCCAAAAGGAAATGTTGATTGCTTCCGTTATTGGGGCTAGAGAGGGAGAGAATTCTTTAGTGACAAAATCTGGGCAGATGGGACCACTCTGGTAAAGGGTAGGAGACTGATCTCGGAGCCGCTGCAGCATCTTTGATGTCGGTAGTCTGATTTTGTATCAAAGTGCATTTCATTATCTATCTGAAAACGTCCCTCTTGGTCTGGGTGATAAGCAGGCATACAGAAACTCATGCAGATGTCTCTGCTGCAGTCAGAGAAATGCAGCATCTGGCTAGCCAGCCCCCTCCTTTAATACGAAGATTCTTCCAAGGTGACCCTTTGAGAACTTTACTGTATTTGCTTCAAAGGAACGCGGGTGACGTTTGTACATCTCAGTGTGAGGGCAAATAAAGGAACTTCCTTAGTACGCTGGATAGACTGGTGGCAGCCTTGTGCGGGGGAAGCTGTAGTGGTCCGTCAGCTGGAGAGAGGAGGAGAGGGGTTGCTTTGCTTGGTTTCTGTTGGTAGAGATGGTAAAGCTGTAGCAGGACGACCTTCTCCCTTCTGCCTTTCCTCTTGCAGATTTTAAATTCTGAAAATCCTCCAGGTGGCGCCTTCCCACTGGGAGCTGCTCAGCAATGGCAGCTACCCTCTTCCCCAGAGCTTCACCCCATATCAGTTTGCTTGGTGGAGCTGGGGAGTGTAGTTCAAGGCTGGGACATGGAAATATATGGGATGTGAGAGTCTGGCCCCCAGGTGGGGGAGGAACTCTGGGGCAGGAGGCAACCCAAAAATGATTGGAGCATGGCGTGTCCTTGTGACTTTCCCTAATGCAAAAGAAACCCGGGTTAATTTTCCTGCTAACCACCGCTTCCAGCCACCGGTCTTCCAGACGTACCAGACCAGACTGCTGCATGTCTGTCTGTCTACTTTTAAATAACACGTCCCGTTCAGGTACGACCTGCACGCCTCCGGGGTGCGAGTGAGTCACTCGGCCTCTGGGCTTTCTCAGTGCCATGATACAGATTGTGCTGTTCTTGTTCCAAGTGGAAACGAAATATTAATCTTATTATTTTCCCACAAATCTAATCATCCTCGGTTCTCCTTCCTGACCCCTCCCGTACCAATCAGCTTCATGAGCCATCCTGAAATGGCCTTGTGTAAATACTCATTTTATTCCTGGCCTTGAGTGACTCCAGCCTCCCTGGATATATTGTAATCAGTAGAGCAGAGTACAGACTTTCATTTCTTTCTGGGTCCCTTGTTACCAGTGTGGCATGCAGTGTGTGTCAGTGGATCTTGGGTGTCAAGTGTTGAGAGAGGGATGGAGTGACTAGAATTATCTAGGTATAATACCAGTGACTTTAAAAGAGGTCACAGACTTTACTATATAAACCTTTTTTTTTTTTTTTGGTAGGGGCAGATGGCTAGATAAAAATGGGAAACTTGTAGCAAAACTCAGGGACTTTAGAGATCAATGCTGGAATTTCGTCTAGAAAAGCGTTATGCAAGGGAAATGGGTTTGCTTCTCCCTTGGGAAAATAAGGCACGTCGGAAGCCCGTGTTAAAGGCTGTGGAGCACGGCACAGAGGCATGCAAAAGTCAGGCAAGCTGTGAGCCCCGTCACATGCTCTGTGGCTGTCAAATAAGAATTTACAGCCTAGCACACGCTAATTTCCAATAGAAATCGTGCAGTTGTCTACTCCAGAAAATGAAATGCTGCTTGTGTTGTGGTGTTCAGGTGACTATCTTGCTGGTTGTGTTCAATGCTTCGTCTCTCTTCAAAAGTATTACCTTCGCTGACTTCTGTGTTTACATGAGCCTGCGTTTCAAGGGATGTTTGTCCAGGGCTGCTCTCTGCCATCAGTTACGTACTGTAAGATTCATAGTGTTGCAGGTTTGTTTTATTGCAGCCGCTTGACTTGTTGGCCCTGCAGTGTTACTTCCTGAATCTATAGATTGGTATTTAACATCGTGAGTAACCTCTCTGCGAATATTCCCAGTCATGTTGAGATTTTTAAGTGTGCTGTGTGATTATTCCTAGCCCCCAAAGCAAGCCAGTAATCCTAGACTGATGCTCGGGAAATGAAAAAACGTCCTACATAGATGTTTGTAAAAGTGCTAAAGTCTCCTTGGAGTGTCGGAAGCAGCGGCATTCGATGTTGGGTATGTGACCAAATATTGTGTTCGTGAGCTCTGGGGTGGGCGATCCTGTTCCTGCAGATTGCAAATGCAGTCGATCTGCCTCTTCCGATCCATGCCAGTTTTGATGTGTCCATGTTGTCGTTAGTTACTTACTACTAAGACTTGCTGTTCGTCATGGTGTTAATAGGAGAAGTCCATGCTTCGGTCCTGGGTTAAAAGGCAGAAACCACGACTAAGTGCAAATGAGAGAGATCCCAGAGCAGTCTAAGGAGAACGTGCTTTAGGGGTTTTTTTTGCAATATTAAGTGGGAACAGCTGAGTAGCATAAGACAGTAAAAACCTCTGTGTTCCCTACACCTCCCAGAGTCACCTCTCTTTGCCCATGCTATCTAGCTAATGCCCTTGACACCCACAGCCCAGTTGCCAAGTGCACTCGCCCACTGTCACAATCCCCTACCTCAGCCTTTCAGGTCAGAGCTGCTTTGTGCCAAGTACACCTCCGGGGAATACAGGGTCCTGATCACTGCTCTCTTGTGGGGCTCCTGAGACTCCCCTCCCCTGTGGAATGCGGGAGAACTGGGGCAGTCAGGCTCCCAGAAAGCTTGGCAGATGCTTCCCAATAACCCCTCTCTCTCGGAGACACCCAAGGAGGAGGTAAGAGGGGAGTCATGCCAGCCTTGTAGGGTCCTTGTCCCCACTTGGAAAAGAGGCAGACACCCCCAATCCAGCAGCCGTCCATGACGGATGGCCAGCCTGACTCATGGGGCTGTATCTCCTCTCCTGTGGCTGTCCAGCATATGGACGCAAAGGTCAGCTCCTTGCTTGCTGTTGGATTGGGAGTGGATACCTCTGCTCCAGGATCTCCAGAGTGCTCTGCTGGAAGAGAGACTTGGTTCCCTACTGAAGTTAAGTTAGGAGACCATTGTCTGCGGACCAGCTAGCCGGTTTGGAGAGAGATCTTGACTCCACTAGCCAGGGCCACCGACGCACTCAAGCCATATGCAAAACTTTAAGCATGTGACTAGACCTACTGACATCACGTGATTAAAGTTGCACGCATATGTACAAAAGCACTTGACTGGCTCAGAGCCCCCAGACCCAATAACCTTTCCCATCCGTTGTTTTAGTTTATGAACTTTATCCCCTTTCTTCTTCAAAGCTGTGTCTTGGGGGGTAACCTCCTGCCCCTCAGCACCATGCAAGGTCATGGAGCGATGAGGATTTTAATGTCGCGAGACTCATCTCCATAGCAAGGAGCTGCTGAGTCAAACCCTCCCCGTGATTACCGGCCTTGGGAACTGCAGCACCTGTTTAAAAAAACAAACAAACTGTGACAGCCTTAAGGCTTCAGAAATGAGCTTTTCCTTCCCCAGGTGCCCCAACGCTACCCTCCAGATCCAAGTAGAAATGAGTTGACTTTGGTGTGTGTCAGTGTTTCTGGCATAGGCTGAGTCTTGCGTTTCTGAGCCAGAGTAAGTGCAGTGATGAGTGGGGGATGGGGCTGTGGTGAGACCCATTCTAAAATCCCCTCTGTGCCGCATGGAGAAAGGGCTTTGGCAACGTCAGTTTCAGGTTTGAGCTGCCCAAGCCGTGGAGGTTGGTTTTAGATTTCACCCTGGAGATGCAGTAGAAGAGATGAAGGCCCACTAACTAGCCTATCAGGGAAAGTAGCCCCCAGCCGACATGACCAGCATCCCAAGACAGCACTCAGCCTGGGAGAGGGAGTTTGACAAAATGGCCTGTTTTTCCCCTTTGAGATCTCTTGAGACACATGAAGAATGATTGCAGACCTCCGAGGTGGAATGAGAAGGGTTCCAATCTGTGCAAATACGCTGCGGTTGAACCCCTCGTTCTGAAGTGTGTAGCATGGCCAAGCATCTCGATTGTACACATTACTTCTGGTACCTAACCCCCGGGCGGACTCCTGTGGGATGTGCTTATCCGTAATTGTGCTGATGTGTTACTGAACTTGGGGCAAAGCCAGGCCAAAGAGAACTGGAGCGCGCACGCTGCTCCATCCTGGTGCCCAAAGGGGATGAATTTGAAGGTTGCATCACCTAACTGAAATTCAGTGATTGTGTCGCTTTCCCAAGGATTGCTGGTATGGGATGTATTAGCCTAGAATTGTATTGTTTGGGGAGAAATCACTGCTATAGGAATGTAGCCTGCACTTAGAATTTTATTCTGCTTATTGGTGGGTTAATGGACATAGGGGCAGCTCCAGCAGTTGGCTGGTAGCTGATGGTCATCAAAGTGTAGCGTACAGTATGTCTGATCTCAATCTGTCTGTCTCTCTCATTTTTTCTTTCCTGAATTCTGCTGTTTTCTTCCAACACTAGAAAAGTTTAGCAGTGAAAACATGTTGTTTGCACGTGTATTTTTTCTAAAAAATATAAAATTAAAAATTGTATGCAAATGCAAAGAAAATGTTTAAATGTATTGCCCCACGTTACAAAATGTTTGCTTCCATTGGGGTTCCAAATGCCGTATTTTACTCTTTATATAAATATAATTATATATATATTTGGTCTGAGTTTGACTTTGACACTGTATTTAACGTTGTTACTGCCATATCATGGGCTGAGGGTGATTGTTAGACAATTGATGTGTTGTACTGGGATCATGTGACTTGATTTCCCAAGGGATCTTGGTTTAAGGATTTGTTTGAGACTATTTTAAGCCTGAAGACCGAGGGGGTTAAATTATGCATTCCTGTTTTGGACTGTGGTGAGGGATTAGAATAAATGGTCTTTAAACCCCCCTTCCCCCCACTCACAATCAACTATTACATTGAGCACTTCACTGTATATTAAGCATGGTGAGCGTTTTGGGTTTTGTAGCAATGTCAGTGCGTGCAGAAGCAATGTCCCCATTCTCCCCACCTTTTCCCCATCTGATTATTTGCAGTATTTCCCCCCATCTCATTCCATTCAGTCATCCTCCTCGCTCCTCCTTGTGCTCACCTGCTTTTTACAAACGATAATGTTGTTGCACCTTTTGAAAGCATGAGCATTTGCCCTGGAGCTGTCGAGGCAGCAAAGCCCAATTTATTTTTCCCCTGCACTGAGTCTTTTTGCGAATGGCCTGAAGATCCCACCATGGAGACGGGATTTTTAGAAGCCCCAGGACATTTCACTTTGCTGTATTTTAAACAGCAGTTATTCAATGTTAAGATATAAAAAGAATTTCCTTTGAATAATGGGCTTTAAGTCTCATATTCCCCCTGCCGTTTAGCAAATCTAACCCAGGAAGCTTGTTTAAAACTCCTGTATCCATGTGGGGAATAATCTGCAAAACTAGCCTTGCAAACCTATTTCCATATCGTTTCCATACATCTGCCGCCTCTCCCTCCGCCTGTAAAAATGGTAATTGTCCTTGCCAGTAAAATCAGTTCCCAGATGATGCTTTGCATATACAATAGGCTTGAACAAAACTGAGCACAAGATTTCCTTTGTAAGCCGCTTAAGTCCCCACCACAGTCCCCAGCTACCACAGTGTGTGCACATGGGCCCCGACACCTGATGCAACTTGTCCTCTTCTCTGAATGGTGGGGCTATAAAATATTTCCTGAGGGAGTGGGCAGGAGGAAAATGGTTTCCAATGGGAACAGAAGTTCTGCACTTCTAGGTCACTGCTTCAAATTTAGCCTGACTGGTGGGTACTGGCCAAGTCGTCTCCCTTTTTGTCAGCTCTTCAGTGACTAGTGTGAAACAAGTTGTTCTTGGACCATTTCCTGCTGGATAGGTGTCCATAACACCAACGTTGCACCCACAAGCCGCATGGCTGCCGGCAGTCTCTGCAGAGAGTTATGGGCTATTGAGACTAAACTAACCTCTCCCCTTAGAACTGGTTCCTCCAAGGTGTGTTGGGAGGACAGGCTAGGGAAAAGTCTGCAGCCCTGCTCCATGGATAGGTGACGTGTACAATAGAGTTGTCAAGCCAGCTCCTTTCACCAGTACTAGAATTGCATCTGCCCACTGCGAACCTGAGCAAAATTTAGCACGTTAGTGCAAGTGGTTTGAGCTGGTGTCATTAAACACCTCAGCCAGTAGGAGACTTACCCATGCGTCATCACAGATGTCAGCAATATGTTCGTCGAACTGGAGCTGAAAACTGTTCGGGGCTAGGGTCGATGCGACAAACCCCTTGCCCACACCACTGGTGTAGGATGTGAGACTTGGGAAAATGCTTCCTGCAAGGGCTAGCACCTGGCTTGCCCTGACTCTTCCATTAAACAGATTTCAGCATGTATTCATGGAGAACTATAGTTGCTAATTATTCTCAGCAATGAGTCAGCTTCCTAGTGTTGACAGGGCTGACTGGTAACGCGTCAGGCGAGGTAGTTTTAACCACACAATGTGGGGGATCACGTGTCTCATTTTCAACTCAGACCCCCAGTACTCTCTATTCTTCATGATGCTGGTGAAAAAACTTCCTCATATGCTTAATTTTAGGCACTTGAGGACTACATCAGCGCAGACGGTGACTAAGGATGTCAATGGCACCACCCAACTATATATATATAAAATGATGGGGTCTAAATTAGCTGTTACCTCTCAGGAAAGAGATCTTGGAGTCATTGTGGATAGTTCTCTGAAAACATCCACTCAATGTGCAGTGGCAGTCAAAAAGGCAAACAATGTTGGGAATCATTAAGAAAGGGATTGATAATAAGACAGAAAATATCATACTGCCTCTATATAAATCCATGGTACCCCTCATCTTGAATACTGCGTGCAGCTGTGATCACCCCATCTCAAAAAAGATGTATTGGAATTGGAAAAGGTTCAGAAAAGGCCAACAAAAATAATAAGGGGTATGGAACAGCTGCCATACGAGGAGAGATTAATACGACTGGGACTTTTCAGCTTGGAAAAGAGATGGCTAAGGGGGGATATGATAAAGGTCTATAAAATCATGACCAGTGTGGAGAAAGTAAATAAGGAAGTGTTATTTACTCATAACACAAGAACTAAGGGTCACCAAATGAAATTAAAAGACAGCAGGTTTAAAACAAAAGGAAGTATTTTTTTCACACAACGCACAGTCAACCTGTGGAACTCCTTGTCAGAGGCTGTTGTGAAGGCCAAGACTATCACAGGATTCAAAAAAGAACTAGGTAAGTTCATGGAGGGTAGGTCCATCAATGGCTATTAGCCAGGGTGGGCAGGGATGGTGTCCCTAGTCTCTGTTTGCCAGAAGCTGGGAATGGGCAATGTGGGATGGATCATTTGATGATTACTTGTTCTGTTCATTCCCTCTAGGGCACCTGGCATTAGCCACTGTCGGACAACAGGATACTGGGCTAGATGGCCCTTTGGCTTGACCCACTCTGGCCATTCTGATATGTGCGTAAAGGCCTGGTTTACACTTAAAAGTTTTTGCCAGCATAACGACGTCTGTTCGGAGCATGCAAAAATCTCCTGTAGCTCTGCCAGCAAAAGCCCTAGTTTTGCTGTGGAAAAAAGGCCTTTGGCCGGTTAATAATCCCGGGCTCCTCCAGCTCTTGTCTTCGGTAGATCTCGTAGCACTTCACAAAGAAGATCAGTATCATTAACCCCCATAAATATGGGGAAACTCAGGTGCCAAAATGTGACTTATCCAACAGGCCAGTGAAAGAGCCAGGTATCGATCCCAGCTTTCCTGCATTCCAGTCCGGTGTTCTAGCCACTAAACCAGCCTGCCTCCTTGTTGATTATTTTGTTCAGGGAACTAGTAATAAGTCATACCGGCAAAATAACTTTTGCTAGAATAAGTTGTGTCTCCACAATGAGGTTTTACTGGACTAGCCATGCTGCCAAACTCTGGCTCGCGTACGTCCACCTGCAGATGAAGGTCTGGTTGCCGTGCAGGCAGGCGTACCCACACTAGCTAGCAACGGATAACAATAGAAGTGCAGGTGCAGCAGCATGGACCCAGCATGGCCCAGCAACTGGAGTACTCAGCCAGGCTCCCGGGCAGGCTTGTACGGGGCAGCTAGCCCTCACTGCAGCCAGCCTGGCCAGACCCTCGTTAGGATCTAAATTGCAGCTCCTGTGGGTTTGCCTGGTCTTGCTGCAGCCACGCCTTCACCTTGTGGTGGTGGTGTACCTGTCATGTAGACAAGACCCTGTCTGAGCCGTATCAGGGCCTCGAAGCTGTCTGCAGTGTCCTGAGTACCTCACTGCTAAAGAGCAGACCACTTTCCAGGCGGAGTCCCTGGAGTTCTGTGGCATTTCTAGGACCGATTTGTGCAGTCTCACATTAAGGATGACCGGAAATAATTATAAGGAGAAGAACAAACAGCTGCCACAGTCGGGCACTATCTATATTTCACAGTTGGGGGGGCCGGGGAACAGATCGACTTGCACCCTTGCTTAGACATTTTATAGGACTTTCTACTTGGATAAATTTGGCCATGGTCTGATTACTGTTCAAAAATAGGCAAATGCAGATGTGAGAGCACAGTGTGACAGATCATGCCTTTTATTGCTGATCACTGATTGGTTACTCACCACTTCACAGCAGACACCAATCCATGCTCTATAAGAAAGTCCATGTGTCTTTTTAAAACCTCTGTCATCCAGCATGAGAGTGGAGAGCAGCTTGGTTTTCCACTCTGCGTATGGCCAATATGGAAAAAGAGGATCAGTCTGAGAGGCAGGCTCTGTCTTCCAATATACGTGCACTGTTAGCTGATCCACTCCACTGGTCGTGTGACTTTCAGCTCCTGACACACGCCCCCCGAGTCACGTGATCCATGGCATGGCAGTGGCATGGACACACTGATCCCATTTCTACAGCACAGTGTGTACGTAACCAAGAGCTCGGTTCTGCTTCGGGGCAGTCGGCTTCCTCCAGAAACTGGTCAGTTGTTCGGAAGCCTGTCTGGATAGATGTGACGGTTTGTTTAAGGAGCCACAGTCCAATATTTGCTGGCTACTATATTTTGTACAGGAAATGCCCCAACTCTTCCAGACAGCAGATGCCCTAGTATCACTTTCTCGGGCACGGGAAGCAAGTTTCAAAACCCATTGAAGTGGATGGGAGTCTTTCCATTGCTTTCAATGGATGTGGGCCTAGATCTTTCCCTGGGCCACGCTGCTAAGGCTGAAACCATGTGTAAACACATGGGCTGCCTAGAATTCTGCTTCTCACTTTGACCGTGGGGCCAGACAGTTGGACTTCATTTGAACACCAGCGGAGCTTCCACTTGAGACCACTTTCTTTTCCATATAACTGACTTGCTCAAGGATGCATAGCCACACATTTGATAGAGGGCCCTCGCTTTCTAAAGTGAGACTGTAATCTTGGCTCTATTTTGTCCCGGGCACACAGTGGGAGAGGCGCAAATTGAGAAGGGAAGCTAGATATTTGGTAACTTTCAAAGTTCTGGGTCCATTTTCCTGTTCCGCTCATTTAAATCAACAGTATTAAGAGATGTTGGAAATTGAAGATGCTTTTTGCACTAGAGAGAAATCTTGTACAGCAAAGGGGGGGTGGGGGGGATGTTTTTTCCCCTAGGGGGAAAACAGGAGATTTTCTGTGCTCAGTAGAACTGTCAGGGAGGTCCGGTTCCCCCACAGTACAATCGTCCCCTGATTTGTCTGACTTTAGCTTGGTTCAGGGACCAGGTAACAATATGCTTAGGTCCCATCTGCATTGCAATCTAGCCATGCTATTCCCTGCGGTAGTTGTATTTGTAGTATCTGCAGGACATGACTAGAAACTCTTTGCACAACACAATTGTTCACAGTACAGTGGCTCTGACCAGCAGGGGTAAGGAGTCTTCCCCCTTGAGAATGATATTGTAAAACCCCAGCTATAGACTTTCTAACGGTAGTTCCTAACCCTACCCCCTTTTGGTGGGAACTTGGCCTGCTTCCCTCGCCCCTGTGACCTTTCAGCCCTTTGAATAAGATGGGATGCGTTTAGTACAAAAGCCTAGGCGGGGGGGAGCGCCTGCCTGTTGAGTTCAGTCTCTCCCTGTGCTCTGCCCTCTATTGAAATGCTGTGGTTCCTCTCCCATAAATGACCTTTCCCTGCACACCACCCTTGGGCACCGGCTGAAAGCAAGAAACTAAACATGCCGCTCTTAGGGCTTTGCAAGCTGCTGGCCGTGCTAGCTCTGGGGGGTATGCAGTTGCCACTGGCCCCCACCCGGGCTGCTGGAGAGGAGTGTGAGCCCCTCATGGCGAAGGAGGGAGACCTGTACGCGCTGGGGCTGTTCAGAGTCTGCGACACCGAGTCGGACAGTTTTGAGTAAGACGCCGTGGAGTCTCCGAGCTCTCTAACCTAGCCCTGTCTTTGCTGGGGATGTGCAGTGGGGTAGTGGGAAGTAAGCAAGATGAGGACAATAAGCCAGGTAGCTGGGCTAAGGCAGATGGGCCAGCTGGGGGTTTACAGTCAGGGGAAGGTGCATGGCTGGGTTTTGGGGGATCCCTGCTTAGGGCTAACTCTGATTGTCCAACTGCTCTGGGGAAAGACAATTCAGCAGGGGATGAAAAGTCAAGTGCCCAGTTCTGTGATTTCTCTCCTCCTCTCAATGAAGCTGTCAATGAACTCTGCTGGTGACTTTTAACCCTTGACTATTTAAGCGATGGCCACCAGGGAGTGGCCCAACCCATCTGGTTTGCCACCTTTAGGTGCCCTGGAGCTGCAGGTCCAAATCCCATTGGGGGACAACCTGGCTCTTTGTTCTGCTGAAGCAGACATGCTGAGTATTTCAGATGAGACCTTACAAACCCAAATCCTGCCTAGTCTGCGTGGATAGCAATGAACCTGTGAAGTTTTTCCATATACATAGGAGTTCCCCAGCTGTCCTTGGCCAAAATTGCCACCTGCCCATCCTGTTACCTAATGTGATATGTACCAGCTGGCTGCTGCTTTATCGCTTTCCACCCCAGAAGTAGCTGCATTTCCATGGTGTATGATGACATTCCCTTGTGTGTATAGGCTCCATTTACATGAAAGTTGCATCTAAAATATAATTATTACTCTCCTGTTTGCCTGTCTCTGGTGGCCTCATTGGAGGCATCATGCTGGCTGGTTTTGACATGTTGGTTTAGCTATTAACAGTCATACAGGTCAAGGCGTCCCAGAGACATGTGCCCTGTAGCATCTCTAGTACTGTATGTTAAATTTCCTTGCAGGGGAAGATTGGTACAGAATCAGGGTTCCCCTCTAAGCAAGTTACTTGCTAGATGCTAAGACCCAGTGACACCAGCCCTGTGAAAGAAAAAGAAAAGCTTCTTAAGGAGAGATCAGTAGGAGTCCTGTATTAGGAAGCCTGTATTTACCAGTGGAAATCACGCCCCATGAGATCTGCCAGGTCACTTGCAGCATGGATTTTACGCAGCCTTACACAGTGGCCTGTTTTGCTTTGATTCCCAGTCTCCAGCTGTACGTCCTTGCCCAGGCATTCAGGTTTGTCGTGCAGCATGCCAGCCCAGATGGGGCTGGCTCCTTGGGGTATAAACTGGTTACATACTGCGAGCAGCCCCCAGGCTGCCCTGAGAAGATCCTCGACGAAATGGACAGGGCTCACAGGGAAGGAGCACAAACCATTGTGACTATCTTCTACGCAGGCACGGAGCCAACACGCTCGCTCTTTGTTAACGTGCTGCAGGTGAGTGGTGGCCTCTGCCAATTAACGGCAGGTAGAGGAAGGAAAGCATACCAAGCAGATACTGGGAGGGATGATACCCTCCTTCTCCCCCCTGCCCCTACTGTAGTCCCTTCCACCCACTGCTGCTTCTCTCTTGCACAGTGTTAATTCTGATTTTACTGTAATTAGTTTAAGATCGCCAATAAAGTTCTCAAGTTCTAATGTTCAGCCACTAAACACCAGAGGTTAATTACAGAGCACATGCCAGCTCTATTACTTACAACCTGAGAGCAGGGAACGGTGGTCTGCCCTAGCTTTCCTCTCCTGTGGGATAAAATGAATGCCCTGTCTCCAGGCTCTGTGGAGTTTATACTGCATCTCTAATACTGCTATTAAGAGCTTCCCAGTGCCCCTGTGTCAGGGGGTCCTGAGTATTACTAATGAAAGTGACTCTAGTTGGCTTTGTCTTTAAAAACCTTGTCAGATTTATGGCTGTTGGATCAGCCCTGCTCCTCTCTGTCACAATCTCTCTATCCATTAATCACCATAACTTCACAACAATCAAGTCCCATCACCATAACTTTTGCCACTCTGCCGAGAACAAGGGAGGTCCATGATCAACCAGTTAATGATTTCTGTAGTCCCACCCTTTTAAGCCAGAGAGACTTTTACTCTCGCTGAGAGACTTTGTCTGCAAGACGGTACCCAGCATGCTCTGACAGCCCTCAGCTTCTCCAGGGCAGCACTGGTAAATTTAAGAGGAAAAAGTGGGAAGTTTGATGGTGGCAGTGCTTAATTTCTGCCAGGGCTTGGCAGTTCATAGCCCCGGCACTTCTAGGCTTGGCAGTTCATAGCCCCGGCACCTGTGGGCTTGGCATATGAAAGTTTAAAAAAAACTTTTTTCTTGAGCCCCAGCACCTCTTCCATTACAAATTAAGCACTGGATGGCAGCGTGGAAAGACCGGGTCTGTTCACGTCTGCAGTGTGCTGTGCAATGCAGAGCCATGGATCATACCCCACGGTTAGGCTCCTTCAGTGTATGGTGGGTTATGTAGCCACAGCCTCCTCTCGCTCTCCCCTCTTGCCAGACACGGTGCCTCCAGTTTGAGAAGCGGAAGCGTTGCTGTAATTCAGTGTCCGACTGATGCAAGGCTTTTTTTATTTTAAGGTGGAAATTAACCTTTCCCAGATTCGAATCCACCACTCCATGCTAAAGATGAATTTCAGAGGCGCCTTGCCAAGCATCCTGGGACTGCTGAAAGCTTTCCAGTGGAACCTGGTTGGCTTCATTCATCGGTATGAGTTAGAGTTCAGGGATGTCATTGCTGGCCTTGAACAAAGCGACCGAGGGGAGATATGCATCGAATTTACAGAGCAGAGCATCTTTGATGGTCGGAAACTGATAGATAAGATTTCCTCCTCAAAATCAAATGTCACACTGGTGATGGACGAATCTGCTCTGTATTACATGTCAAGGGCAGGGCAAGAGGAAAACCGTACTATGGAGAAACACATCATTCACTGCTGCTATGGGGTCACTTTTGGACTTGCTGGGTTAGAGTATAAAGTTTTCCGGGGAGTGTGGTCTCTGCACCAGAGGCCTCGCCTGGTTCCTGGGTTTCTTGACTATTTGCTGGACACGAATACACACCGATCTGCAAATGCAACCGTCGGGTATCTGTTCCGCAAGGTGTGTCACCAGTGCACAGCCAACCCCAGCTCAGAGCACCCCTGCAGGAACTTCAATAACCCTGTGCCAGTCAACACCAGTGCTGCACGTTTAAGCCACCATGAGCAAGACATTTGTCCTGGAGCTCCAGCTATTAACATGTGCAATTTGTGCCTGGACCGCTTAGCCTATCTGGATGTCATCTTCATCATGGATTTGTTCACGCAAAAGCTAGCGAGAGCAATAGAAGAACGATCTCAGAACTACCCGCCATCCCAGCCACAGAACAGCTCTGACTTCAATGGAGAACAGGTACCATTTCACACTGCAAAACAACCTTTAACAATTGGTTTCTTAGCCACGCCATGGAACAGCCAACTGAGAGTGCTGATTCTGAGCCCCATGGCAGCGTCTGTACTAAACTGCAGATGCTGCTGCTTGTTATAAATCTAACCCAGTAAAACTAATTGGGTCAGATTTGCGAATGTGGCAAACAAAAATGTCCAGCGAATTGGGCCGCTGTGACTGTATTTCAACCAAAGCAGTCTCAGAGATGCCACTGGAATTAAATGGCCACGCCCATGCTTCAAGATCATTGATTCTTTACATCCCCTAATACTAGCGGGAGCAGCAAACCAGCAGGTTTCCCTCTGCTTGCAGTAGCATCTTTGGTTCACACAGATGTGTCTTCTGGCTCTGTTTGGTTTGCGCACCTGGTGTCCAAGCTGCTCTCGTTTCTGTCTCTCTTTCAGTTGGAGCAGTTTCTCATCGATCACTATTCCCCCCTCCTGCCCATCAATCCAAACCCCTTTGAGGTCTTCTACTGGAACGTCACTGATGACGGAGAAGTGAAGCTCCCCCAGCTGGACGTAGACGTGCAGAGAGCGGCCTCCGACAGCTACGACCCTGTGGCGAGGACTGTGGGCCTGAGGGGCGGAGGAGCCATCAGGGTGAGTGAAGCCGCTCTCACACCTGTGACAATAAAGGCCACTGCTTGAGCCTTTCGTAGAAGGATTTCAGTGTTCCTCACGAAGAGAGGGTCAGGGTCCTCACCCACCTTTCACAGACAGGGAAACTTACAGCCCAGAGAGTTTCAAGTGACTTCACCAAAGTGTCAGGGCCTGCGATGGAACCCGTCCATCCTGACTCCACATCCCAGCCTCTCGCCGCTGCCTCCCACTCTCCCAGCTCCCTCCACGCAGAGAGCAAACATGGGAGGTAGGAGACCTGCGCTGGATCCAGAGACTGGAACTGGGCCTTCTCCTGGGAGGTCCCACTCAGATAGGGGGAGTGAGGGGAAGGAGGCAACTTGTAGGAGCCAGGCAGGCAAGTGTGGGAAATTGTCTGACTCAGCTGGGCAGCATCAAGTGGCTGGGTATATAGCCCTGTGAGGGGGCCTGAGGCAGGAAGAGGGTGGATCCAGGAGACAAGGCTGGGTCCGGAGCAGGAGCTGGACTGGGGCAGGGCAGGGAACAAGCATACACACATTCTCAGCTGGGGGCAAATGCTTTGAGCAGCTGCCAAACTGCTGCTGAGCTTAAGAGCCAGTCTGCTGCCTCTTCTTACCAATCAGGCTGCGCTCGTCTGGCTTCCTGGAGACTGGCTCTGCCGCACACCCTGATTCCTGACGCCGACCCATCTCTGGCAGTTGCTCCCACCTCTCCCTTGGACACGCTAAGGGGTAACTGTTCCCTAGAGGGCTGGTGGGTTTGGATGTACAGTTCCTGATACTGTCAATGAAAATCCTCCTTCATCAAGACGGCAATAGGCCTCTCTGTTGTTTCCCAGTAGCCTTTGCCCACAACCCTGTCTGTGTTTGAATTGCAGATCCTGCCCTCTCATTGTTCCCGAGGCTGTGGCCAAGGGGAAGTGCAAAAGCTACACCCGGATTTGCCTCAACGCTGCTGTTATGCATGTGAGGTTTGCAGCCCTGGAACATACAGCAACGGATCAGGTGAGTCTATCTTGCTGGCCCAGTGGGCACCCACCTGAGTTGAGGAGCAACCTAGAGCCCTGCCAGATGCCGAGAAGCTGGCTAGCTTGTGAAAGGGCTGGGTAATTCTACAGCCATTCTAAACACTGGTAGGTGCAGATGATCAGATCTCATGCTCCAGGATACAAGTTGCTCCTTTCCGGGGGTCTGGAAGGCCGCTTTTCACTCACTGCACTGCACAATTGTCTTGGTGCAACTGAGGCGAATGGGAGTGGCTGGGGACTCAGCAGTTTTCAGTAGCTCAGGCAGGGTGACCAGATGTCCCAATTTGATAGGGACAGTCCTGATATTTGGGGCTTTTTCTTTTATAGGCTCCTATTACCCCCCACCCCCGTCCCGATTTTTCACACTTGCTGTCTGGTCAGCCTAAGCTCAGGCCACTGATTTAGATGCTTCGGTATGGACTTAAAGAGCCTCCTAGTTTTAAAAGTCTCGGAGCCTTTGTTCTAGAGCTACCCCACCGGCTTGCAGAGAGAATTTCTTCTAGCTGGAACGATGATGGGACATAGGACTCCCAGGGAGCGAGCATAAGTGGCAGTGATTGTAATAAAGAACTGGAAGAGTCCTCTACGTAGTGCATGGAAAACATGTCTCCTCAACTGCTTGTCGTTTTGCATTCCAGCCTTGGAGAGCTGCTGGTCTTGTCCCCAGGATGAGTGGTCTCACGGGGGCCAGGCCTTCTGCTGGAAGAAGGCCGTGGTGTACCTGTTCTGGTCCGAGCCCACCAGCGTTGTGCTGATCATGCTAACGCTAGTGGGGATGGCCCTCACTGTTTCTGTCACGGCATTGTATGTGAAGCACATAGACACCCCTATTGGCAAAGCTGCCGGGGGGCCCATATTTTACTGCCACATGGCCAGCCTGCTGGGCTCCTTTGCCAGCGTGTTCCTCTTCGTTGGGGAGCCAACAGGTTGGAAGTGCAAACTTCGCTGGCCGGCCTTTGGGGTGAGCTTCACGCTCTGCCTCGCCAGCATCCTGGCCAAATGCGTCCGGATTCTGGCTGCCTTCGCCACTCCCGTGGGAAGGCCGACAAAGCTGCAGACAAGCCTTTATCTGATTGTTCTGGGCATCCTCCCCACTCTGCAGTGCATCATCTGCTTTCTGTGGCTCCTCCTTGACTCTCCTGGGGTCAGGCGTTCCTACCCCAGGAAGGCAGACTACCTGGTCATCGAGTGCTTCAATGAAACAGGCATCGGCTTCTCCTTCAGCATGGGGTATCTCTGTGCCCTGGCCTTCTGCTGCCTCACAGCTGCCATCAAAACCCACTCTCTGCCTAAGATTTTCAGTGACTCCCAGGGCATCTCCTTAATGATGGTGACTTTCTTTGCTGTCTGGCTCTCCGTGATGCCAGCTCTGGAGTCGGGAAAGGAGCGAATGGTTGATATGGTGGCCGTTGTGTCTATCCTGCTGTCTTCCTACAGCGGCCTGGCCTTTCTGTTTTTCCAGAGATGCTACGTTATGTTGTTCAGACCCCATCGCAATACTACAGAGTGGATCAAGAAAACCACATACGCGTACTGCCAAAAGGTTGCTAGCAAAGCCAATCTGATCATCCAACTGGACCGCAGCACCACCACCACGGACATGTCCGCCTAAGGGGTGGTGGTGGAATGAACGTGGGGATGCTGGGTGTTAATTGCTCAAATTGTTTGTAATTCTGCTTGCTTTTGCTGTGTAAAGGCCCCTGCAGGGCTGGGTTCAGGCAAAGCCTGGTCCAAACCAAATAAATCCATCAAGCCCCAAAGCAAGGGAAGGGGGAGAGGAAAATGGGCTTACAAATTTTGGAGGCCCCTATAGAAAATTTTGGAGCCAACCCCTTCAGAGCTTGTCCCTCAGGCCAGCCTCTTACTTGCTCTTGCCTTAATCTACCCTTGCTGTTTGGGCTCAGATTGGAGCCCCGGGCTCTGTGACTGGCTGATGCAGGTTTCTTCTGTGTGTGACTTTGGGCAAGTCACTTTGTCTCTCCGTGCCTCAGTTTCCCATCTGTATTTCCTTTCTCTCACCGTTTGTCTGTCTTACCTGGTTAGACTGTCAGCGTGCTGAGGCAGGGATTTGTTGGCAAAATCTTGCAGGGTACAGCACCTAGCACAGTGGGGGTCCTACCTGGATTGGAGACTGTGGATGGTGTTGCAAATAACAAATCCACCAATGTTCAGGGCTGTTTGCATCCATGGGGTTGATTCAGTGCCATGGCTACTGAATATAGTTGAAAGTTTGGGGGTGGGCTGTGTCACGGATCCACAGGATCTGTGCTACCCACCCCCCTCTAGCTTGTAAACAGCCTCTTGGAGGAACCCCTGCCATGTGCAGACCCCCAAGGAGTCCCAGTCTAATTTCGGGGTAGGCCCCGCAGCCTCACCCCCTCCTAGGTTGAGCTCTTGAGCTCTAACACTCCAGCTTCACACCCTGAGCACTGCCCAGTGTGTCCAACTGGAATAGACTCCTGGCAGAGACTTGCCCATTATTCAGGGACTAATGCACCCCAGCCAGTGTTTGCAGTGCCCCCAAACACCCTTTTCAAAAGAGGAGGGTTTATTAGTCAAGTGGAACACAGCACGGGAAGTCTTTAGGTTAGCAGAGAAATAAAAGCCAGCACAAGTCACCAGCCAAGCTGTAGCGAACTCTAGTTCCGGCTGTCTCTCTCTGACCTCCTTAGTGAGTCCCAGGAAAGATCTGCTTCCTCCGGAAACCCACCCTTTATCCTCTGCTGGTCACATCTCACTCCTTCGTTCCTGAGCTGCGGTCTTTGCTCAGCTTCCCTGCTGGGGGTTGCGGGGAGAACCTCCTTCCTGGTTGTTTCTTAGGTGTCAATGTTTGGTCATTGGGGCTTTTCCGTTGTCTTGCTGGGATTCTGCATTGATATGGGTTGCTTTCAGCAGGTTCCTTAACCACCCTGCTCGCTGCGGCCCAGATAGCCAGACAACACCCCCACCTCGTGACCTGTGCTGCCCCCAAGAGCAGACTTAACACTTTTAAGAAATCAAAGTGCAGCGGGAAACTGAGGCACATACAGGCCTCATAAACATATTCCAGAAACTTCCCGCTTCATCACAGGGAGGCGTTTGTTGAGAACTGGTAGTGTAGTGCAGTGATTCTCAACCTGTCCAGACTCCTGTACCCCTTTCAGGAGTCTGATTTGTCTTGTGTGCCCCCAAGTTTCACCTCACTTAAAAATTACTTGTTTACAAAATTAGCCACAAAATACAAAAGTGACAGCCACACTAGTACTGAAAAATAGCTGATTTTCTCGTTTTGTCTGTATGAAATTTTAGTTTGTACTCATTTTGCTCGTGCTTTTCATGTAGCCAGTTGTAAAACTAGGCAAATATCTAGATGAGTTGATGTGCCCCCTGGAAGATCTTTGTGTACTCCTAGGGGTACACATACCCCTGATTGAGAACCACTGGGGTTGGGGTCACAATTCACTGTTTGATTAAGTCCCTGCTGTACAATCCAGTGCAAGCTGCCAGCTGATCACTAAATTCACTCGCGGGTTAAAACGCAACCTTCATAGGACCAGCTCATTTAAATCATAGTGATTTGCCGCACGTTAGCCCTTTATGGTCTGACCTGCAGTGCAGCAGTCTCATGGGCATAGACACTTACTTGGCCTTTTGCTTATGAGAAAATGTGTTGTACAAAGGCAGGGAGCTTAAAGGGGGAAGCAACGGTGGAAACCAGGCTGCGAGATGCAGTGGAAAGTTCACTCAGTGGCGGAAGAGAAGAGCTCTCCGCAGATGCAGTCTAGTGTGTTTTGGGTTGCCCTGACAAGAAAACATAGATTTCTGTGGCTGGGGATTGTACGCATGAGGGTGGGACAGACGGAAAGCTCACTGGATTGCAGAACAATCGCTAGGGGTTTGTTTATATTGACTATAATAGAGCCAGTTCTGAAACGGGGTCTCCATTTTGCTCCTTAACACGTGTCTTTACCTTGCCAAGTGACTGTACCACTGGCATTCTGGCTTCCATATTTATTGTGTCTCAGTGATTCCTTATTAAAAGTGCTCACTTGACAAGGGAAGTGGGTTTTTTCCCGTAAGTGCCAAGGCTTCAAGCTCCTTGCCACATTCTGGGGTGCAGTCCAGACCAGTGAGAGGTGGTGTCAACTCCTGCCCTCTACCCCTGGGTGCCTTAAAATGCTCAGCTGCTGCAGCTCCCTTGCCTGGATGCTCCCATCCACCAAACAAGCCTGCACTGAGTAGCTATGTGATAAGCAACCCTGGACAACAGCTCTGGATCCAGCAGCCTGCTTGTTTCACCACAGCCACACTCTGGTCTCCCCCAGTGCTTCCCAGCCCTGAATTTCCCCCCAAGCCATGTGCTCTGCAATGTCCAGCCCTCTCCTGGATTGTTCAGAGGAACGATAAGGTTCGTTAGCTCCTCTAAAGAGAGCAGCTGCTCAGCTTAGCACTTTAACTGGGGTTAAATGTTCAAACACAGCACCGGGTCGCTTTATATTAAAAGTAAAACAAGTTTATTAGCACAAGGAGAGAGGGTTTTAAGTGAGTTCAGGTATGAAGGATAGAGCTAGAAATGGTTACAAGCAAATCAAAGTGCAAAACTTTTCTAAAGACCAAAGCTTTACAAAACCACAGTCTTAGTTCAAGGGCAGATTCTTATTGCATGCCTTCCAGCAAGATGGCGGACCACCTCCTTGGACGGGACCTCCCACCATGTCCAAAGTGCTCAGTTCCTTTGTTCTAGGTGAACAGTACCTTGGGGTTCTTTGCCTCTCTCTTTTATAGTCCAATGAACCTTTGAAATTGATTCTGTGACACTACACCCCATATTCTTTATAGAAATATTGTTATAATATGATTATAGCATACTTATATGCAAGAGAAGTCATGTGAGATATCATTGGAAAGGTTATGATTTGCTGAATATGTTTATCCTATTTGTATGCATGTATCATTTTTGTATCTAAAGGTAGGACTATTGACTATACAGCTGTACTACAAAAGTGTTTACACCTGGGAGACACCTATCAGACAGAATGCAATCAGTCTGGCTGGCTAGCTGGGAACAAGTCAGTGGACCATTAGGGAGAACAGTAGGTCTTTGAAGATGCTAATCTCCCACCTTCCTGGGATGCTATAAATGGCCTTGGACTCATGGCTGCTTTGACACTGCAGGGTCATGTGATCATGTATTTTTCCACTGTGAGGAGGGGAACCACACTGGAAAACAAGATTCCTGACATATGTAAAACCTATTTAAGGCAGGGGAGTGACATAATCAGGGTTTGTTCTTCACTGAATACCCACCCAAGATGACTGTTGTGAACATCTAGACACAGACCAAGGGGGATGGGGTGGAAGAAGGACTGAGCCCAGGCTGGGAAGGTGTCTGGCCTGTGAAGGAAATATGTGGAGTTTAAGCTGCAAGCAAGTGCAGCTTGCCTTCAAGAACCTCTGCAATCTGCCTAAAACAGCATTTAGGGTGAGAAACTAACCAGTTTCTGTAAAAAGAAAAGGAGTACCTGTGGCACCTTAGAGACTAACCAGTTTATTTGAGCATAAGCTTTCGTGAGCTACAGCTCACTTCATCGGATGCATGCAGTATCCGATGAAGTGAGCTGTAGCTCATGAAAGCTTATGCTCAAATAAATTGGTTAGTCTCTAAGGTGCCACAAGTACTCCTTTTCTTTTTGCGAATACAGACTAACACGGCTGTTACTCTGAAACCAGTTTCTGTAGTATCTTAAGCTTATATTGCATTTTTGTTTTATTTGCTAGGTAATCTGCTTTAATCTGTTTGCTATCCCTTATCACTCATATCTATCTTTTTTAGTTAATAAACTTGTTTTTATTTTCTCTAAAACCATTTTGTGGAATTCATAACTGGGGGGCAAAAAGCTGTGCAGAACTTCCTCCCCATTGAGGGAGGGAGCAAATTTTATGAGCTTACACTGTATAGTTCTCTGGGCAGTGCAAGACTATATAATTTTGGGTTTACACTCCAGAGGGGGTGTGCGCTTGAGTTCTGGGCAGTTCCTTAGCTGAGCTTTCCCATGCAGAGCTGATCTCAGCCTCTGTGTGAAATTGCCGCTGGGTGTGTCCCTACCTGTGTGTGTGCTGGAAGGGGGCTTGAGAACCTGTCACAGCAACACAGTGCAAAGAGAACCCAGGCTGGTGGATCAGGTGAGCTCAGTGGCACCCTGGGGGCAACCTTTCACAGATTGCTCTCAAGGTTTCCCCCAAAAGTAAAGTTCATTGAGGCCATGAGACAGGAGACATGAAGTCTGCTGGTGAAGGAAATTCCATGCTAGTTCCTTCCCTGGCTGGTGTTTGCTAAAATGCAAACGAATGGCCACTGGATGCATGATTGCTAGTGGACTTTGATGACACCTGGCTGGAGGCAAAGGCCTGTCCTTTGTCTGGTAAACACATTTGAGCATCACATTTTCTTCATATTTGTGTGGTCTCTTGGGCAGTTCCCGTACACACGCCACGCAAAAATATTAATGACCAATGTGGTGGTAGTTTGCCAATGAAACCATACATGACCCGTGTCACATAAACAGTCTGACATAAATGAATCGGGGTACACTGAACTGCTCAGGTCGGCCAATGGGCTGTTCTTACATAACATTGTGGTGTGGGAGCTTGGGTGAAGCCAACCAACTGACTGTGCTGTGATTTTGGCAATTAATTGGTCTTTAACTATTCATGGTAAATAGGCCCAATGGCCTGTAATGGGATGTTAGATGGGGTGGGATCTGAGTTACTACAGAGAATTCTTTCCTGGGTATCTGGCTGGTGAATCTTGCCCACATGCTCAGGGTTCAGCTGATCGCCATATTTGGGGTCGGGAAGGAATTTTCCTCCAGGGCAGATTGGAAGAGGCCCTGGGGGTTTTTCACCTTCCTCTGTAGCATGGGGCACGGGTCACTTGCTGGAGGATTCTCTGCACCTTGAAGTCTTTAAACCATGATTTGAGGACTTCAATAGCTCAGATATAGGTGAGAGGTTTATCGCAGGAGTGGGTGGGTGAGATTCGGTGGCCTGCATTGTGCAGGAGGTCAGACTAGATGATCATAATGGTCCCTTCTGACCTTAATATCTATGAATCTGGTGGCTTTGCATTAGAACCCAATAAGCATGTCTTGGTTATATGCCTGGTCCGGTCTGCCGCATTCAAGGAATGTTTCAATTAACCCTTTGGGTCCTGGTAGGTGCTAAGGTGTGAATCCCAATAAGGAAAGGCCAGCTCCTGAAGGCTTGATAGGAGGTTCTCAGGTCAGGCCCCCGGTGGACAGGTGCCATGCTCTGATGTGGGGCTGGTGCTGAGGAAGAGGTGAGCTGAGCACATGAAGATCCCAGCTTGGTGGGAGAGGAGATGAGGCCTTCTAGCTTGGCGCTCAGGCTGAGGGAGATGAGTCTCAGTGCGTTGGTGGGAGGGAGAATGAAGTGTTCAGGCATAAGATGCAGCCACTGCTGGGCAGGGGAAGGAGACAGGAGCCCAGCAGAATCATCCTGCAGGTTCCATGCACACATGGAGGAGACAGAAGGTTTAGATACACTGGGGTCCCTTTCTCTGTGATGAATACTCATCTTCCCTCCTCTATCTGGGGCAGGCGGGCACCAGGAGAGGCAGGTTCGTCTCTGGAAGCAGCACCTATCCAGAGAAGAGATTTTTGTTTTGAAAATGCTAAACGCAGAATTTGCCTTTTTGCTAATTGTGTCCTTTTGCAAATGGCTCGGGATGAGCTATTCCGCTCCCTAGCCTCATCATGGCTCTCCCACCACCTCCCCAACTCTTTTGCATGGCCTGAAGGCTACAGGTCGTTTGAACCAGGAGGAGATCGCTCCGGAACAGGATGTTTCCTGTTTGCATAAACTACAAAATGCGCAGAATGCAGGGTAAAGGTGGGGTGAGAGTTTGGTATGCATGAGTGGGGCTCAACCACTGCACTGAGCCCCCTCGACTGCCGAGAGCGGCGTTTTCTAGCAGGGTTTTCTACCGAGGTTTTGCTTCCAATTTGGTTTCCCAGAGTCGAATTCTGCAACCCAGACATGGACTGTTTGCAGTGGGGGGGGGGGTGGCCTCAGAATCTATGAATCTGCAGCTATTCTAGCTAGCTACACGTTTTAATGCCTCAATACACAACAATCGCCAGCTGGGCAGGTCGGGAATTTACGCCAAACTAAGAACATTATGGAGTTTTAAAAAATCTTTTCCACTAAAGCCTCCAGCATTGGGACCATCTGGGGTGACAGATGAGAGCGTGTGGGAAGAGTCAGGTGCTTTATTTAAATTCTGTGGCTTGTGGGGCGGAGGTCCCTATTTGTGTAGCCTCCAGGAGAGAATCTGGCAGAGGACACTTTGCAAGATGTCCATCGCTGGCTGGGCTCTTCTGCTAGCTGTCACACACCTGGTTTCTGCTCAAGAGTCAGTCCAAGATTGCGACGGAATCTGGGAACAGGAGGGAGACGTCTATGTCTTGGGGATATTTGAAGTCTGTTTCTCTTCCTATGTCAGGTAAAGTGCCGGTTAGGTTGTTGTTTAATCCATTGCATTTGCTTGTCTCCCAGCTCCATTTTATCTTCAAGATTTTTCTCTTTGGCTGATGAGTTTAGTGCTACTCTAGGGTTGTCTTAGCTTTACAGCACATCCCAATAGCATACAGGCAGGAGGGAATCCAATTTGTATGCTGTTGGAATGGATATGTTCCTGCCACAGCAGTACAATCTCAATACAATGCACTCCCCCATTCTTAGCCCTCGAGAATGACTTGCTGAATAGTGTCAGATGCCCTTTGAATGAAACTGTTACTAGCTTTTTATTCAAAATAAGTAGGATTAAATAATCTTTACATTTTAACAATGGCTCCTACGTGTCCTCTGGAAACTGTCTGTGTCTTTGTCTTGGATTGACCTTTTGCAGCCGATCTCATAACGCCCACAAGCAAGGGTTAATAATGGAACGACTAATAGAGACCAACAGCATGGCTATAATGTAGAAATCCTGTTAAATCCTTAGATTGGAAGCCTTTTGGGGCAGGGATTGTTTTTTTGTTCTGTTTGTACAGCATCTACCATAATGCAGTCCTGGTCTGTGACCACAACTCCTATGTACTACTGCAATACAAATAATAATAAATGATAATTTTCCATGCCTTCTCATGCCAGTGTTAACATATCATTCTCCCCCCATGGCCTAGAGAGAAATGGGATTGAGCAGATCCTGTGTGCTTGGATGTTCATAGCTGGTTAGTAATGATGCTGAATGGGCTGCAGATAGCGAAGCACATGATTGAGTTTTTGCCCCAGATCCATTTGTTTGCACCTGTGCAATGCAATTCCATCATGATGCACCTAGTACATAGTCCATAACGTGCCATGTTGTCTTGACTGTTTTCTGTCTTCCCAGCTTGCAAGACTTAATCTGGGCCCAGTTAATAAGGTTTGCTTTGCAAACCGGGACACAGTTTCCGGATAGCAACCTCCGTGTGGGCTATAAAATTGTTACTCATTGTGAAATGCCTCCCACGTGCAGCTTTTTCCACCTCAAACATATCTGGACCAACCATGAAAATGGAGTGGAGCAAATCATCACCCTCATCACCACTTACAACATGAGATATAAGTGGAATGTCTTCTTTTTTACAAAGTATTTGCCAACGGTAAGCTTGCACGCGCATGGCAGTGTGTGCATGTATGTGTCGGGGTGTGTGGATGGGTGTGCCGCATGTCTGCACTCCTGTTTGTGTCAGGTGTGTGTGTGCACGCCTGTTTGTGCACAGTCACAATTTATAAATTGTTCTGGCTGGAAAAAAAGCAGTGATGTTTGGGCCACAACCCTGGTGGCAATCCATTGACTTTAATGGCGCCCCACCAAGGATGTTTGGCTTTGCAAGCGTACCACTGTACCTCAGGCTGTGATCTTATCAGATCTCATAAACTAAGCAGGACTAGGCCCTCCTGTGCTTCCCAGGATCAGGTCTCCTATTGGCTTTAGTCATGAAAGAACACCCAGGTGAGGGATATGCCACGCTTAAAGCAGAATGGCCCTTGTGTTGCAGGTCTTTGTTCTTCATGACCAATTGATGATTTACAGCAAGGAGGTTGAGTTGGATGGCGAAGGAGCTGTTGAGACTTTGACAATGCTCGTCCAGTTCTTGGGCTGGAATGTGCTCGGTGTCATCCAGACCAGTGAAAAGGAAATATTAGGCATAGCCAGAAATTTCACCCAGAAGGACAAGGACGAGTTCTGCCTTGAGATGCATGAGCAGGGCTCTGCAAACGCCACGGCCTTGCACAGCAGCATCATGAAGACGAGGGGGAACGTGACGGTCATTTTTGACTATAGTGGTAACTTTCGCGAGAAGTCGCTTGTGGAAAGTGTCCCTGGAAAGCAAGTGATTTTGTGTTGCTTCTGGTCCAAAGCTCCATTACTCTTTACTGTACCTCACCACTATGATGGCATTATGTCCCTGCACAAGAGAGCTAGGACTATCCCTGGGTTCCTGGAATACTTGCAAACACTAGGTCATCAGGACTCTGGGGAGGAGTCACTTGAGTACATGTTTAGACAACTTTGCTATCACTGTGAAGTCAATAGCTCCCTGCAGCACCAGATCTGCTTTAACTATCTACCCTTCCTGGAAGTACATCTTCCTTTTGAAGAAAAGAACTGCACTCGGGACCCCATCAATGCATGTGCTACATGCCTTCATAGGTTGGCATCAGATGATGTAATCTACCAGCTGGCCACTTTCTTCAGCAAGTTGCAGCTGGCCATTGATGCCTTTTGCAAAGACAACAAAATTCTCTGTGCCCACATAGGAAACTCTAATGCTTTTAAATCCCAGGTAAATACAGGTTATTGTTTACGGGTGACCTGCAATGGGAAAAGTGTATTGTGTCCCCTTGTTTAGTTTATGTGTAGAGGGAAGACTTAAATGGGGTTGTTTTAAAAACTTTTTATTTTGCTAGGAGTTTTTATTTTCTGGTTTTTGTTTAGAAATATTAGGACTGTCTTCCTTGTTTTTGCTCAGTCGTTCCTTGGATGTGTCAGGGATGTTGACTGGGAACTTTTTCAATTGGCTGGGCACTGGCTGTTTAACAAGGAGAACTTTTCCCTCAAGCATTTCAGTTTAAAAAGGCATTGAACATTGTAGAGCTCTCATACTCTGGATAAAAATCACTTCCCATCTACTTTAATCAAGTTTCCCTCACCTGGCTGCCTCTAGCGTTATAAAGCTACTTGCACTCCAGTTGTCCACAGTCTTCCAGGTAAAGAAGGTAAAACAAGACCTGCATTTCTAAAGTAAAACAGTTTTCAGGCTTTCTTTAAGCAGCATAAAAAAAGTTAAAAAATACGTAAGCCCAGCCCTTCGGATAAGTGCAAGTCTGTTCAGCCATGGCGATCTAAACCAATGTATAAATCAGACTAGCATGCCAGAAGAAAGCCACTCAAATTAGCAGAAGAGGGTGAAACACAGAGTATCCAGACTCTATTAATAGAGCTGGGTGGATTATTTTTTCTCCGCAGAAAAATGTAGACTTTTTTCAGCAAAAAATCAAAATTAGAATTTTTCAGCCAAAAGTTTAAAAATTTCAGTTTGTAAATGTTGCTGTGATATCTCATGGGGGTTTTAGTTTGGATTCTCTTTCCTATCTATGGGCTGGGCTCGGCTTGCTGGCTGGACTACATCACCCATGATGCACCATAGTATCCCCTCTTGCTGAGCCATTCCAGTGCATCGTTGGAGCCCCTGGCTGTAATGCAGCCAGTTCCCATGGGGTTCTTTTGGTGACTTTTCCAAATCAAAATTTTTCATTTTTCAGCTGAAACCCAAAAACTTTTCAGTTTTCAGGTGCTCAGTTTTTCAATGAACAGTTACAATTTTCCATGAAAAGCAGTGGCTTTTGTGAAAATTTTTCTTGTATCAAAAATGAATTTTTTATTGAAAAATGGTTTGGACTAAACATTTTTGACCAGCCTGTACCAATTACCTCATCAGGTATATCTGTTTACAAGGGCAGGACATGGTTCACTGGTAAAAGATCAATCTTTCTATTGGAGTTGGTCAAAGAAAGGGTTGAAGTATGAAAGCCTTTTCTTTGAAACTCCATTAAAAAAAAAGGTGAAATCTCAAGTTTGGAATTATTTTCCAGCCAGATCTTTTTTCTAATCCATCTGCATTTGTGTCCATTGCTGAGATATCATAGCAGCTCACACACTAAACTGATGCTCTAGTTGTTTTTTACCAAAATGCGATTCCCATAAGCCCTGCCCTGTGTTACAGAGGAACAAGATGCATAACTCAGATTGAAGCTTAAAATCCTTCCTTCCTGCCCAGAAGTTGTGGTTCCTGAATATTGCTATTGTTCTGGTCTGTTCTGGCGTGTCTGATCATTGGGGGTTGGACTAGATGACCTCCTGAGGTTCCTTCTGACCCTAATCTTCTATGATTTCCTTCCCCTCTGTACTCCAGTTTGAAGCTTTTGTTCTTTCCAACTACACTCCTCTAATCCTGCCCAGTTGGAACCTTTTTGACATTTTCTCCTGGACTGTCTCAGAAGATGGAGTCCTGACCCTCCAAGCAGTGAATGCTACCAGCTGGTGCCACTCCAGCCAAAGGGAGGTGAGGGGGCAGTGGTATTTTCTACTCCAGACTTGCCAAGGAAAGCCTGTTTGTTTTCCAGCCCGGTGCCACACAGGTCCCTGTGTTGGGTGACAGACTGTCAGACCCTGTATAGGAACCAAGGGCTCTTCAGCTGAGTCAGGTGCTAAAACCCGGCTTTGGGATGCAGGGTGATGACTGCTGAGTCATGCTGGCAGGTGGGTCTAGTTAGCGCCAGCTAAAATAGAAGGGGGGTGCAAGTAGCCTTCTGGGCAAAAAGGGACTCAAGTGCTTGGCTCTGCAGGGACAAGCCAAGGAATGCACGTAATTCCATTTCATCCTGTGTGTTGTGCACTCTGATTATGCATTTGTCAGGTGACCCTTCAGCTCTGTTAACACCCAGCTCTGTGCCCCATTGTAGCAATGATTCCACTGGCTTAAATTAAACCTTCAGAGAAACAGGCTGCCCCCTGGGTGCCTGGGACTGGTGGATGGAAACAGGGCTCTGTGCACATCACAGGAGCCCCAGGCTGCCCCGTGGCTGTCTGTTTTTCACACAGGTGCTGAGCTCGTCCTGTCTGCGCAGCTGTCAGCCTGGCCAGAGGAAGAAACCCCATGACTTTCTGCCTCTGAACTGCTGCTACGACTGTGACAAGTGTGAAGCAGGGACTTACAGCAACGGCTCGGGTAATACCAGGTTCCTTGGCATGCAGATCTGACAAAGTACCTACTTAATTCCTGTGTTTCCAATAGATGAGATTTTTCCCACCTATATTTTTAATGGGCTCTCTATTTTTCTCCTGCCACATTTAAACCATTAATATAAATCCAATAGAATTTTACTTTCTGTAATGCACCTTTTTTGCACTTGTCTCTTAAAATGCTGAACAGAGCAATTAGAGTTAAAGAAGAACAGAGGGGCAGAAAAATTTAAGAGGTGCAGAAAAAGGTGAAAATGGTCTCAGATGTGCCTTGAAATAAGATGAAGAGTTACTGGGGAGAAGAGATATAGGGAGATGGTTCCTGCAAGCAGAAGCTGCAGAGAAGAAGACACTTGCACCAAGGAGAAGTCAGAATATAAGGAGGGTCAAGAACAGCAGCAGAAATAGATGAGCTGGGATGTTTTCCCTCTCAGAGGGTAATTGCTGGTTGGAATTCCCTGTTAAAGAATCACTGGCAGAGTCCACCATGCTTATTCTGGGGAGAAAAGGACAGGTATTGGGACTGCAGTAATATCACAAGGAGTAAAGGTGTGGCGGTGCTTACCCATACAATGCTGATGTGCACTGATGGATACTGATCACCAGGTTTGGGGGATGGGGAGGAGTCATACCACCAGGTCATAGTGCCATAGGCCTTCTCTTGATGGATAGAGTCATACTTGGGGCCACAATGAAGGATCAAGGTCCCATCACTTGGCTAAAGAGTTTGGTTTGGGCCAGTCCCTGCTGAGATGGGAGCGGGGGCCATCAGTTTGCTTTGACGGCAGGAGACTTTGGGGTGTCAGCCTTTTCAGGCCTGTTTCAGTGTCCCCATCTTTTAGCTAGTACAGAGGGAACCCTTGCTCGGTCATAGAGACTTGTCTTGTCTTTCCAGCCATTCAGAACTGTTGGCCCTGCCCTTTGAGCGAATGGTCAGAAAGGGGAAGCACGTCATGCTGGCCAAAGAGCTGCGTCTACCTGTCCTGGTTGGAACCCATCAGCATATCCCTGGCGAGCTTGGCTGCCCTGGGGATGTTGCTCACCATCTTGGTCCTGGTCGTGTACATCCGGCATGGTGACACACCCATTGTCAAGACTGCTGGTGGGTTCATATTCTACTGCAACATGGCAGGCTTCCTGTGCGCTTTCTCCAGCACCCTCTTGGTCATAGGAGAACCCACTAGCCTGAAATGCAAACTCCAGAAACCAGTGTTTGGGATCAGCTTTGCTCTCTGCCTCTCCAGCGTGCTTGCCAAGACCATCCAGAACCTCTGCTCCTTTGAAAGTCCTGTAGGGAGGCCAAGCAAGCTCCAGATGAGACTCTATCTCATTATCATGGGAGTGGGGCCCTTTATCCAGTGTCTCATCTGCATGCTTTGGGTCTATCTAGACCCCCCGGATGCCAGGAGAGTTTACCCAGCGGGGGAGCCCCGTATACTCCTGGAATGCCACAGAGATGCAGGTCTGGGCTCCTCTTTTGTTAATGGGTACCTGTGTTTCCTCGCTTTCTGTGCCCTGGCGTGTGCTATGAAAAGCCAGTCCCTGCCAGCCAACTTCAATGATGCCCAAGGCATTGCCTACGCCATGATGATTTTCTTCGTCACCTGGCTCGCCGTCACCCCTGTCCTGCACTCCAGCAGAAGCAAGATGGTGAATGTCGTCCTAGGCGTCGTTATCCTGTTATCCGCCTACAGCTCCCTGGCCGCCTTGTTCCTCTACAAATGCTATGTCATTCTCTTCCGGCCAGAGCGCAACACAGTCGAGTGGATCAAGAGGTCCACGTACGAGTACTGCCAGAAGATGGCCGAAAAGGCCAATCTTGCTATCCAGATGGAGAGCAGCATTGCCTCAGTAGATACGTCTGTACACTGAACCAGCCCCTCCTGCTCGCCTTGCAAAGGGACAACGCGGAAAGCGTAATCCACAGGAGGCCGCGAGCTATCTATGGCGTGATGATGAAAAAGCATTGGATAGATGGTTTATCAGGTGACTTCCCCATTCCTCCTCCCCTAATTGGCTTAGATCACAGATGGGGGTAGTGGAATTCTGCTCCATCCCAAGTATAGTCTAGTGATTTAGAGCAGAGCATTAAGAGCTGGGAACTCCTGGGTTCTATTCCCATCTCTGCCACTGACTCACTCTGTGATCAGGATCAAGTCACTTACCCGCCCCATGCCTCAGTTTCCTCCTCTGTAAAATAGGCTTAGTAATACTCAACATGCCCAGGGGTGTAGTGAGGCTTAACTAAAAGTGCAAAGGGGTGTTTAAGTGTTCTGAGATCCTTGGTACAAATTATGACCCAAATTCTTCCCTGGGGTTAAAAAGTGAATTTGCCCCCATATCCCTAGCAGTTACCTATGTCACAAACTCATCAGCAGTCATTTGCGTTCTTCGAGTGCCTTTCCAAGTACTTTCACTCCTCTGACACCGCAGGCTCTCTCTTTTAGGATGAGGTCCACTGTGTCAATCACCTTGGATCTGGCAGTTATCAAATAAGTGTTTGACTCTGCATTCAAGGGGACTGCCATCTCCCCCTCTTCTTCTGCACTTCTTCTGTGGGAGGGTGGGGAAGGGGAAGGGTAAGAAATCCCTAGTAGTACTCCCTCCTACTCCTGCTGCTTCCCACAGTGGTGAACAGGAAAGGGAACTTTTCCAGGAAAGCGCTCTCCTGTTACAACACTTTGTACTTATAGAGGGTGTTTCATCTGTACTTTGCAAAAGGTAGGAAATCCTGATGGTTGGACTGGGAGTCAGAAAATCTGGGTTCAGTTCCTGTCTCGGCCACAGACTCCCTGTGTGACCTTGAGCGTGTCACTAAATCGCTCTGTGCCCCAGTTTCCCCAGCTGTAAAATGGGGATCAAAAGACTCCCTTTCGCTCATCCGTTATCTGTCTTGTCTATTTAGATTGCAAGCTCTTCAGGGCAGGGGTTGCCTCTTACAGGGTGCGTGCGCGCAGTGTCTGGCACCATGGGGCCCCGATCCCATGCAGGCCCTCTTGGCACTACCATAATCCCAACCATAATCCCAGTGATTATGATGATCACTATTTTACAGTGATGCGGGTGACCCCGCAGTGGATCTGGGGCAGAGTCAGGGCTAGATTCCAAATCTCCCGACTCCCGTTCGGGTACCCTGGGCACTGGGCCACACTTTCTTTCCTTAGAGTTTTGGGGAAACTCCGCTTAGACTGTACTGAGGTTTGGGGTGGGAGTGGAGGTGACTCTGTAGGCCTCCAGTGACTGCCAACAGCAATGTCTGAGAGCTAGCCCCATCACCTTTATTTCACCGGTAGCCTTTTCGTCAGTGTCCTGTTGGCGAAATACTTGCTCAGCACAAAGACGTTGGTAAATATTGAACTGCAAAACCAGCGTCCACAGCACTGCCCTGCTGCTGGCCAATGTACTGGCCGAGGGCAGGAGAGTGGAGCTGCTCTTTTAATCCTCTTGTTCTTGCAGCAGTCCTATATTAATTGTTTTGTAGCCCCACCACGTGTCGTCTGAGGGAATTGCATGTCTATGCACTTACGTTCCAGCTTTGGGCAAATGCTGGGACCCCATCGAATGTGCCTCATTTGATTCAGCAGTGACAACACTGCATTAAATGGGCCAACTATACATCTGGTACCATGCCACTGGCTTCATTCGGAGTTATGGCAGGGGTGAATTTGGCCCAGCATCTGGTAAAGAGAGAGGCTTTGGGACCCTTATATACTAAATTGACCATAAGCCTACCTTCAGCCAGTGAGGCTGAGTGAGTCTAACTGAAAACCAAGGGAGGTTTCAAGGGGAAGAACCTTGACAGGCAGATGTGGTCTCAAGCTCTCTAGATTGTAAATGTTTCATATTTAAGAGTCTCGTGGAGGATGTGTTAATATGGTAAATGCTGTTGCTTCATGGAATAGATCAATAAAGGCAGAGAATACTAGAACAAGTCTGAATCAGTGAGTTTATTCCTGATCCTTCACTTTCTCATGGCAACACTCTGCATTTCTCTCTTTCTTTGTCTGGCCTTCTCTCTGCATTACTGTCCTGTTTCCCTGTTCTTTAAGCTTCACTTCCACTACTGCTGCTTGCCTCTCCGCTCATGCTTCGATACACAGAGAGCAGAATATGTATCCTCCTTCAGAACTGACCTGAGTCTTAGATTAATACAAACAAAGAAGAACAAAAGTAAGTCTCCAGGAGAGAAGTACAGTGTGTGTGTCCCACCTCTGTAACAAGCTGCTGCAGCTGAGAGAACAAACTGGCTGCTGTCTCTGCAGACTGGCAGACGTCTTAAAGAGGCAACCGTCCCATTCTCAAGCTGAATAACCCATATTCTTCTCATCCCCAACTTCCTCTGACATCCCCTACTAGCTCTAATAGTCATATTCCAGCAGCCTCCAACATTCCTTCCTATAGAGAGGAATCATAAACATAAACCCCCTAGCTGTGAAGTAACTGAATGGTTAAAGCCAGAGAACAGACTGTTTAGAGCGGAGATATTCTTCTCCTCTACTTTACAAGCAAATGCAAGATTCTAAGGAAGGGGCAAGGCAGATACAGATTTTACATTTGCCTTTTTACTAAACCCATTTCCTGTAAAATAAATAAATTAAATAAAAAAACCCCCCACCCCACCCTGTTAAGATCCTTACAATAGCAGTCTGCTGCTGCATTGTTGGTCTGTCCCAGGCACCTAGTGCCAGGGGGTCGTGTTGGTTGCGTGCCTGTTTAACTGTGCAAGTTGCACTGCCCCTGTTTGCTTCCCTGCCCAGCCCGAAGATCCGATTGTCCTTGAGTTGGTCGTTCCAGCTCTCAGCCTCCCGTCCCCAAGCCTGCACTCACAGAAGAGGGAAGTCTCCGCCGTGTTCTCAGTTACCCCAGGTACATGCTGAATGAAGCAGTTTTTCTGTTGTGTAACACCAGTGGCCAGTGCTGGTAACCACGGATGCTGTTATCTACACATACAGCCAGCAAGAGGCGAAGGGCTTTGGAAGGAAGCTCGGCAGACGTCTGCTGGAGCTCAGAAAAAATGTCTCGCTTTTTAGCGGGCTACTGTTTGCTCTCTGCCTGGCTGCTTTACCCTCTTTGCTGCTCTGCCCAAATGGAGAGCAGCACCACTCCACCAGGGAACTGTGGCCCCAGCCAGTTCCTTGACACAGAGGCGTTTCAGTGCAGCCCGTGTGGGGAGCACCTGGTGAAAAGCCCTGCAGGTGAGTGGGAGCTGGCTATGCCAAATGCTTGAAAACTGATTGATTTAAGGGTGGCCCTGAGCCAAACACCCCAGAACTTGGGAGCTGAATTTTGCAGCTGGCCCACAGCTCTGTAATGGGCCAAACCAAAACTCCAGCTCTGACCTGTCGGAGTGGGGAGGGTGTTTTGAAACCTAGATCCAAATGTAGTGACTTGCTTTAAAAAGCACCTGCCCAGTGGAAAGCCTGTCTGCGTCCCTGGCTATGCGTTTCTGCCACGTGTTAGTGCAAGAGCTTCAATCGCAGAGGAAATGAAGCCAGCCCAACCCAGTGCTCCTTAGTCTCTTCTGGCTAATGCTGGTCAGTCTGCATTGACTCTGCCAGCTGGAGGCTGCATGCTGGAGCGGAGTGAAGTCATTAGCAGAGTTCCCCACAGCTCCAGTGACTCACCAGACTTGCTCTGGGCCCGTGTGGCCTACCACAGTGAAGACCTGAGCAGGGTCAGGCTCCAATTTTGGATGCGTTCGAGAACTTTGGGTGCTCCCAGAGCTGATCGCGCGGTAACTTGGCAACCCCAGCTCCCGCCTTCCGCAGCTGCTGACGCTCCTCTGTCTTCCAGGCCTGCGATGCGTCCGTGCTGACGGCCGGACCGTGAGGGGCCAGGCGTCGGCGTGCGGTGCTTGTGTAGGTGCAAATCGGGATTCTAACCGGCCCTTCTCCCTGTCTCGGCATGCCTGCGCGGCAGTCAGAGAGGTGCAGTACATGTAGACGCCATACCGGAGCTAACTTGGCTCTAGCTAGCTCCAGTAACAATCGCAATGACGCCCCGGCAGCCCGGGTAGGTACTCCACTGGCTACCCTCTGCTGCTGCATCTCCGCTGCTGTTATTCGATCTAGCTAGACCAGAGGTGAGGTGGCCCGCGGCACCCTCCTGCCCGGCCCTTGAGCTCCCGGCGGGGGAGGCTCGCCCCTGGCCCCTCCCTGCTGTCCCCCAGCCCTGCAGCCTCAGTTTGCTGGGCCGCCAGCGCTCTGGGTGGCGGGGGTGCAAGGTCCAGCCGGGCGGCGCAGCTGCCAGTCCTGGTGCTCTGAGCGGCCTGGTAAGGGGGCGAGGAGCGGGGGGACGGGTTGGATAAGGCGCAGGGGGTCCCAGGGGGCAGTCGGGGCAGGGGGCAGTTGAATGGGGTGGAGGTTTCGGGGGGGAAACGGGGGGGGTTGGATAGGTGTGGGAGTCCCGGGGGGCCTGTCAGGGGGTGGGGGTGCAGTCAGGGGACAAGGAGCAGGCGGGGTTGGGTAGGGGGTGGGGTATCGGGGAGCTGGTCAGGGGTACGGATAGGGGTCAGGGGTATGGGGGGGTTGGATAGGTATGGGAAACCCGGGGGCCCTGTCAGGGGGTTGGGGTGTGGATAGGGGTCGGGGCAGTCAGGGGACAGGGAGCAGGGGGGATTGGATAGGGGATGGAGTCCCAGGGGGGCAGTTAGGGGTGGGGGGGTCCTGGGAGGGGGCAATCAGGGGACAAGGAGCAGGGGGGCTTGGATAGGTCAGGGGTTCTGAGGGGGGCAGTTGGGGCGGGAGCCAGGCTGTTTGCGGAGGCACAGACTTTCCTACGCGGTCCCCCATACAGTTTTGGAACCCCGATATGGCCCTCAGGCCAAAAAGTTTGCCCACCCCTGAGCTAGACCAAAGCTAGCTTGTGCATGTTACCGACATGTCACAGCTCTGACTGCCAGGTAGACAGACCCTCAGTGTTACCAAGAACCTTCTGCAGCCAGAACATCCTCTTCCATGCAGAGTTCCTGGCAGCCCACCTCACTCAGGGAGGCCACCTTCCTTGATGGCAGTTTTCTGGCTTGTAATGTAAGTAATGTTGCTGCTACTCTCTTCGGCTGTTTCCTCTCCCTTTCATAGAATCATAGAATATCAGGGTTGGAAGGGACTTCAGGAGATCATCCAGTCCAACCCCCTGCTCAAATCCCCAACTAAATCATCCCAGCCAGGGCTTTGTCAAGCCTGACCTTAAAAACTTCTAAGGAAGAAGATTCCACCACCTCCCTAGGTAACGCATTCCAGTGATTCATCACCCTCCTAGTGAAAAAGTTTTTCCTAATATCCAACCTAAACCTACCCCGCTGCAACTTGAGACCATTACTCCTTGTTCTGTCATCTGCTACCACTGAGAACAGTCTAGAGCCATCCTCTTTGGAACCCCCCTTTCAGGTAGTTGAAAGCAGCTATCAAATCCCCTCATTCTTCTCTTCTGCAGACTAAACAATCCCAGTTCCCTCAGCCTCTCCTCATAAGTCATGTGTTCCAGTCCCCGAATAATTTTTGTTGCCCTCCGCTGGACTCTTTCCAATTTTTCCACATCCTGCTTGTAGTGTGGGGCCCAAAACTGGACACAGTACTCCAGATGAGGCCTCACCAATGTCGAATAGAGGGGAACGATCACGTCCCTCTATCTGCTGGCAATGCCCCACTTATACATCCCAAAATGCCATTGGCCTTCTTGGCAACAAGGGCACACTGTTGACTCATATCCAGCTTCTCGTCCCCTGTAATCCCTAGGTCCTTTTCTACAGAACTGCTGCCTAGCCATTCGGTCCCCAGCCTGTAGCGGTGCATGGGATTCTTCCGTCCTAAGTGCAGGACTCTGCCCTTGTCCTTGTTGAACCTCATCAGATTTCTTTTGGCCCAAATTTTTAAAGATGGGCACTACATTAGCCTTTTTCCAGTCGTCCAGGACCTCCCCCGATGGCCATGAGTTTTCAAAGATAATGGCCAATGGCTCTGCAATCACATCCTTTAGAGAGGAAGGATGGTCTACTGGTTAGGGAGCTAGCGTGGGACTCAGGAGACCTGGGCTTTAGTTCCCTGTTTTGCCACAGACTTTCTGTGTGACTTTGGGCAAATCACTTAGTTGCTCTGTGCCTCATTTTGCCCCCTGTAAAATGGGAATATCAGCCCTGCCCCACAGTGTGTTAGGAGGGTAAATGTTGTGAGGCACTCAGATACTCCAGTGCAGGGCTGTATAAGCTCCTGAGATAGTGTTTGTAGCTAGGGTTCTTTGTCCAAGCGCGCTCTTTTGCATGTAGGAAGTCTGTGCACAGAGGGGACAGGCTGGGATTGAAGGGATCCAAGATGGAGGTGCTCAGACGGGCAGGCGCACTCTGCTTTCTCCCACGGAGAGTTTTTTTGGTCTGTCTTTCTTTGAGCATATTGGAAAACATAATCCCAACTATACATTTAAAATGATGGGGTCTAAATGAGCTGTTACCGCTCACGAAAGAGATCTTGGAGTCATTGTGGATAGTTCTCTGAAAACGTCCACTCAGTGTGCCCGCACTAGGGATTGTACTGCGATAACTCACACGTCGTTCCCTTGCTACGACCCTGCCTTATTTGCACTCTCCCTAGAACTCTTGCAACCGGACTGCCTGCGAGCTCCTAACCAACATGGTTGTTCTGAACACCTTCTCCTTGGAAACCCGGGCCTACGACCTGTATGCAAAGGCTGAGTGAGTCCCACTGTGCCTGCAGAACTGGGTGACAAGCTGTTACTGATTATCACTGTTCATCTCTATCTATCGATCTTTCTTTCTAATGGACAAATAGGATTTGATTTTCTTTTCAGAAGCCAGAACCTTCCGAAGCTATTTTATAGCAAGACAGGGCTGCCTCCACTTTCCTTTGGAAAGAACTCCAAGGTAAATCACGGCTGATGCACAGACAGACACATACAGAGCTATGTGTATGAATTAAAAGATGAGAAATAATACATATGTTCTTTATTAATTAACCCCAGTCCCATTCCTGCCCTCTCTCAGAACCTGCCTGTCTTCACTTTCAACCTCAACTGCTGTGGTTGGGGTATTGTACCCTTTCCTGGTCTTGTTTGGTGTCCACACAGGGTCCTGGACAGCTCAAGTTGCCTCTCTTTGTAGGAGACTCTGCTCCTCTAAACTTATCTTACTGAACTGGGAGCTCAGAACAGGCTCCTTGTTAAACCTTCCCTTAGCTAAAACAAAGGGTGCTCTAAATGAAATCTGCTTGCACTTGGGCATGGAAAAACCTTAGACTTGCCAAGCTCTTCTGCAAAGTTTTGTACTTGATGATTGTACTTTGTCTTCCCTACCCTGACCAGATCAATTTTAAGCTTGTAAAGTACGATGCCCAAGGAAACTTCTTAGGCTGGGAGGACGTGACAGGTGGCACTTTGCAGGTGAGTTAATTTTGTTTTCTCCTTGCTGTGATGTGTAACCAGTGCTGGGATTCAGTTGCTAGAACTAGGGGCTGAAATTTAGTCTGATCCACCAACATTATCGGAACTGTGGCCCCCTTTTGAACCACTGGGTCTCCGCAACCATGTAATAATTCCTACATGATATCTTGCTCGCCACCTTAATTCAAATTGGCTGGGGCATGAGCATGGACACAGTGAGAGCAAGGTGGCTGAAGAATCATAAACAAAAGGGGATAATAAAAATCAGCATATCAAGTTGTGGGGAGGTGTTCCAGGGTTATCCCAAGGGCTAGTGTTAGAGGTCTTCTTATTCAACAGCTTCATTAAAGACCCGGAAGGGGGGGTTACCAGCACAATGATGAAAACTGCAGGTCAAATTAAATTAGGAGGAGCTACAATCAGGACAGAGATGTAAAAAGGGGCCTGGAGCGGTTAGGAGCATGGTACAGATATTTAATGGGAGGGACAAACCCAGAAAGCAGGGGTGACAGTGGGCAGTAAATTAGACAGGAATTCCCTATGGGATAGGGGCGAGGGCCAGCAGAGCTTTAGGGGGCTGCATGGGCAGAGGCTGCACACCACAGACCGGACGGGGAATGGGCTGTCTTCATACAGCCCTGTGGAGATAATTACCAGTTACTGATGATAAATTGGAGAAGCAACAAAAATAATCCAGGAGCTGGAAAGTCTAACTGCTGAGTGCAGATCACAAGTACAAAGTACGTCCAGCCTGGCGAAGGGACATGTAAGTGCAAACGTGTGAAGGGTGTCACACTAAAGGGGGGTTAGTTAGGCTGGGACAGTGGAATTTAACTAGAAGAGAATTGAAGTTGCACTAGAGAGGAAGGATAGTCGGGTGGGTGGGGCATTAACCTAGGACTTGGGAGACCTGGGTTCAGGTCTCTCTGTCATAGACTGCCGGTGCGATCTTCTCTCTGTCTCAGTTCCCCACCTGTGAAATGGGGAATTGCAGCCCTGCCCTGCCTCCCAAGGAGGAGTGGTGGGGATAAATTCAGTGAAAGGATTGTGAGATGCCTGGGTACTACAGGAATCGGAGCTCTGTAAGATAGCTATCTAAGGGGTAATGGGCTGAAAGTGGGAGCTGACTATTTGAGAGCAGTCCTTGTGGCAGTCTCACAAGGGAAATGGTGGAAGTGCCGTTGCCTGGGACCTTTAAACCTACGATGGGATAAAGCAGTAGACAATTGACAGCAGGGAACAATCCTGCATTGGCCGGAAGATGTGGGGAAGGCTCCAGCTCTAACTGATACAGCTGTTTGATCACTCTACATACCACCTCTTAACGTTCCTGGGACCACGTTGGGTGTCTGCACCAAGTGGATAATAGAGGCCAGAGCGAGGGGAGAAAGTGAACCCCCAACTGAAACGTGTGTCACATACCCACCTTCCCCTCTTTCTGCTTCTGGGAGGCTCCATCCCCACTACTGATCACCCTATGGCATGCAGGATCTGGCTCAGGGTGTAGTCTGAGGCTGTCTCCTCAGCCTACTGACAGCACTGGTCTCATAGCAATGGCCCCAGGAGCGCAGAGGTGTCCCAGGAAGCAGGGTTGGGAATCTCTGGTGCACGTCACCACTGCCTGGTCTCAGTGCCTTTCCTTGTCCCTCTGCTAGCTCTGTGCAGACCTGTAAGAGTGCACTCGATGCTGCCTACTCCTTGGGGACATCCTACGAACAGTCTGTAAGTTACATTTGCGTCTTCCTGCCATCCCCGCCCTGCCTCCCGTGTTCTGAACTAGCACTAAATGAGGGTCTAGGCTGGTTGTCTGCAGCAATAATTGCATGGAGGCGTTGCAATGAAACTCCATGATAAGTCACTGGGTTCCCAGATCCAGAGCTAGTGATTTATTTTCCTCCCTTGCGCCCAAGACTCTTCTGCCCCCTGGGGTTAATGAATTTTGAAATAATGCTCAATCTTTTCATGGTCTTTACAGTCAGATACTGCTGTTTAATACGTCTGTGTCTGTATGCCAGCACTGGGGATCTGGGAATCTAGTCTCTGCCCTGACACAGATGTCCTCTGGGTCCTTGGGCGAGTGGCTTATCTGTCTAGCTTTGACATTCCCTGTGTCCCAGGAATCCCCAGGCTGGGAATGAGTCTCATCAAGCCGAACTGCATAGGAGAGGAGAATTTTTCTCTGAGGGCCAGACTTTCAATCGAGACCAGAGCGTAATCTAAGGGGCTGAATAGCCCCCAAATCCCAGGCAGTAAATGTTAGTGGAAATCGCAGGGTCTTTTTCTGCTTAAAAACGGAACAAGTCTCTGCGGTGCAGATAAAGCTGCATCTGGGCAAAGGAAGGCTAATTACACAGCATCTTTGTTATAGCATTGTCATGGTTTTATTTTACAGTGCACTGTACAGGTGTCCAACCTGTTGAGACGAGTCCCTGAGCCCGTCTTTTACGAGATGTTCCTGCAGTTCTCCAGTGACAAGGGGAACTGGCTGTGGCCGGTCCCTGTAGCGAATCCCCAGCTGCAGCTGAATAGCCCGGGTGAGATTCTCTATTGGCGAGAGCGTTGGTTTCCCTGTCTTGATTTTCTTTTGCTTCTCAGCTTTGAACATTTCTCTGTGACTCCTAATATTTCTGTTTAGCTGGGAAGGATCCACTGCTACTCCCAACCACAGCGAGGAGCGGTGCTGGAGCTCATTAGCCGAGTACCTGTTCTGCCAAGAGCTCAGGCAGGACTAATGAATCCTTGTAAGGCAATGGGCCTAGCTCAGACTGCCTGGTTTGCTTTGACATTTACGCTCCACGGGCCCGCTCTTAATGAGCAGGGATCCAGCAAATCTGCAGGAAAAAGACTGAACAGGTGTCGTTTTGCATTATAAAGCACCAGAGAGTGTGCAGCCAATCATGGCGGTCTGTTAGCTGGCCATCTAAAGGCCTCCGTAGTTCAGACAGGTGGTGTGGTGTAGTGGTTCATGCATGGGACTCTGAGTCAGCAGATCTAATCGTGGCACTGCCCTGATTCCCTGTGGCTTTGGGCAAGTCACTTAGGCCAAAATGCTCAAAAGCAGCCTCTAATTCTGGGTATCTCCAGTTTTGGGCACCCAACTCGAGACGCCTAGAACCCTGTCTTTTCACTCAAGATGAGAGGAGCTGTTGCTGCTTAACACCTAATTGTCTCAAGATGGGCACCTGAAAGTCACTGATGACCATGTTGGTCTTTTTCCCATTTCTTAGATGAGCAAACAGAGATGGGGGGGCCAAGGTCATTTCCCCACAAGGCTGAATTTGTCAGTGTTTGCAAAGCATCATTTAAAAAAAAAACCCTTTGCATGTAAAAGACGATGGTGGAAACCCCCCGCTGGGTGCTCAGCAATTGAATGCTCAGTTCAGGTGATCATCTGCCCATAGGCCTTTGGTGCTACTTGCTGCATGGCTCCTGTGATGAAAAGACATTGTCCTGTGTCCTTATTGTAACCTGCAGGGTACAAAGTGCGTTGGTAGAGCCAGGGAACAGAATGTAACAGCCAGTGTTCAGTGTGTGATCTGTATTTTACTGGCTAACCACAGGACCCAGCCTTCCCAAACTCAGGGATATTTAGTCACCCATAACGCCAATATTAGCCCCAAGGCTTTGGTGCCCACACCTCCCATTCCTGATTCTGGCTGGGCAACTAACCTTGCACCATGGTAGCTGCATAGAGGTAACTGTGATTATTAGTGAACAGATCACGGAAGGGACACAGTGGTAATGCTGGTATGGAGCTGGGAGGAGTGGGGGCACTTAATCACAGATTTGGCATGAGGATAGTACAAAGGTCTCCTGGATGCGGAGAGGAGAGAGACTCTCTATTGCCGTGATTCAGCAAAGCCCTCAAGCACAGGATTAAATTCACTGAGCTAAAAGAAAAGGAGTACCTGTGGCACCTTAGAGACTAACCAATTTATTTGAGCATAAGCTTTCGTGAGCATAAGCTTTCGTGTAGCTCACGAAAGCTTATGCTCAAATAAATTGGTTAGTCTCTAAGGTGCCACAAGTCCTCCTTTTCTTCTTGCGAATACACACTAACACGGCTGTTACTCTGAAACCGTTCGTTGAGCTGTTTTCTATACTACAGAGTTAGGTTGACCTAACTCTGTAAGCCAGTGATCCCTACACTTTTCATGGTTGCGCCCACCCTTACCCTTGTCCATACCGCCCCCTTCCCCCGAGCCGGGGCTAAGAGCTGGGGGCGGGAGGCAGACAGGGCTAAGTGGGCTGAGACAGGGGCCTGGAATGGAGCCATGGCCGGGGGCTGGGGCTGGTGCCTGGAGCAGAGCCGTGGCCAGAGCAGAGCTGCGGGCAAGGCTGGGTGGTGCTCCCTCCCCGCCCCATGTGGAGGCTGGCCCAGGCCCCACCATATCCCCCCCAAATGTTCCTAGGGGGGCGCGCCCCACTGTTTAGGGATCTCTGCTGTAAGCATCTACACTAAAATATTGATCCCTATCTAACTTGTCTGCTACACCGACTTAAGCGCTATGCCTCTTGCGGAGGTGGAGTTAAGTCAACATAGTTAGGTCGATGCAAATAGTCATTAGCCATGTGATGAAATGTTCCCTGTTTTCACTGACCATGCTGATGGCAAGTTAATTCTGGGCTGCTTCCACCACATGGCCAAGTCTTGTGCAGCTGATCCATCGTACCCGTTCCCCTGTTCAAGCTCTTTTGCTCTGGCATCCCCATAGGCTTGTGTCTGGCCCAAGCGCACAGGCTATTGGCCCTCGCTTTTGTGCCTTGGCCTGGTGACCTTACATTTCATTCTCATGCACAGATGACGTCACGTTGGTTGTTGTGTGGATTATTCCCTGTCAGATCCTATTTCTTTGTGTAATGAGTGATTGAGAGGCAGCAGTATGTTCCAGCCCATTAGCCTTTAGTGTTTTTAAAACGGAGTCATGAATCTTAAGACCTTTATCTGCTTGAAATAGACGTAGGAAAGACTTTTTAGACCCACTTTGTGCCCCTGGAATTTGAAACTGGCCTCCATTGTCTGGAAGATCGTCTCCTGCTGGCTAGGACTTTGGCTGTAAAACTGATGCTGCTCAGTGAAAAAGGCCATCCCTGTGTAATTAGTGAAACTTTTCTCTATTCAAATTGAAAACCTTTAAAATGCAATTTATTCTCACAAAAATGTGTGTCCAATTGGGTGCCTAATTTGCATGCACAATTACCATATGCCAATAGCTAGCTGGCCATTTGAACCAATACACAGGTTGCTTATGCAATCCTTGTACTGCCTGCTCCGATCACACCTGATTCTCAAACATTAGGTCCATGCTGGTGTGTTTAGGATTTATCTTCTCAATTTGATCATTTTTTCCAATCGCTATTTTGCAAACAGGAATCTTTTGTGAAGTGATTTTCCTGGAGACGCTGTAGTTTAGTGCCTCAGACAGAGGACTGAGCATGGGTGGAGGATAGCAAAGGCAGGGGAAGGCGGTGCCTCCCCAAACAGCCTGGCGTAGCCCTGCCCACGCTCCACCACAAAGCCCACTCCTGTCTAATTCCAGTTCCCTTCCTGCTATTCTGTGGCCGAGAGGCTGGGGCAGGCAGGCTGGGGCCAATGTGCGCAAGGCCCAGGGCTGGGTGTGCGGGGGCTTGGGCCGCTCTAGCTGCGCTACCCGCCTGCCCGGCACTCTGGGGCCGTGCAGGGGGGCCAGCGGTTGTGTGGGGGACTGCGCTCTGGGTGGGGGGGGCAGAAGGGAAGGGGTGGGCCTCGGGCAGAGGGGGAGGTGTCGAGGGCTAGCCTCCCCCAGTGGCACGTTCACCCGCCGCCCATGGAACTGAGAGTCAAAAGACCTAGTTTGTAATCCTGGTTCTGATACTGACTTGGTTGGTCCAATGAAAGGTATTACCTCACCCATCTTGTCTCTCTACTATCATGGAACCGACACAGTTACACCTACACTGCAGACTGACTTGTGGGGACTTGCCCAAGTCCCTTGGGTCTGGATTTTCAGACCCATCGTTGTGCACAAATGGGGGAATACTTATCATCAGTTCCAGTCTTTTGAGTCACTTGCATGCACAATTAGCATATTTGCTCTTGCAGATTTTGGTAAATGTGCACACAATTTAGGCACACAAATGTGTGTGCATTTTTTATTCTGTTTTTGTGCCTGGAGGAGTCTGAAACTCTTGCCCTTAATACCTCTGAAGCACAGACTGCCCATCTGTAAATGGGGGATGATGCTATGTATACCTGCCTTCTAGTGAGGCTATCTGGCATAGTTATAACAACATTTGGAAGGGGCTAAGTGAGTGCAAAGTAACATTAAGGCCAGCTAGTGATAGGGGTGGGGGATCCTACTCTTTGCTCAAGCAAATGCAATGCATTTTGGGTTCCACTTGTCAAAATGGTGGGGTTTGTTTGGTTTGGTTTTGCAAATGCAGAAATTCTCACACCAAATGTGACCTTTTGTGCTGAAGTTTGTGAACATGAAAACAGACACATTTCATTTTAAAAAACAATGTTATATATTGTCCACCTCTTATATCTGGTAAGGAACCTAAGTTGGTTACCAGCTTCCTCACTAGATTTATGTTGGTTTGGATTTGTCCTTATGAAGTTCTGCAAAAAGAACCAAAGCAAATTCAGTCCTGCAAACTCTTAAGCATGTTTAGAATTTTACTCCAGAGAGTCTACATTGACTCCTATGGGATTGCTCTAGGGGCTATGCAGGCATGCAAAGTGCCTGAAGAATGAGCCTGAAAGCCACAGATCAGGAAAACTAATTCCATGTTGGAGGGAGAGAGAATTTATTGCTATCAAAAAGCAGGACATTGTGCCATTCTCATTTCAGTCTGAGGGCTAGACTGGAATTCTGCTGCTACTGGGACTCAGGAGACATGCATTCTATTCCTGGCTCTGGTGCTGGCCTCCTGGGTGACCTTGGGGAAGTCTCTTCTCTTCTCTGTGCCTCAATTTCCCCATCTGTAAAATGGGGGTAATGACACTGACCTCCTTTGTAAAGCACTTTGACATCGACTGATGAAAAGCCCTAGCTGAGAGCTAGGTAGTCTTATTACCAGTGAACAGGCTGATGGGCGGGATGTGATAGGGCTGGTTATAAGGGTGTGTAAGTTGTCTTGGAGCAGATGTGTGTTCTCATCCCTGGTTCTTCATATGTGGGGTGTGCAGCTAGCTGGCATTTATGGTGTCTCTGCAAATAGGTAGCTCAGTGCTCATTACATTTGCAGCCCTTCTCTGAGATTGCATTTTGGTTGAATGCCCTGGCTACCAGAAATGGTGCGTCTGTGTATGCAGCTAACCCTTCTCTCTGCATGTTTCTTTCAGCTTCCCTGAGGTCTCAGAGGCTAAGAAGATTCTTTCTAGTTGATGGGCTCTCGGGCAGGCAAGGGAACCTATCCATTCAACCAGCATCTGTCACGTTGGCAGCAGAGCTGCTCCTAAGGTAAAGGGCATGGGCAGGCCACTGGGACAGTCACCGGCTCAGCCTCTTTGACGGCCATCGATTTTTGTTCCCCCACATTTGTCACAAAGAAGGGATGTTACAGGAGTTTCTCCAGGAAAATTAGGTGCAGCGTGGCTGGCTCTGTAGGAGGGCAAGCCCCGGAGCACACAGAATTGAAAGACTGATCGTGGTAGGTGGTTCAATAACCTTTCTTCTCTGGCATCAGGAAGAGATTGAACCCTGCAGTGTGTCAGGATCCCGCGGGTTAAAATATAAGGACTGGCCCTTTAATTAGAATGCTGGGACTTGTAGCTCCACCCCCTAGGGGGGAGTCCACAGCCAGTGCGCAGAGAGAGAGACACAGCTAGGTGGAGCCAGAGAGCCCCGAGGTAAGGGGCGAGGACCTGCCCTACCATATATGACCCACTTGCTAGGTAATGACCAATAAAAGCATCTTTGTGGAATGTGTGTCCAGGCCTTGGTCTGCTCCCATGCAATGTGATTAGTGCCCCCAGCCAAGCAGTGAGTGAGATCCACCAGACAGTAGGCTCCTAGGACACAGTCCCAGCATGCTCTGTGGCAGTCTCAGCAAGCTTTGCTTCTACCTAACCTGGGGATTTTGCACAGCCCCATGCCTGGTGCCCACAAGCTGCCAGACCAGCTACCTGCATTTTGAACCCACACAGGGCTAGCAACCCTGGCGTTAATGTAGTGCCCAGGAGTGCTGGCAGAACACAGCTGAGCTATTTGTATGGGTAACCTCATCGCCTATACAGACAGCTCTGCAGCACCGCCCGCCGACCGCCCCATCGGCGAGACCAAAGCCTGGGTTCCCAGACAGCCTGGTTTGCCCAGAGGAGATGGTGTTTATAACCAGCCATCCCCTCTCTAGCGTATTCCTTGCCACTTACAGCTAGCACCTCCTTTATCACCTTCCCCAAGGAGATCATGATCTATACGTCTCCCCTCGTGCTGAGACTCGCCATCTTCTGTGCAAAAAGAATTCTAATCTCCCCATCCTGCTCTGCACAATTAACTCAACTCCCTCCACTCATTTCCTACAGAGGTTTCATTAAAATTCATTGTTCGTCTCTCCAATTATTTGCTCTGTCCCCCAGATAACCCCTCTCTGTTTTTTCCCTCTTACGCTGGCTTGTGCAGTGTTGACTTGCCAACCAGTAGCCCAGGAGACCAGTCTGTTTTCCTGTTGACAGTGAAGTATGCGAAGCAAGATAGCACTGCAACAGCGCAGGCAAGTTTGTGGCACCCCAGGATTCCCTTGGCAGGAGGGGGAGAGGGGGAGAGAGGGAGAGAAATAATGTGAAATGAAGCAGCTGAAACAACAAGACCTGGTTGACTTTCCTTTGAGTTCCCCAGCACTTGGCAGCTGTTGTTTCAGCAGGTGATAATTAGAGCCGCGAATGAGCTCGGATGTTGTCCGGGTTGAGACTGAGTTCAATTGTGCCTCCTCTCCCTGAGCCCACACTTTGCCAGCCAGGTAGGAAATGTAACAAACTCGCCCTCTGTGCCATGTGGGAGGCTGGCGGCTGGGGCTGTGTGCAGTTGTGCATTAAGAGGCTAAGACCGATGGTGGCTCTGGGGCCGGTGTGGGAGACCTGCGCTGAAGCTGTTCAGACGGGGGGAATCTCCTGCGTGTTCCTGGACCTGGTCGGACGGGTTTGGGGCGGTGCATGAGTGGGTCACCGGCCACTCATGGGCTTCCCACGTGCCAGTCTCTGAGGCAGCACTGGCATCCTTTTTGGAAGAGGTTGCTCATTTCTTTGAGCCAGAGAAAGATGCCTGCCCTGTGAGCTCAGCTGCTCCCATAGGGCCGAGTTCTCCGCCCTGCCTTAATCGGGCCTGTCTCTTTGCGCCCACACTCATTAGCAGTGCAGTTTAGGTCACTCGGACATCTAAGTGCCTCATTCATGGGACAGCTTAGCTATTATTACTTGCTGTATGCTCCTGCCAGTGCTGTGTGACAAATCCCACAGATGGGGCACCCATCACCATAGCATTGAATCATCAGCTGGTGACATTAATGGGCCTGGAACCCCTGTAACAACCTGGGATGGGGCGGAGGGAACTTATGGTCTGACCCTGCCAGAGGAACAAACACCTGGCAACCACCCAACTGATTCCATCTTCTGGGGCATGCACATTTCACTGTGCCCATCAGCTTTCTCAAAGGCTGCATGCATCTGCCCTGGCAACTGTCAGCACCATGGTCTAGTGGGTAGAGCACTGGACTGGGAGTCAGGAGACCTGCCTTCTATTTCTGGCTCTACCAGTGATCTTGGGTGACTCACTTCTCTCTCTATCTCTATTCCCCCTCCAACCCTTGGTCCGTCTTGTCCAGCTACCCTGTAAGCTCCCTGGGGCAGGGCCAGTCTCTCCCTAGGGGTTGCACAGTGCCTGGTACGCCAATCTCTGTCGGAGGCTCTAGGCACTACCATAAACACACACAATAAATAATTCGCCGGCGGGCAGCTCCCCAAGCAGTAGCCAATGCAATATTGGGGGCAGGGCAGAAGCGGACTCTGAAATGTTTACCACACTGATGTCTCTTGTTCTGAGCAGATGCTGCCAACATGGTGGTAAAAGCCTCTGTGTCCTGCCTACACTATGCTTCCGCTGCTATCACTAGGGTGAATTATGGGTAATGTTTTTGCCACTGTAGACAAGGTCTTTGTGAGCAATGGTGGCAGCCTGTTTCCACCAGGACTTTGCCAGGCAAGTTCATTGTCTGGTTAGACAAACGTATTGAGATTTCCGGGTCTGGACCATCCGTGATGCTCACCATTGTTGTTAAAGCCCATACGGGTCATGATTTCCAAAGTCACTAGTGACTTTTGGGGTGTGCAACCTTAAACACAGCTGATTTTTCCGAGGACAGGTGCGCAGCGATTTCTGAAAATTGCACCATTGAGGCCCCCTCAAAATCATACGTCACTTTTGGAAATCCCGGCCAGCGCTGTCAATTCAAGCTCTAGTCCTACGCTGCCTTCCTGCTGCCTCCCTTGCTCACTTTCTTTCCCTTCCAAGTATCGTTTGCAGTGTCATATACATACAGTCCTGGAACGTCTCAGCGAGACACAGATGTGAGTAATAATCATTTGCACACACTGCACTCTGGGCCACAGGTCACCCAGATGCGGGAAACTGCCTGGAGGAGTCAGCCAGGCTGTTCTGGGGCATGAAGGGAATGATGGATGTGGAAAGCCTTGGGGAGCTGCATGTGTTCAGCCTTCAAGAAATAAAAAAGAAGGCTGCCATGACACCCAGTCAGGACACCAAAGGAGGTCCCGTGGGGATCTGGGTTGGACTCCATGATAAGCAACGAGGGAAAGCCAGAGACCTGAAAACGCAGTAGTAAGAGGAGCTTTTAGCCTCCAGAACATCATATGGAACGGTGACTCACATGTGCACAGGACTCATGTATGCTAATGAGTGAATGCAGGTTGGATTTGTAACCACCTAGTCACCCTGTTTACAAATGTATAGATTTTAAGGCCAGAACAGGGACCGTTCTACCATGTGGCCTGACTGCCTGAGGAGTGGGTGTTCAGCCTAAGCAAGTGAAGATGTGATTCTATCCCTCCAATGGATTGCCTTCTCCTCTGAATTCTGGAAAGAATGACAACTTCTTTCTCTGACAGATAGCACTTGCCATCCTGGGCTCTCTGGCAGCCTTGTACGCCTTGCTGAAGACCAGCAGTTGGGTGCGGAGGTCTAGACTTCAGAATATAAGCTTTACAGTAAGGAATAGATCATAAATGTTGGATATGTGCCTGTACACTGCATATTGCTGCCTTCTGAACATTGCCAGAATGTGATGATACCCCAACTCTGAGACTGCAAATATACTTGAGTGTTTCCCCAATTCCCAACTGGCCTATTGTAAATTCCTTATCTCATGGTCTTCCTCCGTCCTTACTTGCTAGATTTTATGAGGTCTAAAATGCTTCAGCCCAACTGGTATGTCATTAGGAAGCAGGATCACACCCATGTCCTTGGTCAACTCCACCAGCTTTCTATCCAGGTCTGAATCCAGTTCAAAGTAGCCTCTACTTTCTGACTCCTTCCCTGCTCCACTGATTTTGTTCTATCCAGACTCCGTGAGCTCAGGTACATCTATTATGTTTCCCCTGCTCCCACTGTGTACATCCATTCCTGGTCTGCTCCACACTCTGTTTCCATGCACCTCTCTGGGGTTTGGAGGGGTTACCCTTTCCTGTGGTTCCCCCCTCTCCTCTGAATCAATCTCTTTAAACCTCACCTCGAGCTGCTCTTTACTCTGGGATTAAAGGACAGTGCGTACGGACACAAAGGCAGGGCTAAGAGCTCCATACACAAAGTTGTGGGTACAATAGAAACCTGGGGATTAGAACGCTGGGTTCTACTCCTGGTTCTAACCAGTCCCTGCCTCATTTTTGCCCTCTGTAAAATGGGAATAATAACACCAGCCCCAAATAGAGTCAGAGGTTTCAGTCATTAGTGTCTATAAAGTGTCTGAGATCCTCGGATGGAAAGCACTAGAGAGAGGGGAAATTCCTCCCTATTACTCTGGGACAGAGGCACCTGCATTAACTCTCCACATGGCCATTATACAGCTGCATTAGCGTTGCTGATCCAGCAGCTTCTGAGATGATGTCATTAAGCCAGCTGAAAGCTGCTCTGCTATTGATTAGGAGTTTCAGATACACAGTGCGGGAATTGCTTGATCTAACACACATTTCCTACTGGAGGGAGTGATTGCTGCATTTAGGACCACACTCATCCCTGGCAAAAACAGGTGCAGCTCCTGCTAACATCCATGCTGGAATTGGCCCATGGTCTGTAAAGCTCTTTGAGATCCTTCTGGATGTAAAAAGGATTCCAAGTTCCAGCAGTTGACCCCAAGACAAAGGTCAAGGGCCAAGCCAACACACATAATAAAGGTTTTTCTCCTCCCAATATTTGTCCATTTCCTTTTTCCTTCCCCAGATTTTAGTCAAGTTCTTTGCCTTCTTTGCTGGGGCCCTGGCCAACACCTTCTTCGTGGTCGCCCTGGGGATGGGAATTTATTGGCTCATTGTTTTCAAGGTGAGTTGCTGTGTTTCTTTGTGCATTTTGCCTGGTTCTTTCCTGAGTCCCTAGCTCAGCGGTTCTCAAACTGTGGGTCAGGACCCCAAAGTGGGTTGCGAGCCCATTTTAATGGGGTCGCCAGGGCTGACTTAGACTTGCTGGGGCCCAGGCCAAAGCCAAAGCTTGAGTCCCACCACCCAGGGCCCATGTCCAACCACCTGGGGCTCAGCTTTGGCCTCCCAACCCGGGGTAGTGGGGCTCGGGTGAGCTCAGGCTTTGGTCCCCCCTCCTTGGGTCATGTAGTAATTTTTGTTATCAGAAAAGGGTCACGCTGCATTGAAGTTTGAGAACCCCTGCCCTAGCTACTCGGCCTCTTGGCTTAGTTCTGGGGCTCACTGTGATCTGGCTGGCTTGGTGCTTGATAGATTTGGTATCAAGTCACACAGCCCACGAAAGCTTATGCTCAAATAAATTTGTTAGTCTCTAAGGTGCCACAAGTACTCCTGTTTTTTTTTTTGTTTTTTTTTTAAATCTTCAGAGTCTGAATTTTTTATATGCCTGCCTTCAGGGACATGGAGAGTCTGTGCCAAAGCACAGGATCAAGCCCAGCCAGATTGCTGCAGGTTGAAGCAGGCTCGGAATAAAGAGACGATGGAACATCTCATTCCTCCAGGGAGATCAACTGGACTGTGGAAAGGTTCCCCGCAGCAAGTGATGGAAGCCCAGTTGCTTGGGATATTAAAAATCTGATAGACAAAGCACTGGGGAATCTACACAGTGGGCTAGAGCAGCAGTTCTCTGCCCATGGGTGGAGTGTGACCCCAGATTTTCCTTGATCTGCAAGAAATGACAAAATTTTTTCTCCTTCTGTCTAAATTCATTTAATCCATCCACAGGGTCAGCAGTCTTCAGCGGTTGAGGTTATGGTGCCCCCGGCAGGCAGTCAAATAGAAACCAACTTTATTATCTACTTGTCCTGCGCTTTTGTGTTAAAGGTAAGCAGGAGAGCGTGTGGAGAGAGGGCAGAACTGGCTGCTGCGGGGCAGGGGTCGGCCTGGGAGGGTGGGACAGCGTGTCTCAAAAGTTTCAAAACCCGCCTAAGAGTAGGTCAGAAGCCAAAATACTGGGGAAATGCCGTTTTCTTTGCAGTTCCAGCCTGTCTGAAGCCCACAGTCCTGGAAACAGCCTCTTCTCAGGAGATCTCATAGGTTCTCATAGCTTATCTGTAAGTTAGCTGTGGCCTTTGGCTTGGGATTCTGGGCAGCTCCTGGGGTCCCTTTGCTAAAGCCAGGGCCAGCTCAGACAGGCTGTTGGCCCTGCAGCCACGGAGCTTCGCAGCTGGTTGAAGTTCTGGTGCTCCCGGTGGCTTGCGTTTTGGTGTATGGGTCAGCGTATGCGGAGCTCCATCCCCACACACCCTCCCACAGCATTGTAGTAGTTACCTGCCTAATCTGAGCTGCCTGCACCTCTCTCTGCCCCAGGGATTGCTTCTCCTTCATGAGCAGTTTGCAGTTTGGGGCAGGTGGGAGAAGGTCTGGGCTTTTGCAGCCCCCCCCCCCCAAAGAAATGGCTTCACAGAGGGTCCCCAGGTTTGGCTGAACCGGCCCTGGCTAGAGTGAGACTGCGATGCTGACTGGCTGTGTGGTAATGAGCTAAACCTTTCTGGTTGCTCTCATTTCAGGCTGTGGACTTGCTTCATCTCCTGATCACCCAGCTAACAGTCTCCATCTTCCTGATAGCCTGGGAAAAGCCAAAGGAGAAACCAGCATTTAAAGCACCGGCAGGTCAATTCAACCTTTCACTCTCTGTGCCCTCTGTGTTTATAAACCACCCTGTCATAGAGCAGCCCTGACTGGAGCTACCTCCTGCAGCACGCCACGGCATGAATTAGGGCTGCCAATTTTCTGACCAAACGAAACCGAATGCCCTTGCCCCGCCCCGTCTCCAAGGCCCCGCCCCTTTCACTCCATCCCCCCCTCCCTCTGTCGTTCGCTCTCCCCCACCCTCACTCACTCGCTCATTTTCACTGGGCTGGAGAGGGTCCCTTTTCGACCAGGTGTTCGGTTGAAAACCTGCCTCCGTTTCTCTCCTACTGAGTCCCCGGAAATAGTCCATACAGTCTTTCTTTGTGCAAATGGCCCTTGTGGGGTTAATTATGATAGAAAAAAGCCCCAGGCACATAAGAAGTCCCAACACCATAATAACCCAGGCAATACACCAACTACAGCCCCCGGCACCTGGGCTCCACCCGGCGTCCCTGGCGCCCCTCGCTCGCCCCGGCTCTGAGAGCCGGCAGTCATCGCTATCCTTCTCTGCCGCCTTCAGCCTTCTCTGGCCTTGGCTCTCCGGCTCAGGATGGACAGCTGGCTAGCCCCTCCACTGGCTTCCTGATCATTCCTCCTCCTTTCAGAGGGGGCCTGCAGAGAGCTCCTGGCAGCTTTCCCCAGAGACCCCCTGCAGTCCCCGACCTTTCCTCGCTGATTCTCATCAGGACTTCCCCTCTCTGATTCCCCTGCTCCTTTATAACCCCCGCCCCCAGGTGCTGCCCCACCCTCTTAACTGACCAAATTGGGAGCATCTGTTCTGGCACGAGCTGGCACAGGGACCAGCCACCCTGATGCGCGCACACAGAGGGCCAGCCCTGCACATGTGCCCTTTCCACTTCTCTCTTGAGGATTCAGTGCTGAAGGATATTATCAAACATCAGTGTTGCAGAAATATCAATGGAATGCTCATTGGCTCCCCTTCACTTAGCAAGCAGGGGAGGGCAACGTGGTCGACTGAGCCTGGGGGGAGAGGGGTCAGGGCTCCTGGGTTCGATTCCTGACTGGGTGGGTGACTAACTGTGCCGCCTCAGTGAAGTCACTCAGGGTGCGTCTACATTGCAGTCAGAGGTATGGCTTTGATTTAAATAGCTCCAAAAACAATAGCAGTGAAGTTGCGCCATCACAGCCTGGCAGCACGGGCTGTCCAAGCCGGCCTGGAACAATGGCTCCATGTCTAGTTGGCAGCCGGTATCAAGCGGAGTGCCCCAAGGGTCGGTCCTCGGGCCGGTTTTGTTCGATAGCTTCATTAATGATCTGCAGGATGGCGTGGATTGCACCCTTAGCAAGTTTGCAGATGACACTAAACTGGGAGGAGAGGTAGATACGTGGGAGGGTAGGGATAGGATACAGAGGAACCTAGACAAATTAGATGATTGGGCCAAAAGAAATCTGATGAGGTTCGACAAGGACAAGGGCAGAGTCCTGCACTTAGGACGGAAGAATCCCATGCACCGCTACAGACTAGGGACCAAATGGCTCGGCAGCAGTTTTGCAGAAAAGGACCTAGGAGCTACAGTGGACGAGAAGCTGGATATGAGTCAGCAGTGTGCCCTTGTTGCCAAGAAGGCTAATGGCATTTTGGGCTGTATAAATAGGGGCATTGCCAGCAGATCGAGGGAACGTGATCCTTCCCATCTATTTGACATTGGTGAGGCCTCATCTGGAGTACTGTGTCCAGTTTTGGGCCCCACACTACAAGAAGGCTGTGGAAAAATTGGAAAGCATCCAGCAGAGGGCAACAAAAATGATTAGGGGACTGGAACACAGGACTTATGAGGAGACGTTGAGGGAACTGGGATTGTTTAGTCTGCAGAAGAATGAGGGGGGATTTGATAGCTGCTTTCAACTACCTGAAAGGGGGGTTCCAAGAGGATGGATCTAGACTGTTCTCAGTGGTAGCAGATGACAGAACAAGGAGTAATGGTCTCAAGTTGCAGTGGGGGAGGTTTAGGTTGGATATTAGGAAAAACTTTTTCACTAGGAGGGTGGTGAAACACTGGAATGCGTTACCTAGGGAGGTGGTGGAATCTCCTTCCTTAGAAGTTTTTAAGTCAGGCTTGACAAAGCTCTGGCTGGGATGATTTAGTTGGGGATTGGTCCTGCTTTGAGCAGGGGGTTGGACTAGATGACCTCCTGAGGTCCCTTCCAACCCTGATATTCTATGATTCTGTGACCCCAGGTATGTGCTGAGCACCTTGCCCATGCTGTTACAGCTTCATGGCCAGTGTTACTTGAGCTAGCTACAGCAAAGCTAGCTTTTTGTCTGACTGCAGTGTGGACGTCCCCTTAGGGTCAGATTTTCAGAAATTGCTTTGGGGTTACCTCCATTTTTAGGTGCTCAGTTTCAGCTTGGGTGAAATCTTGACCCTACCAAAGCCAATGAGACTTTTTCCATTGACTTCCACAGCCAGGATTTCACCCCCACACTCCCCATGCTAAGCTGTACTCAGCATTGCAATGTTGAAGTCTCATTTTCTAAAGAGATTAAGGAGCCTGATTCCTCTGTGGGGCTGAGCAGCCCTGTCTGCAGCAATGGCTAAATACTTTTTAATATCTGGGCAGAAGGGATTTAGAAGCACAATCCCACTAACTTGTGCCTAAGTGACTTGAGGACTTCTGAAAATCCCCCCCACCCGAGGTGTCGAAAGCCCAGAAAGAGAGGCCCTTTTTTGAAGAACATGATGATAATCCCTGCTGTACAGCACAGGACTGCGTTGCTGCTGACTTGGCTAATTAGTGTTTATAAAGCACTTCCAGATCCTCTGCACTTCTGGGAAATCAGTGGCAGCTTGGCAGGCGGCTATTTTGGGAGCTAGCTCACCTCTGATAGTAACGATTTCATATCGAGAGTGGTAAATTAATGGAAGTGAGGCTCAGGGAAACCCAACTGTGTGGAGCTTTGTGTCCTAGGAGCCTGTGCCGGTTTTTAAAATAAAGCAAATTGAAATCAGTGTGTTGTTTTCCCCTTAGGAGGGCAGAGGGCCACTTCCTCTGTGAGTATTTGGAGAACTTTCCTGATAGCCAATGAGTGGAATGAGATCCAGACTCATAGGAAATTGAATCCATCGCTTCAGCTGTTCGCAGTGTTACTGCTCCTGGAGGTACGTGGGAGGTGGGGAGAGAGACACCTGGAGGAAGTAAGTAACCTCTGGGATCTGGCACCAACCCATCCATAGTCCCTGGCGCGCTCTGCAGATATAATTCCGGACGTGACACCATGGAAAAGCACTGCCACCATTCTGTGTGTCAGTCTGCAGCTCTGATCACGGAGGGGAACCGGAGGCTTGTTTGAGGTTTCGACTGAGCTTTGGGCAAGGGTTCAGGGAGAATGAGACATGTTTTGTATTTTAATCCCAACCAGTCTGAGCATCTGTAATGAGGCGGCATCTCAGTGACTGGCCCTCTGTGGAATGAGATGGGCTTGCAGTTATAGCACGCAGCCACCAGATGTCTCTGTGTGCTGTGGAGAGAGTGAGTCAACCAGGTTATGGTCACTGGTGAAGAAAGGAGACAAAGCCAGAATTTAGGCTTTGTGGAAGCCTGGTTAATTGTGTCTGTTGTGTATAGTCGTTTATTAAATGCCTCCTTTTAAGGACTGAGAGCCTATGTAGCATGGTACTCTGGGTATGGACCGTTCAGAGCCTGGCAAAATTTGGGAAGTGAGAGAAGAATCCCGTTTCTTGGTTAAGTCCTTTTCCAGAAGCAATCTCTACCTTTGCACCTCCAATTTCTTGCCTCTGCAGTGACTTGTATTTGTGCACCCAAACAGCATTTTACACTTGCAAATTAGGCAGTTAATTATGCACACCATTTGCACAGATCAATGTGGGAGTTTTTGTATGTGGAAAAAAAATTGTGGGCATGAGATTGTGGGCACTGATTTAGAGGCTGGTTGAAAATTTGGTCCCAAGAGCTCAGGAAGCAGGAACCTTTCTATGCCCTGTCCATCACCCTGGGACCTGAAAGCCTTATATGCTGGAGACTTTTGCAGAAGGGTTAGGAATTCAGGGAACAGTCCAGGTTTGCTGTAACCTTCCAGGATTTGCCATGGCCAGTTGTTGTTTATTCATACCTACAATGGGCTTAGGGGCCTCGCGGCCCCTGGAGAACTCATCTCACGTAGGGGTTCTGATTTACTTCACCTGTTTTTATTTCAGGTTGTGGGCTTGAAAAACATCGCATCACGAGACCTGAACCTGGATCTGCACCCCGGCACTGACACTTACCTGGCTGCCTGGAGCCCAGTCCTTAGATTTGGGATTGCTGCTTCTCTCTGGCTGGCACTGGGAATTGCACAGGTTATGCTCTGCCTGTCATGTTGGAAAAGTGCTTTGGGGAAATTTAGGGTGTGAAAGAAGCCAAGAGCACTCAGGATCAGACCCTTTTTGAGATAGGGGAGGCACAGCCAGATATCAAAGTTTTCCTAAGGGTGTGGGTTTAATCTCCACCTAGGCAGCCCAAAGATGGGCAGAAGAAAGAGTTTAGCATTTCATCCTTTCACTCCTCTACTACGGCACGAATGATGGAGATTAGAAAAGGAAAAGACTTTTGGGTCATCATCCAATCTAGCATTAATGCCTGAAACCCTGGAACATCTGTCAGCACTGGCTTTGAGCCTATGTACTTGTGTGGGACTTGAACTTGTGGCCTGGTGGCAAAAGTGTTACCCCCGTGAGCCACGGTGATGGACAAAAATGAGTGCTCCCGAAAAGGTGGGAGGAAAGGAAACTTTGTATTGTCTTGCTTCCCGGGACATGTTATGTGAAACTTCTGCTAAGTCACAACAGTGCAGCTGTGTGTTGCTGTTTCTGCAGGTGGTGTTTTTCATAGGCATCTACGAGCGGTTTGTGGAAGACAAGATTCATCAGTTCGTAGATCTCTGTTCTATGAGCAATGTGAGTCTTGCCCTGGGTTAGCGATGGATCACATGCACTAAAGTCAATGGAGCTGCACCAAATTTACACCAAGTGAACATGTAAAGAGGTGCTGTTAAGATGCAAATTATATTGTAAAATGATTTTGTTTCTTTGTCTCCCTAATAACACCCTCGTTAACTAAAACAGGGGAACTCTAAGATTCTAATTTACTTTCCACCGGACTAGGAAAGGGCTCAATTTCCAGCCAGACTCCCCTTGGGGGTGTGCGCAAAATCTGGACATGCACCACTCTGTGCACACAAACCTTACATTTGCACACCTTGCAACCCGCACTGTGCACACACATTGGGCAGTTAGGCCTGTGGATGCAGGTGTGCATGCTCAGTGGTGTGCATACGAATTTCATGCTGGCACAAAGCAGAGGCCAGCTGACAGCCTGACCCTAAAGGGCTGGGGGCAGTGCCGGGTAAAGTCTCCCATCCACCAGGTACTTTATACTACGTATCAGCTTTCTTCTTATGCCTGGTCACTGTGCTTCCTCCCTGCGCTGGTGGCGTGGCTAGGAACCCACTCTGCATCTTCATCCACTCTTGGATTTCCCATGCGCCCAGAAAGCCTTTTTGGTTTCTTTATACTAATGGTCTATGAAAACGAGCGATTTGGAACAGGTCTGAGGTTGAGGAGGAAACGAGTGAGTAACAGCTCTCCTTCCCTTTGCTGCCACAACTCCCCTTGCTCCGGGTTGATTTACTACCATGAAGAGCTGCTCTGAGTGTATAAGCACTGGATGTAACCCAAGTCTACTCCATAGATTGCCAGCAGCTCAGTGTGTCCACCACAGACAAAGCGTGTTTGGAAGAGGGGGGACATGGCATCATGAAGCATAGGAGGCTGGTGCACACTGCACGTTTCTGCGCTTGACCTCCAGAAATGTCATGAGCTTCTCATCCTCCACGTCCTATTCTCCATCCCTGCAGGTGTCTGTCTTCATCCTGATGCACGGATGCTACGGCTTCTACATCCATGGGCGGAGCGTGCATGGCCATGCAGATGTGGGCATGGATGCCATGCATGCCTGCCTCAGGAAAGAGGAGGTAATCCAGCCACCTTGTTCGGCCTTACTTCCTAGTCACTCCTTCTCGAACCTGCTGGTCTCTGCATCTGGAGGGCTGCCATCCGTAGGGGGGCCAGTGCAGGGTTTACCACAAGGCACAGGAGGTAGGCAGTACTTGCCTCATTTATGTTTTCTTTAATGCAGAGGCCTTCGTCTTTGCCTTTAGCAGTGGGTGACGTGATCCTTGTGCACAGATTCTGGAATCACTCTGCAGAGGACTGTGGGATCTTGGGACCTACGGCCCTATGGAGATGCCAGACAGTATTATTGCCTTTCCCTGATTACACTTTAGTTGTCTCCCTTGGCAGGAGAACCTGTGTCCTCTAAGAGGTCTGGAGGCCAACTCTGACATTCAGACCTTCGAGGTGCTTCTCACTGACAGAGCCAGGCAGCTGTATGACAAGATAACGCAGCCCTTGACAGAGGTATTTTGCCCTTTGCAGGGCTAGCTAGGCTTCTTACTGTTGGCTTTTTCATGCTTTTCTTTACATGGGTTGGTTTTCAATCCTCTGCTCTCGAGATTTCTCAGACAGGAGCAGAAGAAACCTGCAGTGATGTTGAGTTCTGTGAGTGTTATTACCAGAACCGTTGTGAAGGCTGGTGTTGGAAAAAAATCAGAACCCTTTCCAGCACAGTCACACCTTAAAAAAAGGATGACGATAAATCCAGCCCTTCCTTAGTGATGATGCTAGAGAATAGTTGGAGTAGCCTGGAACCCTAACTGTGTCTCCAGCTGTCAAATGCATTTTACCTTCTTACTGCTCTTCATCTCTCCATCCCCATTTCTGAACTCCCTGCTCCAGGAGACACCCTAACAGAGAACGGTGCACAACTTTCAAAGCACAACGGGAGATGGTCTAAACCTAAACCCTTTGTAACACATTAATAACTGGCCACTGCATTGGTAACTGGTCATATCTTCCTTATGGCGGAACCCTTCTTCACATCCAGTTGATTTCAATGGAAATTAGGAGTCTAAATACCTTTGAGGATCTGTCCCTTATTCCTGTAATCCAAGTGGGGTAGGGTTTTGTGATTTTGATGCTGGAGGTCCCGGATTCGTCCATGGTTCATTACAGCCAGATCCAAACACAGCTGAACTTCCTAGGTGGAGGCTGGAATCCAAACCATGGTTCAGATCTGAATCCTGCAGCTGACCCATCTCTCTGTAATGATCTGAAGCAACAACGCCCCTTATCCAAAGCCATCCATTCCAGACTCGACAATTGTGACTTGGGACCCTTTCTAAAGGAAACCCCAAATGAGGCAAGTGTCACTGGTGTCATGCTCTGTTACACACTGGAAAGTCTGCACAGATGCAGGAACCTTTGGGACAGATAAGTTCTTGCCCAAGTCAGGTTCTGATGCTCAAAACCACTAGAACTTGGCTAGCTGAGCTGAGGTTTGTGTTTGTTTGAATTCAAATCAAATGAGCAAATACAATTGCCCAAACTTCCGTGATCCCAATTGGATGAGTTTTGCACAGCTCCACCTGTCACCAGCATCACTCACTCTCACCTGAGTTGAGGTGCATGCTTGCAAAGTCCCTTTGATTCCATTTCTTTAAGGACTACAGGCTGCCCAGCTGCTTGTAACTACATCTTGGCATATGTGGGTCATAACTGAAAACTCCCCAGTTGTGGGTGTCTGCCATGCAAACCAAAGGCTCCAAAGCAGCAGGTGAAAATTGAGCCAATATCCCTGCTGCCAAAGTGAAAATTTGAATGAAAACAAATTATTTTTCCTCAGAAGCAGAGAGCTGAGCTCCCTGGGCTCCCACTGTGAACTGAAAGTGCTTCTGGGAACCTTCTTTGCAGGGCCCGAGAGGCGTGAGAGTCAGGGTCGACCTACATGAGCAAAGACTAAGGAGTTATTACGCCTTGAATCGATTTCTCAGCTCATTCCTTGAACACGTGAGCCCATTATTTGCCTTTTCCAAAGGTCTGGTTGTGTCCACCCTAAGATTTTAGTGGGAACTAGTGGTTGGAGTAAGAGACTGGGAACTGGGACTCCTGGGTTCATTTAGTCTCTGTCGCTGACTCACTGTGTGACCTTCAGTAAGTCGCTGCCCCGCTCTGTGCCTCAGTTTCCCCAGCTGTAAAATAAGGATGATCGTCCCTTTCTCACAGGCGAGTTCTGAGGCTTAATTAGTTGATATTCATGAAGGGCTTTGAAATTATCCGATAAACGGCACTTTAGGAGAGCAAAAAGTTTTATAGGTGCTCTGGACACCAGGCATAGCACCAGGTCTGGTGTCTGATACCGAGGCCAGCAGCTTGCTCATCCCCAACAAGGGTTGAATTGGAGGTCATGGCTCCGATTTAGGTCCCAATGCCCAAAGAGCTGGGGTGGGGGTTGGTTAAATGACTCCAGGTTGGGCCTACCTCTCCAAGGAACCTCTTGCTCAGCTGACCCCCCCGTCCCCGGCTGGCTGTGAAGCAAGTCACATGCAGCAGATCAGGGGGTGCAGCCACGAGGTTTGTCGGTAGTATCTGTTCAAATCTGCAGTTCAGGGGCCAAACCCCAACCTCAACTATGCCTCCCACTGCAGCCCGCGGGCATTGCATGCATGGACCTGACGGTAGGAACTGCCCCAGTGTACTTTGTACACGATAACTCCAAACACGGTGGAGTGCCCATTCCCTAGCACCCTGCTGCCTTCCCTGCAGATGGCTCCTGATCCCAGTCACTCTTGGAATGACAAAGAATCCCCTCCTGATATCTACCCAGAACCACTACTTCCCGAATGGGGGAAGGAGGATGCTGTCAGCGATGAGGCGTTGACCAGGAGTTCTGGGGTTCAGTTCCCAGCTTTGTCACGGACTCCCTGTGTGACCTTGGCCAAGTCACTTAGGGCCAGATCCTCCAAGGTGTTTAGGCTCCTAACTCCCCTTGATTTCAAAGGAGGTTAGGAGCCTAAATACCTTTGATCAGTGGTCCCAGTTGCCCACCTGTAAAATGGGGTGAATGCTTCTGTTGCCCTGTCTAGGGAGACTGTAACCTTTCGGGGGGCCAGAACTGTTTCTCTTGCTGAGTGTTTGCATATACAGCGCCTAGCATAATGGAACCCTGCTCTCTGGGAAGATGGTGAGCTCTGAGCTAGATGGACCATTGGTCTGACCCAGTATGGCCATTCTTATGTTCTTCTCTCTGGCCCACTGAGCTATTTGGACACCATGGTGAGGCTGCCATGTGCATCACTACTTCTCCTAACCCCACTGACAGCACTGGCATTTCTCCCCCAGGCATACAGAGATATGGACTACATCGTGAAGGACAAGTTCTTGGAGGGCATCATGGACATGGAGTTCCAGGAAGCGGTAGACATGTCCATTCTGTACACAGGTAGCTCGCTGCACTCTTCTTGGGAGCTTATTTACTCAGATGTGAATCCTCCTGGTCCTCTAATTGCTGGCAGACATCAGCAAGGCGTGGCTGCAGGCTGGGATGCTCAGGGGTTAGCTGCTCTGTGCAAACTGGAAATGTCCTGAGTTAATCACCTAAGCCAGTGGGTCTCAAACTTTTTTACTGGCGACCCCTTTCACATAACAAACCTCTGAGTGCAACCCCCCTAACAAAAATTAAACACCCTTTTTCATATATTTAACACCATTATAAATGCTGGAGGCAAGCATGGTTTGGGGCGGAGGTTGAGAGCTCACAACCCCCCATGTAATGACCTCGTGACCCCCTGAGGGGACCCGAACTCCAGTTTGAGAACCCCTGACCTAGGCCTTGCAGTCACTCGTGCCATTCGGTCACAGCTACTGGGATCCATCACATGCTGATTCAGGTAGTGCTGGCCCGGGGTGGAGATGGGGTGACAGACCTCAACCTGTTGGGAAGGGGTGGGCAGAGCGTGCCCCACTGTAGACTTCCAACGTTTGTTCCCAAGTGGAGGGACGATATTGGCTTCTAAGATCCCCGAGACCTCACTACCCAGGATCACTCAGCTCCCCCTTCCTCCTGCAGCTGCCAGGTCTGAGCATCTCTCATTCTACCTGACTGAGTCCTCTGCTCTCTACTAGCTGAATCTGAGAGGTAGGACTTGAGCCCTGCAAGGGTACAGGGGCCTTTAAACCTTCCTGCCAACATAGGGGCTGGGCTCTCTTGGTCAGATTCTGCTCCCTTTGTGCAGTGCCAGAGCCCACTGTCGCTGACTCAGCCACCTGCCCTGGTCTTCCATGCATGAGGCCGTGACCCCCAGCTATGCCCAAGGGCTGCCCAGCTTGAGGAGGACCTGCCCCAGCTGCCTGTGGGTTCAGACACCGCAAGCATTTTTGTAACATTCTCACCTCCTGCTGGAATGGATGCTGCCCTGGCAGGAGCTGGGGGCTCCCATCCCATTGAGACAAGAGGGGGCACTCTCCCTGCCCCAGCCAAGGGGAAGGAGAGCCATGGACAGCACCAAGCCTGTTTTTAGCACAGGAGCTGTGCTCCCCACCCTGCCCCGCCTTCCTTTCACCCCGGATGCACCCAGGAAAAATCAAGTATTCCCCAGTCCAGAAGGAGCAGCATGGTGGGGCGGATTTAGCCCTGTGCTGTTGCTAGGGCTGGGATCATGCCTGCAGGCTCTGTATATAGGGCCATGCCTGTCGTGCCCTCCACAGCAGTATCTTCAGCAGAGTTTAACGGCTCTACCGTGGCCTCATGCACCCGCCTGTGGGGCATGACGTCTGTCGTCCATGACGTCCATGCTCTAAGCAGCTTCTTCCTGCCCCCAGATGCCAGTGCCTTGTTCAGCAGGACTCTCTTCTACAACAACGAGCTGGCCTTGCTTCTCTTCGACACCCTGCTCTTCTCGGTCGTCGACCTGGGAACGCAGAATTTCATGCTGGCCACAATCATCACCTTTGTTGTGCAGAAGGTAAAGCCTGCGGCAGGCGCTAATGCCAAGTGCTAGGTTTTCTACAACGAGTAGGTGTCCAAATGCTGCCCTCATTTGCAAATAGGCTAATCACAGCTAGTGATTTGCCTGCACAGTGATCCAACAAGTGCCGACAATCAAGATAATTACATCATAGGCATTTATGCACCTCCGTTTTTAGACCCGTCTCTAAAAGTGGCTCAGAAACCCATCCCAGCTGAAACGCCCCTCCACTATTGCTGTGTATCCCCTGCTTGGCTGAGTTCAGCCATGTTGAATAGTCAGAATCGCTTCACACTGGGAATCCGTGGCAAAACATAGCTTCTGATCAGATTGTTCATTTCCGTGAGGGCTGTGGTGTAACAGCATCCTTCAGAGTGCTTGGTCTGCCTGTGGGGGTTTTATGGTGCTGCCAGGGCAGGTTCTGGCTAGCCCGAGTCTGCAGCTGTCCACACGCTCTGTTCTGCTTTCAGTTGGTGAAGATGCTGCGGCATGCGCTTGGAAGGAGAAATCTGGCAGCAAAAACGCTAGTAGAGAAGCAGTTTCTGATCTAGAGGTGAATAGGAAGCCGTGGCCACTTACTCCCCTCTTCCCAGTGCCAGCATCAAAGCAAGAATGCCAGGACCCTACAACTAATTTTAGAAGCGAGGACTTTGCAGCCTTGATCCTTCTCGGTCCTTGGCCTGTGAAGGGAGAATGGAACGATCACTGCAGTTTTCCACTCTAGTTACTATGGGTAAAGCTCTGTGCTTCCTACCAGCCCAGGAAACATGCAGCCCTACTGTTATTATTTCTCACTTTAAGTTGTTTCCCAGGCGTATTTTGATTTCACAGCCGAAAGATTCCTTTCTGCTGATCAAACCCTGCTCTGTTATTTAGCCATCAGAATAAGACACCCACGCCCACGGGATTTTTGGTGCTTGTATATTTTTAATTGGGAGACAAAAGGCCACCCTCTGACGCTGACCCTGGTTTTATGGAGCAGCTTTGTTTGTTTCTTAATAGGAAGCAGAAAACATCTGAAAGGAGCAGGGGAATGGCAATCCATGTGCTGTCTACACAATGCATCTGAGCTGCACAGCTCTCTGGTGGGTTCTGCTTAGCTCAGGCAATGGATGCAATCTGCAGGGTAACCCAAATGTAATTTACAAGAAGGGCTCAGTGGGGTCTGATATACCGAGGACAGACCACCTCACACATCCTCTCTCCCTACCTAATTCAAACACCAGCTCAGTCCTTTCCTTCACTAGGCACGAGTCTTATGCAGAATATAGTTTATTGACCTCCAATGGAGGTAAATCACAGGCAGATGCGTGTCCGGCAGATGTGTGTCCAGCATCATTCTGGGCTTTTCTATTCCTTTCATTTGTATTCTACATAGCGCTGTTTCTTTAAACGAAGAGGGGCAGCTGCATTAGACAGAGCAGCTATGTTACACAGCCTGTATTCCTCCAGGGCAGGATTGAGGCTAAAGCCAGGGCTTTGATTTCACTTCACACAGCCGTTGTCTCTGGGATCCACCTGGAGCGCATGCTCTGATTCCAGGGTTGGACTGAGCCTCAGGATTCACAGCCAAAATGCAGGAATTCCAGCTGGTTTTGCACTGACAGCATGGATTCCAGTGGCAACCCATCAACAGGCCCAAGTTCGGAGGGACACAGTCTGGCACACTTAAAATTAAGCACGGGCTTAAGTGTTTTTCTGAATAGGGACACTTTCCTACACTGGAGCCAAACTTCTGAAGGAAACAGCCCATCCCAGAGCAACTTGGGCTGTGATGCAAGTGTTGTCTGTTTCTAGGACAAAGAGAACTGGACGAGTGACCAAGTGCTGAAATTGGCAGAGACTCCCATGGCTATAGCAAACAGCCTCCTGCAAAGGATCCGTGCTTGTTTCACTTTGTTTTGGTTTGAATATATGAAGATTTAGTGTGTTTGCTGCTAGGAACATTTATTTTTTAAAACAACCACGTGTTGGGTTTAAGCCTGTTTTAATTTTCTCTAAATCAGTGACTACATTTAATAAAAAATACAAAAACCACCAACTTCACTGATGGTCTCAAAACACCACCACCATTTCACGGGTACAGAATGAGATAGTCCCCAATTTATGAAGGTCACATCAACAGAGTAAAAGCTCAGCAGGTCTCCACATTAGAGCTCTTACTAATAAGGGCTTGTCTACACAGCCACATCCAGGAAAATTTATCCGAATTAACTAAAGGGGTGAATCTGAAGTGGATTAATTAAACTGCATTAAATCCCTTTGTGGATTCTGTTGTTCAGATTTAAAGTGGCTTTAATGCAGTTTAATTTAAATCACTCTGGCAGTGAATTCAGCTATGCTGCATTAAGGCCACGCTAATTCTGAAAGAGGGTGTTCATATGGGGTTTAGTGAGGTATAACTAATTCACTTCAAATTCACCTCTTTAGTTAATTCAGATTAACTTTCCTGGATGGCCCTGTGTAGACAACCCTAGGCTCCTGAAGGAGTGAACTGGCACTAATCTGCTCACCTCCTTCAAATCACTTGATTTCATAATATGACCTTAAAGTTTTCCTCTCAAGGTTGCTTTATTCTTTCCAACAGTCATTCTAGGGAGAACCCATTAATTACAGAACCATACTCTAGGGCTGTGCATGTCTGTCACCTTCCAGCCAAGCATGTGAAAGCCCCTCAGAAACACCCCCGAGATGTAAATATGGTGGATCCTGTTCTGAAGCACCTATCTCGCCCCATGCATTGTATAGGGAGCCTAGGTGCCTTCCATTTTACATGGGGAAATGGAGACAGACAGGAGTGGTGATGTGCTCAAGGCCATTCAGTGAGTCAATGGCAGAGCTGGGGATCGCTCCCAGGTCTCCTCAAACCCGTTCTGGTGCTTTCTATTGCTAATGCGGTCTAAACAAGCAAATAACAATCAGTAAATAAATGGGCTGGTGTGTAGCCCTATGTCCCCTGTCCACTTCCAGGGAGCTTGACAACATTTTAAAACAAAGCAGGTTGAAAACAAACTTAAGGAAGCACATCTTCACCCAGTGCATAGCAACCTGTGGAACTTGTTGCCATGGGTGATGGATATAATAGGTCAGGGAAAGCTAAGCCTCCCCTAACCCAGGCTGTGGCCCCACCGCTGCTCCACCTTGAGACCACACCCTCTCTCCCCCTCACCACCCGAAGCCGCAGGAGCTCAGCTTGGGCCAGTGGCCCGGGCTTTGGAGCAGCTGGGGCGGGCAGATGGGCCAGTTCTTGGGGTGGCTCAACTAGGGCTCCTCTGGCTATTGGGTGTGGGGGCCTCAGGCTCTGGCAGGCAAGGGGGGGAGAAGGGGCAGGGTAAGAGCAGGGCCTTGGACAGAAACGGGGGGGCTGGAGGACTAGCCTCCCCACATGGGGCATTCATGCGCTGCCCATGCTTCTTGCCATAGGATGTTGTGAAGGCCAAATGTCTAACTGGGTTAAAAAAAAAACCAAACAACTAGATAAGTTGATGGAGGATAGATCAATCAATGGCTGTTAGCCAAGATCATCAGGGACACAACCCCATGATCCGGGTGTCCCTAAATCTCTGACTGCCAGAAGCTGGGACTGGGTGATGGGGATGGCTCACCGATAATTGTCCTGTTCTATTCATTCTCTCTGAAGCATCTGGCACTGGCCACAGTCACAAGACAGGATCCTGGGTTACATGGACCATTGGTCTGACCCAACGAGGCCATTCTGATGTACTCCATAAAGCTTGGTGGCTGTGCGGAGCAGCACCCCGGTCAGAATTCCTGCTTCCTGTTGCTCAGGAAGCCCATTGCGCTGCACAGCGCTGTGCCCTGCATAACAGGTTTCATAAGACGCATAAACCCCCCAGCTGGCTGAGTCTGGCTCTCCCATGACGAAAAGGCTGTTTGGCCACAACTAACAACGCAGGGCAAAACAAACACCCACCCAGCAAGTGGAGAAAGGGGAGTCCCCATTATAGACAGACACAGAACCCAGTTCAGGAGGCTAATGCAATGAATGGCAGGAGATAGTCACAGCACTTAATGCCCCTCTGGAGGTTGCTCAGATGTCAGATGGGCACAGCCCGCCCTGCTTTTTGTCTGTGAATCTCAAAGGGCTTTACAAAGGAAAGCTTTATCCCTGTTTTACAAATGGGGAAACTGAGGCACAGAGTAGGGCTGTGGTTTGCCGAGGTCACTCAGCAAACCAGTGGCAGGGCCAAGAATAGAAGCCAGGACTCCCAAGTCCTAGTCTAGTGTTCTAGCCACTTGGCCACACTGGCACCTTGGGCACCACCTATTGTGCTTCCAGTGCTCAGGGAGGCTGTTCCACGTGACTGGGTTCTGAAAGGGGCTCCTAAGAACGCTCCAGCCCGCTAGAAAATTAAGCCCTCTGATTGGCTGTCTGCCCCAGCTCCCTGCCTCCTGAGGCTGAACAACCAATCAGAGCTGCTGCAAACAGAGCTCTTGCTCTCCCATCAAATAGCAGCTGTTCTCACTTGGCAGAGGTGGGTGGGGGCTGCTGAAGGGAACAGCCTGAATTTTATCCTGGGGCAGGGATCTCATGCCTCAGACCATGCTCAGCGTGGGTGGAGGTACGTAACAAATGACAACTGGGATTTATTACAAGAGAGGACATATTAAAAGAGGGAAAGTAGGGCTAAACTTCAGCACAGTAACAGCAGGGAAATGCCACTGATGCAGACACACAGCCAGCCTGCTACAAACAGCTCAGTACCCTGTGAGCTCCAACCCTACTGCTTGGGGCAGGGGAAGGTTAGCACACATGAGGATGGCCAAGTTGAGGCCCTCTACCCTTCTTACCATTATCCTGCACTCTTTTTATATTGCACGCTCCCAGGGGATGCTGGGAGTTGTCATCCATGCATTCTGGGGATTGTATTTGCCATGCAGCATACAGGAGACTCCACCTTTCTCTGGGCAGTTCCCAAGCTAATTGGGCAAGCGTGTGGTCTAAGACCCTCTATAATGCAGGCCCCTTTTACTGGGTGGAGGACCTGTAGTGTTACTCTTGCAAGCTGAGGTAACATGGAGGGTGACTCTCTGTTTCCTTAGATCTTAGTTAAGTCTTTTGGTGGGGTGTTTGTGTGTTAATGGGTCCTAGCTGTTGTGTGCAGTCAGCTCTTACCATTCTTGGAGCCCACAGGCTAGCACACAACACTAGCTGTAGTCTACTTCATATTAAATGACTCAGCAGCTGAGGGCTCGCCCAAGGTGCTGTGAGAGTAGCAATGTCCCAGTCAGGAAAATGGCATGATGTGATGTGCACTAAGGCTTGGCAAAGCATTGGAGCACAGACTGTAAGGCCCAGTCATGAAGATCCCCCTTGGGGAGGTTTGCCCCTGCTCTGCCTCTTCCAGCTGCGGCCACACCCCTGCTCTCAGCACCCCCACCCTGCCCCATGGGCCCAGCTGAAGGGGGGGGCAAAGAGCTCAGCCCCTCCCATCATGGTCCCAGTAGGGGACAGCTGAGAGCTTGGTCAGAGCCATGAAGCGGGGCTGAGAGCTTGGTCCCAGACAGGGTTGAGCTCTCAGCTGGGACTGTGGTGGAGGCCCTGGCTGGAGCTCTGGGCCTGGAGCCCCACCCCTGCTCTGCCCCTTCCCTGTTCTGCCCACAGCCCCTTCCCTCTGCGGCCCCTAGGCTGGAAAAGCTCTGTGCCCTGGGGCCATGGTGGAGGGGGGAGATTTTTCTGGGGCCCCCAAATCTGCCACGGTACCCCCTGGCAGCCTGAGGTTTTGGGATGGCCTCCCCCAGCCTCCATTACGTGCTGCCCCCAGTCATGTGCTGAGAAGGGTAGGGTTAGCTGCTCTGGTATGTCTTTACTGATGCTTGGCTCAATGTGGGGGGTTTTATATAGCAAATACTTAGTGAGGTTATTGGACTGAGAAAACCATAGGATGTGGCCTGTTGCCTATGAGGGTAAGAACACTACCATTTATTTAGCACTTTTTCTCGTCAAAATTTCTCAACACTAATTAACTTTCCCAACTCCTCTGTGAGGCAGGTAGCAATAGGATTATCCCTGTAGCAGGGTCCATTGCGCTCACTATTCTTCCCCTCACCCTGGTATCTGAGCACCTTAGCTAGCTCAAAACGCCTGTTGACATCCCTGGAGCTTGGATTTCACCCTGCCACATAGGAGGCTATCAAATCACAGAGCTTGAGTGACCTGTCTGAGCCCACATCCCTTCATATCCCTGGCTTCCAGTCCTGCGTTCTGCTCTTTGGATTATACCTGGCGCTAGAAGATATTTAAGCTGCTTGAGGACCTAAATTAGTCAAATGCCATTAGAGTGTGTAGGCTAGGCCATTCCTTTTGCAGGCTCCTCTCTTCTTCTCAGTGTGTTGCTTCATTGTTGTATTGAAATATTGCCCAAAGGCCCCCATTGGAGGCTGTGTGGTCTATTGGGAAGGGCACTGGTCTGGGAACCAGGAGACTGAGCTATTCCTAGCTCTGCTGCTGACTTGCTGGATGACCCTGAGCAAAGCAAGTCCTGTGTCCCTCAGGTTCCCTCCCACCCTGTGTCTGTCTGTCTATCTGCTTAGATTGTAAACTCCTTAGGGCAGGCATTCTCTTACTATTTGTATGTACAGCACCTAGCACAATGGGCCCAGATCCTGGTTGGGGGCCCTCTAGTAATACAAAGGGCAAATAATCAGGCTGGTGCTGAGCTCATACAAACTGATACCTAAATATAGCTGTGCTCAGTATACAGCACACAACACTGAGAATTTTGTGACTGTGGCGCAGGTAAGATTGGGATTAATCTCCCCCTGTTATCTGAGTTATTTTGCAATTACTGTACCATAAAACTGTTGAGCAGGGAATGGCCAGTTTAATTGCAGTGCACCGATTCACTGTGTGACTATTGCTGGAGCAGCCCACCGCTGGGCTCTGCTGTGAGCTGGCTCTGTGGGAAACAAATTTAAAACCCGACACTCCAAAACCAGCTGAAGAATAAGCAAAGACACAGGGTCAGACGCTCTGCACAAGGAAGAGCTGTTCACAGGGTAGCAGAATCCTTTAGCGCTGCACGGAACTCTCCTGTGTTGTAAATACTGGAGCAGAAGTGCACAGAAGATTTGTGAAGGACCATGATGAGGTCTGCTTTAAGTGCTCTGGCTCCCCTTAGCACCCTGTAGACTGTTTCAGACTAGCCACAGAAAAGGGAGATTGGTGATTCAGAGAGAGGAGGGGATAATTCCACCTAGATGCATTGTGTTCAGTTCAGATAGTGTGCCCCACCCTGCCAGAAGAGGTGTTAAACTGAGTGTGCCGACAGTATCCGCTAGGTCAAGATCCCCCTCGTACTCTGGAAAATTAGGGGTAGTTGGTAAATTCCAATTTGAGACCCTGATTTGGGAAAGCACTTTAGCACAATGCTTAAATATACCCCTTTACATTGACTTCTATGGGAATTAGGCACGTGCTGAAAGTTAAGCAAGGTCCTGAACTGGGGCCAAGGAGTCATTTTCTGCTCACCCCCATTCTCCTCTAGTTTCAATTTTACTTCCTGCCGTAAAGTCTAACGTTGCTGTGTGCTGTTAAGCAGCTGAGGCAGCTTCCCCAGCAACAGCACCTCTCCCCTGGAGGACAGGAAGATCCCGAAGCCTATTCTAGCGATCAGTTTAAGGCCCTGGTTGTGCAAGATGCTCCCTGCATGCGGGCCCAGCTCAGTGGGGCTCAGCAGAGGCGCTGGTAGTTCCCTGCTTTGAATGTGCAGAGGAAATTAATTATGTTTGGCAGAAGCCAAAGCCGCTGAGCAAAGAGCTCCCTGGTGTGTGGACAGGAGCAGAAGCTACCACCTGCCCTATTGTGTTGACCACATGTCTGCACAATATACAGGGCCGGGTGGGGGGGAGCTTGGCTCTTTTCCTTTTCAACGTGGGCATTTATGCGGCATTTGCTCTTCCTTATCTCCTCAGAGGCTGTGCCGGCAGCTTGTTTTCATGCGGCTAGACATGGAGGCTCCCCGGCGCTGCTGCTGTCTTTCCTGAAGTGCGGAGGTGACGTTTGATCCTCAGGCAGGTGGAGATGCAGGTAACGCATGCGAGGCTCGTACTAACACTATTGCCAGAGACAAGCACTTGCGACGCAACGCACCCATGATAAACGTTATTTCTGACTATGGCAGGAGAGCAGCAGCAGGAGCACGAGGAGGCCCTCCTCCCTGCAAGGGGGAGCAGGCGGAGTCATGGCGAACCTGTGTACGGTGAATAGGTCTGGCCAAGCACGTGTCCCTTTGCTTGTTTCAAATCCAGCTGAGGCCTGCTCTGCCTAGCCCTGAGCCCTTGCAGGAGGGCCAGGGATGCGGCAGATCTTTGACGACTGTCCTGTCCTGGTCTCCTAGATTTCATCTCTCCCAGCCAATCACACGTCTTTGCCAGGTGGCCCTCTTTAGCAGAACTAGCAGAGTTGCTGTTGCCGTGATGATCCACTGAACCGTCCTCTTCTCTAATATACGTTAATATGGCTGAAATAGGAGTGTAGATGTTGGTAAATGCTGCATGATGATTGTGTCAATATCCCGTCGATCCCTCAGCTCCAGGCTTGAAATCTTGCTGCCCTAAGCACTTAATGCAAATGCGGTAGCACGAAGGGTCAGGAACTATTGAGATGAAGTACCATGCCGTGACTAAGGGCAGCCCTGAATGCAGAGAGCTGTAGCATGTGAACCAGCCATTCAGATACTTCACTGGCCCCATAGCCTCTCATTCTTGTGTTAGAAACACATTCAGATCAGCAAGCAAACCTGTTCCAGCAAAAGAGGATGCCCTGCTGCTGTACGCAGTATTGTAACAGAGAGCCCTAGTGGTTTCTAAAGATCCCCTGGAGGAGGAGGAAGGTGCGGTATATAAGACAGAATGAGTCCGCGTTGCTCTCCTCTAGCATGCTTCTCTGTAAACTGTACCGCTGGTAACTAGTAAAGCCAGATGTAAGAGTCTAATTGTTATTGGTCCCAACTAATAGCCGTGTTACATGCTATGATAAGGGAGGAAAGGTCAAAGCTGTGTAGAGGGTGTGCGACAGAGACATGCGTGCAAGAGGACAGGTGGTTGCGGAGAAGGCATGGAATGGGGTGGAAATGTTCCTTCTTCTGAGTTTTGCTTAGCTGGCTGCTCCCAGCGGCAAAGCAAACCAACAGCCAGCTTCTCCAGTGCTGCTGAGTGCTTAATTTGTGCAACCAGCCGGGCAAATGGTGCTTTGGCCCATGTGACTGTTGGCTTTGCAGGCACAAGGGCAGCAATGGAGGTCAAGAATTTTCCAAGTGGAGCCTCACATAAGGCTACTAAAGCCATAGTGAGGCACCTAAGTAAGTAGCCTGGCCATTGTACGTAGGCTGAGGACCTACTTCACTGTTGACTAACGTCCTTTATTCTGCGGTATCCTGGAAAATAGGTACCATCCCTGCAAAAGAGGCACCATTGCAGGACCTTCTCCAGGTCCTAGATCCCTGCTTTGACACCAGCTTTTCCTTAGCCAGGTTCCTGCTGCACCAGGAAGCTAGCAGGGACGAGTGTTCCCGTACCCATTGCTACTAGCTGGGCAAGGATTCAAAGCCGTAGCCTAGCTCTGAGAAGATGTAATCTGCAGGGAAAAGGGGAGACATCGACGATGAGACACTGAATGGAGACATTGCTCAATGGGGCTTAGGCGGTTGGAGTCAGAGCTGTGTTGGCAGAGTACCAAGGGAAGAAGCTTGCAATAACTGCAGCCTCTCTAATCCCTCTTAAGTGCTCTGTGGTGTGTCCCCTCCCTTTCCTTCTTGATTCTTTTTCTAACTGTAAATGCACTGTAAAAATGGATCAAAATTGCTTAAATCACCATAATTAAATTGGTATGGGCCCCCTCCCACCTCGGTGGACAATGGCTGGCGCGAAGCATTTGTTCCGTAGACCGAGCAGCAGTCTTTATTGCACTGAAAGCATATTTGCTGCTTGATGGAAGGAGGGGAAAAAAACGTGTGCCTGAAAGGGAAAAATCAATGGGGCTCATTTCTCCCTGGATGCGTCGTGCTGGGCCATTCAGCTGGCTGACATCGCAGGAGGCCAGGCGCGCGCAGCATGGGGCCATATCCCAAAAGGATCTCTGGCTCAGTCCTGCAGGCACGGTGGAAATGCTGCAGCTGCAGGGAAAGCCAGCAGCTGCATGATCTCCCCTCACCAGCTGGTGGCGCTGAGACTATGCTGTCTGGAATTGAGGGATCTGTGGTTGCAGACTGTTCTGTTCAGGTCTGATTCAAAGCTCACTGAAGTCAATGGGGGTATGTCTACACTTGACGCACAGCCTGAGCTCTGACTCAGATTTGAGCCCAAGCCCCCTTCTGTCTACACACAGATCAGCCTGAGTAGGATCAGCAAGCACTCAGGACCCACGTCCCTGCTAGGGGGGTGGGTCAGAGCCCAAGTCCTGCTGTGACTTGGATCCAAGCCCTGTCATTTGGCAGCGTGGATGCAGCTCAAACCGCGGAGCTGAGTCATAGACTTCAAGGTCAGAAGGGACCATTATGATCATCTAGTCTGACCTCCTGCACAACGCAGGCCACAGAATCTCATCCACCCACTCCTGTAATAAACCCCTAACCTATGTCTGAGCTATTGAAGTCCTCAAATTGTGGTTTAAAGACTTCAAGGTGCAGAGGATCCTCCAGCAAGTGGCCCAAGCCCCATGCTTCAGAGGAAGGCGAAACCCCCCCAGGGCCTCTGCCAATCTTCCCGGGAGGAAAATTCCTTCCTGACCCCAAATATGGCGATCAGCTAAACCCTGAGCATGTGGACAAGACTCACCAGCCAGACACCCAGGAAAGAATTCTCTGTAGTAACTCAGATCCCACCCCATCTAACATCCCATCGTAGGCCATTGGGCATCTTTACTGCTAATAGTCAAAGGTCAATTAAATGCCAAAATGAGGCTATCCCATCATACCATCCCCTCCATAAACTTATCAAGCTTAGTCTTGAAGCCGGATATGTCTTTTCCCCGACTGCTCCCCTTGGAAGGCTGTTCCAGAACGTCACTCCTCTGATGGTTAGAAACCTTCATCTAATTTCAGGTCTAAACTTTCTGATAGCCAGTTTATATCCATTTGTTCTTGTGTCCACATTGGTACTGAGCTTAAATAATTCTTCTCCCTCCACGGTATTTATCCCTCTGATATATTTATAGAGAGCAATCATATCTCCCCTTAGCCTTCTTTTGGTTATGCTTAACTAGCCAAGCTCTTTGAGTCTCCTTTCATAAGACAAGTTTTCCATTCCTCGGATCATCCTAGTAGCCCTTCTCCGTACCTGTTCCAGTTTGAATCCATCCTTCTTAAACATGGGAGACCAGAACTGCACACAATATTCCAGATGAGGTCTCACCAGTGCCTTGTATAACGGTACTAACACCTCCTTATCTCTACTGGAAATACCTCACCTGATGCATCCCAAGACCGCATTAGCTTTTTTCATGGCCATATCACATTTGCGGCTCATAGTTATCCTGTGATCAACCAGTACTCTGAAGTCCTCCTCCTCCTCTGTTACTTCCAAATAATGCATCCCCAGTTTATAACAGAAATTCTTGTCATTAATCCCTAAATGCATGACCTTGCACTTTTCACTATTAAATTTCATCCTATTACTATTACTCCAGTTTACAAGATCATCCAGATCATCCTGTATGATAGCCCGGTCATCTCTGTTTTGGCAATACCTCCCAGCTTCGTGTCATCCGCAAACTTTATTAGCACACTCCCACTTTTTGTGCCAAGGTCTGCTGGGTAGTGCAGTATGGACGTGTTAGCATGGCTGGGAGATCCAGGTCCAGATTTACAATGCAGCATGGACTCTCAAGCGCGGGCTTGGAAACACTGAGCTCACAAGCCTGGGTCCTACAGATCCAGGTTAATAATGCAGTATAAACATATTCCTGGGAGCCCCTAATGCAAAACTCCACTGTCTTGGGGGAAGCCCCCATGAGTCACAAATGAAAGGGCTACTGCGAGAGGAAAGAATGGCCCAGTGGTCAGGGTGCTCTTTTCTCTGCCGCAAACTTCCTATGTGATTCTGTGCCTCAGTTCCTGATCTCTACAATGGGTCAATAGCCCTGCCCTGCCTCACAGGGGTGTGATGGGGATAAATACATTAGAGGTGGTACAGTGCTCAGATACTACACGAATGGGAGCCAGGTACTATAAGTAGATACTGTGGTGCGTTCTAATGGGAGGCCAGCGTAACCAGCACATCCTAGAATGGCACATGGTGCCGCAGGAGCACCTCGCTCCACCTGGATTTTGTAGCTTGGTCTGTGGCATTTGGCTGGATAGTTGGTAGTAGCTCAACTGAGCTCCAGCCCAAGCCAAATCCCTTGCTGGCTGTTCATTCCTCTTCCTTGTCACTGGGCAGAGGTCGTGTGAGTTGGGTGACTGTTCCAGGAACTGTTTAATGTAACTGAGAAGAGCTGGATTAACCTAACAAACACATTTGTGGGCCTCCATGGGGGCAATGGAGCATGGTACGGGGACTTTGGTCCCCGGAGTGAGGGGCCAACCAGGGGCATGGCATGGCAGGGATGGCCCCGCTCCGCCCAGGCCAGTGCGAGGACACTATTTACAAACTGGCAGGTCACTGTGCATCTGGCAATTGCTCGGCCCTGTGCTGCCAGCATGCTCCTTCCCCATGGTCCCCCCGCCCAACACCCTATTGCCAGAGCCCCCCTGGACCCACTATGCCCACTGCCCCTCATGATCCCCTCCACAAATGCACAGTGCCCTGCACAACACCATCCCTGTCCAGTGCCCCCCTGCCCACAGCCCCACCACAACTGCCCAGCACTAGACACAGAGACCCACATCCTGCTCCTAGCTGCGCTCACCGGCCCTGCTGGGAGGCAACTGTGTCTGCCAGGCTGACCTGGGACCAGGAATCACTCCAGCCCTCAGGAGTGGCGCAATCAGCCAGGCCAGGGTCTGCCCCAGCTGGGCTCCCTCAGGATCCACTTGCCTGGAGGGGCCCATCCAAGCCCCCCACATGGTCCCCTCCACAAACTGGCTGAGGTTGGCCAGGCTTCTGCACCAGTCCCAGGCGGCTCTGGAGAGGTAGGCGGGCCCCACAGGTGGTGGGAAGCAGAGACTGCACGGAGCCAGAGGTGCACTGTGGTCTAGCCAGGGGGCAAAGAGGAGCTGGTAGATGGGGCCAGAGGGTGGAGAGGAGGTTGGCGGGCAGGCTGAGAGGAGCAAGTGGTGGGCAGGGGGGGAGCCAGCAGGCTGGTGGGATCTTGGAGTGCAGGGCAAGCAGAGCAGGCTGGCACCCCTTCTAAGTATGGGCCCGGCTCCAGGGCGCCATTGTAAATCTGGTTCTACTCTGAGCCCAGGTGGCACTGACTCCATCACAAACGCTCGCCTGGGCCTGCCCAGTGGGTGGTCCACCCAGAGTCAATCCTGTAGGCCAGGGCTTGAAGTGCTGCAAAGACTGTGGCCTTCGACCAGGCAGTGGGGTCCCGACCCACAGTTTGAGAACCCCATATCTAAGTCGGACCTGCACAGCGCAGGGCAGAGAACTTCATCCAGCTGCTGTTATACTGAGCCTAGTCACTTGAGGCTGATGAAAGCCTCTGTCTCAGAAAAGCATCCAGGCTGGATTTGATGATTCCAAGAGATGGAGAATCCATCCTTTCCCTTCAGAGTTTGTTCCTTATTTCTAACTAGAATTTGTTTGGCTTGCAGCCACTGGTCCTTGTGATGCCTTTCTCTGCTTTCTCATATCTCTCAATCTCCTGTGTCGACTACTAGATTCTCAGTCTGCTGAGGTGGGGGTGGTAGTTGTTGTTCTTAGGATTACAGCAGAAGTTTGGTTTGGGGCAAAGGGAAAAGAGAAAGCATGCATTTAATTAAATGTCAGTATGGCACCTAAGGTGGTGGTGGTGATGGTCTCCGTCCAGTTCCTAGTGGACAGAGGTCCCTGTCAGAAAAAACATCCCAACAATCGGCAGTAATTGGCCCCCTAGCTAGCAGTCGCAGGAGAGATGCCACGGACTGACTAGGCCATTGAGATAGGACTTGGCTGGAAGGGTTGAAGAATGCTGGTGGGCACGTGAGAAAAACTTGCAGTGATGCTGCCCAAGCTCTGGCTGCTTTGGAGCTACCCAGAGGCCTTCATTCTCCAGGGCCAGCAATCTGGTACCTTTCACCCACGCTAAAATAAATGAGGGCACAAATAAAATAACTGTTTATTATGTCACATGGAAATAGCCAACCGCGGCAAAGAGTGAATGACTGACAATTGCATGGTAACCTCCCCTGAGCTAACCATATTTACACGGTTAATTAATCAGTAGGTAAAATTATAGTAGTGGAAAAATGCGATTATACTTCTGACATAGTCAATATCCTACAGTATAACATTGGTATCCTGCATGCTACTGGGATGTGCCCATTGGACAGACTTGTAGACAGAACTCTGTAAAGAAGACGATGTATGTTAGTTGGAAGTAAGCTGTGATTTTTACATGTCTCATTGGTGAGAGACTCAGACCTGCCTTTAAAGTGGCTATTTTGAATAGGTAGATGAGGGTTTTTGTTTCTTCAGGGATCCCACTCAGTTGTGGGAGATGCACCCCTCAGAGGATAGCTGTTTCTGGGAGTTGGGTACAAGTTTGCTTTCCCAGACTTCAGCCAGCCGGTTTTGTTTGTTCATATGGAACTCAGTCACTCAGTGCATGATGTACACAATGGTGTGTAACCTGAGGTCCATTGCTGGTTTGTAATAACACAGAGTAATGCCAACAGACAGTCCACCCCATGTGCTATCCCAGAGGATGTTCAACTTGCAAATAAACCTTTTGGTTCCACCCTAGTACTAAGAATCAGTCTCCGAATTAGAGCCTCCGCAGTGCTTGGGAACAATGCATTCACAGAGGTTCCAAATTGCTTAAGAGCCTCATTGAGAGTTCCTTGCCTTCACGGAAAATCTAAGGTTCAATAAGGGAATGTACAGTGAAATTAAGAATAAATACATCCAGCTCTCATGAGCGTGGCTGGTTAGTCCTGCTGTCCAATTACCGCCTAATCTGTGCATATTCTGGATTGCTGACATCCTGCAACACGTTCTCTTCGGAGTCCTCTTCACTGTCTTCCTGCCTCTGTAGAGTGCTCCGAACGCTCTAGAAATGAAGATGTAGAAAGCCATTATGCAGCCTACCATTCTGATCTCCTCTCTTCTGCTATAGGTTTCCTTTAGTGAGAATTGCACCAGCGAGCCTGAAATCTGGCTTTCAGGCTACCAGTAAGAGGGGACCCAAGCCAAAACCCCAGATCTAAAACACCCCTCAGATTGTGGGGAAACTTAGATCTGAATCTGAACTTTGATACTCGGGCCTACAATGCTATCTTTACTTAGTTACATGATCCAGCCACTATCTAACTCTGTGCTGCACAGACTTCTAGCCAGGGTGTAGGCCCTGGTAAACAATAGCAAGTCATGCTGGAACTTGAGCTGTGTAGGAATCTGTTTGTTTCTTAATAAATATCTCCCATTCAAGAAAAACTGTGATTCCATATATCATGACCAGGCCCATCTCTGATCATAGCTAGAGCTGTGCTGTGTCAAATGGGCTGGGGTGAACTTGAACAAGTTTGGGGTTTAGCTAGATGAAAGAACCCCCAAATGTATCCACAGCTCAGTGACCCCTCTGAAGTTCTTAGTTGCTCATGCATTAGCTACAAAATAGTATTTTCTCGGTATGTATATGTTAAATATTTGTTTAAATTTCCTGTACCTTTTTTACTGTGACACGCTTCCTTGATCGTCATATGCCAAGATGCTTGTCTTGGTGCTTTTTAATAGCAGATGTTATATATTTTGGTAAACAAGGTAGGAGCTGTTTAATATCCTTCCTCCTTATCTGTAACTTTCAAAATCAGTTCTAAAAGGAGCTTAACTTATGCCAGTTCCCCAAATACTGTTAAGCTGGGCTCCTTGAGCCAAGTACTACATAACTGGGTACATTGTTGTTGTTAACCACGTTTACTGCAGTAGTGCCTAAGGACCAACCAAGAACGGGCCCCGTTTTGCTAGGTGCTACACAAACACTGAACAGGAGAAGTTCCCTGCCAGAAGAGCTGACAATCTAGAGACAAAACAGACGCAGGTTGGGGGAAGGGGTAGAACACACAAGTAGAGTGAGCAATGTGATGACAAATGTCACGTTAATACCACAATTATTTTTTGGAGGCAGGGAGGAGTAGCAAAGAAGGGCTACTAGGATGATCAGAGGAATGGGGAACCTGCTGTGACAAAGTTCCTCATCTGCCTTGGTGGGTCCTGCGCTTATTGGCAGATTTGCTCGCCTCAGAGGTTCACAGCAGCCCTCAGTTTGGCCACTTTCGTGGCTCAAATCTGCCATTCACTCAGTTAGCCTCATCGCGGGCCGGCATGGGGAAAAGGAAGAACAACAATCCCTGCAGTCTCTGCTGATCCACCTAGTGGATCGGGGAACAGGCCAGAGACCTTCCCCTCTGGTGGAACCCACAGTCCAGGTCAACTCCTCCGGTATCAAGTAGGGAGTTGGAGGGATGGGGAAACCCAGGCCCGCCCTCTACTCCGGGTTCCAGCCCAGGGCCCTGTGGATTGCAGCTGTTTACAGTGGCTCCTGTAACAGCTGCATGACAGCTACAACTCCCTGGGCTAATTCCCCATGGCCTCCTCCCAACACCTTCTTTATTCTCACCACAGGACCTTCCTCCTGATGTCTGATAATGCTCAGTCTTCCAGTAGTACGCCTTCTCACTCTCAGCTTCTTGCGCCTCTTGCTCCCAGCTCCTCGCACGCACACCACAAACTGAAGTGAGCTCCTTTTTAAACCCAGGTGCCCTGATTAGCCTGCCTGTCTTAATTGATTCTAGCAGTTTCTTGATTGGCTGCAGGTGTTCTAATCAGCCTGTCTGCCTTAATAGTTTCCAGAAAGTTCCTGATTTTTCTGGAACCTTCCCTGTTACCTTACCCAGGGAAAAGGGACCTACTTAACCTGGGGCTAATATATCTGCCTTCAGTCACTTTCCTGTGGCCATCTGGCCTGACCCTGTCACACTGCCTTATGAGAGGAGACTTAAAGAGCTTGGCTTGTTTAGCCTAACAAAAGAAAAGCTGAGGGGAGATCTGATTGCTGTCTACAAATACATCAGAGGGAGAAACACCGGGGAGGAAGAGGAGTTGTTTAACTTAATGGCCAATGTTGGCACAAGAACAAATGGATATAAACGGGCTATCCATAAATGTACGCTTGAAATTAGACAAAGGTTTCTCAGCATCAGGGGAATGAAGTTCTGGAACAACCTTCCAAAGAGGTAATAGGGGCAAAAAAACTAACCTGTTTTAAGACTGAGCTTGATAAGTTTATGATGCAATTGCCTACAATGGCATATGGCCCATCCGTGACTGCTATCCTCAAATATTTCCAACAGCTGGAGGTGGGACACTAGACGGGGAGGGCTCTGAGTAACTACAGAGAATTCTTTCGTAAGTGTCTGGCTGGTGGGTCTTGCTCACATGTTCAAGGTCTAACAGATTGCCATAATTGGGAAGGAATCTTCCCTTAGGTCAGATTGGCAGACATCCTGGGTTTTGTGCCTTCCTCTGCGGCTTGGGGCAGGGGTCTCTTGCAGGTTTGAACTAGAGGAAATGGTGGATTCTCTGCAACTCTGTCTTTAAACCCAGATTTGAGGACTTCAGTAACGCAGCCAGAGGTTAGGGGCCTACCACAGAAGTGCGGGGGGTGGGGGAGTGTTGGGTTCTGTGGCCTGCGATGCGCAGTAGGTCAGACTAAATGGTCATGATGGTTCCTTCTGGTGTCTGAGCTAGGAGAGGCTCAGCTAAATGGAAAGAAAAGAGAAGGGATAGGGTACATGGAAAGGAAGGCGATGGGGGCCGGGGAAAGGGGAAAGAGGGAAGAGACTGAGCGGGAGGGAGACAATTAGAGAAGACAGCCAATCAGCAATGACTCCAATGTTAGTCTGGGAGTACATGGGTGGCACTCCATGAGCTCAGCTTTGGAAGTGGTGACAGCCAATCTCCTCCTTAGGGGTCACTTTTCCACTGGAGTGGTTTGAATTTACTTTCTTTGAGCACTGGGGGGACGGCCTTGGGCTCGGGCTCTAATCCAAGGCCAAAAGCTTAATAGGGGACAACCGATGCGTCACTGCGTCTCTCTCACCTGGCTGCTGGTGGACCATGGCAGGGTGGAGGAAGGGTTTGTGGTGCTCACTGGCCTGGCATCGTAATTTCCAGAAGCAATCTGGATCTTTGCTCTGAAATCCTAGGAAGGCAACACACCAATGATGAGGGTCAATGCCAGCCATAGATGAAGACCTGGCATGCAAGCGGGTGTCTCCCAAGTAATAGTGCAGGGAATAAATGCAAGCAAGCCAAGGGAGCTGTGCAAGCTTGGTTTCTGTGACTTCCCTAGCTGCTGTAGGTATAACTGGCACACAGGGCTAAATTGGGAGCAAATGCAAAACAGCTGTGAGAGAGGGTTGGAAAACTCAGCTTGATTTAATCAAACCAAAGGCATTGGCTTGCATTGGGGGTGAGCACATGCCACCAGCCCGTGAGAAGGTGTGTGCTCTTCCCTCCATTGCTGGCTGGGGTTGGACCATGACCCTGGCTCCTCCATAGTGGCTTGTGCCCCAGGGGTTGCTAGCAGTGAGGAGTCCTTGCTGCATCTGTGCCTGGTGCCTGCACGAAGGGAAAGGTGCCCTGCGCGCCAGCTTACAGGCTGGACGCAATCTGCCACTAAGCATCCCCTGTGTTAGCCGGAAGCATGCAAGTGCTTGAACAACATATACACACAGAGCAGGCATTGTACTGATTTAATGCAGGGTATATCTTCTTGTAGAGGGATGGACTTGATGAGGCTTTTTTTATCTGAGATGATCCCGTGTGATGGAAAATTACAGGCGCCTCAGAAATACAAATTGCTCATTAAAATCTTATCTCCTTGTGAATAAAACATGCACGTGACTGATGTGCTGTACTCAGACTGGGGCAGGTGGAGGTTACATCTGATCTAGTGAGTGTTGATCTAGTGGCCAAAGCTGGGGGCTGGGACTCAGGATTCCTGGGTTCTCTTCCACAGACTTATCATCCAAGGTCACAAGTCATGCCGCTGCCGTGTACCTCGGTTTCCCCATCTCTATATTGGGGATGAGGTTACCTACTTCTAAGAGGTGTTAGGGATTCATTTACTGTTGGCAACATGTTTTAAGCTCTGCTGATAGACATGGCTGTACAAGTGTTCTAATAGAACGGTGTGTTTCCAACCCGCGTACCTCCATATCTCTTTCAAAGTCATAATCGTCCAGCTTCTGGAAGGCGCTGGAATAGACCTCGAGAGCCTTGGCATGGAAAACCATCTCGATGGTGACAAAGTCTGAGAAAATCTTCTGCAAGAAAGGAAATGTGGGGGTGGGGTGCAAGAAAGGAATGTGGGGGTGGGGTGTAATGTGGGCCACCCCTTTCTTGCTCCTAATTATCGAAACCCCTTGAAAGACGAGTCATGTACGGAAAGCACCAAGTACCCTGCCCTCTTCAACAGCATTGATGGTACTTAAGGGCGCCCCTTTTGGCCAGTTAAGGAGCGGCATCACGGGGCTCTGGAGGCATTTCCATTTGCTCTGCTTTCACCATATGGATGGTGGCTGCAGTAAGAGACTAGAAAGGAAACGGGTGGGGAAATGAGGAGGAATGAACCCCAACTCCAAAGTATGGTCGCTGTACAGTCAAAACTGCTCCTAAAAGTCTTTATTCCCCAGAGCAAACGGAGCCCTAATCCATCTGAGCCCTGGGGGGATATAGGGATTTTTAAGACAAGGGACCATTGTGATCATCTTCTAGTCTGATCTCCTGTAACACAGGCCAGAGAACCTCACACAGAGATTCCTGCGCCAAAGCCAGCAGTTCTGTCTGACCTAGAGCAAATCTTTCCAAAAGAAATGTCCGGTCTTGATTTAAAGGCTTCAAGGGATGGAGAATTGATCACATTCCTAGCTAATGTGTTCCAATGGTTAAAATTACCATCAGAGTTTAGGGAAAAAAGTGCCATTTATTTCTAGTCTGAATTTACCTAACTTCAACTTGTAGTCACAAGATCTTGCCTTTGTCTCATTGATAGAAGAAGGCTCTTTGCTCTGTCTGCTCTTAACCTCTTTGAGAAGCTACACAGATTTAGTCTTTCACTGTAGGGCAGGTTTCCCAGACCTTGAATAATTCTTGTAGCTCTTTTCTGAATGCTTCACAGCGAACTTTACCTGGACGTCTTTCAGTTTCTGTTTCTGGAACTCATCGATGGTTTCCTTGAGCTGCTGGGTGGTGCGGCTGGCGTCTACTGAGACTTTGTGCACGTTTGACTCAGCCTGAGAAAAAGCCCAAGGGAAGCACAGCATCATATGGTGCCAATGCTGTTCCTTCAGATCCAGAAGGGGTTAACTGCATGGGCACCGGGGAGCAAGGCATCTCAGTGGGAGCAGAGTATAGAATTACAAGACTGGGCCTTCAGAGAGGAAGGATGGTCCTGTGGTTAAGGCTCTAGCCTAGATCCTGGAAACCAGGGTGCACTTCCCTGCTGTGCCACAGACTTCCTGAGACCTTGGGCATGTTCTCTATCTTCTCTCTGCCTCAGTTCCCCATCTGTACAATGGGGACAATACCACCACCCTACCTCCCAGGGGGTTGTGAGGATAAATACATTAAAGATTGCGAAGTGCTCAGATATGCTGGTCATGGGGCACACACAGAGCCCTAAGGTGGGTAGACAGACCAGAGGCACTGCAGCACAGGGATCAGCAATGAGACCCAGACATGGTTATGGTGCAAGCTCCCCCATCAGTCAAATCCATAAGCCTCCCTGTCCCAGTGTGGAGGTGGTTGGGGGAATGACTGTGCCCTGGGAAACCCTTGTTATAAAGCAGCCCTGGGATTAATGCTTGTGGAGCAATGCTAGGGCTTACAATGAGCCACCTTAGCAAGGAAGCATTTGCCTTACTGCCGTGCAAACGCCTCAGTCCAATATTGTGTTCAAGGGCCAGATCCTGGATCCATCACAGAATCCAAACTCCCCTAGGTCTGACGTTGGCCTGCTTTGGTTGAGCATGGGGTGCAGAACAGAAAACCTTTTACGTTCCCATTGCAAAGCCAATACCATGATCAGGTAAATGGTTTCTTTTGAAACTCACCCAGTGTCTCTCTCCTGGGGCTGCAGCCACTCTGGGGCTGATGTGATCTCTCTCTGACGTGCTCCCATGCTTAGATCCCTGTTCTGTTTCACCACTTGATGGTGATATACGTGCATGCTTTTTAGCAGGCCTGACATTATCCAGCAGAGGGCAGTAGGGCACGTATGCTTCATGGGGGAACGGACCGTGGCCCAACATGTCGTCTTATGGTCTGTAGTTTCATAAGCTTAAAGCCCTGTGAAAACCTTTATGAGAGATCTAGGCCAAATTCATCCCTAGGGAGCTCCACTGAAACTGGCAGAGTGACAGCAGGGATTTACCTAGCCCTTTTCCTTGAGAACCAATTCAGCCTACATGGCATATATGCTCTCTATGTGTCTCCTCCCTGTGATTTTTATCAGCTGGGGGTTTAGCGTGACCATAGGATCTTAGTTTTCTAAGAGTTCATCTGCTCCTACTGCTTATTTCCCATCTTCCTGTTATTCCCCTAATTCTCTGTATATGACTTTGCAATCGTTTCCATCTTCAGATGCGGAATAAACAGAAGGTGCAGATAGCCATGGGGCCTGAATTTTAAAAGGCAGAGACCTGTTTTGCTTGTGCACTGACCACACTGAGGCACCCGAGTTAACACATTTGCTCCTGCCCAGATAGGTGCCACAGGCCCAATTTGTTCTTGCACATTCATAAGCCCATCTGCTGAGTAAGCCTTGAATCCTGCTTGTAAGGAGCTGACACCTGGCTTCCTGCATGTATCCTTAGTCAGCGTAAATTAAGCTACAGAAGTGCAATGCAGAGAATATTTGCTATTACAGCAGCAGGGTTGGTTCTAGCTATTATGTTTTTTAAAGCTTCTTATGAGGAGCTACTGGGTCCTGAACAGATAATGTCTGTGGAGTCAGGTCTTTCTTTTTCTGTTCCTAGGATAGGTTACATCTTCCTTTTGAATGCTGAGCTAGTTGCTAAAGCTGGAGACTGAGAGTCATGACTCCTGGGTTCTCTTCCTGGTCTGTCACTGACTTGCTGTGTGATCTTGGTCAAGTCACTTCCCCCTGACTTTGTGCCTCAGTTTCCCTGGTTTCTGTAAAATGGGGATAATGAGACTGACTTTGCTGGAAATGGCCCACCTTGATTATCACTACAAAAGGTTCCTTCCCTCCCCCCCCCCGCTCTCCTGCTGGTAATAGCTCACCTCTCCTGATCACTCTTGTTACAGTCTGTATGGTAGCACCCATTGTTTCATGTTCTCTGTGTATATAAAATCTCCCCACTGTATTTTCCACTGTATGCATCCGATGAAGTGAGCTGTAGCTCATGAAAGCTTGTGCTCAAATAAATTGGTTAGTCTCTAAGGTGCCACAAGTACTCCTTTTCTTTTTCCTTGGTTGGGTACTTTGAGATCTACAGTGGAAAAGCCCTATGTGAGAACTAAGTGTTGTTATAAACTACCCAGTGGTGGTTTCTTTAGGCGAGGGAGGTGGCTGGAGAGTGCAGAATATGAAATCAGAAGGATGTTTCTTGTGGGCATGTTCGGGGGGGTCAGATGCATCCCCATGGTGGCAGACACCCTCAGGGAGCCCTACCACAATTTTCCCTTCCAGTACAAAGGGTTCTATAGCTTGCATGACATTCCTCCTCTCTCTCTAGCTGCAGGAGGGAAGGCGCAAATCCATCAGCACTGAATGTCATTACAGGAAAATGGATGAGACTTATGGCAGGGCTATTTCAGGTACTAAACATGTGGCGTAAAATCTGGACCAGTGGAGCATGGTGCATTAGTGTGTTGATAAGAAAAGCAGCTGGGAGGTGAAATAAAGCCTGCCTTAGTGGGGGTGGAATATCAGGTAGGGAAAAAGCAGAAAGGAAGCTGGCTGGCAGGGTGGGTGTATTTTGATGCTTTGTGGTGCTCAGTCATTCTTTTTTTTCTCCTTTGAATACAAAACTGTAGGGTAAGCCTCCACCCAGCCCCGGAAGGCAATGCATCCAAATGTTAACCCTTTACTGTCATGCTGCACACGCCACTGAGTAAACAGGGGCCACTCATGGCTAGTGTGTCCACTGTGCATTCCCTCTGAGACCTCAGGCCCAGTTTTCCTCTCCCGCTGGTGCCAGTCAGGAGTCACTCCACTGCTGTCAATGGCGCTGGTCTAAACAGTGTACGTGATAAATGAATCCCTACTAGAAGTGCCAGCTGAGATCAGGTGTCATTGTGCTAGGCTCTGCACATGTGTGTGGGAAGAGGGGAGGTGGTTGCCATATTGGGGGGAGGGGGGGAGTTTCCATGAAAAATTTTGACTTTTCATTAATAATAATAAAAAAAAAAACCCTGAATTTTCAGCCAAAACATTTTTCATTGTTCTGACAAAAAGAAATGTGGTGTAACTGAAAACCCAATTTTCCATCAAACAACTAGTTTTCACAGAGAACTTTTGACCAGTGAGAGAGAGTCCTTTCTGCAGTGCGCTTACAGCTTAAATTGACAATACAGCCCAGGATGGGAGAAAAAAGCCAGATTCCAGTTCCTGGTACTATTGGAAAGAATTGGGTCTTGACTGCACCAGCGCCATCCAGTGTTATAAATACCATAGGGAGGGTTTTAAAAATGTCCTGTCCCGCCCTGGGTTGTGTGTCTCTTTAGAACTCACCTGTGCTTTATCCTGACAATCTTTTACTGTCCATTGCTTGAAATTATATCCTGGGTACAGGACAAATATTATACCCAGGGGAACTTGTGCTTACCTGGGACTGATGGCAGGAGTCAAGGAATAATCTGATGAGAAGGGGAGAGTTTATAGACACACTGAGCCTTGTGCTGGTGTCTGTGTGAGCAGCTGAGCCCAAAAGACCTGAACTGAGCAGTTACTGTCAGATGCTTGTGGGCAGGAAGGAATCTTGTCCTCTTACACTGACTGCCCTGATTGCATTTCTGAAAGAGGATTTTCACCCTGGGGCAAACATGGCAACTATCCACCCTATAAAACACAGGCCGAGCTTTGCCTGTGACTTTGTTGGAGTGCCTTTTAAATCAGACCAGTGAATCAGCCCGGAAGGAACACCACTTATTGCCTAGGGTGACCATACGTCCGTCCCGTTTCGGCCAGGACAGTCCCTTTTTTAAGCCCTGTCCTGGCTGTCCCAACGTTTCTGGCAATAGTGGACCTTTGTCCCCTTTTTACTCTTGGCAATTGGATCAGTTGGCAAGAGCAAACGGGATAAATGCCCACTTTTGTCAAAAGTGCGGTGCGGGGGAATTTGGGGGTGTGTGAGTGGAGATGCCAGCCCCTTGCAGGGGCGGGGGAGGTAGGGCTCATACAGGGGAGGAGGGGTGACAAGCAGGGTTGCAGCAAACAGCAACAGCCTCTAGCGGGGGAGGGGGGCTGGTCAAGTTCCTGCAACCCCAGCTTCTTGTGGGGTGGGCAGGGTTCCAGCGACCCAAGCCTTGTGGAGGGGGGGCAGGCATGGTTTCAGCGACCCCAGCCTCACGCGGGGGTGGGGGGAGCTTGGACCAGCCACACACGGTGTCCTGTTTTCCCTTTGGGAAATATGGTCACCCTAATATTGCCACATGGGGAGTGATCTCAGTGGAGGGAGGTAACCTGTCGGTGCAAACAACTGCTTTGTAGGAGCTCTTGTTTAAAGCACCTACAGAGTTGGTGGAAAAAACAGTAAAAATTATGACTTTTTTAAAATTTATTACTGTTTTTGTTTTTTTTTTCCCCAAAAAATTTCAATGAGTTTTTTTGGGAAACTCACAAACCTCCAGCTACCTCTGTAACAGGTAGAAAACCCACAAAGGTTCATGAAAAATGGAGTTGAAAATCTGCCAGGTTTTGCACTGAAATTTGATTCCTCCCCCCACCCCCATGAAAAACGGCATTGAAATTCAAAAAGTGTCAAGCAACTCTGTGTGTGTGCAAATGAGGAGCACAAACCTGAGTGCTTATTGCACCTGGCTTCTTGGGGACAGGACCCTAGGGATGCATGAGCCTGTATGATGCCCAATGTAGAAAGCTGAGCTGGGGGGCCATGTGGTCCCCAATCAGCATGGTACTGCTGTGAAATCTACAAGAGAGAGTGACATGCAACCCTTATGTGGGGAGCCGATGTTAGTTCCCGGATGCAATGTTTTGTTTCCAGAGAAGCTGAGCCACCTTGCTCAGCAGCTGAGTCTACACAAAGATATCCAATTTCTTCTTTCCCCCTTGAGGATCTTTGGGATTTTCAGCTGAGAATTGCCTTCTTTGGAAAAGCTGCGGAAGGGGTTGCTCATTTAAAATATTTTTGCCAGGCAGAGGCAAATCTCTTGAGCTGTCGAGATTATCCCTTTGAAAAGGGGTCCCACCCAGAAAGTCTGAAAGAACAAGAGACAGACCAGGTGGGTGAGGTAATATCTTTTATTGCAACAGCTTCTGTTGGGAGCAGGGACAAGTCTTCGAGCTTGTACAGAGCTGTTCTTCAGATCTGGGTTACAAACTGACCCACGGTGCATTTAGTTTAGACATTCTGGTTATCTTCTCCAGACCTGGGGAAGAGAGCTCTGTAGCTCGGAAGCTTGTTCCTTCCACCAACAGAAGTTGGTCCAACAAAAGGCATTGCCTCACCTGCCTTACCTTTCTCCTGTCCTGGGACCAACAATGGCTACAGCAACACTGCAAACCATATAATAAGGTGTGTTTCCCTGGGTGGGTGGAAGGAGGGATATTTTGGAAAGGAACATTGCCCTATTTTCCATTCACATGCACAGTGAGTGCTGGTGTGGGGAAGTGCTTAGAGTAGTTAGCAACTGAGCCCTCCAAGATCTATGTGCAGAACGTGGGTCTGGGAATGAATTTAAGATGCGTGTGACCAGATTGGCGTCAAAACGTAGCACCTGTGAAATCTCCCCTTTCACATTTGCAGCTTGATAAGGAAGTGGTTTGGGGGGAGGTGGACTTGGCGCTTCATCACCTGACCCTCAATCCCTTTGCATGCGTCTCGTTTCTCTGAGCTCCAGCTAGTTCCCAGGGAAGCCTGTGGTTAGTTTACAACAGTCTGGGCTTTCCCTTACTGGGGTGGGTGGTTTCCTGACGCAGGTCGGTTTCCAACAGATTCTGTTGGATTCTGTGGAACATTCGGAAAAAACCACAATGAAACCTAAGCCACTGAGCCCTGGCTTCCTACCTCTGCGTTACTGATCAGGCTGCCTAACCAAGTGCTAACTCTGCACCTCTCGGGGTTTGTAATGTGGCATAAAGGATACGAGGGTGTGTCGGTCTGAGGGTGACTTCTGCCGCAGTCTCTCCAGTTTCTCCAGTTGTTTTATCTCATTGTTTCTGACTTTGTCGAACCTCTTGATCTCTGCCTAGGAGATGAGATCAATGTGTTTTGTTTGGTTTTTTTAAGGCTGGCGCGGCCGGCTGGCTACGGGATGTGGCAGGGCGCAGCTATGTGGCATGTACCTGTGTCTGCTTGAGCTGGACTCCGTACCGTTTCAGCGGCTCCACAACCTTCGTTTCCAGTCTCTCCACCTACAGGGGAAATTCACACAGGCAGTATGGCGGGGATATAATGTACTTGGTACAGACAGGGCTGGCTGATAGCCTGACAGGGTTGGGACCTCTAGCCACCAAGGAATAGCACTGCAATTGCTCTCTGCTCTATCACCTCAAGGGATCCAGATCATTCAGTCCTTCGTCTGGCGACACCGCCAGTTACAGCAGGGACCTCAAAACAGGAGCTGGGCTGGCAGCCGTGAACATGTTTCATGTAGCCCCTGAACATCCATCAGATGGCAACGCTAAATGCTACCCTAACCCTAACCCTGACCTAAGTTGGATTCAAACCAGACACCTGAGAGGTGAAAGGCCCTCTAATCCACTGCCACTTTCCTAACACGAAAGGCACAGTGAGACATGGAAGAGGGTGCAAGGGGAGGGGGTGAATCTTCCCCAAATAGTAACCAAAGAATGGCCCATAATCCCCTCAGAAGCAGAAATTGGGTGATTATGCAGAGCTTGTCATCTTGGATAAGGGATAGATTCACCCCTAAAATTCTTCCTTCTTAGCTTGGTTCCTCCCTTCCAGGCTGGAAAGGAGCAGGAAGGCTGCACAGATCAATACCCTCAGCCCCTGAACAGGGAAAGCAGCAATGAGCCCAGCCATCCTAGGACAGGACACTAGTTACTAGTGTAACACTGACAGACCCCGGTCGTCAGCAGGCAGGATCGAACCTGGGACCACTAGATGGGACAGAACACCACACCCAGAAGGTGTGTGGGTTACACTAGCACAGTATATCTACAGACAATGAAATATTTAGCGTTTCCTGTATTGCTCACATACAGGTCCATTGCTCCCTCAACGTGAACTCCCATGACTATGGTCAGATTGTGCCTCCCTAGCTGTCAATCCTGGCATAGTCAGTGTTGCGGGGTCTAGGCAGCTCCTTACCTCTGCCTGCCTGTAGTCCTGCACTTTGGCCAGCTCCTCAGCAAAGTTCTTCATGGTGCTTCGCAGCTCAGGGTTCTCGGTGTTCGCATAGTCTATGAGCTGCTTCACCAGGAGATCTGACTTGTCCCGCAGCTTGGCTGTCTTCCTGGCGTAGGAGGCCATCAGCGCACAGAACTGGCCGAAATATTTCTCTGCATTGGTCACTGTGTTCTCCATGATCCTCACTTGGCTATCTCTGGGTAGGGGAGAAAAGAGCCGCATGTTGGGTTACAGAGTAACAGCCGTGTTAGTCTGTATTCGCAAAAAGAAAAGGAGGACTTGTGGCACCTTAGAGACTAACCAATTTATTTGAGCATAAGCTTTCGTGAGCTACAGCTCACTTCATCGGATGCATCCGATGAAGTGAGCTGTAGCTCACGAAAGCTTATGTTGGGTTAGTTCACCATCAATGCTGGTATGTCCCAGCTTTAGAAACTTGAGCCCAGAGTTTTGCAGGATATCTCTCGTGTGTGCATCAGAACCACACCTTTGTATGTATGGAATGGGGCATTTGTATGCATAGATTGGAGAACTGTGCACCTGACTGCTCAGTGTGTACACACACACACACACACACACACACAACTTTGGGTCTCAGCTGTCTATTGTTGCTCAACCACAAAAGGAACAACCCAAGTCAGAAATTCAATAAATCAGGCTGAATGGTTTGTTACCCAAGAGTCTACTGTGACAACTGTAAACTTTAAATGTTGGGCCACTTGTCTAGACTGCCTTTGAAACAGCTGGAGCAGTTTCCCAGTAGGAGGTCACATCCGGGCCCTGTGTTTACGCTGAGTGATAAGACATTGTCAGATGCTGCTGTTCAGAATGTCTTGAGCTTGCAACTAGACCCAAAAGCTGTCCCAAACATTTTACAAGCATCAGTTGCAAGAGTTGGTTGTAATGTGTAGGAGCAAGATTTGGGTTTTTTGTGCAGCAGTACTGTTTAAGTCCATAATGGTTCCCAATGAGTCAATTCATCCTGTCGCCTTATCTCCATCTCACAGTGCCTTCTCTTGCTTTCAAAATGACCTCCCCATGACAGTGCTGGGCCTTATGGGATAGGCGATTGAGGGGTTCCAGCACAGGGGCAAGCTTGGCTTTAAGGGATTCCATAATGGAATATGTCACAGTTCCAGGGCTAGCTGCACCCATCTCCTCTCTGGTCTCTGTCTACACTGCAATAAAAGACCCACGGCATGGTAGTGGCTGGCCTGGGTCAGCTGACTCGGGCTCCTGGGGCTCTGGCTGCGGGGCTATAAAACTGCTATGTAGACACTGGAGCCCACGGTCTGAGCGCCTATGAAGGGAGAGGGACTCGGAGCCCAGACATCTACGCTGCTGTTTGTAGTCCTGCAGCCCGAGCCCCACAAGCCTGAATCCGCTGGGCTGGGCTCTGAGACGTGGTGCCATAGGTTTATCGCTGTGTAGACGTACCATCTGAGTGCCCCCCCCGCCCAGGTGTCAGGCTTCATGCCTTTCTTTCTCCTAGGGTGGAATTGCGTGATTATCCTGCTCTGAGACGGGGACCTGGGCTACAGCACCCTGTGGTTCACTCGTGCTTACTCAGCAGGTCCAGCTGGGTATGGCATCTGCAGTTCTTCCCTTTGGGCGTCTACAAGCAGAGGTCCATAGTGACCAAACAGCCTCCGTAAACCGAAGTATAAATGGTTAATCTTAAGAGCAGGAATAAAGCAAAGCATAAGAGGAAAAGGGTCTGTGTACGCCCGGCCAACCTCTGAGCGGAGCCCAGGATGGCCTAGCTCTTCAGGCAACCTGGTGTGTGTCTGTGGGTGTTCCCCTGAACAGCCCCCTGACAAGTGCCCCCTCCCTCAGGAGAATGACTTGTATCCCTGGGGTTTTTGGTTCTTCTTGGTGGACAGAAGTAGGACAACAAAGCCAAGGCTCTTGCATTCTCTCTGGCGTGTCAGCCACTGGGTGGCTATCTGAAGCCACGGTATCTTTCCTGCCTATGCGCAGTCAGCCTCTTAAATGCACCCCAGGTTTTCATACAGTAGCACACCCTAATCACAGTCAAACAAATACATAGGAGTCATACATTATTACAGAGCAGCCCATTGTCTATCACAGCACTGTCAAAAGTGATGTGGATTGGCTAAACCCAGACCCCATGCTAGGAGTTTTCCGGCAAGGGTGGAAAATGTTTTCAGTGCCCCATTTTCCCCTTCCCCCAGGAGTGGCCAAGCGGGGGGCGGGAATCACCCACCTCCAAATCAAGCAACCTGCCCACCCTGGTGGCCAATCAGCGGAGGAGGACAAAAGAGTCTGAGAGGCACAGCATTATGGCAAACCCCATGGAAGTTGGCATCCGAGGCAACTGTCCGTTTGCCCGCCCTGAAAAGCAGCCCTGACTAAAGTATTGCAAGGTTTGGGAAGTGCCATTTCATGGCACAGTTTCCTCATTTGGAGGATAGCTTTCACCCAGGTCTCCCTGTTTGCTGGTACAGTTTGTACCCACCTAAAAACATGGGGGTGCCAGTTTTGCACCTGCAAATATATTCTGGGTGCGCATCTTAGCACTAGGATGACATGCTAGCAGGATAGGTAGCCTCTCTAGTGCTGGTACTTGCGTCTGCAGTTTATTTGAGATACAAAAATGCCCCCATGAAAGGGAGGCTGGGAGGCTAAAGAATTGCCTCTTGGTGTAGCCTGGCTTCTAGGGTCTGATATTTAGCGTTGGGTGGCTGCCTGTTGGTGCAGCTGAGCCCCACACTGGGCTGCTGGCGGGGCTCATCTGTATGTGATCTGCATAGTGCAACAGTTGAGACTTGAACCTAGACCCTCCCAGTCAATAGACAGCAACTGTTCCAGGCTAGCTAAAAACAAGCCTTCCCTCGAGCTACTGGGAGCGGTGCTAAACTCAGCTCCGCTCACAGGCGTTCTTGACACATCTCCCAGCTGCACTGCCCTGTTCGGTACTGGTGGGCTTAAGCCGATTACTGAATGCTCCTTTCATAAACTTCAAATCCGCGTCACTTCATCCCATCTAGAAACCCAAATCCCGCAGCTATCAGTGTAAGACCTTCCTAAATTCCTTTAAGAGCAGTATTAATGGAAAGATACAGCTGCAGTCTGCCTACGTGTCTAGTTCTCCCAGCAGCTCTGCCAAGAGTCCTGCAGCTGTGCACCATCTAATAAAGCCTGTTGGTCTCCATCATGCAAACTTGACTCATTGCCACAAAAGACATGCGGGGGCCTTACATTTTTCAAGGCTCAGAACTGTAGTAAACTGCCTTCCCCTGACCTCATGTTGAAAATAAATCATTGGCAAACAGTGCTGGATCTCTAGAGCATTTGCTGCTTTAGGCAATGTGGGACTATGGCCACCCCTCCCAGGCTTGCTGCAATGAATAAACTCACTAAACATGCTACGGCCCCTAGGCCTTTCTGTCTCCTCTGTGTGGTGTAGCCAGTCATGTCTTTCAGCGTGATTTTACTGCTCTCAGTTCTGGGCTCCTCCTTACAGGAATAGAGTGACAAACTGGAGAGAGTTCAAAGACACGGCCAGTGAAATGAGCAGGGGCTAGAGGGACTGACTTAAGAGGAAAGATGGAAAGAGCTTAAAGGTGCATAGTTTGGTTGAGAAGGAGAGATGTAACAGCCTACAAAAGGAGCAGAATTATTTAGTGTAAATACATCGAGGCCCTCAAAATCCAAAGGGACGGGGGTCCCTATAAAAACCTAAAGATGATGGAATCAAGTTGGAGAAATGTAGGCTGAATATCTGGAAATATTTCCTGATAGTGAGATGTTCTCCCAAGCTGCAGTGTCCACCGGGGAACTGGTGGGAAGCCCAAACAGGACTGGATGGAATACTAGATATGTTGTGGGGAATACCCTGAATTGGTAGGAGGGACCTAGCTCTCCTCGACCCTTTTCTCTCTAACTTCTGCCTTGCTCTCCTTCCATGATGACACCTTGTTCATCTACGCTTCCCATGTGGGCTACGCCATAAGACATACCTCCATGGTTCTCCAGTGCTTGCATTCCACAAACCACAGTGTGAGAGAGAGAGATCCTCAGAGATCCATCCACTCTGTCCCCATCTGCTACTCCCCACTAGAGCAGGTTGAAAAATGCCAATGAATTTTGTGGAGAGTTGGAAACATTTTCTTGGTCTTTTTTTCCCCCTAAATTTCCCCTTAAGGAGTTTCAGGCTTTTCAATAAAACTGAAAGCCTATTTTAGTGAGGGTTTTAAATGGCTTTTGGACAAAAGTTTCATTTTTTTTCCAAAAACCTGAAAAGTTTTCCTGAAAAGTTTTCAGTTCCGATTGTTTGTCCAGAACTGGAATATTTTGACCAACACGAAGAGTCTTGTGGAAAAAATTTGTTTCCATTTCTCATCCAAAACGCATTGTGACAACCAAGATGTGGATGAGCGCTAGTTTGCACATTTAGTTCTGCAGAGAGCTGCTTGGGTGGCAAACGATGGGCTGTGGCCTGGGCGCTGCTGCCTGACGTGACTCAAGCCTTGGAAACATGCTCCTTTGCGCTCATGTGTGCTAGGAAAAAGGAACAGGTCCCTAATAGATAGGGTGACCAGATGTCCCGTTTCTGGGGACTTTTTCTTATATAGGCGCCTATTACTCCCCCACCTCCTGTTCTGTTTTTTCACAGTTGCTATCTGGTCACCCTACTAATAATGAAACCCTAACTGGGTGTGGCCTTCATCAGAAGCCATCCAAGCTACTACTGAGAGCTGTGTGCTTTTGGGGACACAGTGATAGGGCACTTGGCAGCCTGGTCTGATTTCTCCCTGGACCATATGGGGCACATACCTCTGCCAGGTCTGGTAGCAGGGTCGTGGTGGGAGGGAAGAAGGAGGCTTTCTGCCAGATCCTCTCACCTTGGCAGTAGTGCTGGAAGGGGAAGGAAGTTACAGCCAGACTCCTGCCTCCAGCAGCCTGGGTATCTCTAGGGACCCAGTTTTTTCTGGTCTCTTGCTTGAGGCCCTGCTTATAGGCTGGATCTTGGCTTTAGTTCTGCTGTCAAACATCTGGCTCCAATACAGTTCAGTGTATGTTTGTTATCATAGTCTAACAGCTCCAGCAGATGCAAAGTTTCCAGAAGTTGCTGCTGCTTTACACGGTTCTTAAACATAGGATACATATACAGGATGTTTCTCTTGCACCGCTTCTCCTTAGGGTTGCTATCTGCAGCTGTAGGTGAGAGCCCTTCGCCAAAGCTGCGTCTCCATTGCCCCCCATGAGCTTGATGCAAATGCTTAGGGCCGTGTTTTCAGATGTCCGGCTTCCCTCGTTAGCCCACACTCACTTGTTCATTGAGAGCCAAACAGTGCTAATTGAAGGAGCATAGGTCTCGTTTATCGTTTGTATGTGTGAGTGACAGTGAAAATTGTGGGTTGCGGGGGCGAGCATGCAAAGTGGTGAGTTGTGCAGAGACATGCTCAGGCCCTTGGCCCTTAGGTCGGCTCAGGGACACCAGAACACAAGCAAAATTTCCAGTTACAAGTCTGTTGACTACTTCATGGCTACGGGCCACTCCTGAGCCTTGTAGATTGCTCACGTTTATTTCCCAGGGTTCCCCAAAAGTCTTAGATAGCCGCTGTGCTAAAATATCCCCATGCTCCAGGTCCTTGGCATGCAAACCTCCCCGCACCTTCTACTGTGCTCTGTGCATAAGGGTCTGTGTGCACTGCATCGGGGGTGACTGCAGCTTGAATGGATGGACCCGAGCTAGCATTCATCTAGCTAGCTTGGATACCAGAGCAATGAAGCTGTGGCCAGCACAGGCTCCACTGTGGGCTGGCTGCACGAGTAATTACCCTTGGTTCCAGGTGGGCTTATCCAGCCTGCACTGAAGCCCAGACTGCTGCAGCTTTGCAGGTACCAGAGCTAGCGAGATTGATGCTAGCTTGGTATGCAGTCTACGTGAGCACAGTCACCCCAAGTGATTGCAGTGCAGGCTTTCCCTGTGAGAACGCCTCAGGAAGCAGTGAAATTAATGAGCACCTCCCACTATGTTCCTTTAAATCTCCAGGCTCCTCCTTCCCATTGTTGGGGTGTACAGCAAAATCTTGGAGGGGACCTTGATCCGTTTCAGAAAAGTGGATGAACTGAGCCTCTGCAAAGCTAGGTCAGTATCATTGCACCTATTTTACAGAGGGGAAAGCGGAGGTCAAGTTAAGCGGCTTGCATCAGGTGGGACGAGAACCGAGGTCTCTTCACTCCCAGCCTGCTGCTCTGTCCACCCAGACAAGCTGTCCTCACTCACTGTAATGCCTCTGTGTATCTCAGGGGAGCTTCCCGCCGCTCACGGCAAGCTTCTTCCCTGGCAGGCTCCATGGCAGGAGGACAAAGGGAAAGGACACCCCCAAGCAGCTGGACCCCGGCCCGCCTTACCTGGAAAGGACGATGTTCATGGCTGCGGGAATGGGCCAGCCTTTCTATCGCAGAGCAATAACCCTAGCTCCAGCTGCAGAGGGACCCACCAAAAGCACAGCTGCTCCTGACCCGGCTCAGGTGGCGGGCCCAGCCTGGTTGGTATGGCAACGCTACCAACAGAGAGCCGGGGATGTGGGTGGAGCCATGGCTCTGGTTTCCAGGGGTAACTGGGCCTGTTCTATATCCCTGCCCAGCCTACCCCTGCTTCCTCTTCCGATCTGTCCATATTAACGGGTGGATCTCCCCCACCTGCTTCCGAGAACAGCATTGCCCCTCCCCTAGCACCCAGGTGCCGTCCTGCCTCGGCTGGCGAGATGCCAGCCGGCAGAAGGTGGCCCTGGGAAGCAGGACAGCAGGCAGCTCAGCAGGGCGCAGGCCTGGCAGGTCGGGTTTGCCTGGTTTCTGAGTCTGCACAGGGCCCCAGATTTTGGAGGTGCCCCCACCGCAGCTCTCCCAACCCCAGCTGGTCTGGGGAAGCTAGGGGATGAACTTTATAATGAATAATTAGTTGTATTACCCACAATGCCCACAGTGTATTTCTCTCTTTAGCACAGTCCCTGCCCCTAGGGAAATGCAGTCTAAGAGCTGAACTCCTCCACAACTAGACAGCTGGCCTGAAGGGTGGATTAAAACTGTCCTGGCCCTGAGCCGCCCAAACACTGCCCTACACCCCGCTAGGGGCTGGAGGGATTTCCTCTTTGCTCCCCTCAGACAGCACAGGCATGGCCAAGGCAGCGGTGACATGCAGCTAAGCCTTGCAGTCTCCCTTGTGGGGCACCTCGCAAGCTTCTGCCACCTTGAGACACATTTGAACCCAGCTGTGACACAGTGGCAAAATATCAGCCCCTGGCGACCCAGAAGCAAAAGTCATTACCAGAGTCGAGATCCAGGGGTTTTGAATGTGAAACACCATCCTTCCACCTCTTCCCCTGAAACCTGGGGTGGGGTGTGTTTGGCATACAGGGCTCCGGTTCAGCCCCGCGTCTAGTCCCTGTCCCCCATGTGTCGTATAGACGTTGAGACCAGCGGGGAGCATTGGGATCATCTTGTCTGACCTCCTGCCTAGCACCAGCCAGAGACTCTCCCCCTGTGATTGAACTGAACCCACAAGCTCTGGCTGAGACCGAATGGATCCCTTAGAGAGACGCTTGGGTGCCAAGTGACAGAGAATCCGCCACAGCCCTAGATCAGTGGCTGCAATGGTTAAGCATCTCCCTGTGAAAAATTTGCACCTTATTTCCCGTCTGAATTTGTCTAGCTTCGACACCCAGCCATTGAATCTCAGTCGGCTTTTGTCGGCTGGCATGCAGATCCCTCTCCTCTCACAGATCCTCTGCCTGGGTAGGTACCTGTTCGGGACGAGGGGCTGTCTGCCAGTATAGACCCATCACCAGCCAGATCTTCTTACGTGCCTCCTCGCAGTGCCTGGGGACCTGCAAGCTGCTGCTAAGAGGATAAAGGCTCTTATCTTTCCATGACTCTGTCCAAAGTTTAAAGGTCAGCATGAAAGCTTTTTGTATATGTGAAAAGAAAAGGAGTACTAGTGGCACCTTAGAGACTAACCCATTTATTTGAACATAAGCTTTCGTGAGCTACAGCTGAAGTGAGCTGCGGCTCACGAAAGCTTAAGCTCAAATAAATGGGTTAGTCTCTAAGGTGCCACGAGTACTCCTTTTCTTTTTGCAAATACAGACTAACACGGCTGCTACTCTGAAACCTTTTGTGTATGTGTTACAGCGGGGCCTGGAGTGCCTGCTTCACGTGGTCTGGGGTCTAGCTCACTGGCTGGCTGAGGATTAAGTCTAATCTAAATTCAAGATCTTCCGCAGTGAGAGAGAGTAAAGAACGGGCTCTTCCCTACTCCCACCACCACTACAAGGAGTGGCTCCATTAGATAAAACAGAGCTCTGTAAAGCTGTAGGTGAGCTGTAGCTCCTTGCTGTCTCCACTCATCCCGCTCTTGGTCATGGAGTCTGAATGAGTAGCCAGAGGCTCCGGAAAGAAAGAGACTCTTGTGGCTAAAGCACAGGGTGAATTCTCTGCCCTGTGTTCTATAGAAGGCCAGACTAGATCGTCACAATGGCTCCTTCTGGCCTTAACACCTGTGCCTGAGAGTCAGTGGAATTGGGTTCTATTCCAGCCTCCTCTGTGACTTTTGGCAAGTCCTGTAAATTGTTCTCTGCCTCGGTTTCCCTTTTGGTAAAATGGGGATAATACTTCCCTCTCTCACAGGCTGTTGTGAGACTTACTTAACCGTTTGCAAAAAAAAAAAAAAAAAAAAAGGCCTTTGGGTAGGAGGCTCTAGAATAGGGCAAACTATTGGCATTGCCAGTAAAGCGCAAGGGGTCTGGTTGGGGAATGAAGCCAGGGCCAGCTCGGTCTATTACCAATCTCCTGTGATAGTTATAGGGGCAAATTCTGGTTGGCACTTGGCAATGGATCCCTCCAAGGAGATACGCAAACAGCAGTGCTGACTGCTTGTGCTCCGTGTCTCGGAGGGGGAGGCGACTTGTGCTAGCCCCCGAGGGAACTAGGGGATTTCCTTTCCTCCCATGGCCCTGGCGAGGGCACATCACAAGCACCGTTCCTCCTTTCTGTCTCACCAGAGGCCTCCAGTCAGTACTCCCTGCACAAACCCCTTCCTCAGCCCAGGGCACGTCACCTACCTTCCCCCTGCCCAACCCAGCCTGTCCCCACCCTAGCAGCTGACGGAGCCCAGTGCTGGGAACCGGGGAGGAGGGCATGACAGGAGGGATCCAAGCGGCTGCTCTGGGGGAGTCCCCCAGCATCCCTTGAACTGACTCTGGTGCTCACAGAACCTACAGGAGCTGCAGATTGTTTTAATGATCTCCTTAATGGGCGTGCACTGTGGCGCTCTCCAGGAAGAGTGACGTCAAAGGGCAGGTTATGGCTCAGGGGGGTGGTAAGGGCAACAGGCCCAGATCTCCCCTCAGAGGGACAGCTTCCCCTGTCGTGGAAATAGGAAGCAGTTCTGCTCTAGCGGATGAGATCCATCCCTGCTGGGCCTCCGCTGGCCTGTGCACTGCCGGGCGGAGAAGGCTCCACCCTGTTCCCCCAGCTGTGTTTTCTGCTAAGTAGCAGTCTTGGCAAAGGGGCTCGAGCATGAGGCGGGCAAGGCAGGTATAAGGTCCTGTGGCCCCTTGGGGTCAGAGGACTCCATGCTGTCTTTCACTCAGAGAGGAAGGGAAGGAGCTATGTGAGAGGCACTGGACTGTGACTCAGGAAACCTGTAGTCAATCGCCAGCTCTGCCACAGACTCTCCGTGTGACCTTGGGCATGACTGCTCTGTGCCACACACACCCCCTCTGTCAAATGGAGATGACTGTCCTCCTTGGCTGCCTTGGCCATGAGATGGCAGGAACCGCTCTCACTGTATCTGTGCAGTGCCCTGTGTGAGGGGGCCGCTACATTGGTTGGGCACTAAGAGATTATGTCCCTGGTGAAGGATCGTGCCCCCTTGGAGATTATTTCTTCCCATCAGTACTGATGTTTATTCAGGGAGGGGGAGACAGTTTTAAGGGAGACAATCCATCTGTGGTTGCATCAGATGTAAGCAATGTGCAGCCAGGGAGCCTGTTTTTTTTTTAGCTCTGTCGTTGCATTCTTGTTGGAACAGTTTGCGAAGCCAGATGAGTCCCTGGCAAAGGCAGATACGCTGCTTCGCTGGCACCTGGCAAGGGTCGGAGCTACCTGAACATGCAGGGCCTGTCACGAGCACAGCCCCCCTCCTCCCGGCTTTGGGTCCTTGCCAGCTGAATGCAGCTGTCCCTAACTGGCGCTCAGACGTGCCGGCGTGCACAGAGGGTGGTGTGCAGCAAAGGGCTTATGGGGGGGCAGGGGTGAAAGGGCAGGCAATGCACGCACCTGGCTCTACACCAGTGGGTCAGGCAGTCTTTTAAGGTTATAACCCCACAGTGCTTTGACTCCAACTACAGGTTTCTATTTAGCAGGCACTGGACTTTGCCGTCCTATTCTTGGCTTCCAAGTACCCAGCATTGATTTGTTTATGTAGTACTGGAAGTATTGGGCCCCCTGGAAAGATCAAAGGTTCAAGAAGGTTTCCTACTGAGATGGAGATCTACTGCTCAGCTGGATGGGTGGTGGTCAGTACCGAGGATTCCTGAGTCTGCGGGATCTACCTCACAGCTGGGATCTGTTGCTCAGCCAAGCTGGAATATTTCTCCATACATCCAGCTGCATTGGCTTTGAAATGGGCAAGAAGAAAGCTGGGCAGGGAGATGGTGTGTCCAGGGGATCAAGAAGGAGCTTAGCTGACAAGCCTGGTTTTATAACACACACAGTAGTTGCCTGAGGTTAGTCTAGCCTTGCTGAGCACAGGCATATTCAGGGCACGGCTCACAGAACCACTGTGGGGGCTCCCTGATGCTTTTCCTGGGGCGGGGGGGCGGGTCTAACCAAAGAGCAGAGCTGCCCCCTGGTGAGGAGGCAGCTGTTCAGACATGGCTCAGTGCAGGGCTCTCAGCCACTTGGGCTGCTGCAGCCAGAGGCAGTTGCTTAAACGGAGGCAGCGGGTTTTACAGGCCGTCATGCTGCTGCGTGGGGGCTGTGGGGGCCGAGCTCTGTGTGGTAACCTGCCCGTCTCCATGGCGTACGGGAGATGAGCACGAGTTCTTCCCTCTGCCCCTCCAGCCTTATGGCTGATGCCTTTCACCAGGCAGGTCCCCAGTGCAGCCAGGGCTGTGGCATCTGATCCTGAGACTCTGTGAATACGAGTCTGGCGGCATGATCCGCTCTTTGCTGCTGCCCTGCCTTGGCAGCCCTCTTCCTGCAATGCTCAGTGGTTTTCCTTTTTGCTGGCGACGTGCAGGAGGCCCAGCTCGGCCCAGTGGGTAGTGCACCTGGGCATAGGGCCAGCTGTGCTACCCCGAATGTGTGGCCATAGGTAAGTCACTGCCTCCCCTTGTGCCTCAGTTTCCCCTCCCACCCTTTGCCTGTCTTGTCTATTGAGGCATTAAGCTCTTGGGAGCAGCGATTCTCTCCCCCCTCGGTGTCCTGCTCTCTCTGAATAATTTTGTCGCACTGCTTTCCCTGCCTTTCAAACAGGTCTCACTGCGGTGTCCCTGTCCCTGAGCCAGTAGAGGGCAACAGAGAACTTTGTGTCCAGTCAGCCATTCACCAGCGTGTGCTAGAAACAGGTTCCCTTCACATGCTTAGCAGCTTGTCTGACCCCAAAACAGTGCGTTCCTTCCTCCAATATTTATCCTGCCGGTGGGTGACAATCGGGTATTTCCAGTGGACTGTTTGCACAGAATGGGAAAGAAGGAGGGATTGGCTGTTATGACTCTTGCACTAAGTGTGTCACCCGTGAGCGTAGACACAGCCAAAGGGGGTGAGCAGCTTGGTTTGAGCCAGTTGGGAGCTGCAGACACCAAAAGGACACACGAACAGAGAGTAGGAAGCAGAGGAGGTCAGCAAATGGGTCTTCCATCCTGTGAAAATTTTAAATTAAAAAATATATCCTGACTCAGGAGAGTCCAAGAACAAATCCCATTTCCAGACAGTTGAAACCTTTTGGTTTGACTTCAACCCTTTATTATTCTTTAAAATGTTATCGAGTAAATTTTGAAATGAAAAGTCTTTTCAAACCAAACAAAAAAAAACCCCAGAGTTTTCATTCTTAAAAATGCCGCATTGGGATGCAATGACATTTTTTTCCACTCGTTTTCCAAATGAAGAATCATCGAAAGCGATACCATTTCCTGGGAAATGCTGGGTTTGTTGAAATGGCATTTCCGACAGAAAACTGTTTTGATGGAATTTTTCCATCCAGTAGGAAGGCACTAAGGGGCTTGCAGATGAAACCAGGGAGCTTGACTTTGATCTGGGAGGTGGTCAGGGGCCAGCAAGGAGGCGTCAGAAGGGGCTGACAGCTTTTGCAACAGTCTTGGATGGTTTGGAGGGAGAGGGGCTGAGTGTTGCAGAGAATGGGCTGCTGCAGTCGGCCAAAGCCTGGATGAGGATTCATGGTGGGAACAGTTGCATTTTAAGGCTGTCGTGGAGGTAAAACCAGCATTGGTGTTGGGGGGACAAAATGAGAGACAGGAGATGGAAATGAGGCCATGGGGCTGCTGACAGCAATAGATTGAGGAGGAGTTCTGCATTTGGCCTGGTGTCTTTGTGAGACAGACACTGTTCACTATTAAGGCTGCCAGAGGGTAGTGACCTTGGGTTGTCTCTGACCTTGGTTGGATTTGAACCAATGACGTAGAGGTGAATCACTCCACAGCCCATGAGTGATTTCCTGAGCCATCCAGCAGATTGAAGGTGTATTTTCCTAAAAAAAAAAAAAAAAAAAAAAGGCACCCAAGCTGGCTCAAAGGTTACAACTCTGGTGGTCGTTACCCTGACATTTCTGCATCTGGACTGATGTCCCATGATTGTCATTGACTTGCCTAGGAGGAGAATCTGCACTGCAGCCTTTCTGCTTCTAGCAAGCATCTGTCTTGTCACCCCGATTGATGGGGAGTCCGGGGAGGGGGTGTGGGGTCTGCAGATGCAGAAGACTCTTCGATCTTCTCGCAGATATGGGAATCCAATCCATTTCCTGAAATGAATGGGAAATTGCTAAAAGGCGAAACCACAAATTAGGTATTGACTATCTGCCTAGTTGGTTGGCCACCTGTTATAAGCAGAACCACGCTTCCCCATGCAATAGCATGTGAGCAGGTACACACAGACACACACACACACTGTGTGTGCTTGATTATCTGGACAGCACAGTGGATTATTTAGAATTGTTCCCCGCTGCCCATGGTGGTTGGATTGTGTTTGTTCCACGTCTCATGGCAGACTTTGTACCCGTAGGACGTGCAGGCTTTGGGGTCAGGTTTTGTTTCGTTCCGCCCTCCAGGGAGCAGGAGTTCTGAGTGAGAACTAAGAGTTCCTGCTGAGCAGCAAGACGGTTGAGCTGAAATCCTGCCATCATGCTTCAGTTAATATTAAACCACTAGCATGTGCTCACCCAATAACTGGTGGGACTGATTGCAGCTTTAACCCTGACTTCACTGGCTGAACAGCCATGGCTCTTAGCTCTTGTTACTCACCCACTTTAATGACAGCATTAGGGACACTCTTGTAGCCTATCATATCGAAATAGAGGTGAGATTAGTATTGATTAACGCTGCAGTGCAAATAACAGGACTCAGGCTTGACATAAGAATAATATAGCAACAACAATGCAGATAGTGATAGGGTAAGTTGGGTTTGTTGTGTCAGCTTTAAGTAACATAGGAAAGGTCGTGTTATGATATTTTAGAATAAGTTTAGGGAATAAGTCCGAGTGAAACTTACATGTATTAACCACAGAAATACCATGGCGACTAATTGACATAAATGCTAATGATGGTGCAAGAGATCGGTAAGTAACCAATTAACTGTGTGTACCCCCAAAGATACGGAAGGCTGGGGAAGTTTAAATGAGGAAAAAGGCCAGGGAGACATATGAACATGGATAAGATACAGGGGGCATCAGTGTAACCTGTTATAAAAGCTGGTAGCCAGCCTAGATGCCATGGGATACACTGGAATGTGCCGGACTGCTGACTCTGCTGATTCTCTGACTGCCGTACCAACTGCTTTGCAATTTCCCCATGAGGGAGGAGAAGGCAATGAAGGTACCGGACATTTCTCTTTTTTGTTATTACTCTGTGCACAATTTTGTTTGTTCTGTTCATTATTAATCAGAGTAAATGTGATTAGGCTAAACTGGCTCATGGGTAGGGCCCTACCAAATTCACGGCCATGCAAAGCGCGTCATGGCTCATGAAATCTGGGCTCCCCCTCTCATGAAATTTAATCTTTTGTGTGCTTTTTACCTTATACTATACAGACTTCGTGGGGGAGACCAGCATTTCTCAAACTGGGGGTCCTGACCCAAAAGGGAGTTGCAGGAGGGTCACAAGGTTATTTTAGGGGGGTCGCGATATTGCCACCCTTACTCCTCCCTGCCTTCACAGCTGGGTGGCCGGAGAGCAGCGGCTGATGGCCAGGCGTCCAACTCTGAAGGCAGCGCCCCGTCAGCAGCCGCGCAGCAGGAAGGGTGGCAATTCCGTACCATGTCCTCATTACTTCTGCGTGGCTGCTGGCGGCGGTTCTGCCTTCAGAGCTGGGCTCCCGGCCAGCAGCCGCTGCTCTCCAGCCGCCCAGCTCTGAAGGCAGCGCTGCGGCCAGTAGCAGCGCAGAAGTAAGGGTAATAGTACCGCAACCCCCCCACCAACAATAAGCTTGCGACTCCCCCCAACTCCTTCTTGGGCCAGGACCCTACAATTACAACACTGAAATTTCAGATTTAAATATCTGAAATCATGAACTTTACAATTTTTAAAATCCTATGTCCACGAAATTGACCAAAATGGACCGTAAATTTGGTAGGGCCCTACTCATGGGGTCTCTCATTCTGAGATCACTCCTCATACTACGGTAATCTGGAGGTTGAACTCTCTCAGACTACTGCACACTGAATCAGCAGTTATAGCTTAAATTATTGCTAATTCCTAAATTTGGCTACAATACGAAGGATGGTGGGTCTAAAATATGACCCACCCTAGTGTGTATCTGATCCCACGGCTTCTTGTATACTTCACTGAAACCTCCAAGAATGCAGGTCACAGCAGAGTTCCTGCCCACCCCGCTCGGGAATCCGTCATCTGCTTGTGGTCCCCGTGCCCATTAGTGCGCTTGAGAAAAGCATCCGATATGGTGAGACTTGTAATACAGCTGTGAGGGATGAGAACTATGACCCTGGCTTTGCCAGTCTGGGCCCAGGAGCACTGACCAGTTGACAACCGTAAACATGAGTCACACACATACATTACACTAGCTCTGTACTAGGCACTCAAGACACCAAGTCACAGAGGCAGAGTCCTACCTGTATTCTCTTAATCTCTTACCCCTATCCTGGGATAAGCCTGCTATTCCCCCCCACCCCTCCGGGCTACAGAGTCAGCCAGCAGGAGTGAGGCCTGGGGGCATTAAGACTGGCTTATTCTAGCCCAACCTGCTTGGTCCAAGGAGAGGTCCTATGTACCAGCCTGGCAGTTGCGATTCATTGAGGTGCTCCTGTTGTTGATTGCCAGCTTCAGACTCTGAAGGCAAGGCCTTCCCCTGGCTGGGGTGCTTGTTCTCTTTGTGAGCTAGTTTGCTGAGCATAGTGGAAGGCCCAGCATTTTCCTGAGGTGGGTCTGAGAGATGTCTTGCCTGCGGCCATCTTGGGGATGGTGGAGAGAGCCATATGTGCCATCACAGCCTTGTGGCTGCTGACTGTACTAGCTCCAGGAGCAGAGGGTTTGTGCATTGCTGATGCTGGCTGCAGGTGGCCTGCTGTGATCTCGCTGGAGTTCTGTTTTTTTAATGTAAACGCGATGAGAGGCCGGGCGTGTCCTCCATCCATATGGATCTGTGTGCGCGAGGGGGAGAAGTGGAGCGCGGGATAATGCACATGGAGGAAAACAGCTGGATTTTCTCTCCCTGGAGATGTAAATCCCCTCCCCCTGTAATGACTGAACCACGTAATAGTTTTGAGTCTCCTTGTAGCTTGTCCTTTTGCTCAGGGAGCAGAGACAGGCTTTTAGATGAAGGGGTGTCAAGTTCAATCCTTGCAGATGGCCCATTCATGTGCACAACTGCTAAGTACAGCCACATGGGCACAATTGCCCGCATAGGAGCCAACACTGTGGGTGCTCCGGGGCTGGAGCACCCATGGGGAAAAATTAGCAGGTGCTCCTCACCCACCGGCAGCCAAGCTCCCCTCTCCTTGCCTCCTTTCCCTCCCCGCGCCCAGCACGCCACATCCCCACTCCCTCTCCCCTTCCTCCCAGCGCTTCCCACTGCCTAACAGCTGTTTGGCGCACTTAGGACTTTCCAGGAGGGAGCGGGAGGAGCAGGGACACAGCGTGCTCAGGGGAGGAGGCGGAGAAGAGGCAGGGCAAGGGCGGGGACTTGGGGGGAAAGGGTGGAATGGGGGTGGGGCGAGGCGGTGCAGGGGTGGGAAGAGGTGGGGTAGGGGTGGGAAAAGGCGGGGCGGGGCCAGGGGCAGGAGTGGTTGAGCACCCACTGGGCAGAGGGGAAGTCAGTGCCTAATTTGCCCTCTTTGCACGTGCATTTGGGGCAGTTGCACATGCAAATTAAAGATACAGTTTGCACACCATTGTTTTTTTTAAAAAAAAGACGACTTATTTTTACATATCCTACCTCTGATTGAATTTTTGTTCTAAATTCAGTTCCCCCACCCGCCAAAAAAAGTTCTGTTGCCTTTTTTCTTTTCCCCTTCTCTGAGCAAAAAAGTATTGCCAATTATTTTTAAAAAATATTTATGATGGATATTGCAATCACATGGAATGTCTTTGGGGACCATATTGTATTGAATCTATGAATGGTTTATGTATGACTGTGTTCTACTCCATGGGGCAGGGTTACCACAACTTCTCCAGGAACTAAGAACAGTGATTAAGGTGAATCACTGAGATGATGCATCCCTCGAGAGCTATCACCCCGTGGAGAGGTTTGCATACACTTGTTCAAACTGAGTTTTCCAGAGACTGGGAGACAAAGAAAAGGCCATTTTTCTAAAAGGCTGACCTTGAACTGACATAGAGTCTTCCTTCTGATCCAGTGAACGGAGAAGGCCTTCTGTCCAATGGGGATCCCAACGCTTGAAGAAGGGTTGGAAAGACTTTGGCCTGGTAGGGCGGCGTAAGACTGACGGGTGACACCTGTCATGTTTAGTGTGTTTAAATCTGTTTATTGTTATATATTTTCTCTGTGATGCTGTTACCTTAACAATAAAGGTGCATGGTAACTTGCAACTGCTCCTTCTAAAATACACTGTTCCTAGCCCTCGGAGAGAAAACTAAGCACTGATGCTGGCTGTTAGGCAGAGGGGCTTGCTGGTAAGGCCTGGAGCTGTGCAGCCTTACACCCCCCCATTCAGAAGGGCATGAGTCAAGGGTCCCTGCCCTGAAATAGGTGGTGGCTGGAGACCTGACCGGGCCCTTCTGGAATGGACCGTGGAGTTGGGGGGAATGCAGGTGCAGTTACTCTGAAACTGTGACACTATTAATCCAAATGCCCATGACCCTTTGAAGAAAAAAATGTGTTTAAACAAACTCTAAATTGTACATTAAAGCAAATACAGCTGTTTGATTTTGGGCTGAATGCAAAGCAGCCAGTAACGCATGCATGGAAGGATCTGTGTGGGCCTCTCTTTCTCTAATCTCGGGGCAACCCAAGGACTTGGGCTTGATTTCTTGGAATCTGGAAACAACTTTTTTTTCTTTTCTCTTTGAGAAATGAAAGCAGATAACTAATTCCCTGAACGTGCCGCAAATTGCAGCCTGTCTCTCAATCTCCACTGCGTTCTGGCGGCTGCTGAAGCACGGTTGGGTTACCCGAATTCTGCAAATCTGCTTCTGCTTTCCCCTTCATGCTCTGCTTCATTGCTCTCTCTCTCTCCTCCACCCTGAGTGAGCTGATGCTGTCCCCATCTGTTTTACTCATCGGGCCTGCATGCAGTGATAATCTCAGGCTGGGAATATTAGCCCGGAGGCAGTGTTTGGAAAGGCTTCCTCTGAGCGTCCTTTTCCTTACAGGAATTAAGTGTTAAGAAGTCTTTAACAAGCTGTGCGTCCAGGTATCTCTGGGGATCCTTTCAGCAATGATAAACCCAGCCCAGTATTTTAAGAATGCAGAGTGCAACTGGACAAATAGAGGGGTGTTAATTGCAGATGAGACAAGGCATTTATAAAAACCACTTGAGGGAAGATAAGGTCAGATCCTTTCCAGGGAAGGAGGGATTCTTTTCATTGGACCAGGACAATGTTTGAGGCCTGCCTCGCTGGCTGGCTCGCAAGGAAACGGTAATGTCGTTACTAGTCACTAAGAGCCAGATTCACCTACAGTGCAACTCCATCAGTGCCACCCTTGGACTCTGCATCAGTGATGGGTTTGGCCATTTGTAACTGCTAAAAACCCCACTATATTTCATATGAAGCCCCTGATGGATTGCTGCAGGGAAACAGCTGGTGGGAGGTCCAATTGGCAAGGTTGTTTTGGGGTCTGGCCTTCCTTGAATTCTTACAACAACGACTTGGGGGTCAGTCACCAGCTGCGGTCTGTGACAACATGGTCACTGAGCGGGGGGCTGGCTTTGAGCCTACTGGATTTGTATTGTTTGTCTTTTCTCTTCACCATTACGGAGCGAAGGGTGATTCAGTGCTCATGGAAGTGGAGGACCAAAAAAGCTAATGGAAGACAAGCATCGTGCAAATGCTTCCTCGCTCATATCTTTGCCAGTGACCCTCCATCCCAATCTGCCGCAGCCCTGCTCTTCCAGCCTGGCACCCACACACTGTTCCGCTGGGTGCACTTCCCTTCTTCCCAGCAGCATCCCCTGCCATTCCAGCCCTGGGCCCCTGTATAGCTATGCCAATGCATCTCCAGCCTCAATAGCCGCAACTCTTTCCTCTTTCAGTTCTCAGCCTGCCGGGAGCAGAAGGAGCCAGTCATGTGGAATTATCCGCTGGTTTTGTTGTGCCCACAATGCGGGCTAAACGGAGACACCCAGACTCATTCAGTACCAAGAGCAGAGAGTTGGGGTTTGAACCCAGCTGGCCTGAGGTGAAAGGTCAACGCTCTAACTCGCTGCACCACCCAGCACCTCCCTATTGATGTGGTGCGAGGCACTTGCCTGTTTGATTTCCAAATGAGCTGGGAGGGCTTCAGCGGCAGGGCTCCGGCTGTGATCCAGCAGCACTCAGCTGGCAGACCCTGCGTTTGATTTCCCCTCGGAGACCGCACCTTCCTTTCATTTCACTTTCCTCTGCTGTTCCAGCCCCTGTGACATAAGCCTTTTCAGTCAGACATTAAAGGCTTTGTCTCATTCTGGGTGCAGAACAGCCCATTTAGAAGGAATTAGTGGTTACATTGAAAGGGGGGGAAGAAAGGCTCCCGGGTTAAATGCACTTTAAATGTCTTAATAATCATGACTGGCTAATTTGTTCCTCCCCTGAGCAAAGAGACAGTACTATGGGAAGCCTTCCTCTAATTGATAGCCATACTGATACCTGACAGGTTTCAGAGTAACAGCCGTGTTAGTCTGTATTCGCAAAAAGAAAAGGAGTACTTGTGGCACCTTAGAGACTAACCAATTTATTTGAGCATAAGCTTTCGTGAGCTACAGCTCACTTCATCGGATGCATACTGTGGAAACTGCAGAAGACATTATATACACAGAGACCATGAAACAATACCTCCTCCCACCCCACTCTCCTGCTGGTAATAGCTTATCTAAAGTGATCACTCTCCTTACAATGTGTATGATAATCAAGTTGGGCCATTTCCAGCACAAATCCAGGTTTTCTCACCCTCCGCCCTCCCACACACAAACTCACTCTCCTGCTGGTAATAGCCCATCCAAAGTGACCACTCTCTTTACAATGTGTATGATAAACAAGGTGGGCCATTTCCAGCACAAATCCAGGTTTTATGCAAGGTAGCCTATTTCCCCTTGTTTTTTCCTACCCCCCCCCCCCCCCCCGACGTTCTGGTTAAACTTGGATTTATGCTGGAAATGGCCCACCTTGATTATCATACACATTATAAGGAGAGTGGTCAGTTTGGATGAGCTATTACCAGCAGGAGAGTGAGTTTGTGTGTGTGGGGGGGGGGGGGTGAGAAAACCTGGATTTGTGCTGGAAATGGCCCACCTTGATTATCATTCACATTGTAGGGAGAGTGGTCACTTTGGATGAACTATTACCAGCAGGAGAGTGAGTTTGTGTGTGTATGGGGGTGGGGGGTGAGAAAACCTGGATTTGTGCTGGAAATGGCCCAACTTGATTATCATACACATTGTAAGGAGAAAGAAAAGGAGTACTTGTGGCACCTTAGAGACTAACCAATTTATTTGAGCATGAGCTTTCGTGAGCTACAGCTCACTTCATCAGATGTTTACCGTGGAAACTGCAGCAGTCTGCTGCAGTTTCCACGGTAAACATCTGATGAAGTGAGCTGTAGCTCACGAAAGCTCATGCTCAAATAAATTGGTTAGTCTCTAAGGTGCCACAAGTACTCCTTTTCTTTTTGCGAATACAGACTAACACGGCTGTTCCTCTGAAACTTGTAAGGAGAGTGATCACTTTAGATAAGCTATTACCAGCAGGAGAATGGGGTGGGAGGAGGTATTGTTTCATGGTCTCTGTGTATATAATGTCTTTTGCAGTTTCCACAGTATGCATCCGATGAAGTGAGCTGTAGCTCACGAAAGCTTATCATAGAATCATAGAATCATAGAATATCAGGGTTGGAAGGGACCCCAGAAGGTCATCTAGTCCAACCCCCTGCTCAAAGCAGGACCAATTCCCAGTTAAATAATCCCAGCCAGGGCTTTGTCAAGCCTGACCTTAAAAACCTCTAAGGAAGGAGATTCTACCACCTCCCTAGGTAACGCATTCCAGTGTTTCACCACCCTCTTAGTGAAAAAGTTTTTCCTAATATCCAATCTAAACCTCCCCCACTACAACTTGAGACCATTACTCCTCGTTCTGTCATCTGCTACCATTGAGAACAGTCTAGAGCCATCCTCTTTGGAACCCCCTTTCAGGTAGTTGAAAGCAGCTATCAAATCCCCCCTCATTCTTCTCTTCTGCAGGCTAAACAATCCCAGCTCCCTCAGCCTCTCCTCATAACTCATGTGTTCCAGTCCCCTAATCATTTTTGTTGCCCTTCGCTGGACTCTCTCCAATTTATCCACATCCTTCTTGAAGTGTGGGGCCCAAAACTGGACACAGTACTCCAGATGAGGCCTCACCAATGTCAAATAGAGGGGAACGATCACGTCCCTCGATCTGCTCGCTATGCCCCTACTTATACATCCCAAAATGCCATTGGCCTTCTTGGCAACAAGGGCACACTGCTGACTCATATCCAGCTTCTCGTCCACTGTCACCCCTAGGTCCTTTTCCGCAGAACTGCTGCCTAGCCATTCGGTCCCTAGTCTGTAGCTGTGCATTGGGTTCTTCCGTCCTAAGTGCAGGACCCTGCACTTATCCTTATTGAACCTCATCAGATTCCTTTTGGCCCAATCTTCCAATTGGTCTAGGTCCTTCTGTATCCTATCCCTGCCCTCCAGCGTATCTACCACTCCTCCCAGTTTAGTATCATCCGCAAATTTGCTGAGAGTGCAATCCACACCATCCTCCAGATCATTTATGAAGATATTGAATAAAACCGGCCCCAGGACCGACCCTTGGGGCACTCCACTTGATACCGGCTGCCAACTAGACATGGAGCCATTTATTATGCTCAAATAAATTGGTTAGTCTCTAAGGTGCCACAAGTACTCCTTTTCTTTTTACTGATACCTGAGTGTAAGAAACCAATAGGGCAGAGTAAATATGTTGCTAAAGCTTAGCAGCCAAGGCTGTCTGTCTGTCATCCCTCTCTCCATATCCATCTGCTCTTTCTAATCTGCCCATCACTGGGGCATCTGAACTCCACGTTCGTACAGTCTCAGGTGTTGGTGCTCAGAACAAGACTCTCGCTGTCCTCTGATCTCCCGGCACACGCCAATGAAGGAATTCTGGTGACAACCCCATGAAGCCAGCAAGTGTGTCCTCCCTGTTATACAGATGGCATCTGTAGGGCAGGGAGGTTAAGTGATTTCCCAGGGCTATACAGGGAATTCTGGCTCCCAGGCCTGTTCTCCGATTGCTAGGCATCGAATTGCCAGGCTGAACTCGTTCCTTCATGAAGGCCTCGCTTTCCCCCATACCATCTCCCATTCTCCTTCTACGTGGTCCGTGTCCACGTGACCTATTTCCTGCCAGGAGTTGCTGCAGAAATCCCCAGTGCCCGGGTGCTGGATGCCAGCTTCCAGGTAAGAATGATTCCAGTATGCTCCTAACTGGCAGCCCCTTAGTACCATCTGGGTGGCTGGTTAAACCCTTCCTAGCCACATCCCGGCATCCTGTCTCCAGCCTTAGCGCCGCCCACGTTATCCATCCGTGATGACAAACTCCTTTCGCAAGCTGCCCTCCATGGGGCCGTGTACAGAGAAGAGAAAGAGAGGGCCGTGGCCTGCTGGCGTGAGTCCTAACAACTGGGCAGCTGCCTGGGCCAGGTTCAAGTTGTCCCAGGAAGAGGGTCAAGAAGTGCAGCTTGCATGAGGTTGAAAGCAAACAAGCGGCCTAATTTATTATGTGCCAGATGGAGTTGTCGTAGCCAAAAAGATAAAGATGCTGGAATAGTTGGAATTCTCCAGCCGGCCTGACTCCGAATGGCAAAGCCTTTGGAATGTGTGTGTTTGGGGGCTTCTGCTTTCCCATTGCACGCTTCCCAACCGCAAACAGCTAGAGGTGAGATTGTTCAGGGAGCCACGGCCGTTCCTTCTGGACCAAACTGGGTCTGCTGACCTCCCGACCGTGGGGGCCGCTTGGCCTTCGGTCGGTGAGAATGTAGGTCCGGAGGCGTTTCTGGAGTCTCCTGGGTGAACAGTGAGAGTCAAGGCATGCGTAAGGTGGTAGTACCCGTGTGGCATACAGGGGGACTGGAACAGCCCTGTGGGCTAGTCTGTGTGTATTGAAGGGGCAATACAGGTTTGCTCCCCATGTTGTACAGCAGGGTGCCTAGCAACCCGTATCCACTTTGCACATGGGAAATCACTTTCAAGCCAGTGGACCATTGGCATTCACCCATCTAATGCCCACCTGGTAGCCTCGTGTAGGGGCATGGCTAGCAAGTAAAAAACAAGCTACTTAGTGGCAGATGTTTCCATTTGTGCAGGGAGTTGCGTGTTGGAACAGATTCAGGTAGATGAGTCTCGCTGAAGAACACTGGGCCAAATTCATTCCGGTTGTAGTTATTCTTCCTTTGGTGGCTTTGCCTGGAACAGTGGAGTTAGATCTGAGATGAATTTGGCCCACTGGGTCAGAGGGTATAGCGGTAACTAGCAGAGAAAGATGGTTCCAGAAGATAGGGCATTAGCATAGGGCTTGGGTTCAAGTCCCTGCTCTGCCACAGACTTCCTGTGTGACCTTGGGCAAGTCACTTAGCCTCTCTGTGCCTCAGTTTCCCGTCTGTACAATGTGGACAATAACTGTGCCTCCCAGGGCGGTATGAAGTGAAATATAGTGAAGATTGCTAGGTACTCAGATACTATTGTGAAGGGGGGGCATATAAATATGATCTGTCTCCAGATAGATATTTGTGATTGACTGAAATTGATCACAGGATAATCTAGTATAAATATTGGGGACACATTTGCTAACAGACTGGAGATTGTTCTCCTGAGGGAGGTGGTGGAAACCCCGTCAGAGACCTTTAAAGCTGGCTTGCCCGGAATGGTAGGCAAAGTGTTGTAAGGACAATCCTGCCCTGATTGGAAGGGGATGGAGTCAATGACCTCATAGGTCTCTTCCATCTCTTATTTCTTGGAGCCTATGTAACCTTGGAGCAATGACGGCCGTTAGCACCTGGTCACATCGCTCACAACCTTCTGAATCCTCTCCATCCCTCCTCTGTTGGTGACCTTCCCGACCTCACCCAGGGAAAGGGGAAAATTCTCCATCTGCTCCAGTCTGTCCATCATCTTCCTTTTCAGCTATCGAGTGACAATATTCCATTCACAAAAACATTCCAGGTCATAATACGGGCAAGGGAATAACAAGGGGGGTTAAAAAAGCTGCTGCAGAACAGCAGGTTCATAGCAACTCTAGAGCCGGTCCCCACTGGCCACACCAGCCATCTGCCCTGCCCTCCCCCGTGTGCCCAGACGATGATTTCAAATAGACTGGATTTCCAAGACCCGAGTTCAACTCTGTACTGCCTGCACCCAGATCTGGTGGAGATGCTGGAGGTAGGACTCGTCATTCTGCAGCACACTGTTCTGGATGGCTTAGCGTCCCAGTTGGCGGCTTTAGCAGGGCTAGGGCCGGCTCTAATTTGCCTCCCCGTCCCTGAACGTTGCTCTGCTCAGTGGTGGAAGCTGGGTCTTGCAATGGGGAGGAGGGTCCTGTTCAGAACATGTAAATGGCTCCTGTGCGATGGAGTAAGAACAGCAAAGGGCCAGTTGCTCTGAGCCCCACCTGTGCTTCTCTTCTCTTTAGAGACGGCACAGAATACTTGAAGCCCATTTGAGTGTCTGGAATGATCCCGCCTTAGCCAAGATACCGAGGCAACAAAGACAGGCCAGGTGCTTTAACTCCCCCCTAACGGAGTACAAGGCACTATGGGCTCCATCCTGCAGACCTTCCCAGGCTCAAGCCAGTCTCCCTCAGATGTCAAGGGGAATTTGGCTTGAGCCAGGACTTTGGATCTGAGCTCTGGAAGGGTCTGGTCCAGGGAAAGATTCCCACAGACTTCAACAGGCGTTGGATTGTGACCTAAGAGCGGAAAGGAAGCAACGGTTCCTCCCACTCTGCCATACATGCGCCGCTGGGGTTTAATGAGCAGTTCTGGCTGCATGTGAGTAGGAGCTCTTTGACTCTGCAGTCAGCGCTGCCCTGAAGGCCTGGTTCAGGGAGCTAGAACAGTGGCTGGCCAGAGTGCCAACAGCAACACTCCCTAGGAGAACCTCTGAAAGGAGCCATTCATGGATCGCAGTGCAAGCTGTTTGTCTGAGCTGCCGGGGATCTCCGCCTGTCTCCCCCGATTACGGTCATGGGCACAAGAGCGTGAATTGCAGATGGGTCCAGTGGAGTCTTTGCAACAGCTCGGAAGGTTCCGGGCTCCCCAAAGCTCGGGCCGGGGCAAACCTACAGAGTCCCTCAAGACGGCTTTTGAGGGGGCTGGACAAATCTCTGCATGTAGAGCATCGAGGTGATCATTTATCTTCCTGCGTTGGCCCCGCTAGATGGCAGAACAAGGAGTCCCTGTCTCAGCCTGGCTGCTCAGAGCTGGTGAGGTCACTGGCTTGGCTGTAGACACTCATTTGTTTTTCCATAAGCAGCGCAATCTCTTCGCTCCCAATTCTTTAGCGGGGTGGCTGTTTGTGCCAAGGCTGATATGGAAGGGACAAGGGCTGAGGTGTAAAACAACTCACCCGCCCAGTGCAGACAGCTGCTCTGAAGGTATTCCATCTCCGCCCCATGGGCGCCCTGACACCCTGCCTCTGCGGGACTGCGCAAGCCGGTCCCTGAGCACCCTCTGTCCCAGCTCTGCTGCTCACTCCCTCCAGCAGAGGGTGCTACTTGTTCTGAATCATGTGGGCGAATGATTGCTCATCCTTAAAAGCCATTCTCTGCCACTAAGCCGTTTTCAGGTTGGACTGTTGGCTGCCTCCCATTCAGAACTGGGATGAAAGCACCAGGAATCGTTTCTTTCACTGAGTCCCTTGCCCCTCTCTGTCTGCTCCTGCAAAATAAATACAAAACCCAGACCAGGCAAGTGGGGTGTTCCCTAATCGGGGTGCCACCTGATCCCTTGGGTTTGCAGGGCAATGGTCAGAAACAGCCCCTAAATAAGGGATAGACACAGGGGCATCATCATCATTAGGAGGAGGCAGCCACTGCTAGGCCAACCTTCTCCTGCCCCCCAAGCCCAGTGTGGCAGGAAATCCAGTGCTGTGTCTGAAGCCAAGCGGTCTCCTGGCTTGGATCGCTGCCCTGGATCTGTCTCTGCTCCCAGGTTCTGCTCTCCCCAGCTCGGCCGCTTGTAGAAGTTTGGGGAGAGAGCTTCCTTTTCCTCCGAACTTAATGGGGCATTTTAATAGCAACTATTTAGTCCTCAAATTAATGGGCTTTTTTCTAAATGAAAGAAATGGATGATGAACAGGTTAAAACCTCCTGCTTATACCTAGCCATCTTCTGTATTTAGCTTAACAATCAACTGAGGGGTTTGAAAAATCCACACCAGTGAGAGATGCAGCTATGCTGACCTAATCCCTGGTGTAGATAGAGCTAGGTCGATGCAAGAATTCTTCTATCCACCTACCTACTGCCTCTTGGGGGAGGTGGATTAACTACAATGGTGGGAGAACTCCGCCCACTACACCGAAGCATCGCAGCGGTCTAAGTGTAGACATACCCTCAGAGAAGTCCCACATCTGCCCAAGACAGCCTGAGCAGATCAGGACGGGGGGTGGGAGAGTACATCAGTAACAGGGGAATAAACTCAGTTTGGCCTGTTGGTGAGTTTGTCCAGATTAAATCTGTAGCAATAAAGCTGGCTCTGAGCTGCTATCGATCCTACCCGTAGGGCTGTTGATCTGACATCAGAGAAACAGGCACGATTCTGCAGGGGAACAAGGATTACCTGACCTGTCAAAATAAACGTGATTGTAAAGGCCTTTTCTTGGAAAGAGAGTGGGTCAGAGGTGGGGGATATATTAGCAACTGTTACATTTCTGTATGCAGCACGTCCCACTATTCACTGTGAAGAATGTGTTTGCAGAAGCTATTCATCATATCTGAACAGATGGAAATAACCCTAATGCTCAGGTAGTTTAGGGCCATGTTTTGAATTTTTACCTGCCATGGTGCTATATCATTCATGAATGTGGTTGTCTCTTTTTGCAGTCCTTGGATTTCAATGTTCCCTCGCCCTGTTTGCAGAGGCGTATTACGGCTTGAAAACCCGAAGGTGGGTGGCGGGGGAATCCGCTGCAGCAAAATCTGAAGCTTTGTCAAATCTGGGCAAATTAAGCCAAACATGTGAAGGCAGCATGAGAGATTCTCTCCTCTGCTCCCACCCCTATACACTACTCTGGCAGTGGCTGTGAATTCATGGCAAGGGAGCGGGGCGAATTCCCCTGGGGGCAGGACAGCGCGGGGCTGTTGTTCGCCCTATGCGGCCCTCTTTGCTCGTAGCAGGAGTGGCAGGGAATAGCTCTGTAGCACATACTGCTTTTTCTGGAGATTCTGGGCTGCGACTCAGCCCGGGGGAGGCTGCCATACATGAGAGCGACCCCAGGGTTGCTCTAATTTATATTGAGGGCCACACTGATTTGCAAACAGCTAACGCTCCAGGCAGAGCAAAGGAAGCATAAGGTCCCCTCCCTGCTCCAGGCCATGCTTTTTGTGCTGCAGCTCCATATGTGGGGCCAAACCCAGTCCCTGCATCAAACAGATTTAGAGTCTGAATTTTGTAGAGGTTCCTCTACAAATGGGTCAGAGCGGAGGAAGGTACACGACTGGGATTTCTTAGTAAAGAGATTGAAACCACAGAGCATTTGCGGCTTTTCCCCAGAAAGCTACAGAGCCAGCTGATCTGTTCTGTAATTGAACCTTTTGGAGGTTTCCACTGGCAGTAATCCTCCTTTTGTCAGCATTAGCACAAAGCTGCGGTGAATCTGAGTGGATGCTCAAACCCAGCGCATCCGGTGTAATGCAATTCAAGCCAGGACAGTTCTCTTCCGTAGAGCATCCTTGCACAGACTGTCTCTCTAAGCACTGTCTGAAGTTAAATAGTACGAGACAGGACACAGAACAGCGTGTGGTGCAAATAGCAGAAAACAATGGGAGAGACACTGAGCTGGAGTCTCCTTCCTGTACCCCACTGTCCATCAGGAGTGACTCCACTGGTGTAAAAGTGGACGTATTGTGGGATAAATACAGCTGGTTCAAGCAGTCTGTTCTAAAGGTTGATGGTGAGAGGGATTATTAAGAAGGATATTATTATTAGCTCGGGAGAGGAATGACCTGTAAAGGAGTCAAGAAAGAATCGACCTTGTAATAAAGGACAATTGGAAAGAGACTGAATTTTACCACTTGGCCTCAGTCATCCAACATGAGTCAGGGGTATAACAGGTTAAGACTGCAGTCATATGGTAGGAATCACAGTTATCAGTGGCTACTGCTAACCTCTCCCCACAATGGCAGGACACTGCCCTGTTCCTGTTATATGGGGATATCAGAGAGTGGCCCTGGCTCTGCCTGTTCTTATACTTAGATTGGAGAAACCTAGAACAATATATGAAAGGATGCAGAGGTATATGAAGCTTAGCACGTGCTAGATAATATGGTCACCGGAGCTAGAGACAACACTCTAGATAGGAGATGGGTTAAAGGACTGGCAGAAGCGGATTGAGAAGGGAAGAGTTTCTGAGGTGTTTCAGGCTAAGCATACACGTTTGCAAATGTCTCTTACGCTGCATCAGTGCTCAGTGTTGCCAATGCTCACGCTTTGCTCTGGAGTTTTGCGATATTTGACGTTCTGATTGAAGTCCTAGGGACTGGAGTCATGTGACTTTTTTAAAGCCAGCTCATGATTGTGGGGCCCGGACTCATGGTTTATGAATGTTTGGGTTTGGTGATGCTGCAGTAAGAACATCTGGGAAAGTGAGTGATCAGTATGGACAGAAGCGCATCTGCACTAATCTACCTGGAGCAGCGAGAGAGAGTGGATTAGCAAAGTGCTATTGCGTTCAATCAGGGTGAATCCAGCAGGGTTTGAAAGAAAGGGAGTAGGATTCCATAGAAACTGCTCTAAAACCCTATGACTTTTAATACAGAATTAGATCCTTTCTATAGGTGTTTTTCACCATCCTACAGAACTTGACTGAGACTTTTCTAACCCTCCTATAGATTTTTGCTTCATCCTGTAGGATGGGATATAATTCTCTAGGATGGCTTTAAAATATAAACACCCTCTAGAAAGGTTATTGTTTTCCATTACGTTCTATGGGACTTTTCCTGAAGAGACGGTGCTGTGTATTTCTCACCTCCATCCCCTTTTTCACAGGCAGAGAGGAGTTTCTTTACCCCTGACCAAAGCTAGCCTCGCTCTCTTCTGCATCTTGCAAACAGCCTGAATGCCCTGCAGCCCCTCCATTCATCCTGAGTGCTTTAATAGAAATAGGCTCATTACCAGAAACTAATGGGGCATGTACTTGCAACAAGGGAAGCCGAACGCCTCAGGAATGATCCCCCCAGACATTTTTTTTAAATCTATTTATTTATTTAATTATGTATTTTATTGTGTTTAAATAGTAAACTAAAGATGCTGTACAGAGGCACAATTAGTGTTAGCAATGACCCCCCAGCCACATTATAATAATGCTTTGAACAAGAACCCTGCCACCTACAAGCCAAAGCTCCTCTCCACCTCTTGACTGGTCTGAAACGCAGGCCCCCAGTCCCCTGCAGAATCTCAGTCAAACGTGACTTTTTCAGAGTTCCCAAATTTGGGCTCTTTTGGAGAACCGAGCCATAAGCCTCTTCTTTTTCTGTGTTGCTAACACAAGGAGTCCCAGTCTAAGCTCCTTTCTCTACCTGCCCATCCCCAGCCACTCCTGTTTCAAGACAGTCTAGATGTCAAGGGAGACCTCTGTGGAAAATCCAAGGATGTGGTGTGAGACTGAGTGTTGCTTTCCCAGCTAGGGCAGCATGGAGCCTATGCTGTGTCCTAGGGAGCTGCTGTATTGCTGGGAGCAGGGGAGCTAACCCTGGGCATTGGTCAGATTCTACCTCTGGGGCCTTGCGTCCTGATAACCGAAAGGCCACCTTCAGTGTCCAATGAGGAAGTTATTCTTCCTGTCTCCTTTTCATCTTCTGTCTGGCTGAGCTCAGCAAGCCGATCGAGCTGTTAGTTCTTTCCTCAGTTTGGGGTTTGGATTGTTTTATTAAAATGTGTCAGTCTCGTTAGTTGGATGTCTTAGCACAGGCGAGTTTTTCTGAAGAATGGAAAATGTATCAACTTTGCGATCTATATGTTTTAAATAATTGTCATACAGCCCTTAGGAATCTTGATTCCCTGGTCTATTTTTTAAAAAAAATTGGATTCTTTAGGATATAAGCTTTAACATCAACATAAGTTGAGGCTATTTCCTGCTGACTCCAGTGCACCTATGCATCCATGCTTGTCTTCAGACTATTATGTACTAGCATGCCTGGAGGAAAGTTTACACTCAGGCCTAGGTAGGCCATGGCTGGAATATTTCCTATGGCCTCAGGTTTTATTTATGCTAGCAAATGCAACTACAGATATTTTTTTTTTGTTCTTATAAGTGTCTACTTTTTTTTAGTCCTCCTAAGTTCTTTGGTCCAATACTATATTGTTGCATGGAGTTCCACAGGTTAATTGTAACTTGTGTAAAATATAATGTTCTTTCATCAAGCTGGCATTTGTGGACTTTAGCTTTCAATGGCTGTGCTTTTGCTCTTGGGCTAAGGGTATGTCTATGCTGCATACTAAGCCCGGGTCTATAGGGCCCAGGTTTGTTGACTAGTGTTTTCAAGCCCACGCTTGAGTGTCCGCACTGCAATGGAAACTTGGGTCTCACAACCGTGCTGGCGCGTCCATACTGCACTATGCAGACTGGAGTCAGAACTTCCGCTTGTGTGGCTGTGGACTATTGTAACCCAGAGTTCTTAGCACCTAGCAGACCTTGTTTTCCCCACAGCTCTCCTGTCCCCTCTTAAATCAACTAAACTAAATGGTTTTCATGCCTTTCCCCATTTGCATTGCTCCTTTCTGAATCTTTTTACATTTCTGCAGTCTTTTTTGAGATGGGGTGACCAGAACGGACCACAGTATTGAAACTAAAGGTGCCATATGATGGTATCACACTTTCTGCCTTAATGGCTATCCTTTTCTGAATGCACCTTACGTCGTGTTGTTTTGTTTGACTGCTGCTGCACGTTGAGCAGAAGCTTTTATTGATCCGTTCCTGGTGCTGCTTAGATCTTCTTACTGTGGGATGTCAGTTAATTTAGAGCCCAGCAGTGTGCGCGAATCGTTCAAACCATCTTTTTCAAGGTGTATTAGTCAAACATCAGTTGACCAAGGCCCTGATTCAGCAAAGCACTTAGCACTTGCTTAACTGTAAGCATGTCCCATCCCTATTCCGTGCTTAGCTGAATCGGGGCCCAAATGCTTTGTTGTGTTCGGTCCCTCTGGAGTTCCCCACATCCCTCTTTAGTCTTCGCACATGTAAACAAATGTTGTCCCTTCATTGTGGCAGACTTTACCAGCTCACCAATGACTATACTAAGAAACACTGGCCTCAGCACAGATCCTCTGGACAATATCTTGTTCCATGATGAAACTGACTGTTTGTTCCTTATCGCAACCAAGATTCTTGACCTACTCTCCTCCCAGCTTCCCCTACGTTCCCGTCCCCTTGACTCTGCCAGTAGAAGGGGAGCAGATGGGAAAGAAAGGCACGTTAGTGAGTTACTGCAAGTGAAATCTCTTCCGTGGATTTGCTTTAATACAGACAACAGGTGAGGTTGCCTAGTGCTGGTGCCATGGTGATATGAATAAGCCTCTCTGTACCAGCTGTGCCCTGTGCTGCCACCTTGCAGGGTGTGTGGAAGCTGCTCTTCCAGACGCTAGAGAGGAGGCACAGTGAGTCACTGCCTTCCTTGGCTGCCCTGTCCAGCCCCGTGTTTTGGGGGCTGTATGCCTCCCTAGTGCAGGGAAGGTCAAGATAATTTCCTTACTGCTGCAGCCTCTCCCCACTTGGTGGACTGCCTACCCTAAGAACCCCTCCACTGGCAGAGACCCTAGGTGAAACTGTTCCATTCATCTAGCGGCCCAGTGACGAGTTCCCAATCGCCCACTAACACCTAATGATCTTACAAAGCTCTAACTAAAGCACATCCTCTCTACAGCCCATCCTCTTCCTCGCCCATCCCTCATATCCCTCAGGATTGCTTATATCCAACCCTCACATGGATTGATGCAGCTGCTGTCTGCACTGAGGAGGGCAGGGGGGCCCAGTGGAACCCGGCTGGCTTGGATCATATTCACACAGCAGAGCCCTCTCATGCAAGCTCCACCGCAGAGCGGCTGGTGGTATCGGATTAATCTGTGAGTGGAGGAGGCTTTGCTAACCGCTGTAATTTTAAGGTTCACATCAAATATTCCCTTGTCAGACAGTGCCCCTCTTTGTGGCTGGGCTGGCATACTAGGGGCGAGAGATCAGATTCAAATACTGTAGCTTCTCTTTATGGAGGAAAAAACATCTTTACGGTAGATTTTCAGGCCATAAATTTTTTCCCCATGGTTTCTAGTGTGACTGATACCTTCTGCTCGGGATGTTACTCTCGGAATGAGCGAATGGAGGGAGGGGTGGGCCAGCTGACTAAAGAGTGATGGATTAAGACGAGGCTTGGAAGGATTAGATTCTTATCGGTAACTGTTGGTAAATGTCAATTTCACTGTACGCACACAAACCGACAGACAGCTATTTCCATCGCCGATAATCGAAACGTACAGGCAGGCACAGAAAGAAAACTGCTGCTTGAGAACTTAGCGTTTGATGTAAGGCTATTTAATTTGTACATTTTGATGTGTGCTATTGACAATGCGTTTTCACAGTTAAGCTTTCACAATTTGAATCTCAGCATCTGCTGTCGCTAAAGAATTCTTGTCTGACCCCCTGCCGTCAGGGGTGCTCACCTCTAGAGCACATCCTAGTGGTGGGGTGCGGTATCACAGTGCTTTCTTACCCATGGCGCCCCCTGCAGGCTGCCAGCTTACTTTGTTGGGTTTCCAGTGGTTTGGCCCTCCAGCTAAGTCACAAAGTCCAAATGCCCCCTTCCAGGGTATTAGAGTCCAATCAATAAACAGTGTATCTGCCCTCACTAGGGTCTTCAGCCCCAGCTCTGGGCCCTTTAAATTCAGCCCTTGGTTCAGCTCCCAAATAAGCTCCATCCCCTTCTTTGGGTTTATGCCACTTTACCTGTGGCTGGTAGGGGAACCCGGGCCTGCTCACTGCTATGGGTTCCACCCCAGGGACACAGCAGCCACATACTGCTCAACTTCAATCCTTCACTGCTATTTCCCTGGGCTTCTTCCTAGTGGGCCCTTTTATGTCCAGCACTCTCTGGGAGTCAACATCCTCAGGTCCTTCTCTCTCTGCAATCCCAGTGTAAGTTCAGCCTGCCATTAACTCTAGCTACTTGTCAGACTCCTTTGGAGAGGAGCCTATGTCCGGGCCCAGCCAGGAACTCACCTGCTATGGCCTTGCAGCTCCTTCCTGGTACCCCTTTTTATCACCACAATCTCCTGCAGGGTTGTCTAGTGGGTAGGACACTGCTCCGGGGCTCGGCAGACCTGATTTCTCGTCTTAAGCTCTGCCCTGGGCAATTCATTTCCTCTTTCTGGGTCTCTCTTTCCCCTCCCACTCTTTGTCAGTCTTATTTAGTCAGATTGTAAGCTCTCTGGGGCAGAGAACATGCTCCTGTCCCCAAGGTAAAGCCCAGCCATCTCGCATTGACACTTGGATCCATTAGCCTCCTCACAGCACAAAGCCATTTTACTCCATCTGAGTGGGTACAGCTCAAAGAGTGTGAGTCTAGGTCATGCTTTATCAGTCCTTTGAGTCTAGCAGGATTTCACAAGGGCCCATTAAAATGTCTACCAGTCAGAAGGATTGGAAGAGCCCATCCTTGCACATGGTCCCATACAGGGCTTAAATTCTCAGAGATTATTTCCCGGAACCCCCGACACTCCCTCCCCATTTGGGGCTCCAGGCTTCAGCTGTAAGGCAGGGGTCTTGGGACTTTAGCCCCACAGGGTGGGGGCACCGGGGCTTGGGGTTTCTGCCCCACGGGGTGGCTTCCACAGGTTTGAAAATATTTACCAGAGTTCTGCTCCGCACAGCTCCAACTGATTTTAAGCCCTGATCCTGTGTTACAGGCAGAGGAGGTAGCATTGCCTTATAATGAAGGTTGCCTGATAGCTCCCATTATAAGACCCTGTTTTCAGTTGCTTCTGACTTTGTCAGACATTAACCATTTGGCCTGAAGAACTCTGTGGCAGAGGCAAGGGTAGCATCCAGGTCTCCATGGCAGCAGTCAGGCGACTTCACAATGAGACTGTCCTTATACCCTGGGACTGACATGGCTACAACTACAGTGCATGCTTTCTTTTCCTGCAACTTCCAGTCTCATTCACTCCCCATCTTCCAACACCTGCAGCGACTGAGGCAAGGGTCCTACAGACAACAGCCTCCTTCGCTACACGCCCCTGGTTTATCTCCAGAGTGGGTCCATCCTGGGCACTGAATGAGGCAGGAGTCCTATGGAAAATATAGTGTGTGATCATACACTTAAAGAGTCTGTCACCGTGTATATGCATAAGGGGGCTGAAGTAAAGGGGCTTTATTTCTGGCTCTTCCTAAGTGTTGAGTGCTTGACTTTGCAACCTTAATAATGTTCTTTTAACAGAGTTTTTTGTGCATAACTTGCATCCACATTGGCCATTACCTGGGAGCATTACAGCCCCAGAGACAGTGCTCCTGCTATGCCGTGGAGGCTGCTCACACATTACCTGAGCAGCAGAGCCATGGCGTTGAAGGAGGCCATGCTGATGTCCCCAGCAGCTCCACAAAGCAACCCCATTGATGCCTCGAGTTACCTGGGCACTGGCTGAGAGAGACTCTAAACACCCATTTTGGAGAATCAGGCAGGAAGAAGAAAAGGCTGCAGTCTCCGTAAACGCTTTTCCTTTGTAAATGGTGGCGGTGACCTGTCTCCTCGGTGCCGAGAGGGAATGTGCTCTCGCAGCCCTAGTTCCTATCATTCCGCTGCTGCGGGCGGCACGGGACTGGAAGCTGGGATCCTGGGTTTTAGTCCCACCTCTGCTACTGACTTATGTAGCCTTAGGTAAGTCCTTTGCCTCTCTCTACCTCAGTTTCCCCTTTTGCTAAATGGGGGAATTACACTGACCCAGCTCACAGGGGAGTTGCTTATCCTTTGTATCTCTCTCCATAGTGCTTACCAGAGAGAATAAACATACAGGAGTTTATAGTCCAGGAGCCTGGTCCTGCCCCCACGGCTGTCACTGGGAGTTCTGCCCTTCACTTCAATGAGAGCACTGACAGGCCTTCAGGTAGGAGTTCATAACCTCGGTTGCAAGGCTAAGTGATCTAATAGTGATAATGATGGTGGGGATTTCTGAGAAGCCCCATGAGAAGTGAAGAGTAAAGGATTTGTTCATTGTCCAGCAGTAGAGGCAGCCTCTTTGTTTTCCTTCCTTAGTGAGTCATTCCCTCCAAAGGGAGGCCGGCTGCTCTGTTCCTGCATAAGAGAGGCCCCCCGAAATCCCAGCAGGCCAGAAGAAAGGCAATCTCTCTGCCTCTTCTGCTTTCCCTGGGCTGAGTTCTGGCTCCCTCTTGCAGCTGGGGAGACACTGGCGTAGGGAGGTCTTCATTGTCAGAGGGGCGGAACCGGCACAAAGCCAAACTGCTTAAATTTCAGGGCCCCTCTTCCCAGAAAATGGCAAGGCAGGAAAACGTTTCAAACGGGGCTGCTGCTGAGAATATATTAGTTGGGGGATTTTTGTTTGATTTTTTTTTTTTATAAGAACCGGCTGCCTCCAGCATAGTGTGAGCTGCTGTTAAAATAAACCCAAGTAGCACTGGCTGGTTATTTGTACATTGGGACTTTCCCTTCTGCATCTGTCAATGTCAGCGGGAGTAATTTCATAAATATGCTCAAAGCAGGGGTGGGGAGCTTGCCCAGACTTGACGTCAGCGTAAACAGCCCTAATTGGTCCTGGAGCCTCATAATTCCAGGATTCCCCCCCGTCCTACCCATGTGTATCTAGGAAATCTGCAAACACCAAGGCAAAGCGTGTTTTCATTCATAAATTGAAGCGGGGGGCTTTGTGCAGATCTGGAAATTTACTCTAATTTGTTGCCTTTGGGTAATTTTAATCCCCCACCCCACCCCTTAAAATCTGACTTATTGCTTTCTTAAGGGACGGCGGAAACACATGAATATTTAATTATTTGGCTGCTGGGAAGGGAGAGAGTTGGCTGAATAAAGAATTGCCATTTGCCGCTCAAAGGCCAGGCTGGGGCCTGCTCTAACCCCACTGGGAGTCTTCCTGTCTTCTCACACTTAGTCATTTTATTGCGCACAAGCTGGTCATATTACTGTAACCATCTGGTCTTTGTTTTAAAACACAGTTGCATGCCTAGCATCCAACCTGTGGGCTTTGGTGTTTGGCATTTGGATTGTTTTGGGTCAATCCCCAGCAGCGGACAATGGTCTACAGCACTGAATCAGTCATCGTTTGTTCTTTGGCACATTGCTGCACTGAGCCTGTTTGCATTGACGGTGCAGTCTTAACACATCTCGGGCCAAGGAACAGCAAGGGGGGTGGGATGGAGAAAGGGGGATCCCTTCTTTACTGAGTCTGTAGTGCTCTATAACCTGGAGCCCGAACAATACCGAAGGCTACAGCTTCTGGCCTGTGATAATAGAAAGGGAAGCATATCCAACCCACCCCTGGAGGTTCCAAGGTGAACCCTCTCCAATCATCTCCCCTCGCACTGGCTGACCATCACCCCTCTGTAGAAAGACCGCACAAAGCCTCTGCGCTACCTATGCCTTACTATTGCAACTTAAGTGGTGCATGGGCCTTCTGTACCGGGGTGAATTTAACCCACTGTGCTGGGGGAAAGAAGGTGGAGCAGAGGGTCTGAGGGAGGGGAGAAGCCAGCTGGCTTGCAGTCAACACAAAGAATGGGTGTGTAGGGCTCATTGGCTTGATGCTAGTACTGTGCCTTTCAGTCAAGGATTTCAGCGAGCACAAGTTTAGTGAGTCATAAGCCTTAGCCTCCCCGGGAGGTGGGCGGTCAGAAACTTTCCCATGAGCAGGTTATTTCGTAATTGTTCATTGTGGGGTTTCTTACCCCTTTCTCTGAAGCCTCTGGCGTTAGCATCACCAGAGCATCTGTCTGAGACAGGGTACGGGATGAGGTGGTCCGTGGGCCTGATCCGCTTTCATGATTCCTGTGCTCAGCAGGCTTTTTCCATTGTTTCTTTAATGGTCCACAGACCCAGTGTGGTTAGGTGACCATTGCTTGGGCAATCTCCCTTTCTGCATTTCCTGATTTTTCCCTTCACTGAGAATCTGCAACCTCAGCCTGAATAATGATGATGGGCAAGCAGAGCACGACTGCACGGCCTCCCTGCCAAGGAGAACATAGAATCATAGACTTTAAGGTCAGAAGGGACCATTAGGATCATCTAGTCTGACCTCCTGCACAACGCAGGTCATGGAATCTCACCCACCAACTCCTGTAACAAACCCCTAACTTATGTCTGAGCTACTGAAGTCCTCAAATCATGGTTTAAAGACTTCAAGGGAGCATTTTGAACAGTAGTGGTAAGTCCCTGACACTTGATGCCTAAAAATGACGTTTGTCCAGTTCATTGTTTCCTTTGCTTCATTTTTATTCCATTTGTTAAATCTGATAGAGAATGTTTTTGTTTTTTAATTTGTAGCTAGTGCTTGGATTCATCTAGGACTGAAAGTACAGCATAGGCCTATTTATGATGGATCTCAGCCTTTTGGTTAAATATACATACAGGATGTATTCCTCAACATGTTCTTTAACCATCAGCCTCTTGCTGCATAAGGCCTCAGCAAGGTGGGGTCTGATGTGCTGATTCATGGCTCCCGGGGGTGTGGAGTTTGCCAAAGCCGGTACAGAAACAAAATCGGAGGCAACTTGATTTTCTAATGATTCCTTCTTGGGTTAGCTAGCCCCATGTGCTTGAGTCGGGCTACAGGGTGCCTGCCAATCACCATGTTTGCTCCAGAAGCATAAGAAGATCTTTCCTTTGGGTGAAATTAATTCTCCTAAAAGTTAAGAGCTGCAAGCACTGGCTTGAGATGAGCAATGTGCAACCTTCCACACACAGCCTGATTGTTGCATCTCAGTCTTGACCTGCCCTGCTGCGTCTGGCCATTCCAGTCCTTGGACCCGTATATTCCACTGCCGGGGCACCTCCTCCTCCTGCTATTCCAACCCTGGGCTTCTCCACAGCTGACCAGTTGTGCCTTGGTCTTATGATGGAGACTGGAATAAAACCAGTCTTGCCAAATCACACAATGGCAATGGGGCCAGAAGCACTGGCCTACTCCTGAATTAATTTCAGCTGTGCCTGCGGGAAAACCCTCTCTGATTGGTTGCCTTCCCTGCCTCCTGGGGAAAGGCAGCCAATCAGGGCTGCCGCAGGAGGCTGGTGGTGCGCTCTCTCCCCCCATGGCCTGCTTCCAGAGCTGAGAGGAGTTTTGGAGGCCGTGCAAGAAGGCAAACAGCTGCCACTTGCTGCTTGTGTGCTGCAGTGCTGGGTCTTTGGTTCTAAAAGACACGAACTCCCTGCGCTGCATCTGTACCAACCTGAGTGACCTCCCCCAACAGCTTGGGACAAAGCATGCCATTACGTCAGACACACCCACTCCCCGAGCCAGGATTGGAGCAGGGTGTGTTCCCGTTACCCATCTTCAGCACTGCACGATCTGCCCCGATTCAGCCTTGCTCAAGGAGTTGGGGAAGCACAGAGAGGGTGGAATTCCATCTGTCCACCCCTTCCCCTCTGGCTCAGAGAGGGGAGAGGCAGCAGCTTCTGGGTTTGCCTCTGCCACTTAGGCCTTCCTTGCCAGAGAGGGCCTGGGGCTTCCCCGGACCTGGAGGTTCAGTGGGTTTCTATCTGCAGCTTCTTTTGCAGTCCGGGAGGTAGAGCTTGTCCTCAGGCTGGAACCGGCAGGGCAGGCTGGCCTCTGAGGGTCTGTAAGCCCAGGGTCTGTGGGACCCACCCGGGCTTGTGGACTCGGTGTTTCCAAGCCTGCACGTGAGTGTGCACGCTGCATGCTAAAGGGCTTACAGTTGCTGGCCCGGGGCCCCACAGCCAATCTTCCGACTCGAGTCTGCAGCTTGAGCTGCGTCCACACTGCGACATGACAGGGCTTTGGACCCGAGTCACAGCGGCACTCTGCCTCTGACCCACCCCCACCCTCCAGCAGTGTCCCACGACTCAGAGGCTGAGTGCCGCTGACCCGAGTCAGCCTGATTTGTGTGTGGATGGAAGGAGGGCATGGGTCCAGAGCCCAGGAATAGTGGTCAGTGTAGACAGACCCTGAGATTTAGATAGGCCCTGTGCTTGCGTCCCCCTCCCCAGCCCATGTGGCAGCAGGAGCAGTGCTCTGGGCTCCCCTGCCTGCTGCTCACCGCTGCCCCCATTAGGGAGAGTCACGCTGCGGGCAGCGGGAGCAGTAAACTGATGTTAGCTGAGTCAGCATGACTGTAAAATCCCTACAAGACTGGTGGGGAAGATGCTGCAGGGAGCGGCTGTTGGCACGGAGACCTTCCTCCTCCATGGGCACCCTGACGCCCTGCCAGCACCCAAGAAGGTGTTCCACATGGCCTGACGCTTCAGCCCGCTGTGCGTTTTCCTCCACCCTGAATCTGCTGAGTTGTCTCCCCTCGGCTGACATCGACAGCAGCACCTGGCCGGGACATTCCGTTTCCCCCAAGCCTCCGCTGAGAGACTCCTCACCATTTACTTCTCTCTTCCGCTTCATAGCCCAGGCCCATCGCCGGGGGAGCCATGCCCCTTACTTGCAGTTTCCCCAGTCCCATTTGCCACACTGGCAAAGAATTACAGCCCCTCCCACAAGACCCAGAGGTAATTTCGTCTCTCGTTGCCCGGCAGGGTGGACTGCCAGTGCTAGAAGAAAATCCCATCCCCTTCTCATATCTGCCTCAGGTACTTGCATGGTGCCCAACAAGGTAGCCTCTCAGCCCTTTGTCTTTGGCCAGCTGAGGGGGCAATGGAAAGTCTCGCCACTCACTGAACCACATCCATTATCACGTGTGTACTTGTAGCATGTATAGGGCACTAATACCGGGCTGTGTCAGCAATCGACCTGTCTGGGTGCCTTTACTGCTAATCAAGTCTTGTGGTCTTCGTGGGCAGTTTGATCGAGGTCTGCTTTCATAATCTTTAATGCACTTATCCTCACAATGCCCTGTGAGGTAGGGCAGTGCTTTTATCCCCATTGTACAGATAGGGAAACCGAGGCGGGGGTGATTAAGTGACTTACCCAGGTTCACACGAGAAGTCTATGGCAAAGCAGGGACTTGAACCCAGGTCCTCCTGCCCTAACCTCTGAACCTTTGTTCTTCTCCACCTTTTCCCAAGCTGGGTGTCTGGGAACTTCCCTACTTATTCATGGGAATTTAGCTGGGTTTTTTTTCCATTATGTAGTTTGCCCTTGACTGACTCAGAGAACTCACAAGTGAGCACTGGCTCCAGTTTGAACCATATTTAAAGTGAGCTTCCTTCTGAAGCATTTCCCATGCTGACACGACCTCCCTCCCTCCCCCACAACCCGTCTGCCTATCGGCGTGGCGAGATCTGGTGAGCAACACAGGTCAGTGTTCCACTTAACATCAAGGAATGACATGCAATGCACACAGCCTCTCCGCCAGGTTTTCCCATGGGGAGGAGATTCAGGCTGGGTCCCTTGATTCCTCTCATTCACTCAATGCATTCCCCAGTGAGCTACCTTTTAAAAATGCCCCCTCCATCTCTCCCCGTGGGCTTTGGGAAACACAATACCAGTTTTCCCTTCTGGGTGAAATTGGATTTGAAATGGGGATTTTCGCCTCTGGCACCAAAAGTGATCGATTTGACCAGATTTTACGGTGGCTGCAGATTTTTCACATGCTCGTTGGTAGGACAGAGTCTGTAATACTGTCACTGTATGCTAGGAGGCAGCCTGCGCAGGGTTTAAAGTGCAGGTCATTTGAGTTCTAGGCTTGGCTCTGACTCCCTGGGGGTTGGTTGGTGAACCTCTCTGCCTCAGTTTCCAGCTATCAAACGGGGGGTGGGTAACCTGCCTCCCAGTGGGGCAGTGAGGCTGAATTCATTGATATCCATGAAGCCTTTTGAGAGCTCCCAGGGATGAAGCCATAGAACGGCAGTGTTGTTAGCATATACCCGCAAGGCCAGGGCCGTGTTATCCTTGGCAGCCTTATCCTCCAGGAATGTCCTTACGATGCCCCAAATGCCAAGACCTGTGATGTTGCCAAGGGAAGTGCTACCTTTCATTGGCATGGCTAGTACCAGCAGGGTCACATTTACAATGGAGCAGACCAGTGGGTATGTAGTGTTTGTTAGGGCTGCCAAAACTAACTCACTTCGGGGCTAGTCCTGCTCCCAGTGGGAGTCCTGCAATTGACGTCAGTGGGAGCGGAGTGGAGTTCTCTGGTGTAGGGAAGGTCATGTATTTACGCTGCGTGGTGTACAAACAACAAACAGACCAGTGAAGACACTCCAGCCCCACGTGAATCCCTTGCAATTGGCTTTCTGCCCCCAGAAGTCCAGGCATGTAAATGACCAGGCGGGGGGTCCTGCTAACTTTGCGCCCACGTTCCTGGTAAAGCATTTTACTAGCTATTTCCTTGCAGTTAGCTGCACAAAATGCCTGCACATTCTCACACCTGAAAATCACGTTCACTATGTCCTCCTGCACCTGCTCAGAGCTGGCAGTCAGCAGGGCAGGTCAAGCCTTTAATCTATTGATTCCAAGAGCAGATGGTGAAGAGGAAAGAGGAAGGAAGAAGAAGCCTGCTCCTGTAATGATTCTAGCCAGTTTCCTGACCCCTGTAGTGATCAGCGTATGCCCTGAAGCCTGAGGTTGACTGTGAAATTATCCAGTCCAACGTAAAATTGCAGCTGCAGTCCAACCTCCTGGAGCCACGAACCACAGGCAGATTATGTCCTTCATGAAGAAGTATTTCTTTCTATCTCATCTTGGTTTGCCTGCCATCCTTCTCATTCGGCAAGCATGTCCTGTACGACGCCCCCAGCCCCAGCAGGCGCGGCTCTATAAGGGAAGGCTTCCTATGGCTAGGATTGGAGGACACGTGCTCTGACCAATGCAGGGATACTCTTGGTTTTTCCACCACGGCGGCTCCACAGCTCTTCTTCCCTTCTGTTCTGTTGGGACACGAGCTGCGATTTAGTGCCCAGGCCATTGTTCATCACAACCCTCTGCTATATGCCACCTGGATTGGATGGAAGACCTGCCATAGGAGCACATGCCAGCAGGAGCCGGGCACGCTCTCTGCAATGGCTGATATTTTTATGACCCACTCTCAACATCTGGGAATGCTCTTTAATCGGTTTGGTGGGTTGCAGTGCCTGAGTCCTCGCCAGTGAACGTGAACCTCTGCTGGTGGAGAGCAGAGGGCTTGGAAGTGTCACCCCGCTCCCACTCCATGGGATGATTCTGGCTTGCCTGACCAAACCTCGCCCTGTTGCAGATTACCACATCTGGGTGTTTTCCACTGTGCATGATGTTTAACTTGGCCCAAGGAGCATGTGCAGAGGGTAGCAGGGGGTATGGTGGAGACGTGGTTGGGAAGAGATCCCAGCCTCTAAACCGGTGTAGGACAGGGTTCAGTCGTTCCTGCTGACAAGTCCAAGGGGGCACACTTACGCCAGTCCACTAAGGGCTTGCCAGGGTAAATATGTCAGGAAACAGAGTGGGGATAGGTCATCCCTAACTGGCTGTGGTGGGAAAGGCAGTATGTTGATTTCAAACAAGTTTTATTGCCTCTCTGCCTTTTCATCACTCAATGGGAAAACCATGAGAATAGCACCATGGTGAATGCGAGGGCTGTGGCCGAGGGAGAGGGGAATGGCTGTTCTTTTGCAAAAAGTTTCTTTCCTCTTTCGAAAGGCAACATGGAAAGGAAATCTGCCATGAGACATCTCTCTCCACTGATTTATATTTTTTAATCTCTGACTTTGACATATTACAGACGTTGTCCTTAGGGCTGGTCAGTGGAACAGAAAGGGATCCGCATACATCAGAAATGCAATAAATCATACCAATGGAATTCTCAGAAAGTTTCCAGCCAGAGCCATAAACTTATGGTATGAGGCCAATATAATATCTGTGCAGTTCCCCGTCCATCCGTCTGTCCGGCATGCAGCCTGCAAAGCAAGATCAACCATTTTCACACATCCAATTAGCACTCAGCAGCTGATAACATTTTTTTTTTCCTTCGAGAGTCAGACTTTTCTTCAAACTAAAAAACTTTAAAGGAACTCTGTCCAACAGCTTTAGACTCAACAAGTAGGTTTTGCTAGGAGAGCTAGTGTGGTGGTTACAAAACTTCTTATTAATTTGTGTTATTGTAGCACACAGGAGCCCTGGTCATGGATCATTGTGTTAGGTGCTGTACAAACACAGAATGAAAAGATGCCTCATAGAACTTACAATCTCATCTGCTAGAAAAAAATAGAGAGTTGGTTGGAATTTTTCACTTTCTTTCAAAAAAAACAAAAAAATACCAAAACCCTGCCTTTTTTAAATGAAACTTTGAGCAAAAAAATCATTGATATTATAAAAATTGTCTATTTTTCATGGAGTTTTTTAAAAAATGAACACAACTATGGTCAACTTTTGGTTACTGAACCCAATTTTCAGTAAAAAACAGTTTTTGGTAAATAAAAAATTTCAAAATCAATGTTGATAAATGTCAGTTTTTAAAAGTCTGATGGAAAATTCCATGAAAATGGGTCCATTTCGAACTGGTGAAATGGAAATTATTTAGAAATTTTTTTTAAATCATTTCCCCATTTTCTGACCAGTCCTGTTTATTATTAATGGTTTGACAGGGTGCTGTGTGCTTTCTGTGCATTCAAGAAGGCTCATCCCTGCTCTGAGAAATTTGCAGTCTACGGGCACAATCAGACAAATAGAGTTTCGGGAACAACAAATAGGGGATTTTTGTTCAAGCCCATCAATCTGCATTGAAATGGTTTCAGGATTTAATTTCAGTTAAATGTATTTTAGAAATGCCCTACATAATTTGCAATTCAGAATGCCATAGATTCAGGAAGTGAAATTAATTGCAAACAGAAAGTAAAACTGACCAACCTGGTTTCAATGCTGAATGCCTGTGAAGTACAAAAAGCAAACAAACTTTAGAAAAGTCTATTAGATTTTAAAAATTCTTTCAGTCTGACTGATCTAGGCTGTAATTCAATAATAACACAGGGATGCATTTGGTTATTCTGAGACAAGATTTTTATTTTTCTGCTTACCTGGTCAGGGGAAATGGAAGTGTACTGGAAAAGGGACTGATGGGAGCTGTAGTTCCCTGTTTTACAGAGCCATCACACTGTGTTCTTCTTAAAGGCCACTCTGAGTGCCTCCCATACCTGCTGATTTCCATGGGAGTTGCAGATGCATAGTCTCTCTCAGGATTTGATGATGAGATTACTGGTTCTGTGGATGAAGGGAAAGCAGTGGATGTATTGTTTCTTGACTTTAGCAAAGCTTTTGACACGGTCTCCCACAGTATTCTTGTCAGCAAGTTAAGGAAGTATGGGCTGGATGAATGCACTATAAGGTGGGTAGAAAGCTGGCTAGATTGTCGAGCTCAACGGGTAGTGATCAATGGCTCCATGTCTAGTTGGCAGCCGGTATCAAGTGGAGTGCCCGAAGGGTCGGTCCTGGGGCCGGTTTTGTTCAATATCTTCATAAATGATCTGGAGGATGGTGTGGATTGCACTCTCAGCAAATTTGCGGATGATACTAAACTGGGAGGAGTGGTAGATACACTGGAGGGGAGGGATAGGATACAGAAGGACCTAGACAAATTGGAGGATTGGGCCAAAAGAAATCTGATGAGGTTCAATAAGGATAAGTGCAGGGTCCTGCACTTAGGACGGAAGAACCCAATGCACAGCTACAGACTAGGGACCGAATGGCTAGGCAGCAGTTCTGCGGAAAAGGACCTAGGGGTGACTGTGGACGAGAAGCTGGATATGAGTCAGCAGTGTGCCCTTGTTGCCAAGAAGGCCAATGGCATTTTGGGATGTATAAGTAGGGGCATAGCGAGCAGATCGAGGGACGTGATCGTTCCCCTCTATTCGACATTGGTGAGGCCTCATCTGGAGTACTGTGTCCAGTTTTGGGCCCCACACTTCAAGAAGGATGTGGATAAATTGGAGAGAGTCCAGTGAAGGGCAACAAAAATGATTAGGGGACTGGAACACATGAGTTATGAGGAGAGGCTGAGGGAGCTGGGATTGTTTAGCCTGCAGAAGAGAAGAATGAGGGGGGATTTGATAGCTGCTTTCAACTACCTGAAAGGGGGTTCCAAAGAGGATGGCTCTAGACTGTTCTCAATGGTAGCAGATGACAGAACGAGGAGTAATGGTCTCAAGTTGCAGTGGGGGAGGTTTAGATTGGATATTAGGAAAAACTTTTTCACTAAGAGGGTGGTGAAACACTGGAATGCGTTACCTAGGGAGGTGGTAGAATCTCCTTCCTTAGAGGTTTTTAAGGTCAGGCTTGACAAAGCCCTGGCTGGGATGATTTAACTGGGAATTGGTCCTGCTTCGAGCAGGGGGTTGGACTAGATGACCTTCTGGGGTCCCTTCCAACCCTGATATTCTATGATTCTATGATTCGTCCCACAGATTTTACGTAGGAGGTGTTTTCCTGGGTAAGACCCTCAGAATTGGCCTCTAGTATTTCACTGGCAAGTAATGGACTAATCCATCAGAATTCTGAACAAGTGGAAGGAGGTTGGCACCTCACAGGATCAGACCCTAAACACACTTTATATTGCGTCTTCTTTCTGAGGAATCATCTGCCTATGTAGCAACCTGCATGGAACTTGGAGGGGGAGCACAAGTTGCAGGAGGGAAGAGTTTGGATGCGGCACCAGGAAGTCAGTCTGTGTGCACATGGCTGGAATGCTAGCTGTATTTGCAGCATCTCTGTCAATAGTTCTCTCAGTAAAGAGCCAGCTGCGTTTCACAAGCATGGAGTCCTTGCATGTTAGTACCCAACATGCACTACATGAAACAGCCTCGACGTAGATGAAACCCAACTTTGAATGCCCTGATTCTAGCTGGTGCCTCTGGTTTCTGATGTACCTCAGACTGTATCGGCTTCCTGCCAAGCGGAGTTTATCCCTGCATAAGTGCCTGGCCGTGAGACAGTCGTATTCCCACTCTAGAGGCAATGCCTGTATTTCCCGACCCAGACTGTTGCTGTGTATGGGGTACCATGGTAGTTTGGGGGATCTTTCAGTGGCATGGTATGCAGGAGCGTCTTGGCAGAGGGTGCCCAGGCACTTCCCGCTGATCCAGCCAGCCCAGACAACACTTCCAGTCCCTTTCTCTGGGCATTTGCAGCTCCTGTTTTCCTGCAGGCGAAACGCCGATTTAAAACCAGGCAAGAAGGTTCATCTCTCAGCAGAGAGTTCGGACAACTCCTTTGAATTACGAGAAAATCTGGGTTGGCTCTGCAGATTCCTTGTAGCAGCTGTTCAGCATGGGCCACGTTGTTCCAGTGACAATCCAGGGGTCTCTTTGGCTGGCAAACAAAAGGTGACAGCAGTGCTTGGCCTTTGTGCAGCACTTGACATCCCAATGTGCAAGGCAGACAGAGGAAGGATGGCCCAGGACACTCACTTGGGAAACCTGCCTTCAAGCCCTTGCTCTGCCACAGTCATCCCATGTACCCTTGGGCAAGTCTCTGTGCCTCAGTTAATAGTCCTGCCTGGTACCCATGGGTGTCGTGGGGATAAATACGGTACAGAGTGCAAGGTGCTGACACTGTGGTGATGGGGGTCAGATAAATACCTATGTCAGCATGTTACTGAGCTGTCCCAAACAGTCCAGTGAGGCCGTTAAATATTGTCCCCATTTCACAGATGGGAAACTGAGGCACAAAAAGATTAAGGCCTGATTTGCCACCACAGGGGCCTAAAGTTCAGCTCCCAGTTCCATATTTAGGCCCCTTAATAAGTGGCCTGATCTTCAAATTTGCTGAGCCCCCTGCATCTCCCAGGGCCTTCTGGCTACCTAGTTGGGAGCCCAAATAATGGTCTGGGAGCCTAACTTGATGCTCTGATTTTTATCTATCTAATCATCCTTGTCCTAAATGGCTCCCCTAAAGTGATGCAGGTTCGTGACTGGAACTCAGGCGTGCCCAGCTACCTGTCCCTTTCTCGGCTCACTAGCCTGGTCTCTCCAATGAGGGAAGAAGAGGAAACCCCTAGGTGTCACCTCCTCCCCTCCCCCACGATGATAGCAGACAGGATATTTCTCCAGCATCAACATGCCCTTGATGTGGATCAAGCCACGAGGGGAGAAGGGGGAGGTTGCTCTTGAGAAGGCACCTGGAGCCAGTTTGGCTGCGGCCACAGGGGTTGCTACCTTCGCTGCCTCTCCCCTGGGGATGACAGTGTCTTACCAGAGTGTCGGTTCTGTCCCATGCCTGCGGATCCTTCAGTGGCAGGAAGCAATGTATTGTAACACAGCTTTCCTGGATATCCTGCAAAAGCTCCCCGTGCAGGACATGGCTCCCCACCAGCTTCCAGAGGAATCTGCAGCCGTCACTGATGCCAAGGGCCACTCTGAGACCCAACTTGCTTGCGCTTTCTGAGCATCAAAAGGAGAGGCTGGACAGGCAGCTCTAGAGACTTAGAGGCCACTGAGCAGAGGATTCTGCATATATGAGAGCAAATGCCAAGGCCACCAGCCTGCCAATGGCCTCTGTCTCGCTTGACCTGGCGGGGCCACCTCTCTTGCCAAGAGGGGCGTTTGATTTCCATGCTCACTCAGCCCCTGTTACCTCTCTGGTATCAGGGTACCACTAAGAGATGGCAGGGGCATTTTTAGCATGTGGATACCTGTCCACTGGGGACTGGCCTGAGAACCAACCCATGGAGACAGAAGAGCATATGGTGGCTGTTCCCAGGGGACTTCATTCAAACCCAGAGGCTCCTGTTGAGTCATGGCCCGTGGAGCCATCTAGTCTGAGTAATAAAAGACACAAGCCAGTTGAGGAGCAGTGAAGACCTGAGAAAGATCCCTTGGTCTAGCTCAGTCATAGGGTCAGCCAAGGGGTGTCTCTGCCCCTCCACAGATACAAAAGAGGTCTTGGTTGATGGGGATACTTAGTACAAGCGCAGGAGGTGAAAGGTTACTGCAGCCATGCGTCATTAGCACTGGAAAGGGTGGGGCTGGTGCATCACCGTGACCTATGGGGACATCATATGCAAGCCCACACCAAGGGGTTATGCTAGGAACCAGCCCCAGGCTCTGCTAACACTTACCGTGACCCTGGCTGCTCAGTAGGGAGCCTCTGCCGCTCTACTGTAGCTAACCGCCCCGGGCACAGAAGCTGCTGTGTGCATGTGCCTTAGTTTTGATGCCTTCCAGCCAGGGCCAGCGCTCAGCCTAGCATTAGAATTGAGGAGGGAGCCTGACAACAGCTTCCCTGCCTCTATTTATCTTGCACTTGCTGCATCCTGGGGGGGCGGGGGGGACGGACGACTGACCGGTACCTGCCTCACAGCAAGCTCTCCTGCACCAGATCGCACCCATGGCAGGTTTTGCCCCAGAGAGGACATCTCAGCACCATTCGCTTGGGCTGCATTCCCACCCACCCCTTTGCAAATGGCTTGGCCTGGGCACTGCTTCTCGAAAGCCTCCCATGGGGTGCAGGGGAGGGGAGAGGCAAGAGAGCACTGGGCAACCACTCCCCTCTCCCTTTATATTTCTGATGCTTCCCTGCTGATCGTAATGTCATGCACCTCACTTGACCAAGAGACCCTCCTGTGAGTCCGGCATGGCAGCTGCAAATGAAAAGCGGGGGGCAGGTAAAATCGCTGTGTAGCTATCCCACTGGGGTCCAGGCAAATAAAAAGCCACCAGAGCCCGGCATCAGTTTAGTTTTATTGCTCCTTTATTTGTCCGTAAAATTGAAAAGCTGGTTGTTTGTTTAAATGCACCCTCCAGCTGGCAAACCCCTCACTGGGGCGGATGCAGAAAATACCCCTGTGAAACTTTGTTCCACTTACTTGCTTTTCCTATGTGGTTCATGAAGAACCTGGTAGCTTTGGTCATCTGGCTCTTTGGAACGCATGTGTGTTGTCTCCACTGGAATTGCAACTCCCAGTGCAGTCACATCACGTATTTTTCTCTCTCCTCCTTTCAGTGATCATGTATGTGGCTGAGACTCTGGCTGATGTGTGGCGTTGGTTCCACACCTGACAGTGGAATGAGCCCCTGGCAAAAGCCAGCTCAGTGCCGAGTTCAACAAGAGTCTCGGGGGGCCATGGACTCTGATCTGCCCTTGTTGCCTTAGGAAGCTGGTCCCTTCTGGTCTGAGGGTGCAGTCCATTGATGGGACAGCGTGGGAGAGGCCTGAGCTCCATCTGCTGTGTGCATAGAGCCATCCCTCCAGCAGCTCCCACGAGGCCGGCGTGCATAGGCGTGAGCACCTGTGGGCATGCTCGATCCGCGAGAACTGGAGCCGTGGCCACTGGGCTGGTTTGCTGCCTCTCTAGCGGTCGTGATGGCGTCCAGAAGGGCATGCTGCAGGAAGAGCTCAGTTGCTGCTCTTGTTCTGGAGGCAGGCGGGGAGAACGCACTGTGTGTCGGCACTCCTAGGAAGACAGCCGTTTGCCTAGAGCACTTTATCCGGACAGGCTGCCAAGGCCCTGGGTGAATTATAGGGAGATCTGAGAGACACTTAACCCAGCACGTCTGTTTCTGCAGATGATGCTTGTAAAGCAGTGAGTGACGCCTCAAGAGTGAGCAGGATCCCGGTGTGTTAACTCCCAGGGCACGCCATATGGTCCCTATCCCTCTGGGGAGAGGAACAGATGTCTGAAAAGCAGGGATTGCATCGCCCTCCTGTCCCTCACCTCCTTCAGGTGCCTCTTAGCTAATGTGTCATCTTACCCAGGATCTCCTCCCTACCCTTCCCTCCTCCTGCAGTCCATGCCTGCTTCCTCTCCCCATGCCACATGCTTCATGCTCGCTTTCTCCCCACTCCAGCCTTTGGCCCAGCTCCTGTGCTCCCTGCCCGGCGTCTCCCTTTTCACCTTCCTTGCTGCTTCACGGTTCGCAGGTCGCTGCACATCCTGCTCTCATGCTGTGCGGTTCCTGCCCGGCCTCCCCTCTCCTGCTTCCATGGTTCATAAGTTCAGGCACGCAGCTTGGCAATCGGCACCAGAAGGTTGTTTGTTCCTTACCCTGGTGGGGATCTTTGTTTTAAATTCAGCCAGGAAAAGGGAGAAAGCGACAGCATCCTTCTGAGGGGGCGAACTAGTACAGCCCCAGGGTTGTTTGTGCCCGCAGGGTACGGATATGGAATGCAACGTACGCCCCCAGGTTTCAGGGCAATGGGTGATCAGCAGCTAGGATAAAACACCTCCTTTCTCCATCACTGAGCATTGCTCAAGGGGGCCAGCTGCATTATGGCAGCCCTGATCCAGGAGCTGAGTCCTCAGTTCTTCCCTGTCCAGTCACTTGCCCTTCTGCGCGTGTCTCCCTGTCTGTGCACTCTGCGAGGATTAATTAATGCATGCCAAGTGCATTGAAGAGTTAGACTGCTTGTTGTGGAGAGGGGGGAGTTTTGGCAGCTGGAAGCATTGGAGATCCGGAGAGATTTGCAGCTTGCTGGATCGGGAATAAAAGTGCCAAGTTTTCCCTTTCTGGGGTGAGGCTTTGAGCCTGTGATATGGGACCCCAAAAGGACGAGCCTGTTTGAAGCTGCATGGCCCGTGCAGACCAACTGTGCGATGCATGCTGCAGGGAGCCTGGGGCATGGCCTATGTCGACTAGGTGTGCTGTTGTCTCTCTGCATGATGGATCATGCACTTCCCCCAAATGTCAGTGCACTGAAGAGATGCTGGCGCATAAAACAGGAGTGCTACTTGACGGTGCAATAAACATTAAATAACACTCCGAAAGCAGCGGAGTCATTCCAGGCGCAACTGCCGTACAGCGATGTCATTTTAATATTTATAAACACGGTTTCATGGGCTGGCTTTGCGGAAGCAGCTGGGAGCATCTATTCATTTTATTCTCCTAATTTTAGTGCGCAAAGGTGCTTACAGCAACTGCAACCGGCTGTTCTGAGTAGAGAGGAACCAAATGATCTTCTCTTTATCGATGTCAGCTCTTTTCCAAAGAGAGCAATAGTCCATGCAATCTAGAGAGGTGTACCAATGTCCTATTTTTTCAGCTAGTAACTTCAAACCAAACTCAGTGTCCCCTGTCTTTTAGAACTGAGAATATATTTGATTGCTGAGGCCCTGGCCCCCTGATGTACATGCCAGGAGGTATGGCAATGGTGAGATTTAACTAGAGTCAAGTTGTGAAATCGTTCTTCAGAGGAAAGGGAAATCCAAAGTACGATTTGTTACATAAATATTTTCAAGAAACACTGGACTGCTTGAGTGTTGCGTTGATTATTAGTTTGTATTGTGGTAGGGTCTAGGGACCTCCGTCATGGACCAGGACTCCAGCGCGCTAGGCACTGTACAAACCCAAAACGAAAAGATGGACTCTGCCCCAAAGCTCTTACAATCTACCTAATAACATGACCAGTTCATCTTGAGTTTTCCTTTGCTGGCTGCCATGCTAAGCTGAATGACACTCACTACACTAGAACTACAGCAAAGTTTGCTGGTGCCAATTCCCCCAGTGATTGGCCAGTGGGGAATGATTTATGCGGCTTTCCCAGCCAATGGTCTTCGAAAGGAGTCTCGGTCCTATCTTGCAGAGGTAGGAAGGAGCCGTTTATAACCCTGGCACTTTGCTTTTTAAAGTGTGCAGCCTGCAGCATCTTGTGTAACAACAGGGAGCATGAAAAGGAAGTGCCTGAGCAAGGCAATAACTACCATCTTTTTAAAAAAACAAAACAAAACCTCTCCCCTTTTATCCTCCCTCCTGACCTTGAAGGATGTTGGAAGGTGTCATGACATCAGCATTTCCCAGCCGCTCCAAGCTGGGGGGGAGTGTGATTTTTCTTCCTCAGGGCGGCCTGCCAAGAATAACAGCAGACTCCAGCAGGTCGGCACAGGAAGGGAAAGGCTGGCCCCTGATTTGCAGGCAGATGCTTGGAGAGCCAGAATGCATTTTATTAAAGCGGTCTCCAGAGATGCATAAACCTTTCACAAAAAAAAAAAAAAAAAAAAAGCAAAGCAGCTTTTCACTGAAGCTATATATATTTTTAAGATAAACTCACTGTTTTTTTATCATGTATTTGGGGTGGGGGAAGGGGGCGGGGGAATCCGCTTGGGTCAGGAAATACATTCTCTTGGGGCACAATCCTGGGACACCTTATTTAATTTCTCTTTCATCCTTATGCTGAGGCTAAATCCTGAAAAGGGTCAAGCTCTCATAACTCTCATGGGGGGGAGTCCTGGCCTCACTGAAGTCAATGGACATCTTGCCTTGTTTCCAATGGGGCTGGGATTTCACTCCTAGATCTTAGCTGGGGGTGCTCAGTGCATCTTCAGCATCTTGCCGAAGTGGAAGCTGAAGTTCGGGTTTGGCCCTCGGGACGGGATTTAGATTCGTTCCAAGGACATTGAAATTGCTCTGGATCTGAAATTCCCCCACAAACCATGAAGAGGTTAAGGTCCAAGCTCTAGGCGTAGAGTCAAATGTTGCACACTGTCCCTGTCTTTGTAAGGTTTGGTTCGGTCTCATGGACTGTGTAGAAGCCACTGAACGTGTTATGTGCCTCCATGATGTTCTGTCCTGAGCCAGATCTGGCGTGTTACAGGATAGGATGCCTGAGACAGACAGGTATCCATCCATGCCATGTTTTAGGTTTTCCAAGGGGTCTTTTTCATCCTGCCTTCATAGGGTCAACTTTGAAGATGATTCCCAGAGAGAAGCTGGCAGCCATTTGGAGCGTGCCATCATAGACTACGAGCTTGACCAGACACTAGGTAAATGCATTTCAGGCATACGCTTGTGATGATAAGAACCTCGCCAGTGTCAGTTTTACTGAGGACATAGCTATTGAATCAATGGATGAGGTGGTTGTGGCACTTAAAGCCCTGGAAAGCTCAGCAGCAAAAGTCTGCCAGAAAATTAACAGGGGTAAAACCAAAATCCTTCCGGTGGTGATTTCGAAGGCATTAAGAGGCACTAGCATCTGAGTAAGTGACCACCCAGTGGTGATTGCTGGTGATTTCACCTACCTCGGTTCTGTTGTCGATAACATGGGTGGCATTGAGAGAGAACTTGAAGCCCACCCTGCAAAACCAGCATCCGTAATTGGGTACCTCTTCAAGAAGATCTTTTGCTGACCGAGCACCCTGATGTGTAGAGAGATGAAGCTGAGGCTGTATAACGTTTTGGTAGCCAGTGTCCTGATGTACAGGACTGAAACCTGGCCCCTCACCATGGAGATTGAAAAGAAGTTGGACACCATCCAGATGAAGCATCTCCGAATGAGTGAAAACCTCAAATGGTGCAAATTCAAATCAACTGCAGAGAGCTGCTTCCTAAATCAACAGGATCGCTCTCGCAAATGGTCACCCAGTGCTCTCCAAGGTACGGTCATCTGCTCTGAATGTCATTCTAAAACTCCAGGGTCAACCCGCCCTGAACTTTGAGATTCATCCACGCCCCAGTGTGTGGTTAGCGCCTCTCTGTGTTCAGAGTCACTCTAAATTGTTGTTTGTACGTACAGCGATTGGTTGGCAGGAGCGGGTGAGCTGATGAACATTTGCATTTGGTATAGAAATGTAAAGTGATTGGCTGAGCTCGCCCAGACCGGGGCCCAGAGGTATGAACAGAATGAACAAGAGGTTGTGGCTGGCTGAGAAGATAGTACCTCGAATACACTAACACAAGAAGGGGAATACATTTAATAACAAAATGAGGGGTATGATTTACAAATTATAGCAACAGGGAGGTGTCCGTCCCTGCTGTAAGCCCTCATTTCAACTCCGGTTTTTAAGAAAGGACACCACCTGAAATGCAAAGAAGGGTCAAATCCTCCTTGGTCCGCAGCCATGGACTGTGATTCCTAGCTGGTTCACGGACTCTTGTGACATCGTGCAGGGATGAATTTGGGTCCGTTAGATGTAAATTCCACTGGTGGCGATTTTGCAACAGAAAAGCTTGAAAAACAGACTCCCAAGGAGAAACTGCTGATCTTGAATTAAAAGGAAAACTAGATCCCATTAACTTGGGTTTGAATAGAGACTGGGAGTGGCTGGGTCATTACACATATCGAATCTATTTCCCGTGTTAAGTATCCTCACACCTTCTTGTCAACTGTCTAAATGAGCCATCTTGATTATCACTACAAAAGTTTTTTTCCCTTCGGCTGATAATAGCTCATCTTAATTAATTAGCCTCTTACAGTTTGTATGGCAACTTCCACCTTCTCTGTATGTGTATATCTATCTTCTTACTATATGTTCCATTCTATGCATCCGATGAAGTGGGCTCTAGCCCACAAAAGCTTATGCTCAAATAAATTTGTTAGTCTCTACGGTGCCACAAGTCCTCCTGTTCTTCTTACTGCAATTTGTGTCTTTGTCTCGTAATCTATTAACCTAGGTACTTACTGCCCCCTCCTCCCCACCCAACATACTGTGTGAATGTGAGTTGGAAGCTGGAACTCTAGTAACCTCCGGCTCTTTAGCAAGCTCTAATTAATGAAGCAACAGCCCGGTGAAGTAGGAAGGAGTTAATGTCAATGTTTTACAGATGGGAAACCTGAAACAGACACAGTGACTTGGTTAAAAAAAAAAAAAAGGAAGGCCAGTTGTCAGAATGCTAGCCAGGGACTTGCGTCCAATTCCATCACGAGCTACCTGAGTGACCTGGGCAGGTCATTTAGCCTCTCTGTGCCTCAGTTTCCCATCTGTACAATGCGGGGAATAGCCCCCTGCCCGGCCTCGCAGGAGTGTTGTGAGGATAAATGCATTGTCAGGTGCCCAGGTACTGTCATAGCTGGGGCTATATACATACCAAGATAGATCGCAAAGCACTGTGGAAAGAACCCAGGAATCCTGATTCTCTAGCTGCTGTGTAAATGTATCACTCAGCTGTAGCAAATGCATCCTGTGGTTATTACTTTGTAGCAATACATGTCACGCTCCATGCCTCCCGATTTTGTATTTTATTTTCTGTGCAGACTAGCTATCTGGAACTAAAAAGCTTTCCAACACATGTGCTTCCTTCTCCACCCCCTCTGCTCACAGTGGAGACAATATATACCTAATTCATTCCATACAGGAGCGTCCTGCTAGCTTTCTGAGAAAACCTCTAGCTCACTTGGCCAACTGAAGCCAGAGTAGAACCTTCCAAACAAGCATTTCCACCAATTCTTACAAATAAGACACCGGCTGTAGATCTTGATCCCCTGCCCTGGTAGAAAACCTGCTGAAAGCAAGGACTCCTGGCTTGCTAATCAACTCATGCAGGCTCACTCAATCCTGCAAGATGTCGTTATTATTCATCAAGGCTGAATTATTCATCACAGGCTGTTTGTTAGGGAATTCCAACCTTGGGGACATCTGGTACCTCTGGATAGTCAGAGTTTCAGATAACCAAAATTCAGCTTGCATACGAATTTGGGATTCAGAAAACAAGGAATGACAGGGGTCCAGATAGCAGGGCTTGGCCTGTGTTCTGCTGCCCTCTACAAAATGCCTAACTTGGAGTTAGATTGTAGCTAGCTTGTGCTGGGTGGGGATTTGGGGAGTGGGTGAGTTGCAAGGAGCCTTCCTCCCTGCCATATGTACCTCTATTGGGTCTCAGTGTGCCCATGCTCAAGGGCTAGAAGCACAGTGGCAATATGCACTACAAAGGGCATGGTTCAGAGAAGTGAGCTATGCCCTTCAGAACGTAGCCCAGCTCCTGCCCTGGTGCACATTTAGTGGCCTTCTGGCTGAGCTGGAAGAGCCAGGATTGAGCCCTCTTTGGGGCAGGGGTAGAAACAACCTGAACGTGAAACTGGCACCAAAACTTTCATTCCCGGACCAGTACCAAGTCTCCTCCAAACACCACCTTACCTTGCTTCTAGCCCCCACTGCACACTAGTGAAACGTAATCTCACAGGGACACTGGATGTGCACGGGTATAAATGTTCCTGGGGCCATTTAAAACAGACCTGTCGGGGGCGGGCATGGTGAAACCTGGCCATGGATCCAGAACTGGGCCCTCCCAGCTTATCATGGCTCTCGAAAAGAACCAAGAAGGTGGAATACTCCATCTGCTGGTGTGATGGAAACCCATTGCTCAAACCACTGAAAAGTTACTGGCAAATACAGTGGAGAGAAACTTCCACAGAGATAGGAATTAGCCATAGGGCTCTTGTTAACATCAACCCATGGCTACAACTGCCCAACCTGGGAAGGTCTCAGGGAGGGGATTAGATGGGTTTAATGAGGGGGTGTGGCCTCCCTCTAAAATTGCCGGGTAGGGACTAGACCTCTCCCCCTGGTGGGTGGAGCTCAACCAGCCCACCCACCCCCCACTGGAAGCAGAGGGGCAGGACAGGAAGTTTAAAAGGCAGGCCCTACTGCTCTGTTGTAGGAGGCCTGGGGAAGGAAGCAGATGTCTCTCACCCGAAGCTGAGCCCAGCACCCAAGACCGACGGCTGCTGTGCCAAAGACCCAGAGGAGGTGCCGGGACTGCTGCTGGCCATGTACCCAGGGAGACGGAGGAACCCAGGAGACGGAGGTACCCTAGAAGGGGTAGTAGGAACTAGCCCAGGGACAGCAGACAATAATCCCGTTGTGTTGCCAGAGTCTAGATCAGCGTGTTTTGGTGGGATCCCCACTGATCCAGTGGTGCAACACTCTGCTACTGTCAGGGCCCTGGGCTGGGACCCAGTGGAGCAGAGCGGACCTGGGTCCTCCTACCCCTGCTGCCCCCCTTTGGGGGTTGGCAGCCTACTCACCTGAGGGCAGCAGGCCTACACACAGAGCTCTTAGACTGCTTATTGCTCTGCCCTGCCTGGAGGGCCAGAGCCTCTAGGCTGCTAATTCCCCTGTTGAGCATTGCACTTACAGGCACAATGTAGTGAGGGAAATTGACAGGGGGGGACAGCCACCGACCACTACAATGAGACTGCATGTCTAATTTCATAAGGCAGTGATGTTCACACCAGTATTTTCAAGTTAGAGGTTGTCGCATTAGCATTTGCTTGTGCTGTTCAGCTGTTCCTTCCTTTGTATACGTGTATCCTTTTTGTGTCCGCATTCTTCTTGGGCCCAGTTCACCCTCTTGTGTAATCATTTACACCAGTGCAAAGTGCAAAGCTCCCAAATCAGAATGGGAGCTTTTCACCCCCTTTTTACACTGGTCTAAATTAGAACACAAGCTGCCAGGAAAAGGCCCCCAGTAATGTTCTGGCCTGATAGACTTGCCGTGCCTTTCTCAGCTGTGTCACCTCCGCACCATGACCAGCTGGTAATTGAGTGAGTCAGAATTCCTCCAGCAAAGCGCTTTTCTGTCGGAAAATGAAGATTTGTTCAAATCAATATGTTCTATGGGAATGCTTCAACAAGATTTAATTTTAAAAAATGTAATGAAGTATTTTGATAGGGTTTGCCTTACTGGAACAGAACGGTTTGATTTTTCATTCCACAGTGACTTTTTCTTTGGCCGTTTATTTTAAATTGTATTATAAATTATCAGACAAAGCAAAATAATATAATCCTCTAGTTTAAAATCAATTAAAAATAAAAATAAAATTAAGATAAATATTTAAAAAAAAAAGCATTAAAATATCAAAATGCAAAGGAAACATTTGAACTGACCCGTCATGGGAAATTTTGACATTTAATTTCCATTTAGAAAGATTCCACCCCCCCCAAATGTCCAAATTCCAGTTCCAGACCAGCCCTGCAGTAACCGATCAATCCCACCACTTACCAGCCATCTCTGAACTGAGGCTCAGAGAGGAACATAACAGCTGTGACTGTCATAAAAGATCTAAATTCTGTTGACTTTCAGTGCAAGGTGGACACCTAACGTGCAGGACCCTTCGGAAATCCCAGATTAAGAGGTATAAAATTGGAGGGGCAAGGATTAGGAGAGCAGACAATCAGGACTGGTCAAGGTACTTTGAAGTGAGATGGGACGGCACCAAAGTGATCATCTGAGAGCTGACTCTTCTCATGAAAAATGTGCAGGATATTTAATGGAGAGCACAGCACTCATGGGTCAGATGTAAACGGGCGTAGCTCCACCGAGGACAGTGGGACTGTGCTGGTTTATACCGGCCAAGGATCTGGCCCCATATTCCAAAAGGACTGTGAGATGGGATGAATAGACCCTAAGCTTCAACAGCCACCAAGGGATTAATGGGCAGAGCAGCTACTCCCCCACCTGCAGCTAATTATTGGGCCAGCAGCAGCTGAGATAAAAGGCTGCTCCTAGAAGAGGAAAGTGAAGGAGACTCCAGAGGAGAGGCGCTCCGCTCCGCGCAACAGAATTTCAGGAGTGACCTCTAAGATCACTGGGAGACCCAGTTTGTCAGGGAACCCCAGGGGACTCTCCTCAGACTGAAGGTAGGAAGTGGCCCAGGGAAACAGCAGCAAGTTGATGGGACAGCAGCCTCTAGCTTTTTGATATAGAGTCCCTGGCTGGAAACCAGAGGAGAGGGAGGGCCTGGATTTCCCTACCGACCCACAAGGAAGGGGAGGTAAAAACAAAGGGACAAGGACTGTCCCTTTGACACAAAAGGAGACAAGGACTGTCAAGCCCAGAGTGGGCTGATGGCTTAGGACAGGCTTTTTAAGCTTGTGCTTTGCTGGGCTCTTTACTGCCCAGGAGGGCTGAGTCGAGAACAGGGGCAAGCCAGCCCAGGCTCCGAGGGCCCAGTGATAGAGGTCCTAGAGCCAAAGAGGCTGCTACACCAGGCTCAGCCATGCAGGGGCGTCCTGGCTGGTGATTGACCCCTCTCCAGGCTGGTTCTCAGCAGCTCAAGTTCAACTCCAAAGGGCCAGACCCGTGCCAAAGGCAGAGGAGGAGAGCGCAGATGGTGTTTTCACCTGTTGGATGAATGGGCTTGGAATAGAAAGTTAAAACCAGAGACCATTTCCTCCTGGGGCATCTTCAGCATCATGTTAGATGCCTTCCCTCCCTCTCAAACGGTGGGCACGGGTTGCCCCGAAAACAGCTTCAGATGTTCCTGCATCAAAGCAGCCGTCTGCCTAGTAGCTCTCTGTGCGTGTGAGACAGAGACACGCACCCACCCCCCCACACCCACCCCCCCGAACTACTGGTGAGTAGCGCACGGTACTCTCTAGTGACTGTGTGTTTAAAGTCGGGGACACCCATTCAGGAATCCAGTGTTCAGCACTGCCACCAGTTATCCTTTTCATTAGTTGGTCTCTTAACCTCCTCTATGGGATAATGACACAGACACATAGTTCACAAGGCTTGAGTAGCTGCCAAAGCACTTTGAGGACCTAGCATGGAAGGTGCTCTGGGAGGGCGAGTGTTAATTACCCTGAGCACCCCTTGCAGGTTATTGCTGTTAGGGTCTTGGGGCAGAGGAAAGAGCTAGGGTTAGATTTCTAAAGATCTTTGCCTGCTGTGGGCCTGCGATGGCTGCAGCCGGGGTCGCAGGGCTAATGCCCGCAGTGTTTTTACTGCTTTGTAGAATTCAAAGTTGGTCAGTGCTGGTAATTTTTTAATAGCAGGTTCTAACAGCCACCATGTGGACATGGCCCTTTGGCATAGGAGCTTGGCACTGCAGAGCACAGCGCTCTGGAAGGGCCGGGGGAGAAGGGGTCTTAAAAAAACCTCACACCATGTTGAAGGACTTGGCTCCCGCCTGACTCGCAGGGAAGAGTGCCACTGAGTGAATCACCGGCACAGCTTCCCGCAGGCAGCACCCGGGCCTTTCCGCAAACACCTCCCCTCCAAGCGCTTGCCAGAACTCTCTCCCGCTAATTGACCCTGTCTGTGTTTGCGCTGAGCTCATCAACATGGTATCTGGGTGCCTTGGACCTGCTTAGTTGATTGGCTCTGTCAAGATCACAGCCCCCTGGAGGGGTGCAACTGCCGTTTGGCTTTTAAAGAGTCAGCAGAGTATTCCAGGAGCCTGCCTGGTTCCATGAGTCTGTACTACGTTCTGACAAGCCAAGAACCAGACAATTTGTTACTAAAAGAAAGCAACGCCTGCTCTCTTCTGAACACTCCTAAAAGCCTTTTGCTGCTGCTGCTATAGTTCATTAGTTACTCTGTGTCTGTGCATTTGCCACAGAACAGGCAGGGGACAAGCAAAGCGAGGAGAATTATTATTTGCACCTTCCATCCAAGCATCGTCAGGCCCTGTAGAGACCATGTATTACCCCTCAAAATGTCCATGTGGGAGGGGTTATCCCTACTGAACAGATGGGGAAGCAGTGGAGAGGTGAAGTGATGTGGGTAAACTGAGGCACAAAGTGGTTATGTGACATGGGTAAACTGAGGCACAGAGCGGTGAAGTGACTTGCCTACGGTTGCACAGGCAGCCTGTGGCAGAGCTAGAAATAGAATCCAGGGACCTATTGACTTCAGTGGGAGGTGTGTGCATGCAACCGCTGGCTGAGTGGAATCCTATGCTACAGCTCAGGGCCTGCCCCCTCCATCGCTCAGAGAGGGGAGGAAATATGCAGCTATGTTACATTAAGCATGTGGCACCATTGTGAATGCATAAACAAGCATACGCAAAGAGAAATCAACGTTCCTTGCAGGGGCTTCTCTCTTTTCCAGAACAGCAATGCTGCTTTCCTCTCTCCCCCACCGTGTGTGAGAGAGCGAAGCTTTAGCCTGACTTCTGCCCAGGTCCATGTACAAGCATTCAACTATTGACTTTACAAGGACAGTGCCAGAACTCCACCAAAGGGATCCCCAGAGCAGGAACGAGAGGAACGTTTGCCCGTGGGTGGGGTTTGCCTATGGGAACAAGAATGACTTGGTGAGTTAGGGCTGTGGAATCAGGCCTGGAATGGGGCTGGCTAGGAAATGGCACTCTGGGTTGAGTTGTTGGCCTCCGGTTGTTATGGGCGCAGCACTTTTTGATGCAGCGTTTAGGAAAGTGCTTCGTAGAGCAGAGAGACTGCGGCTACGATACGCATTCAGCAACTTTCCACCTAGCGCCGGGGACGCTGACTGCAGTACTTTGCGCCAGCATGCTGGCACCGTCCACGGAGCAAGGCCCTGCAGCGTTAGCCCAGGCACTCCTGCAGATGCTGCTTTGGGGTCATTAGCAGCTGCCAGCTGGAAGAGAGCAAAGGGCTGAGCTGAAGGCACAAAGCACCCTCCTATGGCATCTGTGGAAACCAAGCTTGTGTGATCCCTGAACACACGACCTGGCGGGTGCAGAGATGAGCTTGGGAAAGCTAGATCTAGTGCCTGGGGTCAGCCTAAAGCAGGAATGTGGGGAGAGCAGAGCTCATGGTGCACTGTGAGCCCCACTGGCGGAGCAGTCCCTAGGGGACCTGCTCCATCCAGCGCATTTAGAGCAGTCCATATGCTGCTCTGCATTATGGTGTTTTGGCCTCTGGCCAGCACCAGGATGGGAGGGTGGAACTGTGGCTAAGTGCAGCCTGGCCAGACCCAGATGTGGGTTTACCAAGGTTCACACAGAGCCCATAGATCAGGGGTGGCCAACCTGAGCCTGAGAAGGAGCCAGAATTTACCAATGTACATTGCCAAAGAGCCACAGTAACACGTCAGCAGCCCCCACATCAGCTTCCCCCCCCCTCAGCGCCTCCCACCCACCGGCAACCCCGCCGATCAGGGAGCAGCAGTGCGGAAACCAGCTCAGCCCAAAGCACTCGTTGGCAGGTTAGGAAAAGGACGGGGCAGCGGCGATCGCTAGGGGACACAGCCCAGTTAGACCAGGATTCGCCAAGTGAAACAGGTGTGTTCTGGCTTCTGTTACTCCCATTCAGGTCCGATACCATGGTGGTTCTCAGTCTTTCCCATTCCCAGACCCCCGCCCATCTGGGGGATCTACCTGGGACCCCTCTCCCATTTAGCACTCTGGAAAAGGCAGGCTGGTTGTGACCTCCTGGTCGAGAACCTGAGTGGGATTATCTTTGTGCCGATGCTGGGAATCTCTAATCTCACCGTTGGGGTGTGAAGATCACATTAACCCTAACTGGGCCTAATTCATCCCTGAAGTCCGGCCAAGTCTGGGTTAACCAGCTTGTTTCTCTGTCTGACCTTTTTCATTTTTTCTATCGAATGCGTCACCTTCTCCTCCAAAGGCCACGTGTGACTGTGCCCCTCCTCCCCGCCGGGGAGAGTCCTTGGGGAGCAGGCTGAGGTTGCTCTGCTCCTCCCCTCCCCAGCGCTGACTGCACTCCGTAATAGTTTATTACAGATTATTTGCTCCCCATTGTGACCACGTTCGAAGGCTGTTGCTGAATCCGAGTCGAGCAGCAGGACGTACGTAGCGGGAGGCCTGGGCAAATGGAAGCAGCACGTCGATGGTGAGGTCGATGCAGAGAGACAGACATGTGATGTTTAATGGCGCTGCCCTCCAGCATGAGGACGGCTGAGAAATGTGAAATACAGCCGTGTGTTTCCTGCCCACATCCCTTCAGACTCCAGAGAGCGAACTGACAGACGTGCCTTGTTGGACAACCAAGATTTCCTTACCATAAGGATATTTGACTTGCCTGAGGCTTTGATACAAAGGAATCCCACTGAACATATAGACTGGCTAGCGTGGTGAGGGTGAGCCAGCAGGAGGACTCTTCTCTGGATTGGTACTGTACTAATGTCCCACCACAAGGAGGCGCTTGTCTTTTGGATACGTTGCATAACCAACCTCCTGCCGGCTACTGGTGGTCATCCAATAGCCTTTTGCACAGGACTAAGGGGCTTAACTCAAGTGTCCTGAACCTGTTCCAGTCCAGGGTGTTACCAGTCCCTCCTGCACTTTAGTTGCAGGAGCTGCTCTTTATTTCACTTCCTGAAAACGATTGCATACTGCTGCTTTAAACAGTCACCACATCCCACCCCCAGAAGTAGCTGCATTTCAGTGACTTCTATGTTTACCTCTTATTGTAACAAATCTGTGGCCACCTGCAATGTCATGGCTGTCCTTATGCCACATGTCACAGGCATTTGGAACTGTGCAGTGACAATGAGGATAGAACAAAAGCCAAGGCCCCTACCACTTGAGCAAACAGAGGCTCTCCATTGGGTTTAGCAGTATAGGGCCTATGACAAACCCAAGCAGTTCTGAATCCACCCACTAGACAGCTGTGCTATATGCAAACATACCCTAATAATGGAATGAACGGAGTGGTGTACGTATCCCTGGACACTAGTCTGAGCTCGGTCGTTTTGCGTGTGAGGTAACGCTTTCACAAGAGGAGAAATATTGCCTTCAAGCTTTGAAATCAAACCGTCTTCATTCATTTCCTTAACAGCTTGCCTGTCCCAGGCTCTAGTATCTTTTCCCCAAGCTTCTCCCTGCGCTGTCATGCCAGCAAATAGCAGCACCTGTTTACTGCTGTTTTTCACCTCTGCTGGAGTTCAGCTTTCGCTCTTGATAAATATTAATGGGTGACCTCCAGTTACCAGTCTGTACTAACGAAAGATGCTCTTTATGAGCCGCCTGTCCCCAACTCTGGATGCAGCCAATCTGACTGAGCTGCGGGGAACATGAGACACGGTTCTGTGTATTACCTCTTCCCCTAACTAACTTTCTATTTTGCACCATTTGGGACAAGCGAACTCAGATTTCACATTGTATGTTTTAGGGCGGGCCTGCTCTGAACAGTGGATTTGCAAAGCTAGCAAAGATCTGCTCCCTGCACATATCTTTTGGGCTCATGCATCACCAACAGATTCTGCCCTTCGTTACATCTTATACCGAGACTGGTTCTCCGCTGCATTGGTGCTCGCGTCAACGTTTACAGCCGTGCAAAGGTGGGCGTGAAACACTAGCAAACCAGAGTGGCAGCCTTGGTACACGCCTTTGTACACGTGTAAACAACCTATGGCAAAGGGCAGCGGAGGATCAGAGCTTCAATGAGTTTGCAAATGAAGGCAAAATGTGAAGGTAATGAGGTGCCACAGATGTATCTCGAGGTGGGTTTTTAGCTTGCAAAATCTTTATTACTGGTGGTGACGATACACAAGCCAGTAGGAACCCAAGCTGATTCTCCTTTTCCAAGCTGGCACACAGAAAACCACTCCTTACGTTGGGAAACACTTTGAAATGGGTTTTAATTACAACTGGTCAAATATTTTCCATCAAAACTTTGACATAAAATGCCTTTTTTGATCCAAACCAAAGTGTTTGTGAAATGTTTTCCTTTTGGTCAAAAGTGTTCATTTTTCAGTGACAAATTTTGAAATGCAAAATTTCAATTTTCTCCCCAAAATTTTGCTTTGTTTAAATGGGGGGAACGACCTTTCTCTCACTGCTCCTCCCTCACCTTTTCACAGAAAGATTTAAAAGAGAGAGAGAGAGAGAGAGAGCGCGCAAGGTGGGGTGGGGGTTACCCACCAAAATTATTTTTTTTTAAATTAAAGAATTTTTTTGTCAGTTGAGAAAAATTCAAAATGTTAAAAAAAACATTTCTTTTGAAAATTTGTCATGAAACATACTTACCGTTTTTTCAACCAGCTCTAGTTTTAATAATAAACACAACCCAAGTGCATGTATTTGCCATGTCAAAAAAAAAAAAAAAAAAGGCAAGACAAAGGTTGTATATCAGAGTTGAAGATGAATGAACGTTGCACCAATCAACAACCTATTACCCACTTAACAGATTGCTATGCCAGGTACGCTGGCAGCACAGAACTAGCTATCAGGTGACAGGTTCTAATCCTGGGTATGCATTTGGGTTCCTGTGAAGCCTCAGGCAAATCAATTTCACTCCTCTGAGCCTCAATTTCCCCATCTGTATAATGGCAATAATCATCTCTACATTCCCGTGGTGTTGAGAAGCTAAGTTAATGTTTGTATTTATCAGCATGAATTCTTATCTTGGCATATTTATTAGTATTCTCTCAGCAGTTTGCATATATCCCGGTTTGCAACTGGTCATTTTAAATGGTGCGATTTATTTCTAGAGGGGTGATGATTTGATTCTTGATGTTTAGAAATGCAGCTGTAGATGCTGCGTGAGCCATTCTGAACTTGAGTATGGATCTCAGCATGTAAGAATGTATTATTTTAAACTGATTTCTTCAAAAAGGTGTACTTGTCTATTAGGAATAATTAAAAAAACCTCCTCAAACCCCAATCACTCCTACACTGTATCAAGATAAAATACACATTCACAGCTGCTTCCAACCATTAAACCATCCATTCCCCTTACTTTCCCAGTTGGACTCTGTATGTGTTTGGAAAGGAGATTTGATGAGTCTGGGAACTGGTAATTACGGTGGAGTCTTTTACAAGGTTTGACCTTGGTATCTCTCTGTGGCATGGCCCTCGTTACTGCACTCACAGCTTAATGGTTTTTATCCTCAGGACATGCCCAAGACAGACAACACTAGGATCCCCATTTTACAGGTGAGGACTGAGTGGACAGAATGCTGAAATGACTTGCCCAAGGTCACACCGGAAACCTGTGTCTGAGCTGAGAGTTGAATCCAGGCATCCTGAGTCCCAGTCCCTGTCCACTAGACCATCCTTTCTACCCCTTGATGGGTAGTCACTGAGGGTGACTGGGAGTTTTGCCGTTGACTTCGGCGAGGCCAAGATTTCACCCTGAAAGCTACCGTCTCATGGTTACTCCGGAGTCTGTGTAAAACAAGTTGGTGGGTGTCTCTCCAGTTGTTAGTGGATAGGCGCCTATGCTGTAGCTGGCAGTGAGGTGAACCGTGGTGAGTTGTCAAACACGTTCAGCTGAGAGGCAAGGACGGGATGGCCCGTGGAGACTGAAGTCCCATCTCCTCCCCAGAAGTGATCCCTGCAGGTCTGGCAGGGAGATGCAAAGGAAGGACAGCATGAAGAAGCTTTGACTCTCCCTGGGGTGTGGATGTCAGCCTAGCACCATTCAGTGACGCTTTATGAACAGGGAGTTTAGTTTTAAGATTCACATACAAAAATCTTCTTACCCCTCTCCTAGATTGCGCGTCCATTGACAAAATGTCTGAGAAACAGCAGAATAATTACCCCACAAAAATACTAATAATCAAACCTCAGAAGTACAAGAAAACCCATTTTGTTCCCCCTCAGCCCCATACAGATTCCATCAAAAAGGCATTGGATCTCACAGTACTGCCTGGGGCTTGTGTCTTAAATTATACATACTTTTGAATTGACTAGTTAGAGAAATATTCTGTTTTCAAACAACATACCAGGAGCAGGATTACAGAGAGGGGGTGGTTTGGGGAATGGCCACGCTGACTCCAATGAAGTGTCGTGTTTGAAATAAGCTTTAATGCACACTCTGACTCACGGAACAGCTGGAAAGAATAAGCAGTTAGTAATTTCCATATTAACCTCAGCATAGTAGGAACAGAGCATAGGCAGAAGATGCCACAATGGTGCTAAAAACCTCTATTACTATAAATCAGGCCAGCTGAGTTGGGGAGTGCTCGCTGGTAATGCGGTATCATTCACATACAGCTCCAACAGTGTCTTAGATGCATCACTGAGACAGGAAAGCGAGATCCCTGCCCCAAAGAGCTTCCAGTGTGAATACACACAGAGGCTGGGACGTAACAGGAAGCAGTCTGATACAACAATAATGGTGACGGTAGGGCCAGATCCCCAGCTGGTGTAAACTGATTTAGCTCCAGCTGCAGAGATTTCACACCATCTATGGATCCAGTCCTATGTGCTGTCAGTTCTGTGAGGCCAGGGTTGGCTTTAAAAATGTGTACGTATATTGCAGTGCATGTATATTGCAAATGCCCACTGCATGCTGAATTTAGAGACCATCTTGTTGTTCTGTGTCTGTACAGAGGTTAACACAATGGGGTTCTGAGCCATGACTCGGGGTCCTGGATGTTACGGCAGTGAAAATACTAATTGCAAATTAAGGGCCTGATACTGCTTCCTTTAAAATCAATGGGAGTTTGGCCAGAGGTTTCAGAAACAGCAGGGCTGGGCCACAGAGACAGCACCGAAGTTGATTGGTGGGGGGGGGTGTGCTGCCACGCAAAACGAGGGGAGTGTTTAGCCTGCCATGCTGGTAACCAGAAACCATGTTGTTGTGGGTATTGAATGGCTCAGGGGGATTGGTACTGAGCATATGGATCACCAAGCACTGGCTTGGATGCAGTCATAGCTAAGGGCCACTTGAGTCTGACAGCGGTTTGATGGCCTACACAGAATCATTATGATTATTTATTGCAGCATGTAGGAGCCCTAGTCATGGACCACGACCCCATTGTGCTAGATGCTGTAGGAAGCCGCACTCTTGAGGGCTGTCACATCAGTCACCCCCATTACAAATGCCATCCTTGTCCATTACAAGCGAGACTGGCTACTGAGACTAGTTTATCTTGCCTCCACTACAGAGGTCCCTGTATGTCAGGGTGGAGGACCATGTGTTGTGTAGGGACTTGTGCTAGCTATGTCCATCCTGTGGCTAGTGGATTTCAGTTATTAGTGTCTTCAATCCCCTTTCACCAGCTCTAAATTCACTTTAAAAAGATCAAAAGGACTGCTTTTGCCCACCAGCCTGACTGGAATTGCTGTGGAGAATCCTCTTTAGAGTCTGCTGGAGCCACGGCTCTCCCCTGAGGAGGTGCTGGCTGCCAGGGCAGATGTTTTCAGTCCTTTCTGAAGCTGACTGAGAAATCCCCCCCTCCCCCCCGCTTGCGTTTTGCAAACAGCAGCCACAGGAATAAGGCCATGCAGAGTGATAAATGAGCTGCTCTGCCCAGCTGCATCCAGGGCCCCGGAAGCGGCCTCTGATGCCTGCTGTGTGCCTGTGCGGTGAAGCAGTGCATGTGCCGGGAATTGGAGATCCACATTTCCCCCTACAAACGGAGGACTGCAAACAGCGTTGGCAAGGAGCCAGAATACAGGACCAGGAGCCAGGTATTGGGGTGCTGGGCCATGGTCTTTCTCTGCTGCCTTGGTGCATCATGTCATTTCTCCGTGCTTCAGGCTCTCAAGCTCCAAAACAGTACTTGCTTCGAGATCTTGTGGGCACGTTTTTTTTTCCCGGCTGATGATTTATTTTCTGGAAAACGTGGTTTCAGGTTGTCTAAAACTGTCGCAGATTCGAGTCAAATTCAGAAAATAGTTCCAGCTTGGGGGGGGGACGACCCCAAAGGGTTGAAACGTTTTGACATTTTCTAAATGAAACATTTTGACTTTGTGTGACTTAAAATAAACAATAAGGGGAAGCGACCAAAAACAAAATGAAACATTTAATTTGGGGGTTTGGGGTTTTTTTTATTTTGGTGAGAAAAACTGAAAAATTGTCATTTTGGGATCAACCTGAAGTTTTTTTTTCCTGAATTTTTCTGTTCAGCCACTGAACTGAAAAATCAATTACTCGCCCAACTCTCCTTGCCCTCTCTGTCCCACAGGGTGGGCTATGTGAGTAGGAATCCATATTTTTACAGTGCTCCAAGATATAAGGATCTCACTCGGTATTAACAGGAGGGGTGGAAAGATCTTGTGCCGTACAGAAAATACTTTTATTCGTGAAGGGACATGAGAAAAAAGAGTACTCAAATTGAACTGAATAACCATCTTGATAGTTGGTTAATGGAAGCTTTTCCAATGCTGGCAACTGGCTGTAATAACACAAGGAACTGGGTAGTGACTGTGAGCACTGCTGCCCTCTAGGAGTGGGAATCACACCTGCCCATGCGGATGTCGTAGTTTCCATACCGCTGAGAGCTCGTGAAGATTCTCCTTTAGCTCAGGTGTGCTTTTAGAGCACAAGGATCTGAATTCTGTCCCTGCTGCTGCTGTGAAGTTCTCAGTACGGCATGTGACACGGCAACAACTGGGGAGTCCTGAGTGGCTTTGGATTTTTAGACTAGTAGCAATACTGAGCACTTACATAGCGCTTCACGTTTTCAAAGTACTTTCCATATATTAACTAGTTAGTTCACAGAGCTGCCTTCCCTACAAGGGTGCCAAGTATGATATGGTGAAAAACAGAAAACAAAATTATATTTTGGTGGCTCCTGCAGCTGCAGTCAGGGATCAGGGCCCCGTTGTTTCAAGGGCTGGATATGTGATGAAGCTGCACAAAGTCTAGAAACCAAATAAAGCTGTAAACTACTCTAGAAGTAGCAAGTCAGTCACCCGTTTAACACTCCTACTGCACGTGAGCCCAGTCCACTCTGAGACTACCTGCCAGCGGTGTTACCCTGCCGTCTAACCCTGGAGCAGACCTAGAGGGAGGCATGGTAAAACTCCAGCAGCTGGTCTGCAACGGGGTGCTTGCACTTTTGTGGGAGGCCAGACGGAGCTTGAATGTCTCTGCCCCACTCCCCAGTGCTGACTTCACCACCACCACCACAATGTGAGATGGATGTTGCTGTTACCTTTTAGACTGTAAGTTTTTTTGGAGGCAGGGAGTGTGTTGTCCTGGAAGTCTGGGCAGAGCCTGGCACTACCGTGGTACAAATAATAGGTTATAATTTATACATTAAAAGAAAAGGAGTACTTGTGGCACCTTAGAGACTTAGTCCTTTTCTTTTTGCGAATACAGAATAACACGGCTGCTGCTTTGAAATTTATACATTGTCATTGAAGTTAGAGAAAATACCGGTTAGATTACATCACCTGTTCTTCTATGAGGTGGGATTGTTCCCTTCAATCAGTGCTTTGAGACAGTGTGGCCCAGTGGCTAAGGGGCTGGACTGGGGCCCAGAACACCTGGCTTCTATCCCCAGCCCTGCAACGGGCATGCTACTTTCCCTCTGTGCTGATTTCGCCATCTGTAAAATGGGGATATTGACACTTTTCTCCCTCATAAAGCACTTTGAGATCTGTGAGTGAAAACCTCCCTATTAATATTACTTATTATTTTGATGACACAAGCAATGAGCTTTCTGCCTCTTTACTGAGGCCATTCTTCAGTGTAATAGATCCCTCCACTGGGAAATAGCATGAAATACATTTAAATTCAATGTTTTCCTCCTAACAGCTAACGATGAGCCCTTCTCGTCCGATTTTTGTCTCAGTGCGAATGTGCTGGTGAGCCCTCCTTTGATACGTCATTGCCTTCTCCATCACTTCTCTCCTAAGGGGTGATGGTGGGGTTCACTGTGGCAGAGGGGAGCACATGCAGCTCCTGTCTGGGATTTGTCAGGTGAAATGTATTAGCTTATGAAACCATCCAAGGGAACGAACAGAGGGAGGGAGTTCTCCACAGTACCTGGCTGGAACTGGTGCAGACTACAGCCGCTTACACGCTGCTGGTGGTGGTGGTTGTTTATTTTTAATCCATGAGTCACAGGGCCCTCAACAGCATTGGTAGAAGAAAAGTTAAGCTCTCTGCCTGATCAGAGTTGGGGTGGATCAACAGGAACGGAATAACGTGAACAACGCTGCTCGCACATCCCTGCATGTAGGAAAGGGGATGCATTAGAGACTTTTAAAGAGTTACCTACACATTTGTTTCCCATTGGTTTCAGTGGATGATCCAGGCATAGAACCACTGCACCATCAGGCCTATAAATAAAGAAAATGTAATGAGCTGCTTCTGCCTCCTGGAAAACTTTGGGGAAAAAATCCCTTTAGAGACAGTTCTCCTTGTGTATCATGTTCTATACTTGGTCCCCCCCCCACCTTTATTGCCAGGGCCATCTGCATAGAAACAGGATCTTCATCCCCTAGGAGTCCTTCTGCCCCCTCCTGTTTATTCTCCAGCTGATGTCAGACAATCCGTTTGATCTCACGGCCACTTGCCAGAGAGGAAGAGGATGACAGCAAGACCTGATCTACCAGAGTCCTGTTGTAGAGCTGTAATGGAGGGGAGTCAAGCCCACATCCCTGCAAGGGCAGATCACGATATTGCAGGCACAGGTGTTGTCTGCGTGTGCAATTAGTTGATATCCATGCCCAAATGCTTGACAGCACCTGGAATAACCAGGTTTGCGCTTCTCTTTGGTAGATCAGCCAGCGCACAGAAGTTTGAAACTTGCACCTGGATAAAGAACAAGCAGCAAGAGCAGATAGACTGAGAATGAAGAACATTCCTATTTTCATGCAAAAATCTCCACTAAAAAGAAAAAAGCAAGGCAAATTTTTTAAATGATTAAATGTTCCTAAGGAATGGGCTCTGGGAGACTAGGTGTTAGACTGTCTTTCAAAGCTGCTTCCTAGCCCCCTCTCTCTCATGAGAACCATAAGGATGTGCTGAGATCCTGTGGGCACTGGAGCTATAAAGAATCTATACATATCCTGATTACCTATAGTTACTCTGTGCTCCATCATTCTTCAGAAAACTAGGCCTGTCTAATCTATCTATCCAGGTCTTTTTGCGGTGCTCATCACCGGCCCCTGGACTCGTCCTTACGCTGTGTCCTATCACAGTTACTGGTGGGTGCTACCTATTGATGGCAACTTACATACCTTGGGCCTGATCTTGAGCAGTCCTGATTCTCTAAAGGAGTCTCTGCAAGGTGATGAACAGCACCCCATCTTTACCTGTGCCACCCATGGAAGTGCAGAGCACACAGCACTTTATAGGCCTTTATACACGGTGGGAATTTTATACACCCGAAGTTGTACCTCTTGGAACTACCCTCCCCCACCTGCGCATGCACACGCATCTGCAGTGACAATGTTGAAGCATCCTGACTGTTTCCAGAACATTTTTTAGTTGCAAACGTGTGCTGGATGTTTGGATGGTTGACTAAAGCCAGTGTTAGCTGTCTCTGAATGTAATAACCCGTTGCATTTCTGCAGTGCCTATTAGTCAAGGACACCAAAATGCTTTACAAGCATTAAACCTCAGAATACTCCTTCTGGTAGGTCAGGTTATTCAAGGCTTTATTCAGGCATCACTGCAATGCAGCTAGCTCTGGCTTGGATCACATCAGTTGTTTAACAGTGCACAGCAACACTACATAGTATGTGAGGACGAATAGGGAAAGGAAATACTGTCTCTGATTGCAAGTGCAGGGGGATATTAAGTATTGGGTCAGGACACAGGGCTATTGCTTGATGAAAAGGGCTGTAGAAAAGCTTGGTGGTGGTGTTTTCTTATGCAAAGGGCCCTGGGACCCATCATGCCCACAAGCTGGCAGTGTGAGGCTTCAGGGTGGTGCTGGAGCATCACAGCACCCACTGGCACCCTGCTGGGCCCTCGTGTTCGGTGGTGACTCAGAGGGAAGAGCTCACACAAAGTGGCCAGGGCTGTCCCCTGCGGCCATGCCTTGTGCATGAAGGCTGTTGTGCCCAAGGCAGATTCTGTCTGAGGCTGCCCCCGGGCTGGTCAGAATCAAAGCTCTGATTTATTTGGGAAGTGTCTAGATGGGGGGGGGGGGGGATTGGCACAAAGGTCTCAAAAAGGCCCGATACAAGCGGTTGGCCATAAAATTAACAATAGATGATGCCAGCCAGAGAAATGTGTGTCTGTGTGGGCGGTGGAGGGGGGTAAGAGCTAGCTTCCCCGGGAGGGGGAATTATTAGGGCAATGGGCCTCCAACTCCGCAGCCATCCTGGAAGCGTCCTCCCAGCCCCCAACGGCACGTGGGTAAATGCGCAAAACTGCCAGAGAAAAATCTACCCAGTTTTGCAACTCCTCTTCCTCTCCCGCGGGGCCAAGGAAGCCTCGCGCTGGAGAATCTCCGGGCGGGCCAGTGCTCAGAGGTGTGGGGTTTCGCCAGCTTCCTCCGCCTGCTGCAGGGAGATTCCTTCCAACTCCAATCAGGGGCCAAGGCTCTGGCAGGCGCACAGGGGGCTGCGCGCTCAGTGGGCGGCCCGGCAGACAGAGCCGGGTTCCCGGGTGGCTTTTCCTCCCTCCGGGGGCATGGCCGGGAGCGCGTGAGAGGGGAGAGCTGCAGCCCCGAGCCGTGGGGCGGGTGCCGGGCTGTGCCGGGGCAGCAGCAGCAGCAGCTGCCGGGGGTGGGAGCGAAGTGACCCACCGCGCAGCGGAGATGGCGCTGCCGAGTTCGCAGCCAAACTTTGCACGAGACACGCACGGACAAAGTTAGCTCCTAGCTCCCCGCTGCCAGGCGGCTCCAGCCCTTCCAGCGGCGCCTTCCAGGGCTCCGCTCCGCAGCGGTCCCCCGCCCCCCGCCCCCCACAGCCCCTGCCATGGGGCGCTGATCGCACCCAAACTTGGACCAACTTTTGCGCAGCTCGTCGGTCTCTCCGCCGCTGCCGGCGTGTGGGAGCCTGGCCCGTCCGCGAACGCGGCTGGGCAGCAGGATGAGAGCGCAGCCCCGGGGAGCAGGCAGCCGCCAGCCCAGCCGCCGCCGAGGCGCCCCGGGTGCAGAATGAGCGACTACCCCGCGCTGCAGAAGGAGGCGCCGATCTCCCGCAAGCAGCGGCTGATGGCCGCGATCGCCTCCGGCAGCTCCGGCGCCGAGCCCCCCTCGGCGCTTTGCTGCTTCATCTGCGGCGGGGCGATCGGGCGCGGCAAGGAGCTGAAGCTGCAGGTGAAGCAGCCCCGGGAGAACCAGCCTTTCTTCCCCTTCCTGCAGCACCAGGAGCCGGCGCCGGGGGCCCAGGCGGTGAGCCCGGAGGGCTGCGCCCTGGTGTGCGCCGTCTGCCGCTGCTTCCTGGGCGAGCAGTGGGACGCGTTCGAGCGCAGCCGGACCCCGCTGGAGAAACGCATGTACTGGCTCAAGCGCCCCTACCAGTGCGAGGCGGCGGGCGCCGGGCTCCGCAGGGGGCCCCAGGAGTGGAACCTCTCCTACGCCCTGGACCAGCAGCGCAGGCTCAGCCTGGGGGGCAGCGGCAGCAGCCAGCCCCCCGAGGAGGAGGAGGAGGAGGACCCCGGGGCAAGCGGCGGAGACTCCGACTTGTCCTCCCTCTCGGACACCGACCAGCTCTCCGAGCCCGAGCTGCAGCTCCGCGCCCCCGGCCGGGACGAGAGCGCCAGGAGCCCCGGCTGCCGCCCGGCCCCGCAGCCGCTGAGCCAAGCCGCGGGGCTGCCGCCGCTGCGCCCGCCCGGCGCAGCCGAGCGGCCGGGGCCAGGCGCGCCCATGGGCAGCCGCCCCCGCGAGTGGCACGGCCAGCCGCCCCCAGCCCCGCGGGAGGCACCTGTGCCGCAGGGCAACGGGCTGGCCGGGGGCAGGCGGCGGCGGCGGCGGCGCCACTGGCCGGCCGATGCCCCGGGCAGCGTCCGGAGCAGCTGGAGCGGGGGCCAGGGCGCAGCAGCCCCGCCCGATGCCTTCAGGGCGGCGGCCTCCGGCCGGGCGCCTGAGCCTGCCCCGGGGGACGGCGACTTGATGGGCCAGCGGGTCCCGGCCTGTGGCTCGTCTGAGGAGAGCGAGATCAACATCACCAGCGACGAGGAGAGGCAGGGGGCCCGCCGAGCCCCCAGCCGGCCGGAGAACCCCCTCGCCCTGGCAGTGCCCAGGCCGCCCTGGGCAGCAGCGCCCCCGCCAGGCACCGTCTGCTACATCTGCGGCAGCCCCTTGTCCCCGGCGGGCCAGCACCAGATCCACGTGCAGAAACAGGAAAAGACCTCCAAGGCCCCCTTCTTCCCTTTCCTGTGGCTGCACAGCCCGCCCCTGGGGGCCCTGCCCATCAGCCCTGCGGGCAGCACCCTGGTCTGCTCCTGCTGCTTCGCCTCCCTCATGCAGCAGTGGCAGAGTTTCGAGGTGGCCAGCGTGCCGGTCCTGCAGAGGCTCTACGTGGTGCCGCTGGATGCCAGTGCAGTGGGCATGCCCCCCAAAGGGAGGAGGGCCCAGAGGGAGGAGGGCGCCCCTGCCCCGCTGCAGGAAGCCTGCTACCTCTGTGGGGAGGATTGTAGCAAGGAGGCCAGGCCGGTCTCTGCTAAGATCACCAATGGCAATGCAAAAAACACCATGCACTTCCCCTTCCTCAGCCACCTGCCTTGCCCTCCCAGCTCCAAGGGGCTGAACAAGCACGGGGAGGTGCAGAGCTGCAGGAAGTGCTATGGGGTGCTGCAGGACCTGTGGGCCATGTACCGGGCATGCCGCAACGAGGAGCTCATCACTTCGGTGCAGAGCTTCCTGGGGAGGTATCACCAGGTCTTCGCCGCCGGGGATCCCAGCAGCACGGCCACGCACCCCTCAGCCACGTCAGGCCTGGCCTCCGTGTGTTACATCTGCGGGGCTGAGCTGGGAGCCGGCAAAGAGTTCCAGCTCAACGTCAACCCGCCAGGGCGCTTTGGGGAGAAGGAGCCTTTCTTCCCCTTCCTCACCGTCTACCCCCCGGCCCCCAGGGCCAGGCCTGCAGACTCCACTGGGCTGGTGGCTACCTGTGTGCTTTGCTACCATGATCTCCTAGGCCAGTGGCTGCAGCACGAAAGCAGGAATTCCCACCATCCCAGCAGCGCCTGGTCCAGGCAGTACAAAGTGGAGACCTTCGTGTGCTTCTTCTGTCGGCAGGAGAAGAAGCGATGCCTTGGATTAAAAGCAGTGCAGGTTGCCCGGCTCCCTGTGTTTCTGTACACCCTCCGCATGGCCAACAGCTTACTGGTGGATGATGGGAAACAACTGACCATTGGAGCATGTGCAGAATGTGGGGCGGTGGTGATTGCTGGCAAAAGCCTGACACCTCCAGACTTTCTGGCTGTGACACCCCCAGCCAGTCTCGCAAAGGTAAGGTACAATGTTCACTCCTTTCTCCATTGATTTCCCTTGGGGAGGAAGGGAAGCTGGATGCTTTGGTTTCAGTGAAATTAGTTTTACAGTGGGGTCCTTGACCAAGGTTCTTCTGTTGTGTCTGATTCAGAAGGTAAACACTAAGCAGGGTGCTTTTTAACAAACCGGTTTGGGGTCACTGGCCTCCTAGCTAAAAAATGGAAGAGCTGTGGCCAGCCAAGAGCTGGCCTGTTAAGAAAGCAAGGGCCCAGTCTGCGGTGATGGGGTTGGCTTGGATTTGAGCCTGCCAAAGTGGGGAAATCCTGGTCTTGTACCCTTCTCAAAGGTGAATGTCACAGCTGCCACTCTCTGGCCGGTCAGAGAGACATCTGTCTCCCTTTGCTCCAGCCAGCAGAGCTTTAAAGGAACAGGCCTGCTCACAGCAGACAAGCCCCATGGGAAATTCCGCCAGCTAGCAGAGAGAGGAGCCTCAGACTCAGAGGAAAGTTATTCAGCTATCTTTGTTTTCCTAAGAATCCCAATCAAAACAGTGTCTCTTAAGAGGAACTCAAGTCCTTCCGACAGATGGGAAACTGATGTCCAGACTCTCTTTTTGAGGTGTGGGGAGGAGGGGAGGACAGGGCGACATTCCCAACCTGGTTTGCTTTCCCCCTCTGAGAATGAGCCTTTATTCTTTGCCCGTCAGCTGTGCAGGAGCAGGGGAAGCTGGTGGGATTATCCTTTATAAAGTGTGCCTGCCTTCATGCCGCTATGATTAGGGAAACCTATTTCATTCTCATCAGTGGTTCCATCCCCCTTTTAGCAGGGCAGCAGCTCCTAATAGACTCCCAGTGGGTTCCATCAGATACAAGTGCTGGATTGAAAATAATAGTAATTTAAACCTTGATCATCCAGGGGTTGCTTTTTGAGCGGCCTGCACCCAGAACAGCAACATCTACTAAAATGTAGGCAGTCAGCATCTAGGTGAAAAAGGACAGGTTGCTTTGAAAACTGGCCAGTTGCCTGCCTGGAGGTTACGTTTCTGGAATGGGATCCTATTTGAGCGTTTGATAGTACTCATTAGAAAACAAATGCTGTGTGCATGCGCTCATGTTGTAGTTCAAAAGAGTCTCTGTTTGGCTTTGGTCGCCTTCATTGACTCCTCTGTAAAATGGGATAATTGAGTCCTTATAATTACTTCACAGGTGTGCTGTGAGGCTTAGCTAAATTACAGAAAGTGCTTTGAGATCCTCCGGTGGGAAGGTAGCGTAGGGGTGCTGTGTGGTGTTGCTGAAGGAGAACCCCAGAAAGTTCACTCATACAAGGGAAGGCCCATGCCTACGTTTCCTAAACTGTCCTCCTCACTCTTGATAGGAAGGGGAATTTCATTAATGCCTTTGCTCAACAGTTGTCAAAAGGGAAAGATTTTGGGGTGGCCCGACTAGGGATGCCTGACTTTAAAGGGACCTGGTTTCAGAGGGTGGGTGCTCAGCACTATCTGAAAATCAAGACCCTTTTAACTGTCTCAGGTTGATGCCCCAAAAATGAAGACATCCAAAAGGACTAGTCAGTTTTGAAAATCTTCAGATTTTGTTCATCGCCGGCATTTGTTCTCGAAGCATTGACGTTTTCTTTAGAAATGCACCACAATCTTTCTGACTCGGGACTCCTTTTTTCTTCCCTCCGGTGGCTGGTTGAAGTACAGTTTTCAGATGGGCTCGTTTGCAGTGTGGGCGCTGTGTTCAAAGTGGAGTCTCACTGGCTTCGAAGTAAAGGGATGCTGCTCCTTCAGCTGTCAAGCTGCCAAATTCACAAGTCTTTCCCTTCGGGCTTGCTGGGCGGCAGCTGAACGAGTCAGAGGTTCA